>NC_137454.1:216284533-217484533 GCF_964235325.1 Thermobia domestica | reverse complement strand
GCAGTTATTTGCAAGTAGTATGTGTGTGACTGTTAGAATTATGTGTAGCATCGTTAGGAGAAAAGAAAAAATAGCAGGGACGATGTACTTCAGCAGAGTAAACGCTATCAATCATTTTTGGTATTGGCAAGAAACGATATAAATTTTTATCGTACAATTAAAATTATTCGTTTTTTTTCGATTTTTTCGATTTTTTCGAAAACCACTCATGAGAATTTGTCCTCAGTCACGTCATTTTGTTAAGCTTTAAGTGATTTATTGGTTGGCATGCATGGTATCTTTGGATAATATTATAATTAAACAGAGATTAAAATTTTTCGTAATCTTAAGATTTTGGTCTATATCTCATTAGCCATGCTGTGTGTTCTCGTTTGATAGAAGGTATATTGAACACCCTGATGATAGTACATATTAGAATCAGTTTCACCTCAACAAGTAGCATGATTTCTTGCACATCATCACTCCAGCTCGTACGCATAACATATTATATATATATATATTTGCAATAACGCTACACAATCAAAATAAACGCACATAACTGAGTAATTAATGCCATTTATACATTTTTGTATAAAGCTATTAATTGTATTATATGTAGTTCAATCTCATCTTAATGACTCAACGTTTTCTGTCTTTCGTAAATAAGTTTATTGTTTCCGAAATTATCCTGTATTTATGGTTCTAACATTCGCGAAAGAGAATTTATGTAAAGAAAATAAAGAATTTGTGACTAATAGTGCTGTAGAAGAGAAGAGTGTAAATGTAGTAAAAAAAAAAAAAAGCGCAAATATAGCGAAACACTCTACATCTAGGTCTGGAAAAACACATCCACTCAAATTTAACGCTAATGAAGGAATATAAAACTAATAAACTCACTACTAATCGCGTTCGGAATCAGTTTAGAAACAACTAAGAATTCTGTTTCTGAGCTCTGTGCGGGCTTTTTAGACATTGTTTAGTAGCTAGAAATGAAATCTTTAATTGAATATTCCATTGTGATGTTCCTTAGGCTAAAAAAAAAGGCACATGATTAATGAAAGTGAAATATTATGAAAGACTTGGTGAAAAGAGAATGTGCCACGAAACGGGATAACTTCGAGAAAACTCACGGATATCAGATTGTCTCCATAAGCTTACATGGCCAGAGATTAGTTTAGTAGATGGAGGAGGTTTTTATTCATTATGATATGATATTCACTCTTTTTTTTAAGAGCAGCAGGAGAAATTACGATGTAATTTTATTGTCAGGCTTGTAAGTGAAACGTTAGATGTCGCGAGATAGCAATACAGGATATTCAGAGTCCCTTTTAGAGCCGACGCTATATAAGACGTGAACCAACAGTTTAAGGTAGAATCCGAACCACCATAACGCGTTCAATATTTTCCCACCAAAACCACACACGCGCGTTAGCCATTAGACCAGCAGGGAGAACTTAATACACGAAATAGTAATATAGCTACAACTCTATTGTAGCTATATGATTTGCATACGTAGTTTTTCCGCGGGAGTTCGGAGTTCGATTTCCGATTGGAATTCATGTGGTCCGGAACCCCAAACAACCAACCAATGAATGGTAAGATTGCAACAAGCCAAGTCATCTTGTGGCCTCGTGTAGCGTAGTCGCTAACGCTGTCGCCTTTGGTTGGAGCGGTTCCGAGTTCGATTTCTAGTGGGGGCACTCGGTCGAAAAACTGTACAACGTTTTTTCAGGCCAGCCACTCTGAATGATGTTTTCCTGGGTTTTCCTCTTTCACACCAGGCAAATGATGGAGTGGTCCCAGGCCGCTTCCTTCCTTCCCCAATTCTTTCTTCATTCCCTTTCTCCGGATAGTGTGCTCGCCGAGGGACATCATTTCTCAAACGTGGCGGCTAAATAGCCTTAGATGCCGAAAGCCCAGAAATCTAAAAATCCTAAGCCAAGTCATCTTATCATACAAGGGACATGCCGAAAATATTTAGATATTAAAATTCAAATAACATTGCCATACTGAAACTTGTTGTGTTTAAAAATGTATGCCCTCTAGTAGTGAAAGGTACAAGTGCAAGGCTGCAGCCTTGCTTGTTTGAAAATTAGAGGACTGGAAGTGTAGGTTAGTTGAACTGTTTTTAATTCGTTTTCGGAATTTAAAAGCGGCCGAAAGCCTGACACATAAGCCTCGCTCTGGGTGCCATAGCACTGCAGTTACGGATGAAAATGTCACAGCAGTAAGAATTTGTCACAGCAGCAAAATATCACAGCAGAGAAAGAGGATCGCCATGTCACATACGGGGAAATTCAGTTAATTTCGAAGATTGGATCAACTGAAGTCCAGTCTATAATAAAAGATTGTCCCGACCTTTCTAAGTGTTGCAGTCGCTGGGTCCCTTTGTTCTTACACCTGAGCAAAAATATGCCCGCATGGAATGGCACCGCTAGATGCTTAAAAGACTTTTGCAGGGGCAAAGTAAAGACGTTTATAATCAAACATGAAGTTATAACTATCAACCCGAAACAAAACAACATTTGACACTATGATGTTTACAAAATGAAACTGCACTTTCAAAAGTTACGATGGCATCTTTTATCTCTAAGACGGCCATGCAGCAATTATACGGTTAGTTGGTGACGTACAATGACAGCACAGTGATAAATTACTTACTGTCTTATGAGTATCTTTGAACCTTGGAAATCTGCCCACCAAAAGTCTCCACTATCTCATTTTCTTCTTCTTCACGAGAATACACGTCCACACAAAGCAGCGAAAACTTTGGACTTTCTACAGAAAAGTGAAGTCTGTATTTTACCATAGCTGACTTATTCTCTAGATTAAGCTCTGTGTGATTTTGCCTTCTTCCCAAAACTCAAGAAACAACTTAGGGGACGCCGCTTTCAAACAACTGAAGAGGCTATTATAGAGTATGATAATGAAGTTTCTGATATTTCAAAAACCAAAATTTAAAAAATATTTGACTCATGACTTTTAAGAATGCAAAACTGTATTGATGCTTGTGAAGTCTAAATTCAGAAATTGTAAAAAATTTTATGGTAAATTAATTGATTTTCAAAGCGTATCTAAAAACTTTCGGCATGCCCTCGTACTATTCTTGCAATATAACCTTTTAAAACTGAATGAATGTAAGTCCATTAATTTATAAAATTGTATTCCCTTGCAGTCGTATAAATGTAGATTCGATTTTATATGCTTATTGTTTATTAACAAGCTGCTTTTCTTCCCATTTACTCTACATATTAGCTAAGAGCAATGTCCAACGAGCTGGAGTGCAGTATATATTGGATGAAGTTGTGCAGTCGTTACTATGGAACCCGGACAGAAGGTAACGAAATTTCTTTTAAATTTGCAATTTAAATTTGGAATAAGAATGAATGACTTACAGCAACAATAACGCATTTTCTTATATAGTATGATCAATTGAGATTACTATGCCTCATATAATTATGAAACAAATAAATTAATTAAATGTGTGATCATTATGCGAACATTCAAAATATTTGGTTCCCATGATAAAATTTTAGTTCAAATGGTCAGATATACAGGATGGGACAAAACTCCCGAATCATAGGGTTAATTCAGAACCTGCATAAATGACAGGAAGAGGAATATTTTCACAAGCATTCCATTACCCGGGTGTTTATCCTTTCCTGTTATGTAAGCCCGCAGCACCACAATATAATGTTGGTTGAGCATATGCTAGACGTTCTTTGAAAGGAACCAAAAATGTGGACACCTTTTTACCTTCGGAAAACCTCCCTCGAGCCAAAAATTGAATAAAAAAGACTTCGTAGGTTATTAGATCTTGTGAAAATCTAGCAGTGTACAAACTTTAGTGATTGTAGGGTACTTTTTACTAAGTGGAAAGCTGATGACAGACAGATACGCATATTATTTTATCACTATTAACCCTTTTAGGATTTTTGGTAACTTTTGTTACCATGGCTAGTATCGTCTTTGACCGCTTATTTAGGTTCTATAACAGGAATTTAAGTCGATTTTTTTATTGATCAAGTCTAGGATGGATCAAAGCGTGCCCCCAGATGCATTTTGGAACCGGATGGTCAAATTAGAGGCCCCAAGTGGGGGCGGAGGAGTGTGATTTCTCTTTTTTTTCTTAAGGCTAATTTCAAAAATTTTTCACGCCCTTAGCTTTCAATATATCAAATTGAAACTTTGCATACGGATTGTGTAACTTTGAGTATTTTTAAAATTTTTCTGAGAGCTCTGTGTGAAACTGGAACCGGGCCCGAGAGGCGCGAGTGTTTCGAGGGACTGTTTTTTCAGAAAACATCCGTTTTTTCCCGATTTTCCCGTTCACGTGTATGATATGGACATGTGATTGGTATTGTTGGAAAGGGCTTGTTATAATGAAGAAAATGGCGTTTAAACCACTACTCTATGTCAAATAGTAATGATGCAGTACATTTATGAAGTATATATATATATATATATATATATATATATATATATATATGAAGAACATGGTTCACCTTCAGACTTTCAAAAAATTTTCCCGATCTTAGTTTTCAATATACAACATTGAAATTTTGCACACGAAATTTTTCTTAACAACGTATTTTTTTAAAACCAGATCTCTACGTGAACTCAGATCAGGCCATAAAACATTTCGAAATTGTTTTTCGAAAAATCTCACGGTTTTTCCCAATTTTCCCGTTTTTGGTGTATAATACGGGCAAGCGAGTGGTAACGTTGGAAAGTATGCTCTTTCGTATAAAAAAAGATATAAACCATGATCCTACGATAAATAGTAAGGAAGCAGAAGCTGTTTGAGAGAAAGTCTAAAATTTACCTCAAAAAGTGGAAATCCTAAAAGGATTTTGAAAGAACATATTTCCAACAACACGTGAAATTTGGATGATCTATATAATTTAATTAAATAAAAAAAAGTTTAGGCGACAGTTGCTTTACTTTCGGTTTGGCTTTCGTGGTAATACAAGGTGCGTGAGAAAAGTAATGAGACTGGCAAAACTGCGGGCGATCTGGCAACGTTGTGTCTACCAGCATGTGCTAGACCGGTTTGTTTATCCCTTCCACTTCTCAGTCCGAGTTACAACTCCGTACAGCTAACACATTATTTTTGACAGCGTCATCAGTGAAGTGGTGCTTTTGTTGTGTGTTACAGAAATGAAGCATAGAAATTTAAAGCAGCATTGTGCAATAAAGTTTTGTGTTGAACTTGGTGAATCCGCGAGTGTGGCTTTTGAAAAGTTGAAACAGGTCTATGGAAAATATTGCTTATCAAGAGCACAAGTTTTCCGCTGACACAAATCATTTTTGGAAGGCCGAGAACACGTTGAAGATGAACCTCGGTCAGGGAGACCTTCAACTTCAAAAACTGACGAAAACGTTGAACATGTGAGGGCTCTTGTGAGATCAGACCGTCGTTTAACAATAAAGATGATGAGTGAACAGTTAAATTTAAAAACTTTCACTGTGCATCAAATTTTGACAGACGATTTGAACATGTGAAAGATTTGTGCCAAAATGGTGCCCGAAAACTTCACAACTGAACAGAAGAACAATCGAAAAAACGTGTATTTTTCACTTCAAAACGCATTACTGTTGTTTCTCAATCCCTCTATTCACCTGATTTGAGTCCTGGTGATTTTTTCCTTTTCCCAAAATTGGACTAAAAGGACGTCATTTTGGAACTCTGGAGAACATTCAAGAGACTGTGGCCGACCAGTTAAAAGCCATACCAATTGAAGACTTCCAGCGCTGCTACCAAGAATGGAAACAACGACTCCGCCAGTGTATAGCTGCCCAAGGGAACTACTTTGAAGGGGATAACATTGTTGTTTGAAAAATATAAAAACTTTAGTTAGTACAAAATGTCTCATTACTTTTCTAACACACCTCGTATACTTATATAAATAAATTGAACATTTCAAGTGTTTTAAAACTAGTGCCTGCACAAGGATTCCTTTTCACAATTAAGCATTAATTTGAGAAATCCTCTTAATGATAGGCAAATGAACTATATTAGTTTTTGTAGGTTTGCCGATTTGTGGCTTTCTCCTCCTACTTCTTAATTTCAGTTTGTTGAGTCATCGCAACTCAGTTTGTTGTTTGTAGATACAAGTTTCGTAAAATTGCTTGTACATATTTATATGTACTCCTATTTAAAATTTATATAGTTCAAAGTAACTATTAAAAACATGTATATAATCATTTCTAAAAGCAAGAACAAGATATCAATTGCTTTCTTTCAGTTGCAATTAGTTTCCAATTGAACTACCACAATAATATAACCCTGTATGGAGTTTTTATTTTCCTTTGTGATTTCTTAAGGGTTATTTACAATGAGATTTCTCAACTAGGTTTTATAGATTATGGTCTCAAAGAGTGCAAAATGAAATGTAGAATGAAATCTTTAATTTAGGGATCACGGTGGCTCAGTAGTAGAGCGTTCACCTCCGGTGCTTGGGATCCCTGGTTCGATCCCAGCTTGCGCCGTGTGAACTTTGTGGTGGACAAACACCGTGCTCGTGGGTTTTCTCGGGGTTCTTCCGTTTCCTCCCACTTTCTTCATTCCACCATTTCACTCATTTCTCATTATCACCGTCTCCTTTAGCCTAACCGGCATAACCGTGGGACGTTAATTTTAAAGATTTCATTTCATTTTTTTAGAATGAAATCTTTAATTTAGGGATCACGGTGGCTCAGTAGTAGAGCGCTTACCCCTGGTTCGATCCCCGACCATGCGAGTTTGAAAACATCGTGTCCACAGGTTTCTTCAAAGTTCTCCAATTTCTTCCAACATTCACATTTTACTAATTACTTCTAATAATTCACTCTCGTTAATAACTCATCTCCAATAGCCTATATGGCACAACTGAACGATGTAAAACTTTAAATTTCATTTCACTTTAGTTTAAGGATCCACGATTATGCACTTGTAAACCAATGGAGACGGATCATTAATGGAAGTGAATGATTATACAAGAATAGGTAGATTAAGACTATGACTGGAAACGAGAGAATCTCGATTAAATTCAGAGTAGAAAGGTTGTCAATTTCAAATTCACATAATGCGGGACCAAACCAGGGACTCCTTGTTCCAGAGCTGAGTACTACTAAACTTTCGTAGTGTCTATCTCTACGAGTGGTATACATAAACCTTTAGGCACCATGGATTTTAATATAAAATATCTCCCTTATTAATTAATATGCTGCCATGGCCAATGTGAGCTTTATGAATGTGAATTTTTATTATCGTAATTAATGAATTCAATATTTAGATTAAAGTCTCATGTTCCTGCTGAGAGTAGGAGAAATGATTCTCCCAACATGCGAAAGAAGTTAAAGGTGATGGAAAAATTAAATGACCTTGAGAAAACTTACGGAAATTGTGTGGTTCACATAAACTCAGTGTAGAATCGAACAAGGGACTTTCGTACCAGAAGGGATCACTCTACCACTGGTTGATGGTTCAAACAAAAATATTAATATCGACAAAGAAATTCGTATCGAAGTCACACACACAATATCTAAGAGCATGAATAATAGTAATTTTTCTAACTTTTCCTTGTCATCATCAAAACTTGACATATTAAATATAATCAATTGCAATAGCTCTCATAACGTATTGATCTGTAATAAAAGCTGACAGTGACTGTAGTATTGCGCAAGTGGCAACATCTACATCGTGTATTTGTGTTTAGATCATACTTTCCTTAAAGAAAGGAAACTCTTCATCTCGCTACACTTAAATCTGAGACGTTCTCAGCATCCTATATCCATGAGTAAGGTTTTTTTTTTTTTTTTTTTTTTTAATGGTCACGACTTCGAAGAAAATCTATTACTGTGTAAATATCCTCGTCAACATAATTCGAAGGGAAGAAAATCGCTGATTATCGACATGTGGTAACCAAAGAAACTAGAGGAATCATGTCGAGATTACCAAGTGATCAGAAGACTATTGCATGATTAGTCATCTCGTAGCAGTCAACCTTTAGTCAGCAGAGGTTCTTTAATGATTTCAATCAGACTGCTAAGACTTAAGCATTTATACCATTGGACTTACTTTCACCAGTTTATTCGTTTTTCATCGGAGTTTGTACGTAGCATGTAGTGATCCAATAAACGTTGAATCAACCTATTGAACTTTGTGAAACTTGGTGATGCAACGAGCCTTAAGAACCGTCCAAGTGAGTACCATTGTTTAATAGGCAATTAATGATTTTGATGAAAATTTCTACACAGAGTCCCCAAGTGCAACTATGTAACTATTTTTTCCATTCAGATTTAATTAGAGATTGGGAATATTTATTTCTTAGAATCTCTTTCAAAATACTCGTTTGCACAAATTCTTTCAATGTCTCAAGAGGCCAATCTCGTTCCTTTCGAGGGCAATGGGAAGAAGAGTTCCCGCCAAGGGAACATAGGTATACTCTTATTTGCTCCACTGGAAAGCGATATTCCCATTGGTTATGAGTCGTTTTCACTACGGAAATAGGAATTGCACTAGATAAATCCATTTCTTTTGGTTGCTTGGTTGTTTTGACTGCGTGTTTGGTAACATGGAGGAAATATAGTTTCATCACTTGTAGAAAAAATTGGCCCACGAAAGGGTTAATTTTACACATATTCGCCTGTGCAATCCTACTTTAGTTGTCATTACTTAAAGAATGTTTGCTTGTTTGAATTTTACGTCTAAAACCTTTACTAATTATCTCTACCTTCCTTATTTTATGCTTGAAATTATTTACACGTTAATCAGCAATTTTACGAACGCAAAGACGCTACGGTAACTGCATAAAAGGCTGCTGCAATTATGTGCCATAATATTAGTGTTGAAGTAGTAAACTACACAACTGCTATGAGCCTTTTATAATATCCAGTGGAGTACTAAATCCAAAACAAACACGAATAATTTTTCAGTCCCAATTATAAACTACCTACCCCGCTGCTCTTGTGATTACCGCACCTTCAGTACACAGAGTCCTGGGTTCGTTCCCGGTGGAAGAGCTTTGTAAAATTGAACGGATTCTATCTTAATATGTAGGTTCAAGTCTCATATAGCCCGGTACTGTAAAAGGACGCTATACTTCAATAAACAAGCAAACCATGTTTATTAGTATTCATTATAGCCAGTGGAAAAGGTTGAGAACACCGGGATGGAAATTAAATCCCATTAAATCAATAAATTTGGTACAACAATGTGTTGCATTGTTCATTCCATTATGCAATAACAGTATTCGTAAATCAGTAGATTTAGAAACTTCTTTTTTTAAAAAAAAATCATTCATTCATCTTTCTAGTTTCCCTTGAAATGTGACAATCTCGCGCAACAAGTGCAATCTTTGATATGTTTCTGAGAAACGAACTCGAAGTAGTGAGTTTCTCTCTATCTTTTTTCTACATTAATTTCAGTACATAATTTAATTGCTGTAATACATATTTAAAGGTTCTCTTATGCGGAGACGGCTTTCTTTTGGCGCTGGTGGGAAGAACTGGATGATTCCCAGAAGGAACAGGTAAAGGAGTTGGTGAACAGTGGTCGACTAGAGTTCATCGGTGGAGGATGGAGCCAAAGTGATGAAGCAACCCCCAATTACCAACAGACTATTGATCAAATGACCCATGGACTTAGGTAATAATATGAGGCTCTTCAAAAATCGGGATTAATATTCAAGTTTCGTAACTACATATATATATTATATATTTTATTATGTTATATATGTTCGCCATATAATAGTCTTTATCATGAATTCGGATTCAGTATTTGAGCGCACAATAGACACATAGGTATACTGATTGATTTTATTCTCATCTTTCTATTGAAATCATACCTCTTTGTATACTACTGGTTAACGCGGTGGTTCCGCGTTCGATTCCCGATTGAATATTTTTCTCATATATGAACCGAAGTAGTAGTTTGGGCCTTGTGAGTCCCATCTTTTATAACCTTGGTACTGAAAACGAAATTTAAACGTCAACCAATCTCATTGAAATATCTTTATTGAATGTATTAATATTATTCTTTACATGATTTTAAAAATATTCCGTTCTTCAAATAATATTCTTTTTGTTTTGGAGGATGATATTGGTATACCACATATTGTTCTACGTTTTTAAAAAATGATAGACTCATAGATAGTTAATTAAAAGCAGCAGTGAATGTATATGTTAAGAACATTACTTACGTGCCTCTCTTATAGAGAACACAAGTTCCATTTTATATGTATTTTATAACGTAGTCTTTATTTTTTTCATTGTAGTCCTACTTATGTGAAAAATTATATGCCTTTCAACATTTTACTATGGATTTTGGTGATATCCATCTTGGTGACGTCATAACTTAAAAATCACAACTGGATTCTTATGTATTTTTAGTGAAAATACAACATAAGTAGCACTACATATTTCAGTATTTTTCGTTTTGTTATTTTAAATGTCTGGGTTGATGTATAATTTCACTTGACTACATTACTTCACACATGTTAGTTATTTTTCAATCCAAACCTTCTAATGTAGTATGAACAGGGCGGTATTATTTCAATGTATATATATATACAGTAAAACCTGCCTTCAACGGACCCTTTATTAAACGGAAAACTGTCTTAAACGGAAATATTTCACTGTCCCATGAATTTTGGAGTGCAAAACGTGTAAAAGTCCCTTCATTAAGCGGAAACTGTGTTATGCGGACAACGGAAAGCAAAATAAACCTTTAACGGAAAATTCAGAGTTCCAGACTACAGCGTTTAGAAAATATTTTGACATTCTGTGAGAGGGTAAATAGATACATTACATGTCTGCGATAAATTGTTCGTTCTTTTGTTAAATTTTTCTGGGCATTGTTGACCTTCCCCAAGCACTACTCATATTCAGCCCCACAACTTGTCCGTAGTCCCCTCACCTTAATCAAGAATGAAACGGAAAGTCGGAAGGAGAAGACGAGGTGAAAGAAGAGGAATACGGTACCGAGTTCGAAAAAGAGTGTAGAATAAAGACGTATCAAGATGATCTCAGAAGTTTAAATGAACTGCAGCAATTTGTCTTACGGAAAAATGACTCTGATTTACTCAGTGTAGTTTCTCAGGCTAAAATGTGTACGGAAAGTAGAACAGCTAAGCAGCAATGTATACAGAAAACTCTGCTTGACTACTGCAAAAATAAAGAAAGCATGTGCATAGCATATTTTGTATTAATTTTAAACTTTTTGTGTATTAATTCGTAGAAAAAAGAAGCATTGTAATTGAAAAAGGTACGTACAACGTACGTACAATATTTTCTCAGTAGGTCTGTTATAAGCATGTATTAAAAAAAAGACAGCGTCTACCTCCATTAAGCGGAAACCTGACCTTAACGGAAATTTCTGAGAGTCCCGCTCGATTCCGCTAAAGACAGGTTTCACTGTATATATATATATATATATATATATATATATATATATATATATATATATATATAGAAGTAAATATACTTATGATTTTGTTTGCTGAAAGTATCTACTATGTAAAAGAATAAAGAAATGAAAAGAAAAGAATAAACCATAGGATATTCACTGTTTTTATATAACATCCATATGCAACAAGTTGCACCATCATGGCAACATTTTCTATGGCATTTTGCTTTATTTTGTTCTTACTCCTTGTACTGTATATGTATGTACAGGATAGCAATAATAATTTTTAACAACTGAATAGCTTTACTTTTCTTCATTGTTCTTCTTTCGTTAAAAGGAAACTTAATGAGACTTTTGGTGAGTGTGGCCGTCCACGAGTGGCCTGGCAGATCGATCCATTTGGCCACTCCCGAGAGATTGCCTCAGAATTTGCCCAAATGGGTTTTGATGGCCTGTTCTTCGCAAGGCTAGACTACCAAGACAGGGACCACAGAAGACAAACGAAGACTTTAGAGCATGTATGGCAAGCCAGCAGGAATCTTGGTAACACACAATAATTACATTAATATTTCTTATAGATTTTACTCTAAGATATCTTATTCCAAACTAATTCTATACTATACCTGGTATACCGTACCATCTTAATCCATATGCTTTATCTACGCCTTATTAACTATTGCATTTCTTAAACATTATCTTCTTTTAACAAGTCACAGGGCTGTTTACTGCTAGTAATTGTACCTCAAAAAATATGCCCCTTCCCAAGCTTTTACTTGAATTTTCTCATTAATAGTTGTTTACCAAATTTACCATCTGAAAATTTCTCTACCAAATGTGTATTAAGAAAACTGCCAAGACATTTCTACCAGTTTCTTGTTTTCTTGAATTTATTTAAGAGTATGTTTCCAAAGAAGCATAAAATAATTTTTCTGGTCCAAAATATTATTTGTTTACGTAACAGCAAACAGCATTAGTATTGATTCAATTTTAATAATAATTTTTATGTGGAAGACTGGGTTGAGTTCCTAGCGAGAGTTCATACAATTAGAAAATGAAATGAAATTTTTAAGTCTCACGGTTGTGCCGGCTAGGCTACAGAAGACAGTGATGATGAGAAATGAATGAAATGGTGAAATGAAGAAAGTGAGAGGAAACAGAAGAACCCCGAGGAAACCCACACACACGGTGTTTCTTTACCACAAAGTTCACTTGGATCGAACCATGGTCCCTATTCACTAGAGAAAGCTCTACCACTGAGTCACCGCAATTAGAATTTTAGGTAACACTAAGTTTATAGTACCTTCTATACAACTTCGTATATTCAAATAATTATATTATTATTTAAATGTCGCCGAATTGCAGCGGCGATGTGTGTGTGTTTGGAAATTTGCGCTAGCACAACTGAAAATGTTAGTATTTATTTATCGTAATTTCTTTTGAAATGTAAAACTGCTTGCTTTTTTCTAAACACGTCATTAATTTATATTGTGTCAAACACAATTTACTTTCGTATGTTTCTCATTTCACTAACCTTCAGAGAAAAGAGAATTGCAAATATATGTATCCATTATATAATGAGTAGTATGTGAAAGATTGAATGATTTCATTTTCAGTTTGGCGTTGCTTTCAGTAGCAAGAGCATATGAAACGTGAATCTACAGGTTAACGTGGGATCCGAACCACATTAGCTTATGCGGGGATCGAACCCATTTCTTCCATGCCAAAGATGCATACGCTAACCATTTCACGAGGGAGCTCTAGTATGTGAAGGGAATAGAAAACGAAGAATAGTGAAGTAAGCCTTTTGCTGTAAATGTAGTAAGGTTGCAGTTTATGGTACAAAAAATTGCAGGTTAAACCAAAGAAGATGAACAAATGTCTCGTGTGATATCGCTGAAGAACATTGTACAGTCTTTTAGGTTATAAGTATATACGTAGGCAATGTGTAATTTCAATATTTTGATCCATCCTGGTTTATTGTTTGAACAAAAGTGCAAGAGGTAGAACAAGGTGAACAATCATATAACATTCTTTTAGTTTATTGTTCTTCTTCTTCTTCTTCTTCTTCTTCTTCTTCTTATTATTATTATTATTATTATTATTATTATTATTATTATTATTATTATTATTATTATTATTATTATTATTATTATTATTATTATTATTATTATTATTATTATTATTATTTACTCATAAAGATTACGGTGTTTATGAAGTGGTGGTAATCTACATTTTCGGTTGCGAGAAAAGTACAGATAGAACTAGGTCTCTTCTAGAGAGAAGTAATTTGTGAGTAATTTTGAGTGAACTCATTCCAGAGACCTACCGGATCGATTGAAATCAAATGAACCTATCGTTTCCGTTGCAACCAAGCTATTTAATGAAGTCTTGACTTTAAGAGATCTTATTTTGGAATGTCTGATAGTCAATATGCATTAGAATGAACCCATCATTCTAAGGCGCGAAAAAGCAATTAACTACAGGTATCGCACGGTTTCCTGAGACTCTGGTGAAAGTCGTCCCCCTTTTTTGATTATTCCAAAGGCATAGTTCCAAAACATCACTTACTCTTACAAAAATATGATAAAACTATTTTAAATTGAACTTTGGACGGCAAAATGCTTTGCATTAAGGAAAATTTTCTCACTCTCTTTAGTCATATTTTGATCTCAATGTGCGACAACCTGTACATTTCCACTTTCGAGAAATTAATTTGGAGCGACTTCGGAAAGAAGACTCAGTCTTCTGCTGAATTGAAACTCTAGTTACCGAGTGTAAGTGGATAGTTGAGTACGTTTCAGTTTTTTTTTTTTTTTCGTTAATATTCTCTCTTACACATATTCTCTCTGAAAGAACAAACATTTCAGTTTTTACATATTGCTAATAGCTATATGATAATGCTAATACTAGATAATGATATCAATAACAAAGCAGAATGGGACTTAACACTAACACATGCTTATAATGGCATTATCATCTGCAATCAGACATTTATTTCTCCATTTTTTTAAATCAACTGACTTTGTTGAACACCAAATATTGTTTAATATTATCTACGTTCTTTGGACAAAGTTGATGGTACGCCTAGTCACCCTGGAGAATATGGCATTACCATACACACATATATATTTTAGTCAATTAATACTATACCATGTAAACTAATGGGTATACATGTTTCTGGTAGTAGATACAAGAAATGAAACGTGTTCTGAAATGATGCTGCATTGCACATTTTATATACGCAACGTTTACGTAAACCAAGCATATACTAGATTTATTGCTTATTTCTTATACGTAACCTGTCTTTTAAAGTAAACAATTTTAAACAATAACGCAATTCATAGAAATATATTTGTTAAGATTGCTTTATTTTAGGTAGAATGAGTTATGAGAAATATTTGAATCTGCTTCTCCCTTTGGATGGATGTGTAATGATAAAAATCCTTAAGATACTTTGTTTTTGGCACAAATTGTGAAGCACCCTACCCCTTCCCTAGAAGACACCCTTTAATCAAAGTGATATGTTTAAGGAATAAACAGCATGAAGTGATTGTTAACTATGTTCCAAAAGCCATTTCAACCGGATCAGTCGTTTCTCCGACCCAAAACACTATGGATTTGGCACTTATCTCGGACATTCTATTTTCCACCTCTTCTAATACCTCATGCCGAGAGGAACTAAACTTAAACAGCAATGGACTGTCAATATTCATAACTGCTACCCAGAAAGCTATGGATTCGACACTATATTAGTCGTTTACGTTTATCTTTATATGCGTATGTGACCCCTTCTCATCCCATAAGGATGCTGCCTTTTTTAATCCTCACTGGGGGCTTAAGCAGCATCAAGAGTGTCACTGTTCACCTTACTGAACCCCAAAACTATGTATTTGGCACTAATATCGGTTGTTTTCTATTATTTTTACGTATCACCCCTTCCACCACTAGAGGAGCTCAGTATATTTTACTCCACAGTATATTTTTCATATTGTATGTAATATCTGTGCAAATTGCTCAAGGCGTTCCAGAGGTATGCTGGAAAATACATACGTGCATGCATATATGTCCATGTTTATATATACAGATGTACGAGCCACTCCTTTGACATTACCCCTGTCTTAAAAGAAATAACTGAGTTGCTCCTCAGGGGACTCTTGATTCAGCTTTTCTGCTCTCGTTTTTCCCAGGATACTTTGAGGCCGGTGACGTCACATGGAGGTATCGCGCTATTTTTCAACAGAACAAGTGAAATACTGCATGAACAATTACGCTACTGTTTCAAGATGGGCAAAAATCATAATTGCGCAGTAGTTTATTGAAATAACAGAGGAAGCAATACAAATGAATTAATGTTCCATCGATTCCCTAAAAATGATGAGCTTCGAAGAAGATGGATTTCCCGCTATAAGCAAAAGAACACGTTTAATATAGATAACGCACGAATATGTTCTGTTCACTTTTCATCACAGGATTATCAAAGGGTTTGAAAAATGAGCTTGTAGGTTTCCCTCAAAAGTAGTGTATAAGATCTGACACTGTTTCTTCATTATTGATACCAAACTGGCATGGGGAAAAAATAAGCTAGACGCTAGTCAAGTTGAAAAACAGGTATGTAACAACAATAATTTATTTTGCTTTTATTGGCATTTGTTTCTGAGGGCCTGAAACTTAAGGAGTTTATGTACATAAAGCGAAGTGGAAGAGGGTACCAACGAGAATATAAATGTATACTCTCATATATTCTTTAGTTTAAGTGATATTCTTAAATTTTGTTGAGTATCTGAATCGTTATTCTGGCAAAGTACTCAAAGTGCACGTTGAGCAGAACATTCATAGGAACCTATTACGAACCGAACTCTCATAACCTTACCTAATCTTATCTAAACGAACCGTACTTGTTACGCATAAATTACATTGATTTTATTTCTCCTCCAATGCCACATCGTGAGACAAAATCACTTGAATGCTCAAAGTGCACTCTTACCATTATTCTTATAATTGAAGGGCTGACCTACAGAGGGAAGCCACGGAAACTAAATTCCAAGAAATCGAAGCATAAAGCGAAGGACAAATAACTGGAGATTTTCCCCTGTTAAGGTGGTTCTTTTATGTATATATACCACTTTATAGATATCTGTGCAACTTGTAAGCTGTAATATATAATGTAAAGTGTGTTGTATTGAGTAATAAACGAATATTAGTAATATAAAGGAAATATTTTGCAGTGATATCTGACAGTTTGATTAATACACACGAAATACAATAGGTTAGGTTAGATTTCTGATCTAATCTAACTTAACCAAATTAAGTTAGGTTAGGTTCGGTTATGTTAGGTTAGGGTAGATTACATTTCTAATGAAACCTAACCTATCCTAACACAACCTAACCTAATTTGTTATTACATACCCGGAATCTCTGAATATTTTGAATTATGTTTGTTTATGTATTTTACTACCTGAAATGCTGCCATGAAGAGGATTGGTTTATGGAAAGTATTTGAACTCCTTCCCCCCTTAGAATTCACGTTTCAATGAAAGTGTAATGACAAAAATCTATAATGTCACCCCTTCCCTACACCCAAAGAGGATGAATTTGGATTTAAACCGTGTCGGGAGGGTCACTATTTATTTCAGTGAGCATGAAAATTATGGACTGGACACTAATTTAGGATTTTTTTTTTATTATTTGTCTGCTCCTTCGTATCTCCTTTCACCCCCGAGCCGAAAAATGATAAGATCCTGAGTTAGGCCTGCGTTTATTAAAGTACCAAAAATACTTGGTACTTTAAGTTGGTCGAGGAGGAGTTAGCAGTCAACCATTGTTATAATGATTTTATTTTTATGAATAGAAAACGCCCCTTCTTTCTCTTCAAACAGAAATTTTCAAAATAATGGGACATATTTTCCCTTAAGTTTAATGAGGAGTTTATATACCAAGTTTCATCTAACTTTATAGGCTCGTGAGATACTATATTTTAGGCGCAAATTTTGAACCTCTTCTTCCCCTTAGGATTCGCCCTTTAATCAAAGTAACGTGATAAAAATTTTAGTCAGGCCATTTCAACTCATGTACTAAAAATTATAAAAATCGGCCCAAAGGTCTAGGTTAAGTTAGCGAGCAAACATTATATTCATTTTTATTTGTATAGAAAATTAATCATTATTGATGGTATTTATTTATTTATTAAATCATATTGTCTCATCTGTGAGTAGAAAAAAACTCATTACTTGTATTTGGAAAGACAAAGAAGTTCATAATTATTTTCTGAATCCATTTTTACGAGTAAAGCGCGAAGTGTAACAAGCAGGCAAGCGAAAAAAATCTTCACGGATACCTCCACATGACGTCACAGACCGGGAGCCAATCAGAACGCTAATCGCGAACGGGGCTACCTGTTATTTTATATACCTTGGTTGCTCCTATCAATTCCCAAGCCAGACATGCTCGTTCTTCTTTAAACTTGGACTAAAGTGTCATCAAGTCTGTCACCAATCAGCTTAGCGAGCTCAGAAAACGGATCGAAGATCGTTTTCGATTACTTTTACATGTTCTCTATTCCCATCAACACTTCTCGGATGCTAGTGGTGTTTTACCCTCTCGAGGAAACGTGGTTTAAAATTTATCTGGACTGTCACTAATTAGCTTAGCCGATACGAGAACTGTGGATTCGACACTAATACAGTAGAGCGTCGATTATCCGAACGTCGGTCAACCGAACGACCGCTTAACTGAACTGTGTACTCGCTCGCACCTGTTACTCTCCCACCCTACCGTCCATCATCCCCCTCACTCCCAAACCAAGTTTCCCACAGTAGTCGCCGCACTGAGCCATCGCTGGCGGAACATTGCTTCTAATGGGGCCTTCATAAGGCGCTGCTAACCGGCCAAGCCGCCAGTCGCTGTGTTTCAACAATCAGCACACTTCTGTCGGTTTGGCACTGGCTGTAGAAGTAGCGGCAGTATCAAAGCTGTTCACAGCAACAGCTGCGCCAGCTTAGAGTTGAGGCGTGCCGCTTCGTGCATGGCAAATAAACATGTACAGTTCGATTATCCGAACAAACCAGTTTTCCAAACACCCATGTCCCCCAATTACTTCGGATAATTGACGCTCTACTGTATCTATCATTTTCTATTATTTTAACATGACATAGTTTACTTTTCCCTTGCGATGCTAGGGATGTTTACCTCTACAGAATGGCAATAGGAGTATCATTATTCTTATTAGAGACCTCTAAATCTACAGATTCGACACTAATATCGGTCGTTTTTGATCCACCCCTGGGGATGTTAGGGGGTGTAAAATTCCACAGCATTTGTTTCCAAATTGTAAATCATATGTGTGTCAATATTGGAATTCCTTCAGACCTTCCAGAGTTATGCTGGAACACACACACACACACACACACACACACACACACACACATATATATATATATATATATATATATATATATATATATATATAACTACAGGTATGTAAATGTGAATGCTTAATTTACAAATCTACAATTAAAAGTTGCTTTGCGAACGAGAAAGAAGGTGACAGAAATGTATTCACAGAATAGGCTAAATGAGACAGTGATGATGAGGTGGATGATATCTTTCCATCATGAAGAGGTTCTTCAATGAAAAATAATATTTTGCTATTTTCTAGGCAGATATCATGCTCCTTTGCCACTCTTGAAGCAAAAATAGCAAAATTCAAAAACGCTGAGATAGTTTACGTTTACGTTTATAAGTTTGTATACTGAGTTCCGTGTTCGTAACTTGAAAGATTCGTGGGATACTCAGTTTTTCACATCAATTGATCCCACTCCCTTAAGATACACATTTTAGTCGAACTGACATGATAGAAAGCAAGTCCGAGGTATGTGATAACTATATCCAAAAATCATTTCAATCAGTTCAGTAATTTCCTTGTGTTCCGATGACTTTACAAGATCAGTTTCATTTTTACATAATACATTTGATTTGTATAAGATTGTATGTATTTAGCTCCTGCCGAATATCGACGAACATTGCTATTGTTAATATCAGGAAAAGAAAAACAGTTACTCAAAGAATAAAACAAGAAGTCTACCGTTTGTTAGGTCTAGTATAAAATAATAAAACCTCTCGTACTAGATTTTTATAGAAGAACAGAATTCCATAGGTGCCAAGAATCTCCTCCTTTTCCCAATTCAATTACAACCCAATGAACATCACAATGATACAATGAAATACTTCCTTGGCAGAACTCAATTGGAGAACAGAAAAACGCCATTTGTTATATTTCCCCCGGGAATGCTCATCCCAATATACAATACCAAGAAGTATATTGCTTTTTGTTGTTGCTTAGACACTCCAAACTTACAGAAAATACAAAAGCATTAACTAATAGTTTTCACTTTAAGTAGAAATGTGAAATATTTGAAGGAGAGAAGCACAAACCTTTAATCAAAAGGTAACATTTTCAATTTGTTGAAACCAATTTTAAAATGAACAAATACGGAAGAAACAAATCTGGAAACTAAAAGTATAACTAACATATAGATATACCTCAATGTGTTTGTTTAATTTTTGAGAAACGTAATACGAAAATACAGTATGAAAAGAGCAAAAAAAAAAAAAAAAAAAGATGAGGGTCAATACAGTAAACTCCCAATTATTCGCACTCAGATAATTTATTGTGACGATAAAAATTCTACAATGGATGTGGACAATACTTTGTTAGATTCTGAAGAGGAAAGAGAAATTTCTGCTTATAATTTAGCTAATTTAACGAATTTTGTTACTGGAGAAGATAATTTTGATAAAGATGATCATTGAGTGGATTAATTGTGAGGCCAATGATCCAGGCTTTGAACATATTACTGATGAGCAAATCGCAGTGGAGCATTAGGTATGGTTTTCAAGAAGAGTAAGGAAGAACAAGAGAATAAGATACAGAAGCAAGTGAGCCACGACGCAGCTGTAGCACACATAAGAAGACTCTCATTCAGCATTTGGAGGGACAGGACACCATCACTTGGTGACTTTTTTTAAGGAAAAGAAACTTCAATCACGAATAAAGAAGAGGTGTTTTAACACGATTTTATACGATTTTAATATAAGTTTTTATATCTTCTGCACAAAACTGAAGAATCTACACACATGTGTACCACCAAAATCTCAGCAGGTTCTTGAAGGAGATTTGTAGAAGATATAAAATCAAAGGTCCGGAAAATCTTCCCCATAATATAAACGATCAATTTCTTCCAACAACTGAGGGAAAACCCAAACATTTGGCAACGATCCTTGAAGATAAATTCGAAGAAACATAGAATACCTTACAGACTTAGTATGACATAAATTTTCTCATCAATAATGTCAAAGGAATTATTAATTATCATGAAGACTCCATCGCAGCTGACTTCAAAAAAATTCATCTCGGCCCATTATCAATCATACTCGACAAGATCAGACTAACACAAGTTGAGGAGGTAATAAAGAAACGCTGAAATTCAGCACCTGGACTAGCTAAGATCACATCACAATATCTAAAAGCCAACCCTTCCCCAGTTGTGAAAAACTGTTTCAGATCTATACAACGTATCATTAAAAACTGGATATATTACTAGCTCCTGAAAAATAGCAACAACAATCCTCATACCTAAAACTGAAAAACCTAAGCAAAGCTCTTCCAACTACAGACTTATTCCACTTACTAATGTTTTCTCAAAAATTATGGACAGAATATTAATCAAGCGGCTACATACAGTAGGTACATCAAAGAAAGCAAACAGCTTATCCCACAACAAGTAGGGTTCAGACTGAATCATACTACCAGCGACCAACTCTTGTGCATCTTTAACAATATAATGCAAAAAGCTAAAGGGCACAATAGTGGAACGACTTTTATGGATATTAGCGGAGCATTTGATTCCGTTTAGCATGACGAACCACTAGCCAAGCTCTCCCTATAACTGTAGTAAGATGGATTTATAACTTTATTACCAACAGAAGCACAGAATTACTTACGATCATCAACTGTCAAGACCTATCCGTCTCCAAAGAGGAGTTCCTCAAGGATCCACAATTACCCCACTCGTTTACGCGTCTCTACTATATGTGAACGATACTCCACAACATCATACCAAATTTGACATTTTTGGTGACGATATACCTTATTGGACTTCAGTGATCAGTATAACTAACATTCTCCCTCGGTTTCAAAATCAGATCAAAGATTTTTCTAACTGGTGTAAATTGTGGTAAATGAACTAAATCCTTCCAAGGCTCAGATCATACTATTATACCGAGAAGAAGCAGAAGACCAAAATGATCTGAAGATAGGTATACAAGTTCAAAATCTAAAAGTTACTCCTATAACCACTGCCAAATAAGCATTACTCTTGATCTTCATCATACAAATCATATAGAAGAAATACGAAAGTTATTCAGCTTATTCTAGCAATTAATAGAATTTGCGCTAATAACCCTATGGAAAACTCTTGGTGACTTCGGGACTTAATCAAGTGAATTCTGCTAAATGATCGAGTTAAATACGATAAAAGAACTTATCTTAAATAGCTCGTCAGTTAGAGATAAACATATTTTTCCAAAGTAACTCCGTTAAAAATATCAAAATGATCTCGCAAACATCTCAGCTACCACTCTACAATCTCACCTCTCCCTCTCCTTAGACCAGTGGTCTTCAACCTTCATATTCATAAAAGACTGCCGGGCCGCACGGTTCCGGTCAAGTCCACAAAGTAATTGCAATATATATATATGCGGTTATTCAGTAATAAAAAATACTGCTTGTTTTTTCACATTAAACATAAATGCAAATTGACAAGTAGAAAGTTCAATTGCAAATCGTAAATTACTCATAACAGTTGAAACGAACAGTGTAAAAATTTTCTAAATTATTAATTATTATAAATAATATATAAGAAACAAATATAATTAAACTTTTTCTAACTAAAAATTATTTTTCCAGAAAGTTATTTGTATTTTCAGTGAGAACATTGAGATTGATTTTTCTTTACTAACATATCAATATTTGTCATACATTTACTACTCTTTTTTTTTCAGACAACGTAAGTGCAGATTGACAAGTTGAAAGGTCATACACAAATTGTATATTTCTTGCAACAACAGAAACTATATTAAATGCTAAATTATTAATTATTGTACATCAACAAGCACAATGAAACTTTTCATACCAAACTAAAAATAATTTCTCCACTCACATACACAAATTGTCATTTTTACAATCAGTGAGAACTCTGTGATTGCATGTTTTTCACTAGCATGTCAATATTTGCCTTGAAATTGGATGATGCTATTCTCAGACAGTTTTGAAGATGTGCATCAGTCATTCGATTGCGTAACTTTGATTTCACATTTTTTATTTTGGAAAAGAGCTGTTCACATGCATAAGTTGTACCAAACAGAGAGGCAATAAAAAGGGCATGATTGTATAAAACTAGGAATTCCGTGAGGTAGGCTAAATCAGCCCTCCAGACCGGATCATTGAACTGTTCAAGTTCATTACCTTTACTAGCCATGAATTCACTTATCTCATCCTTAAGGTCAAAAACTCTTTTAAGCACTTTACCTGCACTGAGCCAACGATTTTCTGTAAAGTAAAGCACGTCACCGTATTCTGCATCCAAATCACTAAGAAAGGTTTGGAACTGTCTGTGATTCAATCCTCGTGATCTTATAAAGTTCGCAATTTTAATAACGTCTTTCATAATTTCCTTGAAACACACTTTTGGCGCACAAATTTTCCTGGTGCAGAATGCAATGATAGGATACAATCTGTTTGTTTCCACACGCACTTGCCTCATTACGTAATAATGTCACAAAACCTTCATTCTTGCCAATCATTGCAGGAGCCGCGTCGGTTATAACACCAGAGATATTTTAAGGCTTAAGTTGTATCGCTCCATGGACAACAAGACGGCCTTAAAAATATCACTGCCTCTCGTGGTACCTTTTAAAGAAAAAAAGAGCTACCAGCTACTCACAAACGCTAAAGTTTTTTTGTAATACCTCTGACGAAGATAGCTAAATGCGCTGTATCAGATACATCACAACTTTCAACAGCCAGTGAGTAATAAACGAACTGAGAAGCATGTTCTTTAAGTGTATTTTCGATATCCCCTGCCAGCTCTTCTACTCTTCTTCCCACAGTAACACCAGACAAACTCACTTTGGAAAGCATTTTCTTTCTATCAGGACACAAAATTCAGCTGCTGCTAATATGCAGTCCTTCACAAATTCCCCATCAGTTAAAGGTTTTTACCGTGCAGCAATTTCTTGGGCTATGATATAACTTACTTTTGCAATGGAGTCGTGTTGGGAATTACACCTTGTAAAAGTGTTTTGCTGGTCTCGGAGTTTCTTCTTCAATTCTGCAACTTTATCCACACGAAATTGTCCTTGGAATTCTTCAAATTGGGAAGCGTGTTTTGTTTCGTAATGTCTCTTCAGATTGTATTCCTTCATAGAAGACAACGATTCAGTACAAATTGAACACACTAGCTTGTAATCTTAAGCTTTTTGCTAGAGCTAGCCATTATTGTGTAACTGCACGGAAATAAAACAATCTCAACACAAGCAAACAATATAAGCAAGTGAACTAGGCAAACAAATGAGCAGCAAATGATTTAATAGGGGAGAACCGCGAGGAGGGCGAGTCCAGTCACTTTTGCGGGGGAGGGAATCAATCAGCCTGATAGACTCCAAATGTGCAGTGTTGAAGCCCCTGCGTGTTTCGAATTATTAAGACTCGACAGCATATTTCCATTCTAAACATTGTTTGAAGTATTACTGTCTGGGGGAAAGGAGAGATCATTGGCTAGTTCCAGTCAATTCCTGACTACAGGTAGTTAAAGTTTTTTTCTTTTGGTTTGGATACAGTTACTATTAATGCGGAAATTAAATTACGGCCTTGTACTTCTAAAAATGGAAACAATAAGAAAGAGGGGATGTAATTATGTGGCAGAATTGTCTGGAAAAAGTTAAAATCTTGTTCGATCCTCCTTTGTATTTCAATTTAAAACATAAGGTGGTCGCTTTTTAGAAGTACAACGGTGTAAATCCAGTTTTCGCATCATAAGGAAATATCTTTAAGGGAACAAGCCAAACTTGAATTACCCTGTTGTCAGGAATTGTCTGGAACGAACCAAGGTTCTTATCTTCCTCCAGACAGTATACCTCAAATAATGTACAGAATGGAAATATGTGGCCCGGCAAGAGTCATAATAATTCAAAAAATTATCGTTTCTCTTTTACCAGTTTCTCCTAAACGGAAGAAGGTGATGAAATGTAACTTACCATGATTACAGGTAATATTTTAGTGGGCCGCGGGTTGAAGACCCCTGTCTTAGACAAATAATAATAATAATGATATATAAAAGTCAAATTCCAAATCCATTGTAACAAACTCATCCCCGAACCCACAAAAGAAAACTTTACAAAACAACTCAATTGCAAATTGCAACATATTTGCAATATAAAACTCTCAATCCTTCCCGCACTTGTCGAAGCGAGAACTAAGCATAAGTTATATTCCAAAATAATGTATTTTCTTACTCTTAACACAAGGGACAAAATAGCGTCCAACTAGACATCATATTTCCTCTATGGGAAGTAATTAAATGATGATGTCATTGATTAACAACACGATAACCAATCATGGTATCTTAAACACAAAATAATGAGGAAATCATTTTGTGGTTATGGTAATTGAGCTCCTCGAGAGAACACGATGGTATATCACATTTTCTAACTTTCTAGTAAACTGGAAAAGAAGGTTAATTATTCCTTGCAATTCAATGCAATGACACACACCAATCAAGCTTACCTGCAATCTCCAGATAAATTTCAGAAATTAAACTACCTACATATTGTTCTGTGATTCAATCCCAACCTTTTTCAACTAACAACTTGATTTCACCATACGTGATGCTTTATCGCTTTGTTCCCCGAGCCGATCAATTATTAGGCCTATATGTGCACGTAAAAAAGGTTTTTGAAGTGTATGAGTTTCTAAATTACGAAGTACCTACAGTTTTTAGTGTATGCTCGTATAAAAATAGTTCTTATTTCTGATCAAAGGAATACATTTCTTAATACAAGTATTTGCCTCAATAAGTTTTGTTGAAATTTCATGTTCAATCCCAATATATTAATTTGGATTTCCTCGTAGTATTCTTCCGTTTTCTCCCACTTTTTAAACTATAAAATACCAGTACTCCTTTATTATTATTTCTTTGTATTTATGATTCATTTCTTTAGCCTATAAAATATAACAGTGCGTAGATAAACATTTTCATTCACTTTTTAATTTGTTTCTTTAACAGGTGACGATGCAACAATCTTCGCTGGGGCATTTCACACTCACTACTCCCCTCCCTCAGGTTTCTGTTTTGATCTTAATTGTGGGGATACTCCTATTATTGACAACAATGGACCCGATAACAATGTTGAAAGTAGGGTAAGTAGACTACTGTCTCAGCTTTCTCATTGTGCAATGCTTTTATAAAGTCAATTTTCCGTTTGGAACTTCACACACTTCGATATTAATTAGAGCTCTTATTTACATTTTGCGCAGACACGTAAACGCGAAGACAATACAAGATTTTGAGATACTGTTTCCACAGCGTATCGTTTTACTCTAAAATTAATTAGTTAAAAGTAGAGATGCAAAAAAGCCGGCTTTTTTGAATCGATGGTTTTTTTCACATAAAAAGCCGTTTTTTGTTGAAAAAAAACCGAGAATTTTGGAAATTTTGGCTTTTTTCATTTTCATGATTTTTCTATCGAAATAGCTTTCTTATAGTATATTCTATAATTAGATAAGAATTCCATGACCTAAATGCCATATTTCACTCTGAAATTCACCATCAAGATGGATGGAGCACATGTTTTACGAATTAAAGCTAACATAAAGAATGTAGTATTTGAGGGTAATTTTAGAGGCTATTTAACTTTTGAGTTATCGACATTTTTTTCTTCTCTAGATCATTATAGTTTGTCATCCGTGTTTCATTTCTAAGAGCTTAGTAGTCTAGCTTCTAGCGCAAAAGTTACACTTATGTTATTCTATATATCCGTCAAAGCGTACGTTTTTCAATATATCCGTCAAACCGTACTTCCACATTTCTGTTATACTGTAGCTGTACAACGATTTGGCAATAATTTTTCGGATACAATCTTGAATACTAATTTATACAAATAATCAGTAGCGGATTGAGAAAAGTACTTTGAAAGGGGTTTCTCTGATTGTTTCGTTTTCTAAAATGTCCTAATTTTATTTGGGAGGAGTTTGAAGTTTATGAGTACACGCATAATATTTCGTTTCGTTTATATATTTAGCGATAATCTTCCGAATACAACCTTGAAGATCATTTTATACTCAGAATCAGTGGCGGATTTAGAGAGTATTTTGGGAGGGGTTTTTCTTACTAATGTTTAATTTTTCTAAACATTCGTAATTTTCATTTGACGGGAGCTTAAAGTTTATGAGTAAAGGCATAACTAATAGATATTTCCTTTGTTTTAGACATTCCGTAATTTGGGGAACAGGCTTCAGTCCGAAAGACCGCCCCTCTAATCTTCGCAAAACCGTCACTACTGGTAATTAATAATAATAACGATTTAAAAACAATAAGAAAGGAAGTCGGCCAACTCTCAGTACACGCACTATTTCTACTTCACAGATGGAATGAAGAAAAGCTTTGTCAGAATGGTCGAATGCTGGGTTGAATCCCGAACTTCCCGATAGAAGCGCAAAAGCTCCACTCAGTCATGTTTGTTGTGTAGTTGTATTTATCTTAACTTAAATATATTCCGTAGTTTTTTTTTGGTGGTGGTGGGGTGGGGAGAGTTCCGTAATGATATGAAGCAGGGTTAGTTGGTTTAAACCATCTGTTTTCTTTTTTTTAAAAATAAAAAAACTGGTTTAAACAAAAAAATGTTTTAAATCGTGTAAATTTCATGGTGACGTTTTCACATATCATACCATCCGCATTACGTTTATCTGCTTTTCACCTTTTAATCAAGGGGTCCCGTGTTCAATTCTCGGTCGAACCACAACTCATCTTTCAAGTGTAAACCAAGTAGCAATTCGAGGTGTCCCTCTAAGCGAAAGTCTTCTCCGTGATAACCTTGGTATTTCATAAGGATGTTAAGCCTAAACATACGAAATGAAGCCAAATTATATATTTCTACTTGAATGAATGCCTGTTGTTTTATAAAGAAGTCAAGGTTGCTTGAATATATTGATAGAAATTGGCAAAATTTATCAACTGTCTACGTAGCTTCCAACATCAGCTTGGATTTGACTTGGTTTTTATTTTATTGAATGATATCTACATACCAATTTTGTAATTTAATACCTCAGTTTTAGTGTAGTGATTATGATACGTTGGCCTTAAAATTTTACATACAAATACATTTAAAGTAATAACAGGATTTTCCCAATGGCTAAGGCGAGAGTTTCCCGATTTGTATATAATTCTGTATAATGTTTCTACTTGTGTAACTGTTTATCTTTTTGTCCTTCTGAAATGACTCTTGACAATTATATTAACAAGTATGCCTATGTAAAGATCAGTACAACGTATTTTTATCAGGAATCCTTCGTATGTGAGTCGGCAATAGCATTTGTAACCAATTAGTCCCGGGTTCGTGTCCAAATGGACAATTTCTTCTGGATGTAAGCCGAGAAAAGGTTTGGATTCCGCTTTAGCTTATGTGACCCCTTCCAGCATAACCTTGTTGTTGCATAATAACACCAAGGCGAAACAAGCAAATTTATGTCCATATCTAATATAAATACATAGAATAAATTATTTAAACAAAAAAAAACTGTTTTTTTTTTTAAATAAAAACCATGGCTTTTCCCAACCCTGATATGAAGAGTGTGAGCCAAGAACACGGTAACCAACAAATTTTCAATTGCTGAGTTATGCAGCAGATAGACAGCAACGCATACCGCTTCGTTTAGTCCTTCATGTATAGTCTTATGTGAAAAATCAGCTTTCCGACTTTCAAAATGGACTGTGCAACAGAAAATCTCTAATTTCTTAAAATAGTAAAATTGTGGGTTACCATGTTCTTGCCTCACACCCTTCATATGTTGAATCCCTCTTGTTAAAAATACAGAAAACTTGAGGGCTGACTAAACCGTGATGGTGGTTATATAAAACTGTAGAATTTCAAGAATATTCAGAACCAAAAACTCTAGATGTGCAGCCTTTAAGTGTATCATATAAATCTAAGTATTTCTCTTATGTTTTATTTTAATTTTATTTTTTTCCAAAAAGAGGGTATGGAATATTTTGAAGTAAAAATACTACATAGAATTTTGCTAGTTATTTGTGTATTTTTTAAAAGAAGCATTTACTTTTAGAGTTGACTGGTTTACACCAGCTGTTTTTTTATCTTTTTTTAAAATAAACAACTGGTTTAAACCAAAAAAAAATAAATAAAAAGAACGAAAAATGCGAATCGTGTGAACTTCATGGTGACGTTTCCACACATCAAACAATGCATTAGTTTCATTTCCTTTTCACCTTTTGATCAAGGTGTCCCATGTTCAATTCTCGGTTGAACCACAACCCTTCTTTCATGCGTAAACAAGGTAGCGGTTCGGATGTAACTTTAAGCGAAAGTTTTCTCCTTGATAACCTCGGTATTACGTAGGAATGTTAAGCCTGAACATACAAAACGAAACCAAATTGTATATTTCTGCATGCCTGAATGCCTGTTGTTTTATAAAGAAGCCAAGGTTGCTTAAATATATTGATAGAAGTTGACATAATTTATCGATTGCCTACGTAGCTTCCAACGTTAGCTTGGATTGGACTTTCAATGATATGTACGTACTAAATTTGTAATTTAATACCTCAGTTTTAGCGTACTGATTATGATACTTTGACCTTTAAAGTTTACACGCAAAGCAATAACAGGATTTTTCCGTTATTGTTTTACATTTAGAGTAATGACGGGATTTTCCCGATGGCTAGGGCGGAAGTTTCCCAGTTTAAGAAATTTACTGATCGGACTTCTTTAAACTTATGTGACCTCTTCCAGCATAACCCCGTTGTTGCATAATAACACCAAGGCGAAACAAACTTATTTCTATCAATATGTAATATAAATACATAAAGCAAAATATTTAAACCCAAAAAAACCTGGTTTAAGCCAAAAAAGCGTAGTTTAAACTCCCCCCAAAAAACGAGTTTTTGGCATTTTTAAAAACAACCATGGTTCTTCCCAACCCTGCTTACTTTTTTATATAGGAGATTAAAAAATCTTATTATATGCATTAGTTAATCCTTTGGAATTCATAATGTAAATATGTTGAGAAGTAAAATTGTTTGAAATATATTTTCGAAATTCGTGGTTTATTTTCGAGGTTTTATATTATTATCGGCATCAACCACTAATTAAATGACTTTTTGTGTTATAGAGAAGCGAAACAAAATTTGATTTATCAATTTAAAGCAGAATTTTGAAAAAAACCCAAAATTTCCCAAGCAAAAAAGCGAAGCAGAAAAAACCGAGTTTTTTTCCAAAAAAGCCGGTTTTTTCCGAGCCCTTGCATCTGTAGTTAAAAGTAATTTCTAGCGCCTGTTGTTTATGCAACCGAACACCTTACCAAAGTTTGGTTGGTTGCAGACAACTAGGTATTATGTTGGCTTCAAATCAACAGCTTTGAGCATTCAAGAGATTTAGGGAAAATCAGGACTCTTCCACAACGCAATTTAGAAAAGAGTTCTTCTGTAACAGAGTAATGCCAACTCCGTGAGAAAAATCCCATTTTGCGGGCTATTTTGACATTAATTTTTACAAATATATATCTATATCTATATCCAACGGTGGATCCAAGACGGACTTCTGGGGGGGCGGTATACTGCTACTTAGAGCTACTTTTAAGAGCTCTAAACTCTGGGATGGGTTTTATTTATATATATAAAATAAGAAATCTTCCTCTCTTCTGGGGAGGGGATCGCCCTGATCGCCCCCTGGATCCGCCACTGTCTATATCTATCTCTCTATCTTTCCATATATATATATCTATATATCTATATCTATCTATCTATCTATCTATCTATCTATCTATATATATATATATATATATATATATATATATATATATATATATATATATATATATATATATAGAGAGAGAGAGAGAGAGAGAGAGAGAGAGAGAACTCTATGACCTATGGAACCCAGAGGTTCAATGCCACGTTCACAAAAGCTATCCACTGACTTCTACCCTTAGCCAATCGGATCCAGTTTCTACTTTGTTTTCCTATCTCTGCGAGATCCATCTTAATATCTAGGTATTGTCCTCCCATCTGCACCTAGGTCTTCCTAATGGTCGTTTTCCGATTGGTCTTAAATTCCAGTTCCAGTTTCCAGTTAAGACTTTGAAAGCGTTCCTACTTTCTTCCATCCTAGCTACATGAAATGCCCACCTAAGCATCCTAGACTTAATGACAGTAACAATATTTGATAAACCGTATAAATTATGTAGTTCCCCGTTATGAAGTTTCCGCCATTCTCCATTCCCGTTCCTCTTGGGTCCGAATATTCGTCTCAGGATCTTGTTCTCAAATACTTTCAGTCTATGTTCTTCCCTCTGGATAAGCTATCATATTTCGCAATCATACAGAACAACACGAATGATAATCGTATTATATATTTTAAGCTTCAAATTCCTCGACAGAATTCGCGACAAGAGATTTTGAAGTCATTTTTATTTGATCTTGGAAGAAGAAGTGTACAATCGAGTGGTCTTAAAGTGTTAGAAAATGTATCAATTTAAAGAAATGAAACGTCAGAAAATGAGACAATAGGACTTCCCTCTAAAGTTGTTAATTTAAATTCAAACCTAACCTTATCCGCACAAAAATACCAATATCTGGTCTCATCTCTCTTCACTTACTCTTTTTCCTCATATTTTCCTATGTCACTGATGCTTCCGTAATCATTCACCTTCAACCTTCACTTAACTCCTGAACTTTAAGGCTAGAAACTATGTTATTAAATGTAAACTTTCGTTTCTTTCCATTTACACCGTTCTAGATTGTATTTACATACTCACACAAATACAACCCACTGTCATCTTAAATACGCTATTTCCTTTTTTGTTTTTGATCATTTCTTCATGCTCATTTTGACGCGTATGAAGGTGCATATTTTGTGAACATAAATGTAACATTCTTCTGAGCTACAGAACCTACGCTTTTCGCTAAGTAGTTTTTCGAATCCTTTCCCCAGATGTCCATTTTGCATTTTGGATTTCTGTGTCTCTGGAATCATTTGTATATGATCTTTTATTTGTATGACGTTTTTCTTGCTTAGATGACCGACATGAAATGATTTTTAACATTAGAATTTGGTTTTTGCAGGTGTTATCAAAAACTTTTCTTTGATGTTAAACTGTGTTATGTGTGGTTGCATAATTAGATATTAAAATTATTGATAATGTGAAATTTACAGAAGATAATACTCACGTACACGACATAACAGCTTAATAAACCGATAATTAGACATTTTCTATCAAAATATATCTTCTTGTTTCCTATTCGTGCTTAAATCAGGATTCCCATATCTCAGCTTCCTCTATAAAATTCGTTGCGCCGCTACGACCTAACTCTGAAACATTGATATTTAGATAGAAAGTATACCAGTTGCTGTGATATTTCTTTAGCTGCCTTAAATATGTCATAGTTTTCTAGTTAGCCAGCCTAAAAGTTACACTTTACTCGTTTTCGATATCGCGTAACTTTGAAACAACGCAGTTTTCGCCCAATGTCCATATGGGCTTTTTTTTTATTTGTTTGTGTGTGAGGATTTCATCAGTAGATTTTAGTTATATAATAAATTAACATATATATATAAAGTGGCCCAAAAGTAGATATACAGTCCCGTACTGATCTACTCCTGTATTTCATATCATTTCTTATTGATATCACCTAACTTCATTATTATTTGTTCTTAATGTCTTCTTACTTATACCTTAAGCCCGGAACAGCCGAAGCAAATAAACCCATAAGCTAAAATGTTATACTTGATAAATGCAGGGGTGTATACCTACTTTTGGGCCACCCTATATATATATATATATCTTCGGTGCCAAAAAAAAAGTTTCTATGAACCGAAAGTAGACAAAGATATCTTCAGTAGTAGTAAGCGTGAAATCAGGGTCAAGTGTCAAATTTTATTAGCGGAAAATGCATGCTACCCTGGAAGCGATTTGTGATTTTTTAAAAACAAGCACCAAGGAACGTAAATTGTGCTCTGGTATTTAGAAAAAGAAAATAATTTACGGAAGAAAATACCTATATATAATAGCTAAAGAGAAACAACCAATTCGAAAACATTTTACGTAAAATGACTGGATAATGATGTTCTATTTAAGTATTATTACGTTCATTGAAAGATGATTGTAAAATAGTGCGATGGAAATAATATGTTTAAACAACAAAATGTACATAGTTGTCAAAATATTTTCAGCTAAATTCAATTAAGAAAATTCTTATGCGTAAATTATTGGATAAACGTAGAAGGTCAAATTTTACGTATAATTCACTCCTATATTGAAGAAAATATGTGACATACGTAGGTAAAGTAGTTTTATTTTTCATATTTCACATGTTATGTTTTATTTTATTTAAAAAATAATTTTGTAATTAGTATAACGTGGGAAATTCAAGCACAAATTAAGAGTTTCTGCTTCTGGAGATGGGATTTTTATAACATGTGAGGTTGGTATCATTGTTGTCACACCATTAAGATAGCAAAATAGATAACAAGGGGTTTATTTTAATATAATTATAAAGTAGAGTACATACTATAACATACCTTTCCTAATATTCGATCAAGAACTGATTGAATCTGAGAACATCTTTTAATGAAAAGTTAAAGTAATAACCATTAAAAACTTTTAGAATCATACTTTATAACTTGCAGTAACAAAGATGTTTTGGTAAGGTAAAATAAAAACATTTGACTAAGAATCAAAACATCTTTAGCCACGTGGTTAGTTATTTAGGATGGACTTACTATTAACGTGTGCTCCAAAAGTACGACCAGGGCTTAAATCCGGTGCAGTTGGAGAGTGCACGCAAGAGAGCTAGATTACAAAGCCATGCTACCGACCCTGGCACATATTTTAAACTAGTAGAATACTCGTTCTTCTCATGGAGAGAATACATTTCATTTTGGACATAAAGAGCTAAATTGTGATTTAAACGGCATCTGAAGCGTCACTGTACGTCACAGCGACCCCGAAAACTATGTAATCGACACTAATATTAATCATTTTCTATCATATATATATATATATATATATATATATATATATATATATATATATATATAACCTCTCCCCTCTTCCAAGTTGCAGGGCTGAATTCGGATTTAAAGAGAATTGGACGTGTTACTATTCATCTCAGTAATCCCGAAAACTGGATTCCACACTAATATCGGTCATTTTCGATCATTTTAAATATCCTTCCTCCCCTCCGTAACTTGTACCGTCAAAGTGAAATGAATTGGTCGTGTGTTTCAAGAGTTATTAAATTTTCATTTTCATATTACTTTCATTTATATATATATACTCTACAGCAGAGGTAGCTAATGCGTCGACTGGCAAGTCATGAAAAAGCCCACTATGGTCTGTGTTACGCTGTTTGTATCGACCACTCTTAGTGTTTTATAGGGTTCCCTCTAGTGGGTAAGTGAGTAGTTGACTAGACAATCAGTGATTTCTGAAATGATAGATAACCCTCAAACATAATAAAATTGGTCATTCCTGCTCCACAGACTGGATCTATAAGTATGATCTCTCTCTCTCTTTTTTTGTCTGTTTTTTTTTCTGATTAATTTTAATAGTCAATTTTATCTAGAAAACTGAAACGAACCTCTTGTATAGAATCACACACTTTCTCATTCAAGTAGGAATGTCTCAAAGGAAAGATTGGTAAGTTGATTGGTTAGTTAAAATTTACATCCCTTCCAGCAGCATAGCTGTATGAGACATGGAACTAAGCTTAACGTAGAATACCTACCATGTGAACTCCCAACGGGAATCAAACGCAGATCCGAAGAGATATTTACACTAACAATGATGCACCTTACAACGGGAGAGGTCATGACGTGAAATTATAAGAAATAGAAATAGAAGAAATAGAATACGGTAGAATTTACAAAGCCAAATCCATTTTTAATCAAGGCCATATCTATTAAAGGGTGAATTGGAAGTCCGAACCATTGGTTAAGTTTAAAATTGGTGATGCCTTTTGGGAGTGGATTAGGCAAAACTTTTTTTTTCAGACATGTGTGATAGAACACACAAGTGTTGTCGCTCCTATCTGTAGAAAACAACAATATTCAAATAGATATAACCCTTCATCTCTTACGCTCCCAGTTCAGGTCAACCATACCTTTCCACACCCTTTAATCAGACCGGGATTTAATGCATGAAACCAAAGTAAAAGTTAATCATTATTTTTGTATCATGGAATGTGGTAGGATGAAAATCGTTATTTTTGTACATATGTAATTGGAACCAACATGTGCAATGGAGACAGCACCAATCATTTTGTCCGAAAATTTCAATTTAGAAGTTTCAAAGTAAAAATTGGAGGAAAATTATCAAAAAAACTGTTCGTACAATTAAACAATTTCTTCATATGTTAGAGACATATGCCGTGCCCATTCGTGAACGAGAGGCTAAATTCTTACTGTTTGTGCACGTAGGACCGGATTCAATTCCCTAGCAAGGGGTACTTATCTAGAATAGAAACCAGAGCAGTGATTCGGTAAAACAGCAGATCCCGTTTCGCATAGCTTCGGTACCGAAAATGGGCGTTCCATGTTTAAATTAAACTCAAACTACTACTTTTATTTTCATTTTGTAAAATCGGCATTTTCAATATCAAGTAAGGAGCTCCTCCGTGGCTAAGCGGTTAGCGTACGCGCCTTTGGCGTGGGAGACCCGGGTTCGATTCCCGGCGGGAGCTCATGTGGTTCGGATTCCACGTTAATCAGTAGGTCCACGTCTCATATAGCCTCGCTGCTGAAAGGGACGCTAAACTAAAAATCAATCAATCAATCAATATCAAGTACATCTCTGTAAGGAAACTACTAGGACAACAAACTTTTAATTTTTTGTTCATATTTGTGTCTATAATGTGGTATGTACTCATAAAACCTTATTTTGTAAGCAATAACGTCACAAGGTTAATATATCTTCAAAAGGTGAAAACCATATATTTTATGCATCAAAAAATCCAATATACTTCAATTAAAAATTTTCTTGTACGCCTTATACCTGGAAAATTACATATAGTGTAGCCAAACCCAAACTATCACTTAACTCAGTATGATGCGCTTATTCCGTAGAAAATACGAAAACTCCGATTTAGGGGCCGTTCAAAGATTTTGTGGATCCTGATCCAAAAACTAATTATTGGCCAAGATCGCAATCTTTTGATACATTTTTGTTGTCATTTCTAAAATTCTTTGTCAAAATCGCAATCTTTTGATCATTCCTAAAATTCTTGTTCTTATTTATCTTTACTAAGAAATCATCACATACTGTATTTAGTGTTGTTTGAAAAGTTTTTTTAAAAAAAAATATATAATACAAATTGGCACAATTTAACAAAATTTTATACTCGAAGCACATGCGTACTTTTTTTATGCCCAACTAAATGTTATAATTTTAAATTTTCAAGTTAGTTGTGGGTATTAGCAGGGAATTTTCTATTAACGACATATCTCTTAATAATTTTGATGGGAATTTAATGTCCCATAATTTGATTATACAAATTATGAATTACTTTTAAAATATGGCTATTTAAACTCAAATTTCATCCCGTTCTCGAATCCTCAATACTGATCCAATACTGTAATCAAAACTAAAATTGACTTATTGTACCAAGAAGTCACTTAAGTAAATTTTCTTGAGTTGATGATTGAGTTGGTTTATGAGTTTAATGTCCCGTTCAGCAGCGAGGCTATATGAGACATGGACTTACTGATTAAAGTGGAATCCGAACTACATGAGCTCCCATCGGGAATCGAAGCCAGGTCTCCCACGCCAGGAAATTTTCTTTTAATAATAAGAAAAATGTGTTGTACTATTTATAAAACAATCTATTAATTATGGTGAAGTGTTGAAATAGTAGATTCATAATACTTGACTTTTCAAGTATTTGGATTTTCTGAAGATCTCAAAACCAATATTTTATTTATTTATTTATTTATTATAGGTAGAAGATTTTGTACGTGTTAGTCAGGACGTTTCGCAAGCATTTGCTACAAACAATATAATGTTCACAATGGGAGATGACTTCAACTATCAAAGCGGATCATTCTGGTATAGAAATATGGACAGACTTATTAAGTAAGTGGTGACAAGATAAGTGTTTTAGAATTAGTGTTGTAGCTATATTTTAGAATCTAAATTATTTATTTTCCTTAGTGTTGCGGCCAAGTATCAAGTTCCTGTCTTCCAAAACACAAGCTTAAAGTATGTCCTCCATTTGGATCAGACCAATTGACCAAATTAGTGATCATCTCAGATTTTCTTAAAGGAAGTGGACGTTTAATATATAGGAGGTGAAAGTAGTATTGCGAGAATATTGGTAGGCCATGTTGAGCATGTCCGAACGTATTCCCCAGGGGAAATTTTCCCCTGGGGCATCTTCTGCATTCATTATTGGACTCACATATGGTGTGTGGATAAGAAAATACACTTCCATAACTCCACCTCATCGACGGAGTGCTGCGATCAGTACCGCACTCTGGTCGCTTTTATCTTTCAAGTTTCTCCACGTTCCCATTTGACAGACTGGGCACTCTGAGTCGCATTTGGATGGGGATAGAAGGAAAAAAAAAAAACAACTGCCTCAGAGACCTTAGCGCCTACGCTACTACTGATCCATATCTCCCAGGTAGGGCCATTAATCAAAGAGGATACTGAATGACGTCCCTCATTAATACTTTATTAAAATGTATTTTTCGACATGATATGTTGTTTCTGTTGTAAATTATGCTTCAAATTGTAAAATAAGATGTGAATTATTAGTAATCTACGACTAAAGTTGAATCCTAAAAGTTAGTGTAAAAAAAAGAAAGAAAGAAAGAAAAGAAGAGAAAAAGCTTAATCTTGATATCATCTAGAGCAGGAGTAGAAAACCTACGGCCTTCAGAGTCATAAAGTGCAGTCTTCTGGATCTGTTGTAAAAAAAAAAAAAAAAAAAAAATGCTAAAGAAAAATATTAAATATATCGGAAATACGATTCTGAAAATGGAAATGAATAATAAATGTTCTTACTTTATCTTCTTAATATGTTATAGTGTTATAGATTTTGAAGTAAATTATTAATATCACTATTATATAATAACTATAAAACAAGTACAAAAATTAGGTCTATTGAAAACTTTCATGTCAGGCCTTCTTGGGAAATGGAAAACATCAATGTGACCTTTAAAACAAAACAGGTTTGCCATCCGTGGTCTAAAGAAATAAATCAAAATATGCTGTATAATATAATAACTGAATACCAGTATTTAGCATAATCATTTATTCAATTATTTTTGTCTGACTGTAGAGACGAACAAATAACGGTGGATTTTAAAGTGCTAACAGATGAACTGATTGTATGGGAGTTATTTCAAACCTCATCAGTTTAAAGACATCAATACGAAGAACTTATTGTTAAACTTACTTCTATTTTTCAGGTTTTCATACCTAACGTTTTATAGGGTTTAGTTTACCTGAATGGGAGACATGTTATCATACATTTCAATCTTCAACAAGAGAGCAAAAAGTCTTCCCTGTGCTCATCCAACCGAGAAATGTCTTTGCAAGAAATTAGATAAGGAATTTTGCAGGTGTCCACTCAGCCGTGGACCCAACACCTCTCGTTATCTTTCGATCAGAGTTTTCCTAAGTGATTCCTTGTCACGCATTAAAAATAACAGGAAATCACTAACTAGTTCGTTTTTAAAATACTGGTTCCATCTCGCAGGTAATGAGGTATATAAAGGCACAATTATACGTATTATATTCCTTCTTTAATTTTCTTAATACTGACCATTGGGAATAGTTTATACAAGTATACAAATGTATTACCGTTCAAGTTAGACTTTTATGTTCTGTTTCTTAGTCCGATTGAAAGTTTAACTTCTGTTTTCAGCACTGACGATATATATATATCCAAACTATACTATGCATAAATATCAAAAGTCGTATAAAAAGGTTATGTCCGTCCGTCTGTCCTTTCAACGTTGATCGGCATTGGAACAAAAACGATAATATATAGCAGTGATCGAAACGATAATACGTATTTATTAGTAGCTCCCGGGGACATTTTCAGTAGATCGCGTTAACGCTCTGGTTGCTAATCTTGATTTTATTTATTTATTTTTCCTGTTTTGACTTGCAATATGGAGAGTATCTCCTATAAGTTCTACAGTTGTCATATGTATAGGCCTATAAGTGCAAATTGTAATTACAACTTATTACACCATTTGAAGTACTAAATTATAAGAAACATCGCATGCTAAATTTGTTACATCATTACATCATATTCATACATCGTTATCATTTGCAAATTCCTGAACTGAATAATAATCTTCCTTTACTGAGCTGACGCAACAAAGGTAAGAGGCTTTTTTGTTTGTTTGTTCAAAAGAAAAGTCGGTAGTTCTTTTGGTTATAGCTCACAGTAGGATTTAAAAACGGTAGGTCAGAAGCTTCATATCCTTGGCGATCACTGATATATAGCGACAAGCTTTTTTTTTTATTTAAAGAATTAATTTAAGTTTTCAAGAAAATATGTCATTTTCGCTTTCAACATTGCACTAAAACCAAAAATGGTTGAAGTTTACTAGTACTTCTGGTTTCAATATTGATTTTCATAGAGCAACGACGGTAAGAGATATCGAGAATCGTTTTCCTGTAATCGATTAAGCATACCAGAAATATGTTCCGTCTACTCCGTTAACTCTATTCAAATCTGAAGTGGTTAAAATCAACAATTTCTGATTTCGACGTTGATAGCCATATAATAAAAACCGTAATAAATAGGACGTGCGTTTTCGGAAAACGATTCAGTGTTTCAAGGAATCGTACGATTTGCACTTGTAGCAATCTTAAAACCGGAAGTAGTTACTTTTCCTAGCTCTTCCGGTTTTAATTCGATCACCAAAGATTAGAAGCGGTAAAATATCATGAGTAATGTCTCTCTAATACAGGGTCCTGATTTGAAGAGGGTAGAGGAACAATTGTTTTCCGTTAAGTTTGAGAAACACTTTTTTTTTTTTTTTTTTAGAAAAATAAATTGTATATTAATATATTAACAAAGAAAGTACAGCTATTGTTTGTGGATATCCTGCCTCCCTGACAAAATCTGAAATGACTCTATTGTTCTCACATGGATTCAATGTTCCGAGATTAAGTTTTATCTGTATTGAAACCAGAAGTGGATGAAATCTACTTTTCTGATTTCAGCGCTGATCATCATACTGAAAATCATGGATAGCAAGAAACAGGTTTTCATATATATATGAATTGAGTGCCACCAGAATAGTTTTTATCTCCGACTTTACTTCTACTCGTATATTGCAGGGGGCGCGGTGGCTCAGTGGTAGAGCGTTCACCTCCGGTACTTGGGGTTTCTGGTTCGATCCCAGCTCGCGCTGTGCGAACTTTGTGGTGGACAAACACCGTGCTCGTGGGTTTTTCGGGGTTCTCCCGTTTCCTCCCACTTTCTTCATTTCTCTCATCATCACCGTCTCCTTTAGCCTAACCGGCATATTCGTGGGTCGTAAAACTTAAAGATTTCATTTCATTTTGTTTTTCGTATATTGCAATTTGAAATGTTAGAAATATACTATTGCTTCTGACAATAGTCATTTCAGATTTTGTCAGGGAGGCAAGGATATCCACAAAGAAGAGTTGTACTTTCTTTGTTAATATATTAATATACAATTTATTTTTCTAAAAAAAAAGTGTTTCTCAAACTTAACGGAAATCAATTGCTCCTCTACCCTCTTCAAATCAGGGCCCTGTATTAGAGAGACATTACTCATGATATTTTACCGCTTCTAATCTTTGGTGATCGAATTAAAACCGGAAGAGCTGGGAAAAATAACTACTTCCGGTTTTTAAGATTGCTACAAGTGCAAATCGTACGATTCCTTGAAACACTGAATCGTTTTCCGAAAACGCACGTCCTATTTATTACGGTTTTTATTATATGGCTATCAACGTCGAAATCAGAAATTGTTGATTTTAACCACTTCAGATTTGAATAGAGTTAACGGAGTAGACGGAACATATTTCTGGTATGCTTAATCGATTACAGGAAAACGATTCTCGATATCTCTTACCGTCGTTGCTCTATGAAAATCAATATTGAAACCAGAAGTACTAGTAAACTTCAACCATTTTTGGTTTTAGTGCAATGTTGAAAGCGAAAATGACATATTTTCTTGAAAACTTAAATTAATTCTTTAAATAAAAAAAAAAAAAAAAGCTTGTCGCTATATATCAGTGGTCGCCAAGGATATGAAGCTTCTGACCTACCGTTTTTAAATCCTACTGTGAGCTATAACCAAAAGAACTACCGACTTTTCTTTTGAACAAACAAACAAAAAAGCCTCTTACCTTTGTTGCGTCAGCTCAGTAAAGGAAGATTATTATTCAGTTCAGGAATTTGCAAATGATAACGATGTATGAATATGATGTAATGATGTAACAAATTTAGCATGCGATGTTTCTTACAATTTAGTACTTCAAATGGTGTAATAAGTTGTAATTACAATTTGCACTTATAGGCCTATACATATGACAACTGTAGAACTTATAGGAGATACTCTCCATATTGCAAGTCAAAACAGGAAAAATAAATAAATAAAATCAAGATTAGCAACCAGAGCGTTAACGCGATCTACTGAAAATGTCCCCGGGAGCTACTAATAAATACGTATTATCGTTTCGATCACTGCTATATATTATCGTTTTTGTTCCAATGCCGATCAACGTTGAAAGGACAGACGGACGGACATAACCTTTTTATACGACTTTTGATATTTATGCATAGTATAGTTTGGATATATATATATCGTCAGTGCTGAAAACAGAAGTTAAACTTTCAATCGGACTAAGAAACAGAACATAAAAGTCTAACTTGAACGGTAATACATTTGTATACTTGTATAAACTATTCCCAATGGTCAGTATTAAGAAAATTAAAGAAGGAATATAATACGTATAATTGTGCCTTTATATACCTCATTACCTGCGAGATGGAACCAGTATTTTAAAAACGAACTAGTTAGTGATTTCCTGTTATTTTTAATGCGTGACAAGGAATCACTTAGGAAAACTCTGATCGAAAGATAACGAGAGGTGTTGGGTCCACGGCTGAGTGGACACCTGCAAAATTCCTTATCTAATTTCTTGCAAAGACATTTCTCGGTTGGATGAGCACAGGGAAGACTTTTTGCTCTCTTGTTGAAGATTGAAATGTATGATAACATGTCTCCCATTCAGGTAAACTAAACCCGTTTTATAAATGAGAATGTTTAAACTGAACATATAAATTCATCGAAATGTTGTTATACTTCAAACTAAACTAAATGAAACAATTCTAACATGTTAGAAGCAGCACTTAGAACTGGATAGAAAATTTGGCGAAGGGACATTAATATTTCGAACTATTACAAACATACTATTACATTTACAGAATATATTACATAATTACATATTACTAGATAAATGACTAGATCTCAATTTTCTTTTTTAAAGTAATATTTTTTTATGAAATAAGAGAAAGATCTCCAGAGTTTGCACAAAGTCATGTCACTTCTGCGTCTCGAACTTTGACTTTGTACACACAGTCAAAAAAGTGAAAGATTTATCTAAACGCAAACAATCATAGAATAGGCGTCTGGAATTCCTTTCCTCTATGCAACAGATAGTACCAATGGAAACAATTTTGTGAGTTTGAATTCTGTCATGAAATAAAAATAACTTATTTTTAAGAAAAAAATTACTATCTCATAGCTACGACCTGTAGACCTAGTATTTTAACAAATAAAAATATATCATAGTGAAAATAGTAAGTTCAGTAACCTAAGAATGGAGATGGAAAAAGTAGCTCTAGAAAACTCAATGGTCAGTATTGACCTAGGACTGAAACTTGCTCTTCAAACAACAGAGCTCTTCTACTAAAATTCTTATGATTACCCTCTCTGTATTGTCGCATGAACGCTGTAATGCTTTGTGGGGTTACCGACTACATGAGACGAGGCATTTTTTTTTTTTTTTTTTTTTTTTTTGACTAGACATGAAACGAGACATCTCTTTCAGGACACCTTTTCAGTACGAGACAGTCTCAACTCTTGTCTCTTAGTCAACCCTAATGGTCCGATACCTTGGCTTGAGTTTTCTCGCTATTATTTTCCATTCCTCACACTTTTGCCATTTCAAAAATCATTTCATCGTCTTTGATTTACTGATACCTTCTTTAGTCTAAAGAAGTAACTGTATGAAATTAATATTTTAGTAAGCGTAGTGGCCACTATAACAATGTATTATATATATATATACAATATATAAATACGAAGAATTGCTGAAAAACTCGTAGTCCAACCCAGTAGTGCATGTGGAATGATGAGATTTTACACTTATTCTATATACTGTCTCCAAAGTTCAATACACTTCATTGGACGGTGCTTTAATTTTTGCAGACCAGTTAAAAAGAAGTCTTAAGACTGTTCTTCACATTACTGTTCTGTAGCACTAATCTCCTTATCAGATCCAAAATGGCGTCCTTTCATGTGTTCTTTTATTTTGATGAATAAATAATAGTCTGACAAAGGTATATCTGGGAAATAAAGAAGATGATTTAGACGTTGAAACTCTAGATCATGAAATGTCAGTTGTGTTTGTAGTGCTCGATGGACAGGGCCATTGTCCTGAACGAACATACTTTTTTTCAATTTTCAGTGGCGTTGCACTTTCAATTTGTCTTTTCAGTTTTGTGAGTAACGCAGAGTAATACTCTGAATTAAATATCTGACCGTTTGGCAGGTAGTCTATGAGTACAACTCCATCCTTATCCCAGAAGAATCTTGCAAACACTTTCCCAGCAGATTTCTGTCTTTCTTTTGAACTCCGTGGGGCGAGAGGAATTCGAGAGCCGCCACTCCATTGACTGTTGTTTCGTTACAGGATCGTAGTGGTACACCCATGATTCCTTCATGGTTACTGTTCGTGACAGAAATTGGTCGGCATTGCGATCAAAATGAGAGATGACTTCTCATTATGCCCTCACTCGTTCACACTTTTAATCTGCTGATAATTTTTTTGGAACCCATTTTGTCGAGACTTGCGCATGCCCAAGTCATTAAGGATTATACTACCGACGCGTTCCTGAGAAATGTCCACAATCTCTGCCACACGTTTTTCTGAGATTCTGCGATTTTCAAGGATCATGTCATGAATTTCATCCACGAATTCCGGGACAGTTACTGTTTTTGGTCTTAATGCATGAGGAGCATCAATTGTTGAGAAATTGTCACTATTAAACTATGTTACCCATTTCTTCACTACTGTATATAACAGAGGAGAGTCCCGTAGTGTTACACTACTTTCCTCATGAATTTGCTTCGGTGACTTTCCTCGGTTGGGACAAAATTTTGAAAATTCTGATCTCGATTTCGTGAAATTCGATTTCATAAAATTGGGTACACATGATCACTTCAGGAGCTTGTAAAACATAACAGGAATTTCGTTATTAATATGAAAATTCGTATTTCTACATAAAGAGATAAGCTTTCTTTTTTAAACTGTACGATTTCATCATTCTACCTGCACTCTTTCTGAGTTGGGCTACGAAATTTTCAGCAACCTCTCGTAAATAATATGTTCCACCAGAATAAAAATATAATTTATTATTGACAAGGAATGATTTAATTTTTTTTAGCGCCATAAAAATAGCTTTTCTCGATGTTCTCTAAAACTGTGCATGAGGATTTATACTCTTAAGCATGTCATTTCTTTAGCTTGATATCGTCTATGGTTCATGTATGTTTCATCTTTGCTCGATATAATGATTATTAAAAAATTAAAGTTTAAGCGTTAACCATAATTTTGGTTATAGTCTATCTTATTAACCATACTGTGGATTGTCATTATGCTAGTCCAAAATGGAAATCTTGATGAAAGTATACTTCAATGGCAATTTGATCTTAATAGATGGCGTGATTATCACACATCAATTTTTAAGTTTACAACAAATTCGTTCCTGTATATTTTCTCGAAAACTACGCATGACGATTTAGTGATACACACAATTTTGTTCAGCTCGGCAAGTAATCACATCTAAGGCCAGAAAAAACTTAGCAATACTAAAATGGTTTTGCCGTAATTTTTCAAGAATAATTTGGTATAGTGAAACCAAGTACTTTGTAAATGCAATAGTGTCTATTCAGAATAACTTCCTAGCCTAGTTACGATGGAAGTTCAAAGACTTCAAAGATATGAGCGTGTCTTGTATATCTAAAGAACTCCGTCTGTTACTTTTAACTGATAGGCGTTATATTTTCGATTTGAATTTGTTCATAATATTCTTCATGGTGGTTTCTTTATCGGTAGCTTATTTTCCATAAGAACTTCTTATCGTAACATTAGAAATTTTGTTCCTTTTGCTTCGAATGTTTCTACTTTGAAATGTTCTATTTATAAAACTATAGATACAGCAAACAAATATTACTCTGTTCTAGATATTTTCCAGACTAACTTTGTTAAAGTTCGTTCAGAACTTACTAAATTTCTAAAGAACCTACAATGTTTACTTTTTAATTTAGTAAGGTGTCATTTGAAAAGTTCTCTTTAAGTGTTGTTAGTTTGCATTTTAGTTATGCAAACTTTTTAGTTATCTTTTATTTTCCAATCATCTTCTCTTTTCTTCTAGGTTTAAGCTTTTATTTCTTTTCAGATGCTGCACTTTTTTTAATCTTAGCTATGAGTCTTTATTTACATGTTTTACATAATGTTTTTAAACTTTTTGTATGTTCGTTTTATTATTGTTATTACTATTATTCTCTGATATCGATTGCATGCATACCTTGTATTGCTGGTGTATTCTGCCTCCTGTTAAATATAATCTAAGACTGTTGTATATGTAGAGTTGCATGTATCATGTGCCTGCCGTCTGGGCGCATTAGTGGCTATGTATCCTGTTTGCTGCCTAATACACTTTTAAACATTATTACTATTATTAGATCTATTATTATTATTATTATTATTATTATTATCCATATTTTATTTCACTATTGGAAATCACAATACATAAAAGTAAAATTATAACATAAGAACTATGTATGAGGATATACAGGGTCGTTCATATATCTACAAATCTTATAATTTAAACCTAAAACTGACGCCTTACAACTTATCTAATTGATAACTAAATTATTTTATCGTTTATTTGTTGATGTTTTGCGTTCCTTTGGACCACCGAGGCTATATGAGACATGAAATACGAACACCGTAATTCGTTCAATGTTTCTCCACCGGGAATCGAACTCAGTACCACATGCACCAAAGGCACATGCGCTAGCCATTAGACCAAACGAGAAGGGCTCAATTAATTCACTTATTACTGCAAATAAAATATCAGTGCTATCAATATAGTAAACTCTGAAATAAATTATTTTTGCATTTCTTTTCAGACATGTAAAAGAGCAAAGAGACGACATCAACGTGTTCTATTCTACGCCTTCTTGTTACCTGAAAGCTTTAAATGATGCTGGAATTACTTGGAGCACTAAACACGATGATTTCTTTCCATTTGCTGATAGAGCAGGTGATTATTTAACTGGGTACTACACTTCAAGACCCAGCCAGAAGTATTTTATTTACAAAGGAAACCATTTCCTGCAGGTAATGTCTTTCAATAAATGTTTAAAAAAGAAAGGGAATATGGATCAAAATTAGTGTATGACCTTTCTCTAAAGAACAAAAGAAAAAATATTTTAGCTGATTTTGTTGAAAGTGAAATAATTTGCGGTTCATATTATGAAGGAATATAGATGCAAATTTGTTTAATCTTCTAGATCCTGATGAATATATATTTTACCATAAAGCGGTTTTAGAGATACTTCAGATCAATTATTATCAGTCTATCTACTAAAGGCAGATTGATTTGGAAAAAATAGTAGAGAAATATTTATTAATATTATTATTACTATTATTATTATTATTTTGTAAGTACTAAATCTAGAAGTAAAGATACACTTTTAACAACCGATTCCTGAAACCTCCGAAATATTAACAACTGATTCGGGAAAACTGGTGCGAACCTAATGAATGACTACTGGATTCACCTAATATGAACTGATTTTAACTAGTTTTTAGTCCGGTATTTGTTAGCATATTTTCTCTAAAGTTTAATGTTTATGCTATGATTTGTAATTTTTGTTCCCTTTCCTCGTTTTGGTGTGTGTTCTTGTATGAAGATATACTTATCAGTTAGTGCTATTTTAAATTCTTAAGTGTTAGATTAACGCATTTAATGTGAGCTATTATTAAATAATTTATTTTACTATTTTGCCAATTTTCAGTGTTCTATTTTGCTACAATTGCCGATGTGTAGACGTTATTCATTAACTACTTTTGCACCAGAAACTTGTAACCTTCTCTATTCTATTCTTTTCTGCTTTTATTTTGTTAATACAAATGGTTTCGTTTCAATCATCAATATTTTGTGTGTCCTAAAAGTGCGTAAACATCTTCGGGATCAAGAGTTCGATTCTCGGTGAGAAAGCACTGAAATTTCAATGCTTTATGGTGGTTCGGGTTCCACCTTAAACTAGCCAATAGCTCTAGGTCTCCTATAGCTTCTGTGTTGAAAAGGAAAGCTTAACTTGAGTAAATAACAACAACATTTTTCTGAAAGTTCAGAAGAACCGCGCTAACTGACTGTTGGCCGTTGTGATATCTTTGTGGGCTAGTAACATCTGCGAAATACTATTCGAAATCACGTAAAAGCATTTAAGCAACTCCCGCTACTGGCAGTAATTGCAGTGACTGGTAGCCATTGTCAAACGAATGTTGCTGGGATTTCAACCGTTTTTTTTTTTCGAAATTTCTTCTATTAGACCATATAAGCAAATAGACCATTGTCGTTGTGACTGATTTCAGCCTTGAAGTTTATTTTCGTTATGGCTTTTGTGCCTTCCTTTATCGATTCTATACATAATGCTGTTTACCTTGATCTTAAATACAACAGTACTTTTGGAGTACTAAATTCAGATAAATATTTCGACTGTTTTTCTTTAATTAAATAAGAATTCAGAAACTTAGCATGTCTCTGATTAAATACATAAAGTCAGCACATTGAGCGCCGAGTGTATCAAAAATTATACACACCGGTTTTCCTTCCTGGGCCATGTGTATCAGTTTGTATACACAGTCGAAATCACTGTCTGGCCACAGGAAAATCACGTGGTATACCCTCCCGGGCCAAGTTGACCTTGAGAAAGGTTATGCATTGTTATGCTCATTGACAATTTTCTTTCCCTTCAAAACTTAATAGTTTTCAATAGTTGACAGATTTTAATGCGTGTATCAGAAATTATACACGCGGCCCAAAACAACTAAATTTCATTTGTTTTGACGTAAACTTTTACCAACTTTTTGTCGCTCGTGTCATTTGTTTCTTTCAATAGACCTACAGTATAGTGTCCTCGAGTCAAAACGTCTAGAAAAACAATATGTGACAGAGAAATTGAGTCCATTTTGATGGACTCTGACGCTTAAGATCTAGATGTGAATAGTTCAGACGATGAAAATTCGGATATATTAGTGGACTCTGATCTCGATCCGGAGTGGCTTCCTGAAGCAGCTGATGGTTCAAACAGTTCTTTTGACGAGGGTGGTGAGGGTATGGCAATTTCCGACATAGGGTTTAGTTACGCAATTGAAACCAATACGGATCCGACTAATGAAAGTACTATGTCAGTGTCGCAAGGAGTAAATGTACCTGATAATCCACCATCTTCACAAGAAGACAGTGTACCGGATTCGAATCTGTTAGAGAAATTTGGAAAACATTTCGTGGAGTGGCCCAAGTGACAATCACCCTGTTTTTATATTTACTGGAAAAAGTGGTATTGACCCTACTATTAGTGGTATTTTGGCTCTTGCTGATCCGATAGATTGCTACGAGTTGTTCATTGATCCTGAAATACTCAAGATTATGGTTGATGGGATACACGATTGGACAGCTACATATATAACGGAGATGCGTAAATTCGTAGGACTTAAATCCATCCCACTCGCTTATCGTCTTCTCCAATCTAAAACTCATTTGATTGGAACTTTGAGGTCAAACAGAAAACATATCTCGAAACAAATCCTTGATGCGAAATTGAAACAGGGAGAAACAGTTGGAAAAGAGACTGTAGATGGAATGACAGTGTTGAAGTGGAATCGGAATCACAATAGAGATGTTTTGATGTGTTCGACAGTACACTGCATAAATGATCACGTAACCAAAACTTCTAGAGGTAAAGAAATTCAGAAGCCAAAGTGCGTAGTGGATTATAACGAACGGAATTCATCAATCGATGTCAATGATCAGATGGCAACTTACGGAACAGCTTTGAGGCGCTGCACAAAATGGTATAGAAAGGCTGTATTAGAAATTATTTGGGGAACAAGTCTCGTTAAAGCATACTGTATGTACAATGAAAACACAAGAAACTCAGATCAATCGATTAAAGAATTTCATGAGTCAGTTCTGAAGAGCATGTTAGGTTTGACTGAATCGGTTATCTCCCATCGTTCCACAAGAAGACAGCATAACCTGATTGACAAATATGATGTAGGAAACCCATCGGAAAAGATTAGAGGAAGGTGTGTTTCTTGTTATAAGAGACATGGCACAACGCAAGGCAAGAGAAAGTATGCGACCCAAGTATCAACAGTTTGTGATAACTGTGAAAATAATCTGTTTTTGTGCAAGGAGTGTTTCAATTCTAGCCACTAAAAACTCTAAAGTGCTCAAGATCTTTGTGTTAAGTGTAAGTTTATCAATTTAAGATGAAGACAATGTGGGAAAGTTAAAATAACAGAACAAATGATGATGAAAGAAAGTAGATTTTGAATATTCATATTTACACTTATAAAGTTCTTTTACCGCTGACGCTTATGTTTGAAGAGAGTGAAACTCGAACTGATTTGGATTCGAGTCCATCACATTCGATGGAATCCATCACAATCTGAAAAAGTGGAAATTGTAATTTTATCACATAATATAAAAATAGTTGTTATTGTAGATTTTTAGGATTTACACTAAAAGTAAACTATTGTATTTGGTTTTCTGAATAATACATATATAAAAAAGTAAAGGTATAAATACAATGATTTTCATCACTTATATTTTTGACAAATATACCATATAGGCTAAACACAAGAGTGCGGGCAGACTTTCACGGGGTGTAGTAGTTGGAAACAACTCGCTATACAAACCTAGGTGTGTATGTGTCCACATACAAGGGGCCAGAAAAAAGTCTTCACTGTGTATCAAAATGATACACGAAGCCCCGTAAGGAAAACCAATGTGTATCAATTCAGATATACACGGCCTGATCGTGTAACCTTCCCAAAGACATTTTGGCCCAAAAGGGTGAACCAGCAGACCTTCTTCGGCGCTCAATGTGTTAAAGAAGACATATGGCTGTAGAACTTATTGATATATTTTAAAGAAGGGCTCAAACTTACCCACGGCAGTGATAGAAGAGGAGGCTCAAATGCTACAGAAGTCAACGATATTAATATTCAACGAATAGAGTACTTTATATTTTTCAAAAGGTAAGCCCTGGTCATAAAATATTGAAGAAAACACCATCTAATCTTTCGTAAGATATCCATAGTAAGGACTCAATCCATCTGACTGAGTCTCAAAAATAAGAGAAAAGTCAAGTCACTCAACTTCCTAAAACGAACTCGGCTTTAACAAGACTAGTCATTTGTAAATCAGATGTTATGAAACATAAGTCAATCGCACGCTAGAATCATATAAAACATGGAATTGAATCAGAAAAATTCTTTACATTGAAGAAGTTTTAAATCATTTCATCAATAGCCAAATTCATACGTGAAGGCATCGGAACAAATCCTTCTATTTCGTCGGTATTAACACAATGATATAACAGTGACAAGTGATGTAATGTATAATGGGGTTGCGTTGAAAATAAGTGTTCTCTAGTAGTTATGGTCTAGTCTCTTTAGTTGTTTAAAATTTCAATGTCAGTTTTGTGCTTCGTATGTTTTTACAGGTAGCAAAACAGTTACATGCTTTAGCACGATTGGATCCTAAAGAAACAGGCGATATTTCACCACTGAAAGAAGCTATAGGAGTTGCTATGCACCATGATGCTATTACAGGCACAGAGAAGCAGAATGTTGCAGATGATTATGCTCGATTAATTCACGAAGGAATCCAGTCTGCTCAACAAACAGCGGAGGGAGCACTTAAGTGGGTACAATAAATAATATGATGCTGTTATATATTAGAGATTCAGTGATGGTGCCTAATTCTTGTTGAAAGTTTAAATTTGTGAATGGTACTCAGGATTATATAGTATATTACTGAAGTGAGTTTCTACCATTGATACGACATGAATTTGTGTGTCTGTCTATTTTACGATAATATATCCTATTTTAATTGGATTGCTGTGTATTTTCCTTGAGAATTATCAGGTAGAGCAAATCCTTAAGACTGATATTGGTCACTAATATGGGTGCAAAAGGGATTTAAAGTCAATTCCATAATTTCTAGGTTATTTTTTTTTAATGATGAAATATTGCGTTATATTTTCTTTGTTTCTCAATCATTCCCATTGCTTGAGTTGTAAATTGGCCCAGAATAAGGAAGCAGATTTTTGCATGTTTTTAAAAATATGTTTCACAACATATTTTGTAAAAATTACACTATTCTCATTAAATATAAAGTATTTTCTTTCAGATTTAGGACTACCCCTACTATTTGGGATCTAACCTGCCAAGAGCAAGAAATGCAACTTTTTTGTGTGTGTGTTTAATGGTAACTTTCTTAAAAATTGCCAAATTTTCATGAAATTGGATTGCGTTTGAAATTGATCAAGGGTAAAGGGTTGAACTTAAAGACAAATATCTTTCTGTCGTCTCTGACGTGCGTCACCTCTAGTATTTCGGACATTTCTGTTTATGAGCACGTGATATTTTGTATCTCATGTAGCAAGTGTATCCATTAGAGCTACATTGTCCACTTGCTGCAAGAAAACATGTGAGTCATTCCACACAGTTAAAGGCGAACTCAACGTGCAATCTAAACTCTTGGAAATGTCATTTGAGATTTCCGAGTAATAACCCAAATTGCTCTGTGGCAGTCAGTTATCGTGTCTATATGTATAGTTTGAAAAGTTATTCACTTTCCCTTAAAAAGAAAATATTGCTTTAAAATAAAGTGGAGAAAAACAAATATACAGTATTCGAGAATCAGTGTCGAGTTGCTTTAAGTACAATTATCCCGATTTATTATTTAACTTGTCGTTTTATAATTCAAAATTGAAGCCACTGAGAAATTTAAAAAGAAAGAAAAACTCCTGTAATTTATCAGCGAGATTCATACCTAGAACATTTGTCAAATCATGCACCCAGATGTTTTCAAAACCTCTATTTTATTTCATTTTATCACTTATCTGTTATTTGATTACTGTTTACTCATTTGTTCGTTGTTAATTGTATACGAATTAGTCAAATTAATTAAATAGTGATTCAAAACTATAGTTTAAAAATACATTTCTTAGGTGATTTGACTTCTTAGGTTTATCTCTGAATTCTACAGTTTATCTATCCAAAAGACCCCAATTAGGGGGAAAATGTCAAAAAGGTCGTCCTTGTGCATTAAGAAAAACTAAGAGAAGAAACACTTGAGTAGTGACTATTGAACAAGTATAAAAAAAAAGAGTAAAGAAACGTTATATCCGAATCTAGTGTTATTATTAATTGACCTTTTTTCGGTTTCTGTTAAATTATTTTTCAAACTTCTTTCATATAAATAAATGATTTTCTTTTCATATTACAGTAAACTGTTCGATTCAACAGACCTTTCATTACAATCGTGTTTGTTACTTAACGTCAGCCAATGTGATGTCACAGAACAAAATAATCAGTTTGTCGTCACCGTTTACAATCCATTAGGAAGATCAGTGTCCCATTATGTTCGTTTCCCAGTTACTGGTTCTGCTTATCAAGTTACAGCGTCAAATGGTGAGTATGCTCAGTAATGGCAATATTGCCTGTACTGTCTAAGCTGTTACAGTCTCATCTTTCTAGGAACGTATGCTACGGATGCATTAAAAGCCAGTGATGTTGCGAGATAATTGCAGGAAAAGATTGACATGAAGCTGAAAATCGTGTCTATCAGACAATGATGCAACCAATATCTGGACAAATATTGTTAACTTCAAATTTTGGAAAATTTTGTGAACCAATTCTTATGGGATTTTAATCATTTTCCTTGAAAATTTTGAAGAAAACAATATAAAATTATAGATTATTTTTTATCATAATCTGATAGTTGTGTTAAATATGTACAGTACGCTTGAGTGGAACATTCTGTACAAAATATTCTTTGTTTTATTACCTAGGTAATATAAGCACAATGCAATAAATTAAATATGTTATTCTTTAAAAGAATGCTTTTTATAAAGTAATGAAACAAATCGTACTAAAAAGTAGAAAATTGTTCTGTTTTGAAGAAAATTAGTTTTAAAAAGTCTATATATGAAGGCCTTGCGAGTTCAAACAGCATCGAGGCTATGTAATAGGTGAACCTATAGCTTAACAGGGGATCTGAACCACATGAGCTCCCACCGAAAATCAAAGCCGGGTCTCCCACTCTAATGATTAAAAAGACAAGCATGGGAGGTGATGTCATACACAATCCATTTATAATATATGAGAGCACTTCCTATGCTTTTCTTTTTAGCCATGCTTAAACAATATTTAAAAAAAACAAGTAGTTCTCTTGAAAACTGAATTTTTTCTACTTTTAGTGTGATTTATTTTATTCTTTAAAAGAGCGTTAAAAATATTGTATTTTATTTTCTAGACTTAATCATAATTACATTTACTACGTATTTTCATTTTATTCTATTTCACACATTTATTATTTACATTTTATTTCTGATACGGTCCACCTAAGTACGGTTCGATTAGAATAATTAATTAAAAAATATGTAAATACGTAGAAATATATGAAAGTAACTGTGAAATATTGTTTTGTCACTTGATTTATGTTGCTGTGTAAAAAAATATATCATCATTGTATGACGTTGGGAAGTGAGTTAAATTAAGGTTACAAAGTTTGGGGACAAAGTTGAATCGTTGTAAGTTAAAGAAAAGCACATAGAAAAGCCCAATTTCATGTTAGATATTGACTCTTATCTGCTACGATTCTTTCCGAGGTTTTGGTTCGTCTTACGACATGAATTCCAAGCGAAATATATTTATATTCGCTGTATAGAGCCTTGGGTGTCTTCATTCTTATATAAATGAAAGATAAGCCCTCTCTAGTTCTTAACCCTATACCTATAAGACATGATTTAGACTTTTAAGTATCGTTTCCTTGTAATCAAACTAAACAGAAACTTTTACGACTATCCATATGATTTCCATGTTGAAGGGACTTTTTGCAAGAAATGCGAACTACTCTGACAACATTAATTAATTAATTAACCGATATTGATTATTAAAATTTAGGAGTTAATGTTAATTTTAGGTCATTATATCTCATTGGTCATAGTGAGTATTGTATTGTCCTTTTTACCGTCATAATAAAGTGACTGGAAGTGAATGTTTTGGTATATTTCACTGTAATATGTGGTGTGTTATTCGGCCTTATATTGTTCACCACGAATGAGCTATTTTTTTAGCTCTATAAAAATTCACTTTTGTCGATTTCCTCGATAAAAGGGCGTATGATAATTTATCCTTACACATACACATTATTCTGTTTAGCTCAATGAGTTCTATCAAGGAATACAAGAAATACTGTATATGCCTCATCTTCGGACAATTTTTTAAAAATATAAAACTTACTATCATAAATTTAAGATATTCTGACGAAATACTAATATTATTTACAATACATTAAGTAAATAATAAATTCAATTTATCTGTATATTTTATGGATCAATAAATCTAATCAACATAAATATGTAACTTTAACTTTATAATCTGTCAGAAAAGTTAGAGAATGTCTCTACGAAGTCCACGGATATAATTTAATTAATTTTGCGCTTCAATTATATTAATTATAAGTTATTAAATGCTGAATTATTACTGTAAATAGAAATCTGTATCATACATAGTTTAAAATGCATTTTCATATTCATCTCTTGTTAATAGGCTCAGTGTTGGCAAGCGAGTTAGTTCCAATTCCTGACTTTGTGCAGAATATTCCTGGAAGAACCAGCACAGCTACTAATGAGTTGGTGTTTCGAGCGGAAGAGCTGCCACCTCTTGGCTTTCGCTCGTACTATGTCAGTCAAGCAACGGAAACAAAGAATAAGACTGAACCAAAAGACATTACAAAGGATACAAGTTTTGGAAACGATGTAAGTTATCACATAAAATTTATTTTATTTTCTAGTGCAATTTTAACAGTGTTTACTGAATAGATTTAACTGAAGATCAATACTAAAGTTCACCTAGATTTAGAATATTGTTTCTCAAAGTGTGTACAAGGGGGCCGCGGTGGCTCAGTGGTAGAGCGTTCACCTCTGGTGCTAGGGGTCTCGGGTTCGATCCCAGCCCCCGTCAAGTGAACTTTGTGGTGGACAAACACCGTGTGCGTGGGTTTTCTCGGGGTTCTCCCGTTTCCTCCCACTTTCTTCATTCCACCATTTCATTCATTACTCATCATCACCGTCTCCTTTAGCCTAACCGGCATAACCGTGGGACGTAAAACTCAAAGATTTCATTTCATTTTCAAAGTGTGTACAGCAATTACATTGTCTCCCTCGAAATTAATCATGGAAATTAAGATCCAAAAATGATTAAAATTACGAATTTGCTTTATTATTCGAAAACAACCAAGAAGTTTTATAATTCAATTCGGAGGGAAAAAATATCAATGTGTTCAAACGAAACAATAATCTGCTATATCGGTAGGTACGCACCCAGAAATTTTTTGTTGGAACGGGTCCAAGCTTTGGAGGATAGAGTCCAATACTACAAGCCACTAGGTCTATGTATAATGCTGCACCCGAAAAGACGATAAGAAATTGTAAAATACTTCCACCTATATTTTCAGAAAAGAAAATGACAGAGTTATCCTAGGTAGATTGCTTTTATAATAGAAAGAATACAGATGAAGTGTAAGATCGAATTTTCATGCTACATTAATCATCTTCCTGTTAAACAAGTATAGTTTTATTGAGAAATGTCAGTGGCGGATATAGCCTGAGAACGGAGGGGGGGCATGGGCCCTGAGTTTTTTGAGTGACAAATATAATTGAAGATATTATTTATATAGTTTGAAAGTTTATAGTATACTCAAGACATGCTTATCATAATCTGGGGTCTGGCTACTCCCCAATTTTTACTTTCTAGATCCGCCACTGGAAAGTGTACAAATGTATATTGAATTACGAAGTTTTGGGGGATGGGTTCCGGACTCATTGGCCCTTGTATCTAGGAGTGTATATTTTTATATACAGTACATAAATAAACAAAAAATCTATTTCAGTAGAATGTTAACTATCAATTCTATTAGACTGGCAATGAACAACTTACTTTTTAAGCCCATAAAAATAAGTTTTCCCTATTTTCTCGAAAACTACACATGAGATTACGCCCTGAATCATGTCATTTTCATCAGTTCGATATGATTTATCGATCGATGTATGTCTTACCTTGGGACACTGTTATAGTTAAAGAAAAATTAGAGCTTAAGAATTAATCATAATTTTGGGTTACATATATCATTAGCCACACTATATACTGTAGCTCCGTTAGTGTCATAGTGAAAAGCTTGATTAGTGTATATTATCAAAGTATACTGATCATGTATACTATCAAATATACTATCAGTAATAATTTATCTTAATAGATGGCGTGATTATCTTAAAGCATATCTACGAAGCATATCTACGTTTACGAAAACAAATTATTTGTCTCGAGTTTCTCCAGAAACTACGCGGGAAGATTTACACTTGCACCTATATCGTTTTGTTGAACCAAAAAAGACCTACCGATTGATATACGAGGTGTTCGAAAAGGAACCACACTTTTGCTACAATATATTTATTGCTCATGATACTATATTTTAAGCACTGTCTCCCTCAAACTAGTCCCCTCTACTGGCAAATACACCGTTCCCAACTTTTTTTTTTAATTTTATTTTGAGAAACCCTTCTGGAAAGCACTTTCTGGAATAGTGGGCAAGTTCCTTGAAAGGAAACAAAGTCCTTTCAAACTGTTTTTAAGTTTGGGAAAAAGAACAAATCTGATGGGGCTAGGTCCGGAGAAAAGGATGGATGAGGCATAACAAGTCTGGTGTTTTGCCAGATAACTGCGGATGAGGAACGAAACGTGAGTAGGTGTATTGGCACGGTGCACCATCCAAGTCTGGTTTTCTTACAATTCAGGTCTCTTTCTGCACACAACATCTCTCAACCTATTAATATGTCCTGGTACAACTGTTTACTATGCGACCACGTGATACAAATACATGATGGACAATGCCTTTCTAATAAATAGAGAAAGCAACCAACATCACCTTGAACTTTGATCAAGTCATTAGTTATTATTATTATTTTTTTAACGTGGAGATCTTGAATGAACTGAAAAGCAATTGCAATGTCTCTGTAAATGTCTTGCAAAGTTTGTAAGTTTGTAGCAAATTTCATGTTCATATATGTTATCCTTCAAGTTCTTTCATTATGCTCACTTCAGTAGCTTGGGGATTAACGGTCATACCGAAACGAGGTAAATGGCAGTTTACTGTCTAAACCTGCTACTAGGTGCGTTCAGTAGCCGCAGCGCGCTCCCTCTGTCGGTTGGCGCGCTATTTTAAGTTTGGTTTCTTTTTGAACACACCTCGTATGCCTCGTCTTTGGATTTCTTTTTTTTTTTTCGGTAAACACTAAATTGTAGAATTTCATATGTCTAATATCTTATTATGTCTAAAGATAAGATTACACAAATCGACAGATCATATAAAGCAGACAAACATTAAGTGTTTCAAGACATATTACCATGTGTAGTTCTCTAGAAAATAGACAAAATTAATTTTATGGCTTGTCTAGGTTGTCTAACCAGAATACCTTAGCTCTCATACCTTCATAAATATGTTGTGTTTATATCTCTGTTTCCTCACCGACTAACTCACCTCTCTGACTATTCAAAAACTTCCGAACAGTTACTTTAGTTCATATTTCTTAAAGTCAATAAAGTGTATTTCTTTTCGTAACAGGCAATCACAGTGACTTTGAATAATGCCACAAATCTATTGGAAACAATCACTAGATATGGAGAAGAGGTTACAGTAAGGCAGAATTTCTTGTACTACGTTGGAAGTAAGAAGGATCCTGCATCAACTGCTTATGTTTTTACACCGGCATCAGATAGCCCAACGGAAATAACTTCGGCTGCTTCTGGAACGATCTTTAATGGTACTATAATAATGTTTAATTATTTTCTTTGCTTTTTGCGATTAATCAACGAGTTGTGGATACCCTAAAAGCACAATCACATAGCAGGCATATGCCTATCATGTTCCCTCAGATACATGGGAATGTGCCCAGTATGTGCCTTATGTACCTCTAAGAGAGAAATCACATGGATGGCAAATGATAGTCACAGTCTATGTCCGCCCCTAGGCACATGCCTGACATGTACCTGGGGAACATGCCTTGTATGTTCCGTCCGTAAGCGTCAATGAACCACAAAATTACTCCCCCAAAATATGTTAAATCACCTATATGCGTAATGTGTTTACATTAAGGTGAGTCGAAAAAACACTTTAAACAAGTAAAAAAAAGTACCCGTGGGTGGGCGGGAATTACCAACCTTTGGATTACTAGCCGCGTGCTCTACCGACTTGGCCACGGAGGCGATGAAGACAACGTCGCTTTTAAAGTGATAAATTATTGAGGTCTTTTGAATTTGGCTAATCAGAATGCTCCTTTAACTGCGTATATTCGACTATAACCGTTTTGGATCAGATAAAATCTACTCGCCATGTAATTTTATAACAAAATGACGAGTATCTATTTACTCTATTTCATGGTTTCTCCATATTCACTTTCAAATGATCGGCGACAGTTGCCATCTAATAAAGTCGATGTGTTTGTTGCTTCTAGTACACAATCGCTTAGAAAAAGAAGCAACAAATGCATCAAATGTGGGAGATGAATTTAGAACACCTAAATGTAGCATGCCTAGCACATCTTGTGCTGTTAGAGTATCTGAAACAGTTTGTACCTAAAGAACGTACCTAAAACATGACAGATGTATGTCCCAAGTGACGACATAAAAGCAAATGACTGTTAGAGTGCGAAACTGAGCCAGGTATGAAAATGCTATATTTGTGGTACATAGTTGCAAATATCAATTAGGTGTAACAAATACCTAAAACTGTAGGTAGCTGAAGTACATACTTAGCACATGAATATATGTGCCAAGTGTCGGGTACCTAAAAAGTAGCTGGGACACCTAAATGGCACATGTCTAGTACATCCTGCGCTGTTAGGGTATTTGGTCCCTGAGTTAGCTGCTATAACAGTTTGTGACTAATATTCTTCCAGTGACATGAAAAAGGGTCGCATACTGTAAACTCGATATTACTTGTACAATGAACTTTTCTTGACCGAGCACTCGTATATAGTACAGAAGAACTGGCTTCGATTTACTGTAAAAATAAAAGATGTATAGAACTCATCCTAAGTTGTAGGTTCATATCTCATGCACACTCGCTACTGAAAAGAAATAACAAACTTCAAATTAAATAAATATCGGAACAACAAACGGTCATTGTTGCACAGTTTTGTTCTTTCAATGAACAGTCCACTTTTAACCCACAACGTTCACAATACCGATAGATTACTACCTAGATAGTCGCTAGTTTTCCTTGATATCTCACCTTAGAGGCTTTGACATTATATTGTACATGGTCGTACAAATAAATTTCATGAGTTCTTTCATATTGTGAGTTATTGGTGATATTGATGGTGATTCAACAGAACAATGAACTCCGTCGAATTTACTGTTTTTAATATTTTGGAATTTTCCATTACATAGTTATTGTTGAAATAATATTTACTTTATTCTAAATCAAGTAGGTCTATATTCATGTGTAAACGGATAAACGGTACGAAATTGGTTGTGAACTGTTATCAACCGTGCCAAGACTGATAAAGCACAAAGTTTTAAATGTACAAAATTCACAATTCAGTCATTAGTCAGAGCAAACAGATTGGAGAAAATAGTATTTCCCTGTGACGAAATATTAAACCAACTGATACGTAATACGACGACAGTTTTCAAATATTACGATCCAATGTTAAATATATGAGACACTTATACGGTCTTCATTCCCCAGCAATGTGACCGATTCTCCTTTACATCTCGGTGTAAGAACCTTCCTCTTCTTGACCTCTAACACCGTGCAAAAGTTGTTAATCTTGCAACAACAAAAAATTGCAACAAAATTAAATATTTTTTAGTTTTACTTCCTACGGTAATGCCCATAGGTTAAAGGGAAGACGGATGACTACTAAAATTGAATGATTATAAAAATGGTGGAATGAGAATGTGTGAGGAAACGAGAATATACACGGATACGATGTTTTCCACCACAAATTCGAATGGTCTGGGATCAAACCAAGGACCTTAGCAGCATTGGTGAGCGCTCTGTCACTTTTTTTTGAATGCCTATTTTCAAAACTTCGCCGCAGCCAAGAGAGAGTTCTCTGTAGTTGTCACTTAATTTCATTTGAACTTAATCCTAATATAACAGGGACCAGAACACGGACAGTGAGAAATATCTGATCATTCTGTGCGGAAGGACTCGAAACTATAAAGGAATATGCCTCACGATCGTCAGCCTAAAACCTCAATCCGATCAACTACATCACACCGACGTCATTGATGAGCCATGGTGTTCCCATTACTGAGTTTTCTAAGAATGTCTTGGCTTTTAATTGCACCTTTTCATACTGCTCTGTAATGTCTCATACTCGAACCAGAAAAAGATAAGTAAAAGTTGGCGGACTGATAGGACAGAAAAGTTAAAAAGAATTTTATTATTCATTTACTTGAATTATTCCGCACAATAATAGTAACCAGTATATGTAAGTTGTGTTTATTCTGATAGAGTATGTTAAACGTTGATAATCGATTTCAGATTAAACCTCGGGATTGGTTAATTATACGATATGCTGTATATATTCATGTTTATACTTCTCTAAATTATTCTCAAATTTATCGTATTTTCAACAGGCGGAGGTTGACTCAGATTTTGAAAAACTACTTATAAACTTGTCTTAATAGATCTGCAAGCAAATTTATAAATATTGTATTAGACTCACAGCTATTGATTTTAATTTTGAAAAAAAAAAATTACTGCTAATGTTATTCGAATGTTATTCAAACAAGTTATTCGTTTGATATTTTATTCATTAGAACTTAAAGTCATCCATGTATGTATTGATATTATACATGTCAGAAACGAGAATACGGACCACTCTTTATTTTAATTTAGGAATCATATTTTTTAGTATTTCATAATTTTGAATATTTTACAGGTGCGCTGGTGAAGGAAGCAGTCTTAAAATACACCTCTTGGATACACCAAACCATACGAGTTTATGAAGGTGAAGATCATGTAGAACTGGATTGGGTTATAGGGCCAATTCCTAATGAGTATGTGGTTTTATTATCATTTTCTAATAATTCTGAAACGAGTACTTATTGCATTACTTGCATTAATCATTTTGCAGTATATTACAAACATAATTCTTGTCTAGCCTCACAGACATTTCATTTAAATCATCCATCACATAGAGCAAATATTACTGGTGGGTACGAAAACCGGTTTTTGAGCACTTTCACAAAGTGGGTTGCAAAAGCAATTCCGTTTTAAAACACTTTGGTTTTCTATCAAAATCCGGGTTCGGTTTTCTATCTAATAATTGTCGGCTTTTTAAAACCGGTTTGCTCCTCTATAAAAGAGATTCTTATTTCTTCGATATTTGGAAATGAGCGGGATGACGTCATTAAACACGGAATACTTTTTTTTCTTTTCTTTATTTATGAGAAATGCTTCTAGATGTAAGTGTTGCACATAATAATAATTCGAGACAGTTACTAACGAGTATACAACTATAAAAATAGATTACATATCAACGATTTTACACAATAAGAAAAATCGAAAGACACTCAATTTCCCATATTACGAACACCTCACTTCTAACATAGAATATTACATCGTCATAGACCCACCAATTTAATAACAATTCCCTTTATGGAAAATTTGTAATTTTTTTCATAATTAAAAAAAGAATAAAAATAAAAAGGTAAAAACAATCTGAATCTTAATATGGAATGCTAGAAAGAAATACAATGTAGATATAATAAACTATGATTTTTTATATGCATGTATTAGATTCGGTGAAATGCAAGTAAGCGATACATTAAAACTGCATTCAACAATAACTTAAAACACTACAAAAACAAGATTTTATGCGATACAAAAATAAATTACGAGTTTATTTTCAAAAGGAGACATTTAAAAAAAATCAGTTTTCAATTATTTCCGAATCTTTGGGATGAGCTCTATTGGATTATGCAATAGGGTATATAAAACCGGAACGTTTTTGGTAAAAATCACAATGAAAAGTTTTTCACTTCTACCGCATCCATCTCATTCATTCATTTCGATATTTTTCATTCAAAAAAGAACATAATAAAGCGGTTGTCGTATTTGCGTTAAAAGACTTTTCTTAAACAGCATATTTCCGGAAGCTCTTTCAAGTCAAACGTTTTTACTTCTACTGCAAAATTAGTTATTGTGGAAATGTTCCCTTTGGAAAGTAAACTCCTCACTTAGCTAGTTTGAATTTGCCCATTTACTATGTGTTTTGAACTTGATGCAAAGCAATTACCAGTGTTGCCAATTTGGGGGGAAAGTCGCTAAATCTGGAGGATTTGACCACCAAGATAGCGACAAAAAATCATTTTTCCGATTGGCGACTTTTTTGGTGATTTTTAAATAATGATTTAGCGACTTAGTTACAAATCTAGCAACTTTTGCGCAACAAACAATCTGTGCATCTGTAGTCAAGCACTGTTATAATAGTTCACATCAAATTGTATATTTCTTTTCTTCCTTTTTATTTGTTTAAATCACCACAAGCGGTGTCGAGTTTCAGAGTGCAGCCTAGCACGCCTCCGCATCTCTGCATTGTTTTCTGTTACCCTTGCACTCTAACGGAGAACAATTCCAACCTTCATGTTATTTAGTTTGCAGAATTACTTTTATCTTGGAATGATATATTAAATCTTTAACACACAAGCATAAATATAGAAAAAAATATTCTTGGTGGAGTGACCCAATGAAACAAACAGCCAAACCAATTATTAAAATGTAGTTTTGTGAATATAAAAATGTTTCCAAGATAAGCCTAAAACTAGAAATTTCGAATTAGTTTTTACCTTAAAAAATTTATAAAGGATAGTTAGTATATTTGTAATGAGACCATCTTTAGCAAACTGTACATTGCAACAATCAGTCTCCCTTATTTGCTTTTACTGACCATAACTTATCACTACAGCTCGGATTTCTATGGAAATTGCATGTTTATATTAGCATGCAGAAACGTATGGAAAGTATGTTCTTTCCGATGTACTTGTATGGATTCGTTTAAGATGCATATGTTAGCGCATATAAGTGCATATTTTGAGTGAATTTCGATGTGCATGCATATTTCGCGAATTTTGCGGGATACTATATATTTCTGAATTTTATCGCTGTATACTAGCATATTTCAGAGTATATCACAAGAAAGTAGGTTTTATTTAAAGTGGACTGAATCACTCTGTAAACGCAAATGTAGAATATTAAGAAAAAAAGTGTTGAGTTTGTTGTTTCGCATATTTTAGCGAAAAAAAAATGTTTCGAAAATAGAGTTAGATAAACTTTGTAAGCATTCCCGGGTACAAAACAATCTGTAACGTTGTACTTAATGGTGAAAAAATGGAATTGGAAGAGGACCTTACACAGGAACACATTTGGTGTTTTTCACACGCACCAGTAACTTCTGCTGATGCAGAAATAAACTTTACGGTCTACAAAAACATTTCTCACTGATAAACGCAGAGGGTTTACAGAAGAAAACTTAAGGAAGACATTCACAATTCATTGCATCTGAGGTCATTAGGTATTGAAAGAAATTGAAATTTTATTTTCTTAGTACCTGTATTTCAGTGCATATGTTAAAATTTTAATGCATATTTTAGTGCATATTTTTTATAATTTTCGTGCATATCTCGGGGTTTGTTTATGCATGGAAATCTGGGCTCTACTTATCACAGTAAATAGATTCAGCAGCAGCAGCAGTAGCATCACTTGAACTGCCGTCGTCGCTGAATGTACTCACTGACTCTTTGGGAATTATTTTTCTCTTCTTCATATTGTAATTTCTTTCTTTGATGTTGCTTAGATTGACTTCCAAGTTGGTACTTTTTTTTTTAATACTCCACAGAATGTTTCTCTTTGTAATGATGCAGTTTACATTTCTATACCAATCTTATGTGGAAAGACAGTTATATTTCTTCGACTTAGCCTTGTTTCTATACCACTGTTAGTTTCTTTTTAGCTAAAAATTGTATTGTGTGTTAAAAACATGTGTGTTTGTTTCTTCATTAGCAAAAGCTTACGTAATTAAGCTGCTAAACCAGTAAACGATTGTGATTTATTATTGTATATGGGGCCGCGGTGGCTCAGTGGTAAAAAGTTCACCTCTGGTGCATGGAGTCCCTAGTTCGATCCCAGCTCGCAAGTGAACTTTGTGATTAACAAACACTGTGTGTGTGGGTTTTCTCGGGGTTGTCCCGTTTCCTCCCACTTTCTTTATTCCACCATTGCATTCATTTCTCATCATCGCCGTCTTCTTTAGCCTAGCTGGCATAACCGTGGGACGTAAAACTCTAAGATTTTACTTCATTTAATTTGTGATTTATTATAAAATTTAAAATGTTTGACTTTTAAAATTGTTTTTAAATACAAAAATGAATTAATATTAACCCATGACTGATTTTTAACATGTTCTAATATTAAATTATAATATGGTATTGCATGGAAATTTATATGTGTTCTTATAAGATGTAAGAATAAACTGAAAGCGAGGTAATTACTTTTACGAATACAATCGCTTGCATTCAGAATTTCACGAGTAAATTTTGTGCAAAACTGTAATTTTAAAAAAAAATGAGAGTTTTCATAATTAGAATAGATTTTAGGTAGTTATTTAGTTGCAACAGAACATTAAAAAATATATAATTTAAACACATTTCTGATGTAATGAATTTTCATTTATATATATTAAATAGCAGTATCGAGTTTAAAAGTATCGGCTTTTTGAAAATAACGGAGGAGAATAGAAATAAAAGAATCAAAAAACGAGACCAATCTAGAAGAAATCCTACGTGAAAGACCACAGAAGTAAAAGAGAGAGAGAGAGAGAGAGGTCTAAAGAATTTAAAGAGGTAATAATGAGGCGGAAAAAGGGAGGAACTCGGAAAGTAATATAAAAAAGACAAATATTATTGTAATAAGATTCTCTATAGATAAACCACATTGTCTTGACACCTAGTTTTCCATTGCAAGCGCTGCTATGGCTGAAGTAACTCCACTCCCTTTCGTAATCTACTCTCTCGCTTAGCCTTATTGGCTCAATGTGTGGGTGTGAGCTCTAGTTCGCATTTTTGCCACGGATCAAGATATTTTGGTAGCACTATACAAGATTCTCGCAAATTTCAGAAATAAGTGGCATGTGCTCTCCCAAAGTAAAATATCCAATGATTTTCTTCCTTAAACATTGAATATGAATATTTGTATAAAATAGCAAATATAATATTGAAAACATACTCGTAGAACACTGTTTGAATAACTAACAGTGTTTTGTGCTTTTATTGGTATCCAAATATAAATAGTTCATTATATTCCGCAGTTGTTCAAACTATATGTCCGAGATATTGGAACATTTTGAAGCAAAGCAGTTGAAATCCTACTGCATTGCTCTATGTACAGGCTTCTAAAACTGGATGGAACACGAATCAATTATTCTATCATTTCTCAATACGAACTATGTATAGTTAACATATATTTTCTTTATATATAGAGATGGACTGAGCAAAGAAATAATTTCACTATTCGAAACTGATATAAACACAGAAGGGATCTTCTATACAGACACAAATGGACGAGAGATGGAACAGAGGAAGAGAAACTATCGACCATCTTGGGAATTACAAGTGACACAAAATGTCTCTGCAAATTACTATCCAGTAACGTCACGAATTGTAATAAAGGAAAATGGAGGAGAGGAGTTAGCTGTGTTAAATGATAGAGCGCAAGGTGGCTCTAGTATGAAGGATGGACAAATTGAACTTCTGGTAAAAAAAACATATATACTTTAGTTTACATACAACTGTTTGTACATCATAATAACGTCTTCATTATTGCTTCAAGTTTACATTGTGCAAAAAATACTAATCATAAAAAACATTAAATTATTTAATTGTAGAAAGTAATACTATAAGAAATATAACTATAATTGTAAAAAATCAATATTGTAATTTTGCTAAAACAATCAAGACAACGTCTAATATTTCTATTTTCGTCATTTTCAGCAACGTGATAGAGGGCGAGATTTAAGTTTAAAGTGGGATTTGAACCGCCATAGTGCTTTCGATGGGGATCGAACCCAAGATCTCGCATACCAAAATGCATAATAGGGAGGACTAAATGGTCTTAGAAGTATGGAAAAAAATTCTAGATGCTTTCTCAATATTCCATTTTAATAAAAGTTAATGGTGTAAGATGTAAAGATACTGACCAACATATATTAATCAATATCTTCTTTATATTTGTTTTATATTAATTTAAAAAGGAACTAGTGATTATGCCACTAGTAAAATATGCTTATATTTGGATACCTTCCTAACTGTGATTTTTATATTAAGGACGCTGAATGCAATAAAACTATTTTTAAACATATCTTTCCAAGAAGTCACGAGGAAAATTACCTCAAATTTGTTATCTTTAAAGTACCGCTTATGCCAATACTAAAATTGGCCTCACTTCGATGCATTTTTAATTGCAATTTTTATACTAATTTGAGGCCACTGAATTCAATGAAACTATTTTATTTTCTGGGGATTTCATGGACACACATGTTCGAAAATTCCATTGGATTCAACGTCTTCAAATTAGTATAAAAATGTTTCCAAACGTGGCCACCTTTTGCTAGTGGCATGAGTGGATGTTCTTTGTGTGAACCGTACACTATGCATGCATGTATTTACATTTCTTTATTTTCATGCAGAGCCTAAGTGCCTGGATGAAATTTTATGAATAAGGTGTTATAATCATAGAAGTGACACTGAGTATATGGAGTATGTAAAATTGTAAACGATTAAATGCCACACATTGTCAAAATACAAAAACCCACAGAGTTCAACGAAATTATTCCAAACGCTACTTTTACTATCATAATATTTTTTACTAGTCTTCTGATCTCCCCAATTTTGAAACCATTTCATTACGTTATAATACAGAGTTGAAGACCAATTATAATTTTATGTTTCAGTTGCATCGGAGATTAGTCGTAAATGATCTCTTTGGGGAAGCACTAAACGAAACACAATACGGCACAGGTCTTGTTATCAGAGGAAAGCATTATTTGATTGTTGGTTCTTCGGATGGTTCTACTTCTCCGTCACTTTCTGCCCAGGAGAAACTTCTTTCAGAATCAAAGTCTTTGGAACCATGGACGTTCTTCACTCCAACTGATCTTTCGTTTGACGAATGGGTACAGAATTATCCAACAGAAGTAAGTTAATATTCTAGTGATATATTTCGAGTAATATACACTAATATTTTATATCATAAAATTAAATTAAGAATTCGTGTGAACAACACATCTAATATAGAACTGTGTGCTTTTAAATCTTAGGAATAAGGGTAGAAGAAGGGAAAAGGTGGCATTTGTGTCTGCAATTCATTAATACATTACTACTACGATTTCCCTAGTTTCCCCTTACAGAGGCCTCATCCGATTAGTTATCGGTGGAAATGAGAAATACTTTTTTCTCCTCCATATTTTGCTAGCTACTCCAACTAAGCAAACTGAAAATTAATGACAGAATCATCCATACGCATGAGTTATGAGTCAATTTACAGTTTTTTAAAAAATTGATTTACACCTTCGGTTACATCTGGCAACACTGTGTGGTTCCTAGGGTATTCAATCGTTGCTTCCTAGTTTAAAAATATATGCATGAACAAGGCTTCATTTTGGTATAACCATTATTCGTGTATCACTTCAGGTTCAAAAGTTCTACTATCTCAAACTCCGGGTTGCATTGTATATTAGACACCCTGTATTTTTGTGTTAAAATGCAATATTCCACATAGTTGAAAAACATTATATACTAGACTAATAAACTTCAATGTAAAATGAAAATGAAAGGAAATCTCAGTTTTACGTCCCACGGTTATGTTGATTAGGCTAAAGGAGATGGTGATGATGAGATATAAATGAAATAGTGGAATGATGAAAGTGGGAGGAAACGGGAGAACCCCGAGAAAACCCACGATCACGGTGTTTGTCCACCACAGTCCACACGGCGCGAGCTGGGATCGAACCAGGGACCCAAGCACCGGAGGTGAACGCTCCACCACTGAGCCATCGCGCCCCCAAACTTCAATATAATTTCAACTGACTATCGTGTAAATTTAATAAGCATTAAGAAACATTTTTCCAAAGATCTTGACTTCCTTTATATAGTATAATAGTACATTTTATTGTTCACAAAATCGTTAACGTCTTCCGTGAGTCTCAAACATAACATGAATATCAAAGAGACCAGAATTACTTGAATTTCATGAACAAAATCTAATCAATGGTAAAATATTGGTCTAATATTACACCATTTTTTAAATGCTGTTCTTGCATCATCTGACAAGGTTCTGCCACACTGTATTTACAAAATACTTGCTGGACACAAACTGTGACGCCTATGCGACGACTAACGCTAATGTTCTGTCCTGACCAGACTTACAATGAAGATATGATTTGAGCCTCTATGCACACTGAAAGAACGCTCACAAGAAGCTGATGACACAGGTAGCGTCAAGATTATTTCCAGCAAATTCGTAGTTTGGGTAAAAATTGCCTTGGGAAGAGCAGCATGCAGGTCCAAGATATTTGTAATTTCTTTCTCCTTCATAAGAAAATCTACGTATTTTTTACAACAACGAATTCACGTTCAGGAAAATCTATTTCGAATTACATGGCAAACTCTTCCACTGCCTCCTTCACCAAGGACAATTTTGATTTAGGAAAACATGCTTGAATGCCACGAATCACATATATATTTTCCTACAGAATTGTCTGTGAAATTCGTTCACAATGTTGTCAACTACTGCATATAGGAGTTTTATATGAAAACCCCGCTTCAGTGTAACCCTGTGTTCTTTTCTTCGGAATACTACCCGAAACCAGAAAATCTTTTATACTACTATTATCTCGCTTTTCTCTGCTCTTTGATTGATTAAAACATTCTACTCTATTCTGTTTGGCAAATTCCGGTGATTCAGTGTAAAGACACAATGAATTTTCTCCTGTTCTAAGTTCTTTTATGGCTTCAAAAAACCCGAACAAATAAGTAGCAGGTCGTCCGCTAGGGTAATATCTTCTCCTTGTAATATATATATATATATATATATATATATATATATATATATATATATATATATATATATATATATATATATATATTCAGGCCACTAGTAATTCCCAAAATCTTGGTAGAAACAATCAAGTATGAAACAGTTGTGAATGATTTTAGTTTGTTCGCAATATCTTCAGCTTCAGTAGTCTTAGCACCCTTACCCTCCAATGCAGAGATTATAGGTTCATAATTCTTTTCTACAGAATTCAGTTAACGAATATATGTAGCCAAACGAATGTCTGCAAGGCCAGGTAAACTGAACTGCTTCAAACCTGACGCTGTCTGAACTTGCTGCAATCATTCATGAGTTCACATACCGAGCTTTTATGGCGGAGAAATAATTATGCAAAGTCTGCAATAAACCAGAAAAAGGTATTTGATTGTTCGAACGAACACATCTCTACAATTATTAAATTTAACTGGTGCGCATAGCAATGGATATACAATGTGAGGGATGAGACTTCCGAAGTAACTTTTGCACACCACTTTTGTCAATTCTCATAACGCTCGCTCCCCCATTGTAATCCTGGCTAATGCCCCGATAGCTTACGATGCATCCTCCTATCCTCTAAGTCGAATCGACCTTTCAGTTTTGTCTTAGTCAGTTACAAAAAGGGCATTCGCATACAATTTTAGTCCTTAGTAACTCAAGGTGACTATAAGGCTGGAATCACTCTAAGGGCTGGAAGAACCTCGCAATGTTACCAAAGATGATGCCCGTCCCCCAAAGTTACTGATCTTATACTCGTATTACCGTTCACTTAACGTTTAAGAAATAGCCTATAAATGGATTTAAAATAACCTTTTGTTAGAAGTACAGTATGTATAATTTCAGTTTGCTATGGGTATTTTTTCTATTTTATTGTCGGATAAAAACAATTCGTAACATGTAATTTTAAGTAAATATTAAAGGGGACCAGGCCAAGATTTCGGAAGGCCGGTGCCCCCCGTGCCCCCCTCTAGCTACGTCCCTGATTGCAAATGATGTAATGTACTGTATTTAAGCTAGAAACTTAACATTATAATTATTCAACTAGTGATTTAATCGCTTAAGCTAAGAAGGTTGTTTTTCGATTTCCAAGATAAATTTAAATTTCTTGATTTAACCCTGTCTCATGTTTTCTCTTCTGAGCAACAGGATTATCAAATATTTTCAGAATCATAAGCGAAATTTTACGCAATTCTCAAGATTTTTGAAATATCAACCAGAGAGTGCTCATAATTCAATAAAAAAATAAATATCGATCAAAAAGCGCTCATTATCCAATCAAAAATAAAGAGTGAATCAAGAAGGTCTCATGGCTCAATCAAAAATAGATTAACGCTAATTATCGTATACTTTTCTTTGGGCTCGGTAGATCAAAAGGAATTCGTATAAGGTTAATTGAATTTATATCGTAACGTGTACGATATAGTATAGCTCTAGATTTGATTTCTCGTTCGCAGAAACAAAAATCGATGAAGGGACGAAAACAGGATTAAAACATAAGAAATATTTTTTATCTAACTGTGGAAAATAAATATTAAAATACACATAGCATAAGGGTGATCATTCATATTTTAAAACTTTTCTTTATATTGTATTAGTGACATGACCAAACTCGCAAACAAATCTACATTTAAAAATACATATTCATTTATGGAATATTTCTCTATGTGAATATATGAATATATTATGATCTTGAAAAGTCATTAAATTACGGTTCTTTTAATACAGTTCGCAGGTTTGACATCTTCTTTACCTGAAAATGTCCATCTTCTAACGCTAGAACCTTGGAATGAAGGACGTCTGTTGCTTCGATTGGAGCATTTACTGGAGAAAGACGATGACCCAGAACTTTCACAGCCAGTGACAGTTGATCTTCAGGTAAGATACTTTTCATATTTCTTTTACTTCATGTAGTAATTTGTAATATTTCGTTATGCACTTCTTAAAATGAAATTAAATCTTTTTAAAAGATTTACTTTCTTCTCCACCGTCGCTCGGAACTAAAAAGCATTTGCAGCGATAACTACTACAATGCTGATATCACTTAAAAATGAAATGAAATCTTTGAGTTTACGTCCCACAGTTATGCTGGCTAGGCTAAAGGAGACAGTGATGATGAGAAATGAATGAAATGATGTAATGAAGAAAGTGGGAGAAAACGGGAGAACCCTGAGAAAGACTACGCACACGGTGTTATCCACCACAAAGCTTACTTGGCGTGAACTGGGATCGAACCAAGGACCCTATGCACCAGAGGTGAACGCTCTACAACTGAGCTTTGGCGGTCCCAGACATCACTCAGAGTGTTAATTGGTTTACGAATTAAGAAATTATTAGTATCACTATACAATATACTTTATATAAGATTTTCAAATACGCCTACACTGTATGTATTATAAAAGACAATACACCCAGCATGTAGTACAAATTTGTAAAGACATCCTTGAACTTTTTACTCCTACGCGCTTTTCTAAGGTCAGAATAGTGTTTGGATTTCAAACGATTAACTTAACTTCAATTGAAATAATCGACTTAAGTGAATATTAAAACCAAAACTGTGTTCTCTTTGGTAATTAAAAAGTTGAAAACATTGATGGTAGCTTTAAATCATTTTTTTTACTTTCGTAATTAAATTTTGATTGAAACTCGCACTATGAATGGAGCAATTAGTTTTGAATACATGCTTTCTTGTTTTGTTACAGGAGCTTTTCATTATGTTTTATATTTTTATCATTATGCCTTATATTTTTTCCTTCTAGTCCTTGTTCACGTCCTTCACCATCACTTCAGCAACAGAAACAACGCTGTCAGCAAATCAACTGTTGTCAGAGAAGAATCGCCTGGTATGGCAAGTCTCCAGCAAACAGGATGAAGCAACACCAAAGATCGACAAAGCAATGGACGATACCCTTCAAATTACTCTGCAACCAATGCAGATTAGAACCTTTATTCTTGACATTCAATAACAGCCAGCATATATCAATTCTTGTTTTAGTTATATTGTTCCTGAGACAAAATATATTTTAGAAATAAATTTTGATATTAAAAATAAAGATTTATTTTATTACGATCACTCTAGTGGGCATTACAAGTTTACAATGTTAGTCCGTCCGTCCGTTACTCCATACAATAGCTCCTGAACGAAAACGATTTTTTAAAATTCTTCCTTTATTACAATAGACAACTAAGTGATTATCTGGGCCGAATTCGTTAATGGAGTTAGTATGATAACATCCCTAGTAATGGTGATTTTAACCTATCTCATACGTTGAAATATTTGCTGAGGTTAATTTTTTTAGGTTAAAAGGTAAATTATTTTTGAGGTTAAAATAGGTTTGGTTAAACCTAAAAAAAATATTGGTGTGGTTAAAGTTCCACATACTTGAGCTATGAGAGGGTATAAAAAGCCTAAAGTATTCTTGTTCAAACAGTTGTGCTTTCCAGAGGACAAAATCTTCTTGGTTAAACCTTAAAAAAATATTGGTGCGATTAAAACTTTACGTATTTGCGGTATGAGAGGGTGTATAAAGTCTAAAGTATGATTATTTACACCGATGGAAAACAGACGTTAAAAGATTTATTTAGTTAAATCTCAAGAAATATTGGTGATGTTAAAAGTTCACGTACTTGAAGTATGAGGAGGATAAAATGCCTAGAGTATTGTTATTCAAACAATTGCACTTTCCAGGGGACGAAATTTTTTGGGTTAAACCTCAAAAAAATATTGGTGAGATTAAAAGTTTGCACGGGGATATAAGAACGAGTGAAATTCATGAAGACATTAATCTTCCATATCTCTACAACTATGCTCAAACACAAAAAGCTGTACTTTGGAAGAGAATATAGTCACCAACCCGATTCTCAATAGCATTGGTACATCCGTCCCTACTGCCATGTATATGCCATACTTCACCCTACATAAAGCCCGTTAACTCAAATACTCCATGTATGTAGCAGGAAGAACTATAACAACAGACTTCAGGACATCCTCTAAGTATTTATTCAACTTTCAATTTGTCATCTTGCAAAAAGTGTGACAAAGCCCAATTAAAACAACGACAACGATACCAATCTTCCATTTTATTGCATCCTCATGACAAATACACACCAAATGTACCAGGCCAATTAAAAAGGACAAGAAACAATGAGTGACACACAGCAGGGAAATCATCTTATAGGAGAAACCACGATGTTGCAGCGCTTACAACATAGGCGTCCACCTCGCCAACGGATAAGTGCATTTTATGTGAAAATGTGAATTGAATATCAACCCGGTAACTGAACATCAAATCGTCCAATATTTATTGCTGATGGTGTGCTGTTGAAGATACTGTTGTAAATGAGAGTTTTACTTATACATGGTGAAAGGAAAACAAAATACGTTCAATGTAAAATATTTATTAATAATGTTATATTTTTTTAAGTTGTGTTAATTTATGTTTATACCATTTGATTCACTGTACGAATCTGAAACCGTATAACTATGTTAAATATTTATTCAGCTATGTAAACATTTTCAGTAATAGTATAACAGCATCTAAAACTACAGAAACAAACCAACCATAAGATATATTTTCGCTTTCCTTTCTTTCGCTTGCTGCGTACGAAAAACATTACAATTAAAAAAAAATAAAACTTCTGTCCATATTTATTGCCAATAGAATTTCCACAAGACTTTATTAGACATAATTTTCCTCAAACCGATGCGAGACAGAATTTTCAGTACGAGATACAAGAAGAGGCAGAGCTCTTCCAATAGAAGCGGATTGGCAGGCAGAGCTCTTCCAATAGAAGCAAATTGGCAGGCAGGGCTCTTCCAATAGAAGCAGATTGGCAGGCAGAGCTCTTCCAATAGAAGCAGATTGGCAGGCAGAGCTCTTCCAATAGAAGCAAATTGGCAGGCAGAGCTCTTCCAATAGAAGTAGATTGGCAGGCAGAGCCCTTCCAATAGAAGCAAATTGGCAGGCAGAGCTCTTCCAATAGAAGCAGATTGGCAGGCAGAGCTCTTCCAATACTTTCCGAGACAATACATAATTTTCATGATATCTTTTTGAGACTAAACAGTCTCAGGTCTTGTCTCATACTCAATCCTAATTCTAATAGGGGCAATACATCTTTTAACCTAAATTAATGTTCCTTACAAAAGCACGCGATATAAGGAGAATTTAAGACACTGATATTAAATTGAATATTATTTTCTACTGAGTCTTGTAATTGATGAAGTTATTCAGGACATAATTTTTCGAACTGCACTAAGTACCCTTTATGAGGAACTCGAATTCCTCTGGAAAAGTATGACATCTTGAAAAAGATTTAGGAATGTACAGCGGGGGACACTTCTAAATGGTACAGCCATATGGAGATTTACGGCTAAGGTGTACCATTTAGAAGTGTCCCCCGCTGTACAATCCTTCAACTGCTATACCAAATGAGCATCAGAAAGAGATCCTTGATGGTCCTTGAGGAATTTTGAGCTTGGACAGTGAGCAGAAGTTCGAGAAGGTAAAAGGAGAAGCCGATTGAATGTCTAAATTTTAAGTTCACCCACGTCTCCAATTCTGTCAGTTCCTCTGTGAACAAAGCACGTTTATCATACTTTATTATATTGACTAATAAAAATAAGAGCATCGCAAGCATAAACAAAGTTAAATAAGTCAGAAAAATCAAGATTCAAGTTTGAATGAAATCATCCGTACTTTTATTCGTTTTAGATCCGAGTGCATTAGCACACCTGAAACAAACAAAAAAGGAAGAATTAATACAATAGTTGTGTAGGTATTAAATATATTTATGTCTTGTTGTCACATACAAATCTCAGGTACATTCAAATTTACCCATAAGTGATAAACTACTCAAAAACTTTTTGTCTGTATAGGGAAGACAAGTATCGTAAATCCTGTAATCAGGTACCTTGTAATTATACAAAAAAGATGTTCATAATGGCAATGTAAAATCTAACAATATGAACGGTAATCAGGGTTTTTCCGTTTTTGTTATTAATAAAGTCATCACATACACTGCTGGACGAGTGAAATATATCACGATTAGTGATTAGCACAGGGATGCAAATAAGCAACAAAATTTTACTAGCCCAAGAAAAAAGCTACTAGCCCACACCATCCTCCATTAATTATTATAATTAAACAAGAAAGAGTAATTAACTATATAAAAAAAGAATATACTATTGAACGAAATTTTAAAAAAGCGGATTTTATGCAATTACATAAACTCTTAAGTGAAGCCAACTTTAACGTTGTAAGTACCTCCTGTAATGTAGAGGACACAGTCTATAACTTTTATCAGATTTTGAACTCAATATTTGATGTAACTGTTCCCAGGAAAAGGATATATACTCAAAAGAAATATCCATATTGGTCCACAAAGAATATTATAGATAAATTAAAATTAAAAGAATATTATAGAAAAAAGTCAAAATTTTCTGAATATTACAAATTTATGTTCGTACAGATCATGAGAGAATTAAAGAAAATGATAAATATTGCATACTCTGATTTTGTAAAGCAAGTTGAAAAAGACATTAGAGGTGATATTCGTTCTTTTTGGAATTTAGTTCAAAATAAAAAGGGAAAAATGAGAAATAATAATAGTATACTAAAATATCAAAATAATGTATTGGAAACTGGTAAAAGTATAGCTGACGGGTATGCCCAATTCTTTCAATCTGTATATGAAACCTCCCCCAATACCATGGACTGCCCCACTAGTGATAATATGTTTGTTTCTCATAGTTTAACTTTAAATAGTGTATCCATCAATGAATATAGAATTGCTATAAAGAAACTTAAACCAAAAAAGGCTGGTGGACCTGATGGATTACCTCCTTATATACTTAAGGCATGCTCTGAACTACTTATGAATCCACTTTGCTCCATCTTTAATATGATTATAAAAACTAGTTGTTTCCCTACATTATGGAAAACAACTCGAGTATGTCCTGTTTTGAAATCAGGAGATAGCAAAGTAATTGAAAATTATCGACCCATAGCAATATTATGTGCACCAGCAAAAATATTTGAACAAATTTTGTTTGATCGAATTCTAAAGCACGTCAAACCATATATTTCGGAATTTCAACATGGGTTTTACCCTGGCAGATCTACAATGACAAATTTAATTAATTACGTTCAATACATATATACTATTTTCCATAGGCGTTCATCTGTCCACTCAGTCTATTTTGACTTTTCCAAAGCATTTGACAAGATTGATCATACAATACTAATGAATAAACTTGATAAATTTGGATTATGTTCACAATATATAAAACTCTTTCGATCATACCTTACGGATCGAGTGCAATATGTGATGTACAAACAATTTAAGTCCGTAGAATATAGATGTAATACTGGAGTACCTCAAGGATCCAACCTTGGACCTCTTCTTTTTATATTGTATATTAATGATATATTTAATACTGTTAAATATGCCAACTGCCTAATGTACGCAGATGACATTAAATTATTTATCAAAGTAAATAATCAAAGAGATAGCCTATATCTACAACAAGACATTGATGAATTATATAACTGGTCAGTAAGAAATAGACTTCAATTTAATGTTAAGAAATGTAATTATATTGTGTTTAGTAATATTAAGCACAGTCCGGAAGTTCAATATACAATTAATAAACAGTTAGTTCAGAGGGTAAATTATATTAAGGACTTGGGTGTAATATTTGATTCAAAACTTACGTTTAACAATCACCTGGATTATATAGTAAAATGTGCATACAAACAATTAGGTTTTATTATCAGAAATGCTGCAAACTTTAGAACTATTGATTCTAGTAAAGTTTTATTTAATAGTCTAGTAAGAAGTAAGTTGGAATACGGATCATTAATATGGAAAACTTCTACATTCTCCCACTTCAATAAAATAGAAGCAGTTCAGAAACGTTTTCTACGTTATTTGTATTTCCAGAAATACCACATCTCAGCTACAAGATATAGAATATCATTCCAGCATTTACTAAATGAATTTGAGTATACTAAATTATCTAATAGACAAAAACTAAATGAACAAATATTTTTATACAAACTGGTTAATACAAACTGGTTATACAAACTGGTATATACGATAACAGTTCGTTTCTGGGACTATTAAAATTTAACACAAAAATGGCTAATACTCGACAGAGGTGCTTATTATTATATGATACACCTAGAACGGAGCATTACGGCAGTTCACCATTGATCCGAATGTGCAAAACATATAATATTATATCACAAAAATTGCCGTATTTAGATTTCAATATGTCATTTCGAACCTATTGTGAATTGTTGCAACAAAATGTTTTATGAATTCCTAAAAGCATATTTACATGTTTATGTATAAGCGTATTAATTTCATGTATTTTTGCTACTGTAGCTATTTCAGTTTTAAATAGTTTGTTAGATATTAATTCTATATATTTATCTATATTCTTATTACTTTTTTATTCTTTTCTTTTAAATCTATTACAATAGTAAACTTGTAAAAAATATTGTACAGGTCTTCTGTAATTTGAGAATATATTCTCTGTTGAAGATAATAAATAAATAAATAAATAATAGAAATGATTTACTTACCTTCGGTATGATATTAAATACTCTCCCGCACCGATGAACCACTCGCCCCGGGATTAGCGCAACTGTTTTGGTCTTGTCAATACCAAGAATCCCGATGCAAGACCAAGAGCAAGAAGTTTGAGATATGCAAGACTCGTTTGAGATCGAGACCAACCTGCAAGAGTTTTGCACACGTACTATTTGAATGTTTTATTGAAGGAAATGTATGTGTATTTATTGCTATTACCAGTGATTTATTTGTGGATTTTGTAGAAGGGGGGAATGTTTGTGCAAGATTGTTTTCCGTATAACAGAACAACTTTACAGTCGGGTTGGGACAACGTTATTTTTAAACCTATCTATTTTAAAATTATGGTACTAGTTTGATAGGCGGTCCCGAAGTTCTTTGCCTTTTTTACCTTTTTAAAAACAATTTTATGATAAATACGGTTAGGTACGTTAGATAAGATTTAGTTAGGTAAATTAGTTTACATGTGTTACCTTGCTACTTTTCATCCTACTGCTGAAGACAAGTGTGCAGCATCCAGTAAAAGCCCTATAGTTACATTACAATCTGCACAACTTGTCATAACAAGTGTCACACTCCTACGTAAAACAGTTTTGTTATGACAAATAATTCTTTAGTCCGTTCTAATTTGGTCTTTGAAAACCAAATTCCTCGCCCAAACAATAAATATGATAAAAGGTAAGAGTTTACTTTGGGCAGAACAGTGATAGGTGCACATACACTTGAACCTGAATTTATTAAATAGAAGGGGAAAGGCGGTATTAAATGTCATTCGTCATATCATGAATGAGTTTTTGCACTTGCTCCTTCTACTTAATAAAATTGGATTCAGGGGTGTGTGACCGTAGCACTGTTCTGCTGAAAGTAAACTTCTGGTCAACAAAACATACTGGTATTAAAACGAATCCGGAATTGGACAAAGACTGTAATCTGGTCTCCGAAGAATCATGAGCATGTATTAAACAATTACCAAAATGATGCTACCTAGGGGGAAAAAATACCTTTTCTTTCACTTTTACTCTCGAAATTGAAACAGCCATTGTAGCCTACAATATTTACAGTTTTTACAAGAAAATCACAAGAAAGGATTGACTGCCAATTTCACCCTGAGTTAAGCTGAGGCATGACTTATGGCGTGTTATCTAACACTGTCTTTAGAAATTAACATTACTTTCACAGCGTACCTCACTTTAGAATAGTGAAGCAATAGGAGGTTGGTTTACATCGGATACCGTCTTTTTCAGTTGGTTTGTTGGTATGATGTCCATTTTTTTATCCAGCTGAAGGCATACTTTTCTGCATTGAAATAAGTAATGTCTGGCCCATTAACGTTTATGGAAAGAAGAGGTTTGAGGGTTTTTACAGATAAATGGTTTCTAGCGTCAGTATACTGTAAGTCCAAGCTGGAAAAGCCTCTCTCACGCTCTGCAGAAGGAACTGGAAGCTATTCTATGAACAAATCTTCAGAAAGCAATTTTATAAACAAGACCAACATAGCTCGCAACAATAAACATACTGAAAAAAATATAAAGAATCGCTACTAAAACATGAAGTTGAATCATTGCATTTCAAAAGAGTTTATAGCTTAAGAAACGGAGAAAATATCTTCCCAGGCTGGGAAGGCTGAATTAAACCTAGAGACAGGGAAGTCAAAATTTAGAAGGGGGGAAATTCCCAGGCTTCCCTGGCTACAAATAAATCCCTGGCTATTAATGGTTGGTATTTAAAACAAACATAATTCTTTGTTTTGCGTTCACTTTAAAAAGTTTATAAGAAGTACAAACTTAAAATTTATATACTGTATCAATCAAAGCTAGATATAAAATATATAAAACTCATGCAATTATACTATAATTATAAGGATTCTGTTCACTTTAGACAATACATGTACTTACTTCCTAGACTTTCAATTTCGTTCAATACAACTCTGAAAAATTCATGCCGAGCTTGCTCTTTGAAATGAAATGTAATGAAATCTTTCAGTTTAACGTCCACGATTACGCCTGTTAGGCTAAGGAAGACGAAGATTAAAGCAAGTTATTGGTGATTGAAGAGTTGGTGGAATGTGGAAGTGGGAAGAAGCGAGAGTACCAATTCATGGGTCAATTTCATGGGTCATTCTTCATGTTTACCTGCTCTTCACAACACCATTAAAAAATCTACTGGAACAACTTCTACAAATAACACCATCAAAACTACCAATAAGTGTCCATTTTTTCGCATTCTATCACAGCCTTCCTTAAAATTGTTGATACTTCATGAAGAATTCTCATATTGTGCTTAGCATTCTTGTAATCTTCCTCGATGCTGGCCAACTCAACTCAACATCTGCAGTTTTTTTAGTTATATTCGTTGGGGCTTGTTTACTCTAATACAAGAGCTTCTAGCGCTTCCTCTATAAAACACTTAATTTGCTTTCTAGACTTAATTTCCTTTTTCCTTCTAGTAAGCCATTTTGAGAAGTGATTATGTTATAGTATTTTTCAATTTCACCCAATGTTGTTACACTGCCTTCAAGAAGACAATCATTGAGGGGGGGGGGGGCTAGATACTCAACGTTTGTTGCCTCGTAACAAGTTGAAGTCAATGGTTCACTTGTAGTTGGCAGCATGGATATTCCAGCACCCTTTGTGATAGGCAATGTCTCGTATATGACAACATCAGAGCAATCATTCAGGCGTATCTTCAAATCTTCTTCGTGTAGCCTCTCTACCGGTGACGATCTCTACCTGGCATTACTACGGCACTTTTCAAACGCATTCCTGCAGAATCAGTTGTCATTTTACGTAACTGATCCCTTTTGGTATCCACTTTATCGCAAAAAAAATCACTTGTCCTTGAAATATACAGGCATGTTTGATCTTAAAATTCACGACGTTTCTATGCATTCAGAGGGTAAAGGCGTAGACCCTAGTAATTGCTTTTGATATAATACATTTCCTATTAGTATCTGCATGTGAGGAAAAAGGATCAACAACAATGTTAATCAACGGACATTGTATTTGGCTGAGCCTCCAATGAGAATTTCAGAAAATTTCATGAAATTTTGGGTCGTAGATTGTAAAATGCTTGAATGTCTTGAAATTAGAAGATTTTGAACAAAATGACCCATAGAGAATCAGACACATAAGGATCTTTGATACGGTAAGTACTTATTGAAAAAATTTCAAAATGATTTTATAAAAGTAAGCCTTCATTGGATCTCCAACACTATTTAATGTCTATCTAGAAGATATAGTGAAAAAGAGCCTACATGATGATGATGGTGTTTCGGTAGGAGGTAGAATGATTAGATGCATAAGTTTTGCAGACGATATGGCGCTTCTTGCAGAATCTGAAAAGAAAATCAATAAAATGTTAGAAAAAATGAGAAAGGACTTTGAAGAATATGGGATGAAAATAAATGTTAGAAAGACAAAAGCCATGGTGATTGGAACGAAGGGGTCTGTGTCAAATATAAAAGTAGGAGGGGAGAAAATAGAACAAGTGAATAGTTTTCGATACCTGGGCAGTATTGTTAGTAATGACATGAAGTGCGAACGTGAAATAAAAGCAAGGATAGGAATGGCGAAAGAAGGCTTTAGGAGGAAGAAAAGTCTGTTTTGTGGAACCTTGAATAAAGAGTTGAGAAAAAGACTCATAAAGTGCTTCGTGTGGAGTGTTGTACTGTATGGGGCGGAAACGTGGACATTACGTAAAGGTGACGAAAATCGACTAGAAGCCTTCGAAATGTGGGTGTGGAGAAGAATGGAAAGAATTAGTTGGGTCGAGCGGAAAACGAATGAGAGAGTGTTAGAAATGGTGGGTGAGAAAAGAACACTTTTAGATATTATTAGGAAGAGGAAGAGAAACTGGTTGGGACATTGCCTAAGAAGAGATTGTATCATGAGGGACGTCCTAGAAGGTATGGTGGCGGGAAAGAGAGGGAGGGGCGAATTAGACTACAACTAATGGATGATATTAAAACAGAAAGATCATACGCGAAGACGAAGAGGTTAGGAGAGGATGGAGGACCGTGGAGCATGGAAGCTTCACAGCTGCAGCAAGTGACCTGCCAATAAAGGCAGAATACCTATGATGATGATTATTGGATCTAGACGTGAGAATACTGTTGGCCATATGGGCTGCTCTGAAATCTCTTTATTGATTTCTGTTCGCATAAGTAGTGTTCTGTGTTATTTTTGACCTAGTTGTATTTAAGAGTAACTATGATTTTATATGCGAGTTGTTTATAAAATGGCATTTTTTTCCGAAATCTGGAATTTATCTAAAGCCTACTTTTCGAGATCCGAATTTTCTCTAATATCTAGATTTTTCTGAAATCCAGATTTCCTCCAAAATTCGGAATCTTCTGAAATGCAAAAAGAAAATAAAACAGTTTTGGAAAATAGATTCTCTAAATTTTCGGATTTCTTTTGACGATCTCTACCTGGAAGTAATAGGAAAAAGGAAGAGAGGAAGACTCAAGATGAGATATAGTAAGGACAAGATATAAGATGATCAGAGGGAGAGGGGATGGAGAATAGAGGATGTCTACGATAGAACAAAATGGAGGGAAGGAATTAAAGACGAGAGACCAACCCCATATAATTATTGGAAAATGCGGAGACAAAGAAGAAGAAGATTTTATTTTGACCTATAGAATAGTGTTCTATGGTCGTGGGAGCAAGTTTTAGAACTCCCGATATTTAGTAAAGTTTAAGAGTAGGAAAGAAACATAGGAGAAACAGGAAGGAACCAATCGAAATACCTTTGCCCAAAATCTTGCATTGTACTTTGGTTTATAGATATACATATAAGTATAATTTTTGAAGAAATATTCACTGTGATATAAAGTTGAAAGATAAAATTCTCTTTTGCAAAAGAATCTCATATCTTAATATTTGTGTTTGCAATATTATGTAGTTTCATTGTATAAATACAGACGTATTGAATTGTGATACTTCAGTAAAAATGATAAGAATTCTGAAGTGTCATATAATTTGAACACGTGTCTATTTATAATTGAAACAATATATTGCTGGTGTATCTGTGCTTCTTGATAATCACTCTTGTTTTACGTGATATCTCTAAATTTCCAACCCACTTCAGTTTACTTGACTAGTGATGTCATAATCAGATCAGTTCTTAGGTTTTAGTGAAATTCTTCAATATCATTAGCGTTTAACGAAAACCTTGTTGTCCAAGGATGACACATACACACCAATCCATAGATCTCATTGAACTGAACATAATTATGATGAGTGTATATCCTCATGCGTAATTTTTGAGAAAGTCGAGAAAAAATATATTTTCAAACCTAAAACTTGATGTTGTATATACATTAATCAAGCTACCAAAAAAAAAAAAAAATCAACCTGATACTAAAGTACACGGAGAAAAATGCATAATCCAGTCAGCATGTAAATGCGGTTTTTACCAGGTTACACGCGTCACCACATTAAGTAATGTTGTTTCATCAGTAGTACGATCTACACCACCGTCCAGCGAAAATTTTGTGTTGTGGGACCACCATTTCAAATCTAGGATTAACGCCATACCCATTCTGACGGTGGTAACTTAGATGTATAATGTTGTTACTACCTTCCTACGACTGTCCCCTCTTGGTTCTTTCTAAATCTGTGACTCCCTACCTTACGAGAGTAATAGTTTTTAACACGAAATCAATCATGTGAATAAAATTATCCAATCACAGCGAGTCTAGTTCGACGCCGAACTCCAGACTTGGCATGTTGTTCCCACCTGCTGTACTTTTATACATGAAATTACATTACTTAAGGAGCGCACCCGCGTAAATACGATGTATCCACATGGAAATCCTAATCTTTTTTTTTTCTCAGTGTATACCCTCACTATGAGTAAGATTTCCCTTATGAGATTAGCAAGATTATAGTACACAATATGGACAATGAGATGTGACCCGAAATTATGATCAATTCTTCGACTTAATTTTTTAAAACTATAATTTTGTTTAAGTAAACACGTGTTGTAATTAAATATTATCGTCTTTCTTTCCCCTTTTCCCATGTTTATATGGGGTCGGCGTTCCCATCTTTAAAGCTTTTCCTCCATTCTCCTCTATCCTTTATTCTCCATCCTCTCTTCCTCAAAATCGTTTTATATCGTGTTCTTTCATCTCATTTTGAATCTTTCTCCTCTTCCTTTCACTTTGCTTGTTAATTTCAGCTTTCCAACTCTCTATCCAGCATAGTCGTCGTTTCTTCGTCCTACATGTCCGAGCCATCTCAGTTTCCATTCTTGAAACAAGGGTCCCACCTTAACAGTATATCTTGTATATAACCGTTCCTTATTCCATCCTTCCTCGTCACACCACACATTCATCTTAACATTCTCAGCTCCGCCATTTCTATCTTCTTTTCGTAGATCCTTGTGATTGCTCAGTATTCACTATTGTACATCATTGCCAGTCTCAAAATCTTATTACTGTTATATATCTATATATTATAATGGAATACTATTTTTTATATATGCATTTACTGTATATGTAAACTATTGAGTAACAGATTAAATGTTTTTTTTTTTTATCTTCTCCTAACGGTGAACAGTAAGGCATATACTACTTGTAAAAGTAAATTAAATGCATACAACGTTGAATGAAGCCGATATTTCTATATAGCGGTAGCAAAATTTATGTAAATTTACGTGACAGCTCAGCAATATGCTTATGACATTACATCCCGATTTTCTGTTTATGAATATTCAACAATATTCCTTCAGGATGAAAAATATAAGATGTCCTTCACAAAACTACATAAAGAAGTAAAATTGTCATTCTGTTTTTAGTTTTTAACACAATCTACAAAAGTGTATAAAGAAATGGAGTTTGTTGAGGGAGGTTATCCACTCACCGAAAGTGGTACAGTCCGCGGCATAAAATTTGTTACAAAAATTCTAAGTCCAAATGAATAACAAACTCTTGCCCAGTTTTCTTATGCATTCCCGCAATACATGTATCAATCGATTAGTTGCTTCTAGTATTTATTCCAACTCCTCCCCGTCCTCCACCTCTCCTTGTCTAAAGCAGTGTGTGTGACGTAGTACACTCTTTCCATTCAGCTAAAAAAGAAACAGGAATCAAGTTTACAACGTTATAGCTTTAAAACAGTCTTTTCCATTCGTTTGTTCTGAAATATTTTTAAGAGCCTAAATTAAAGGAAAGTCACACAATCTTCCCAGAGCTTCATAAATATCTTTAGTTTCATTCTTTTCTTTCTTTAAAGAGTGCAAGCTAGTAAGATGCTCCCTAAGAAATCTATGGAAATTGCCAAGAGCTCTAAAATATCTACGGACAGAAAAGAGTTTTATTCAATGATTCATTGAATTTCTTTTCAGTAAGTGCAAGCAAATGTTTCAGGGGCGTCATTTGGGCAGGACAGGAGGGTGTAATTACCCCTCTCTTGAGCTTCATAAATACGTATTTTTTGATCAAATGTATAGTAATACACTAATAAAAAATGAAAATCTTATGTCGCCGGAGAATCTCTTCCTCCCCCCCCCCCCGAATAAAGTCTAAAAGACACTGGTTTTAACAACAAACCTATAGAGTTACGATAGCACATTGCTAAAGAGCTTACATTTGGTTTTAAGAGTCGAAGGTTTGATCTCAAGCCATATGACTTCCTGGGTGACATTGAGAGAGAGAGAGAGAGAGAGGGATTCAAGTATGGAGACAGAGAGGGATGATTTGTATACACAGATTTAGAATTGGGGAAAAAATGATCGGACAGCATTCGTATTATGACGAAAATTCTGATTTTGTGAAAGATAAGAAGGGAAGTTTTCGAACTGCGAGGATCACATTAGGCAGTTGTCGAATTAATGTGGAGAACTCTTTTTAGAGCATCAGATGATTACGAAAGGAGAGAAAGATCTTCAGAACTGAGGAATTAAGATTTTAAAAAATCTGATTTCGGCGACGGGTTTCGAACCACGAACCTTGTTGTTATCGAACCATGACTTTATCCATTCTGCTACGGAGGATTCTATTACTCGTTCACATACGTTTTCCTTAGCTGCGTTGAAAGCTACCTTAAGGGGATATTCCAAAAGTTGACTCGGTAGATGCGCCGTTCAGTTAGGACGTAAACCTCTTGTAACTTACTTACAATGTGCAAAATGAACTTCCTCTTCTTCAGGACACTTTTTAAAGCTTTAAAATTTGTTACTATTGTTTTAATTAAGTGACATTTGATAGAACCATCTGATAAAGTAGTGCCAAGCCCTGTGCGTCATTGTCTGTTAGGTGAATGGTTAATGTAAGTTACTCCTACGTGGATGGTCCGAGCTTCCAATCAAGACCATTCTTATTGATTATTTTATTTGAGCTACGCTCATACTGTATATTCCACAAGTTCAATTTTGAAGTAATGTAGTCACAACTAGTTTAATTCGAAATAATTTTCCAATATTATATTTGTTACTAAATTTACATGGCACTCCTCACTTGTTTGTAGCCCTGCATAAATGCAAAATTGTTTTAAAAGTATATTTTACTTTCAAGTTTTATTGTTGTTTTTAATTGTCCTTCAACTTCATTTTATAATTATTTTCTATTTCTTAATTATAACATATTTTCTATTTATATTGTATTGTATGTTACACGTTTATTATTTATATTTTATGTCTTACCTTTGAAGAGGAGCTTTTGACAATTCAGAGCAGCAGGGACATACACAGGATGCTGGCCTTTGCAATCCAGAGCTTTTGCCCCCACGAAATCACTACTTTTCTTTTTGTAAATTATATCTAATTTTAGAGATGATGATAACAGGGGCGGATTCAGGGGAGTGCGTTCGGGCGATCACATCCCCCAGAATTGGGAACTTTTTATACTTTTTATTTTAAAAATAAAACATATCCTAAGTATTTTTCATCTTTGTATTATAAACTTAAATTAAAACCTAAAGTAGATAGGCCTTACTTTCTTAAGAAAGTTAATTCTGCAGAAGAGCTACTTCCCCTTTTCTAAATTTGTTTTTTTTCTTTTCTTTTCTTTCTTTCTTTCTTTTTTCTTTTTCTTTTTCGTTTCTTTTTTTTGCAATCCGCTGTTACCTTGATTTGACTTCGAACGACCGCTCCTCCCAAACAATCATCCTGGATCCGCCCCTGGATGATAGACATTTTAGTAAAATATGCCCTCAATCGCTGAAATAAATTCCTGTCAAGCTTTCGATCGCTGAAATAAAATTCTGTCTACGGCCCTGCAAAACAGTGACGATTTTAGGGAGTAATCAGTTAGTAATGCCTCCCTGGAGCAACGACACTTCCCCAGAAGTCATATCTCCGATAATTCAGAATGTGATTTGTGCATTATCACTTTTCAGTCTCAGTGTCTTGAAACGCACCAAAAAGGAACTGTTCTGAAGTATTTACTGGTTCTCCCTATGACCCCATTTCAATATGGCCAACCTTGGACATATACACATCTGAAATATCACCTTTTATGTCAGTGATCCCGAAAACTATCCATTCGACACAAATATAGGATATTTTCGATTCTTTATTCCTGTCACCCTCATATTGTCAACTCGAAGCCAACCAAGGTTTATTTTGGACTTACGTAGCATCCACAGTGTCACTTTTCATCTTTGCATATGAATTCGACACTAATTTCGTTCGTATTTGACTACTTTTACATGTCACCTTCACCTCTTGGTAGGGATTTTTTCAGTATCTCGCCTCCACAACTATGGAGAAATTTCAACCAACTAAGTATAATTATAAATTATCATCTGAAACACAACAGTACGGGTGATCTTTTTCGCAGAGGAATTCGTTAACTACTGTTTCAATATCAATGTATTGGCTTTTTCTGCTCTGCATGCTGGAGATTGCCAAAGAGCTAAACTTCATTCTGTACTATTGTGCTATGAATATAGTGGTTTAATTCATTGAATACTCGCTTAGATGATGCTCTCGTCACAGGAAAAGTGATATACAGTTATAAAAGAAAAACGAAACGAAATATTTAAGTTTTACGTCCCACGTTATGCCGACTACGCTAATGGAGACAGTGATGGTAAGAAACGAATGAAATCGTTTAATGAAGAAAGTGGGAGGAAACTGGAGAAACCCGAGAAAACTCATGCACACGGTGTTTGTCCATAATAAAGTTCATTCAGCGCAAGCTGGGATCTAACCAACAACTCCATGCACCATAGGTAAAGTTATAAATGAATAGGCGTGTAAACAAATACGGAACACTACTATCAATGAGAGTTGTATAAGATTAGATTTTTATTTATTTCATTCTAAGTTAAAATTTCAATCAATCTTGATCTTCATTACTGTTCGAAATCCGGACCAACCAGTATTCCCTACTAAGGTAAAGATTAATTGATCGCCAACAGAAATCCAAAATCCTCTGTGTATCCCCACGTTCCATTATTCCATATACACAATTAAGAGTCCAGCGTAACCTACCAGTTAATAAGTTTTCTTCTTCTTATTATTATTTTTAACACCTCAAAAATATAGGCTCATAATTGAACCACTGATTGGAAAAAGGGAATAAGTACATAAAAATATTTTTTCCACTTTTAAGCTTTTCTCACCAATTGCTGTGCTACAATACAATATTCTTCTTCTTGTCTTAGAGTTTGTCAGTTCTTTTGCTACAATTAATCAGTTATACACGTGTTGAAACAAATACAAATACGCCTCGGGAAGGTTTTTTAGCGTTTCTGAAAACTTAGGTCTGATGTACTTATTCCCTTTTGCTAGAAATAGTTACTGCAAGGACGTGATAAATCTTTTCGGTAGACTTCACAGTCTATAGCTCCTTCACAACTTCCTTTTCATCTAAGGCTAAGTAGTTACATTTTAGACATTGAGGAAAAACTGTGAAATTAATTAAAACCCTTCAAAGTGGAGTTACGAATCTTCAATGGACCCCATTTTGCTGTTGGCCTCGCTCAACGCACTCCCGTCACTGTTCAGGGTGCACGATGGAGTTTCTCCCTTTTAGGAATACTTTCTAAGACAGTACTAGTTTTTTTTTTTTTTTTTTTTTTTTTTTTTTACAGCTGTTTCAATTGAGTTGTACTTGCTAGAACTTTCGGTTAAAGGAAACAAAAAGATCCTATACTCAAACACAAATCATCTCTCTAGAAGCTCTAATGGAAAACGAAACGAATCGTCGTTAACATGTTACGTTCTTGAAGAGGAAAACAGCAAAACATTGATTACACAAACGTAAAATGGTATCATTTGCTTGCAAATTTAAAACTTACAGAAGTTGATGGCTTGTTAGGTGAGGGGTTAGTGAACAGGATTTTTGTATTGGTGGTCCAGGGTTCGAATCTCATCCGTTCTTCTTACGTTTTGTTTCTTTAAGCTACACTGAGTTTGTTCATTCCAATTCTTTAAGCTTGAATTAAATCTAATACCAGTTAGTGAATTGAAAGTAGCTAACATTATTTTCAAATACGAGACGTTATTACATGCTTGTCACTAGCTCACAATACTCAACTTTGATATAAACTCTTGCAGCCTTCATTTAACTCATTTCTTGACGTGTTTTGTTACAAAACTCATGAATCGTGGCGAACAAAATTGCTTTACCAGATAATGGTGACTGCTTTGAAACCAAATGACAAGTATGAGAATTAAACGTATCATATCTGTAGTTTGGTGTGGAGAAGAAACCAAATAGCGAACGAAAGGTTTATGAACAACCACGTTATTAATATAAACTATGCCAAAGATTATTGACTTATATGATTTAAAAAAATCGAAAGAAATTTTGAAAGAACGAAAAATACTAACTTAGAATTTTGTAACTGGAGGCAAGGAAATCTAATTTAAACATACTAAAACATACCATTTAGCGCATATAGAGCGTGGATCTGTGCTCAAGGCGCTAGCTAATAATCTGGAGGTTCTCAAGTCGGAACCATGTGTGAATATTTTGTTTAAATTTAGAACTTTTGGAGATCATTAGTCGGCGATGACACACGTTTAATTGTCTTAAGGTATTTGAATATTTTGATCTCTCAATATTTGAATGATCAAATCTTCAATAACAATAATACTAATACTACTACTACTACTACTACTACTACTACTACTAATAATAATAATAATAATAATAATAATAATAATAATAATAATAGTTATTATTATTATTATTATTATTATTATTATTATTATTATTATTATTATTATTATTATTATTATTATTATTATTATTATTATTATTAGCAAAGTAATTCAATAACACGTTAATATCTTTAATTATTTCTCGATAACTACTCGAACTTAAGACGTCCTCGAATCTAAGTCGCACCCCGATTTCGCTGGGCTAAATTAAAGAAAAATAGTAATATTTTATGGTTTTACTATTACTAAAGCACTCTATGATATTGGTCATTTTCGATGATTTTATGTATCCCTCTCCCCTCTCCATGTTGGGGGCACGGTATGACAAATTATCCCAGGCCCGAATGTCATGTACGTTGAAAATTTGATCGAAATCTGTTGGATGGTTCAAGAGTTGTTCTATTTATTTTTATATATTAATCTCCCCTTCTCTTATCCTCTCCTATGTTCTACCGTCAAAGTGAAAATATTAAAACAAAAGTTTCTAGGCCCAAACGTCGTCTATGTTGAAAATTAGATCGAGATCGGTCAGGTGGTTCAAGAGTTGTTAAGTTTTATTCATTTTTATAGATATCTCCCCTCCCCTCCTCCTATCCTACGATCTACCATCAAAGGGATATGATAAAAACCACCCCAGGTCCGAACCTCATCTATGTTGATAATTTGATTAAGATCAGTTCGGTGGTTTAAGCGTGATGAAGTCACCAACACAGCATTTTTATTTTTATTTTTTTACATAGTCCCCCTTCCCCTCCCCTACATTGTGCCGTCAAGGCAAAAAATGAAAACATCCCAGGTCCGAACCTTATCTATATTGAGTGTTTGATTGATTGGGATCAGTCGGATTGTTCAAGAGTTATTAAGTTTTATTCATTTTCATATATTTACCCTCCCCTCCTCTTCCGCAAGTTCTAATATCAAAATGAAATAACAAAAAGCTTCCCAGGTTCGAATTTCATCTATGTTCAAAATATGATTGAGAACGATTGGGTAGTTCAAGAGTTATTCACCACCGAGCATTGTCACTTTTATTTTTATATTTATAGCTGTTATGTATCTTCCCCCTCCTCTCCATCCTCTACGTTATTCCGTCAAAGTGAAATGGTAAAACCCATCCCTCGCGTTAATCGAGACGGGAACATATAGCCTCATTGCTGACGTCCCCATTAATCCCCCTACTCATACCCTTTAGTGTGTTTAAGTTAGTTTTTTTTTTTTTTTTTTTTGTCTTCAGTTGCAAATTTCTAAGTTATTTTTCTTTGTTTCAAAATTCTCGCATTTCTTGTATGATAATACAAGTTATTAATCTTTGACTTGTTTTATATTAATAATCTGAGTTGTTCTTAAACCTTTGGTTTCCAATTTTGTTTCGTCTCTACACCAAACTACAGGTATGACAAATTTAATTCTCATACATTACATTTGATTTCAAAGCGGTCGCCATGAACTGCTTAAAAGCACTTTTTCCGTCACGAAACACCCAGCAGAGGGCGTACGATATCGTCTACAGCAATGAGAGGAAACTCCGCCTTGTTACGTGACGTCACATGAAGCACGTTCCGTTCAAACACCTAAGCAAAGCTATCATTTTGCTTCTGGTGTAAAAATGGATCACTACGAAGCTTCTGTTAAAAGCAGCGTGATTGCTTTAATTGAGCATGCGGGCATGAACTAAAGCGAGGCAGGCGCGAGATATGGCGTTAACCGTGCTACAGCACGGAGGTGGTGGAGGAGATATGAGGAAACAGGAGATGTAAGACGTAAAAGAGGAAGTGGGCGACAAAGAGTTTCCTCTGCTGAAGAAGACCAGAGTGTAATTGCCCAATGCCGTGAGCACCCTTTCATGTCTGCCCAACAGTTACGAGAGGAAACCAATTTCCCAGGCGATGTTACGACTGTCCGTCGTAGACTCAAATCCTTTGGTTTGAGATCATACAGGGCAGCTGTTAAGGAGCGACTAACAGAAGACCACATGGTTGACCGTCTGGCGTTTGCACAGTTAAATATTGCACGTGTGTGGGACGAGGTCGTTTTCACAAACGAAAAAATATTTTCCAGTGCAAACTTTGGGCCGAAGCGTGTTTACCGCCCCCCTGGAAAAAGGTATGCCTCTGAATACGTTTCCCGTTCTGGTCGAATGGGACATGTAACTGTCCACTGTTGGACATGGATATGCAAGGCTGCAAATTTCGGAGGAATCTACAGGATTCCTGGTCGCCTAAACGCCCACAAGTATGTGGAACATCTGGATGAAACGCTTCCGGAAATAAAAGCTCACGTAGGTGACTGCATATTATATTTGCAACAGGACAATAGCTCGATACATAATTCAAATGTGGTTCAGACATGGTTGCAGAGGCAACCTGATGTCGAAATAGTTGACTGCCTCATGGAGCAGATCTGAACCCTATTGAAAATATGTGGGCCTCTCTTGCAAGAACATTGCGGGAAACCTGGTCGAACAATCCTCCACGAACATCTAATGATCTTTGGGAGCGTGTTGAAGATGCGTGGAGGATCTGTTGCACCCAACGCTATATCTCTCTCCTGGTGGATTCAATGCCACGGCGTATGGCAGCTGTAATCGAGTACCAAGGGGACTATACACACTATTAATAAATGCTCGCCCACAACACCATCAGTCCTCTCGATGGTTACCTAATTCGACCCACTTATTATCAAAATTTTATGAAATACATTACGCGACACCAGTGAATGTAAGTGTCTCAGTATGTTCTGCATTAATAAAGAGGCGAACGTGCGAACCTTGGTGGACGAGTGGTATTATGCTTGCTATGTAAACCAAAACCGCCTGTAACAGTGGTTCGAATCTAGTGAAGAAGACCCCTACGTTTTATCACCAGGGATATTTGAAATATGCCTTCTGCTCTGTCCGCCTTCGTGCGGTCTATTATATGACACATAATGTGGACCGCCATAAGTTTTTACTTAGTAAACAATTTATAAATATATGAACAAATACCTAGGTATATTAGAGTAACAATGGAATATAGTACTTTCGTCCGACTGACGTCGCTCTGCAAATGTTCATTGTATTACACCGGAAGATGAATTAAATAAAGACTGGAAAATTTGATATAAAAATTGATGCGTAATAAGTTAAAGACAAAATATGTAATTATAATCTCATATTTGAAACTAATTTCGACTACAATTAATTCTCTACCTGCTTTCATAAATAATCCAAACCAAACTTCGAGGTTTGGAATGCACAAACTAAGTGTAGCTAAGAGAAAAAAGTAACAAGAAGAGTAGAGATTCGAACCCACGACCACCAGCGTAAGAATTCCTTTTACTAACCCTTCATCTATCAAACCATGACGTGAACATGACTTTTGTAGGTTATAAATTTGTATCCAAGAAACACCATTAAGCGTATGTGCAACTACTGCTTTGCTCTTTTTCTCTTCAAAAGTACAACATGTTTAGGACGATTCGTTTCGTTTTCCATTAGAGTTTCGAAAGAGATTATTTGTGTTTGAGTGTAGGATATTTAGTTTCCTTTAACCGACACTTATAGCAAATACAACTTAATTCACACAGCAGTTAAAAAACAAAACTCGTACTGCCTTAGAAAGTATTCCTAAAAGCAGAAGCTGCATCATGCATCCTGAACAGTGACGTAACTAACGGCAGTGCGTTGAGGGAACCCAGAGTAAAACGGGGCCCATTGAAAATTCGTAATTCCACTATTTTTCCTCGATGTCTAAAATGAGACTACTTTAGCCTTACATGAAAAAGAAGCTGTGGAGGGGACTGCGAAGTCTACTGAAAAGGTTTATCACGTCCTTGCAGCAACAACTTTAAGTTTTCGAACAGTAATGAAGAACAAGATTGATTGAAATTTTAACTTAGAATGAAATAACTAAAAATCTAATCTTATATAACTCTCATTGATAGTAGTGTTCCGTATTTGTTTAGACGCCTATTCTTTTATAACTTTACCTATGGTGCATGGGGTCCTTGGTTCGATCCCAGCTCACGCCGAATGAACTTTATTATGGACAAACACCGTGTGCATGAGTGTCCTCGGGTTTCTTCCGTTTCCTCCCACTTTTTCATTCAACAATTTCATTTATTTCTCACCATTACTCTCTCCATTAGCATAGTCGGCATAACGTGGGACGTAAAAATTAGATATTTCATTTCATTTTTCTTTTATAACTGTATATCACTTTTTCTGTGACGAGAGCAACATCTAAGCGAGTATTCAGTAAATTAAACCACTAAAACCTATATTCACTGCACAATAGTGCAGAATGAAGTTTAGCTCTTTGGCAATCTTCAGCATGCAGAGCAGAAAAAGCCAATACATTGATATTGAAACAGTAGTTAACGAATTCCTCTGCGAAAAAGATCACCCGTACTGTTGTGTTTCAGATGATAATTTATAATTATACTTAGTTGGTTGAAATTTCTCCATAGTTGTGGAGGCGAGATACTGAAAAAATCCCTACCAAGAGGTGAAGGTGACATGTAAAAGTAGTCAAATACGAACGAAATTAGTGTCGAATTCATATGCAAAGATGAAAAGTGACACTGTGGATGCTGCGTAAGTCCAAAATAAGCCTTGGTTGGCTTCGAGTTGACAATGGGAGGGTGACAGGAATAAAGAATCGAAAATATCCTATATTTGTGTCGAATGGATAGTTTTCGGGATCACTGACATAAAAGGTGATATTTCAGATGTGTATATGTCCAAGGTTGGCCATATTGAAATGGGGTCATAGGGAGAACCAGTAAATACTTCAGAACAGTTCCTTTTTGGTGCGTTTCAAGACACTGAGACTGAAAAGTGATAATGCACAAATCACATTCTGAATTATCGGAGATATGACTTCTGGGGAAGTGTCGTTGCTCCAGGGAGGCATTACTAACTGATCACTCCCTAAAATCGTCACTGTTTTGCAGGGCCATAGACAGAAATTTATTTCAGCGATCGAAAGCTTGACAGGAATTTATTTCAGCGATTGAGGGCATATTTTACTAAAATGTCTATCATCCAGGGGCGGATCCAGGATGATTGTTTGGGAGGAGCGGTCGTTCGAAGTCAAATCAAGGTAACAGCGGATTGCAAAAAAAAAGAAACGAAAAAAGAAAGAAAGAAAAGAAAAAATAGACAATGAGAAAGAGCTCTTCTGTAGAATTAACTTTCTTAAGAAAGTAAGGCCTATCTACTTTAGGTTTTAATTTACGTTTATAATACAAAGATGAAAAATACTTAGGATATGTTTTATTTTTAAAATAAAAAGTATAAAAAGTTCCCTATTCTGGGGGATGCGATCACCCCAAACACACTCCCCTGGATTCGCCCCTGCTATCACCATCTATAAAATTAGATATAATTTACAAAAAGAAAAGTAGTGATTTCGTGGGGGCAAAAGCTCTGGATTGCAAAGGCCAGCATCCTGTGTATGTCCCTGCTGCTCTGAATTGTCAAAAGCTCCTCTTCAAAGGTAAGACATAAAATATAAATAATAAACGTGTAACATACAATACAATATAAATAGAAAATATGTTATAATTAAGAAATAGAAAATAATTATAAAATAAAGTTGAAGGACAATTAAAAACAACAATAAAACTTGAAAGTAAAATATACTTTTAAAACAATTTTGCATTTATGCAGGGCTACAAACAAGTGAGGAGTGCCATGTAAATTTAGTAACAAATATAATATTGGAAAATTATTTCGAATTAAACTAGTTGTGACTACATTACTTCAAAATTGAACTTGTGGAATATACAGTATGAGCGTAGCTCAAATAAAATAATCAATAAGAATGGTCTTGATTGGAAGCTCGGACCATCCACGTAGGAGTAACTTACATTAACCATTCACCTAACAGACAATGACGCACAGGGCTTGGCACTACTTTATCAGATGGTTCTATCAAATGTCACTTAATTAAAACAATAGTAACAAATTTTAAAGCTTTAAAAAGTGTCCTGAAGAAGAGGAAGTTCATTTTGCACATTGTAAGTAAGTTACAAGAGGTTTACGTCCTAACTGAACGGCGCATCTACCGAGTCAACTTTTGGAATATCCCCTTAAGGTAGCTTTCAACGCAGCTAAGGAAAACGTATGTGAACGAGTAATAGAATCCTCCGTAGCAGAATGGATAAAGTCATGGTTCGATAACAACAAGGTTCGTGGTTCGAAACCCGTCGCCGAAATCAGATTTTTTAAAATCTTAATTCCTCAGTTCTGAAGATCTTTCTCTCCTTTCGTAATCATCTGATGCTCTAAAAAGAGTTCTCCACATTAATTCGACAACTGCCTAATGTGATCCTCGCAGTTCGAAAACTTCCCTTCTTATCTTTCACAAAATCAGAATTTTCGTCATAATACGAATGCTGTCCGATCATTTTTTCCCCAATTCTAAATCTGTGTATACAAATCATCCCTCTCTGTCTCCATACTTGAATCGCTCTCTCTCTCTCTCTCTCTCTCAATGTCACCCAGGAAGTCATATGGCTTGAGATCAAACCTTCGACTCTTAAAACCAAATGTAAGCTCTTTAGCAATGTGCTATCGTAACTCTATAGGTTTGTTGTTAAAACCAGTGTCTTTTAGACTTTATTCGGGGGGGGGGAGGAAGAGATTCTCCGGCGACATAAGATTTTCATTTTTTATTAGTGTATTACTATACATTTGATCAAAAAATACGTATTTATGAAGCTCAAGAGAGGGGGAATTACACCCTCCTGTCCAGCCCAAATGACGCCCCTGAAACATTTGCTTGCACTTACTGAAAAGAAATTCAATGAATCATTGAATAAAACTCGTTTCTGTCCGTAGATATTTTAGAGCTCTTGGCAATTTCCATAGATTTCTTAGGGAGCATCTTACTAGCTTGCACTCTTTAAAGAAAGAAAAGAATGAAACTAAAGATATTTATGAAGCTCTGGGAAGATTGTGTGACTTTCCTTTAATTTAGGCTCTTAAAAATATTTTAGAACAAACGAATGGAAAAGACTGTTTTAAAGCTATAACGTTGTAAACTTGATTCCTGTTTCTTTTTTAGCTGAATGGAAAGAGTGTACTACGTCACACACACTGCTTTAGACAAGGAGAGGTGGAGGACGGGGAGGAGTTGGAATAAATACTAGAAGCAACTAATCGATTGATACATGTATTGCGGGAATGCATAAGAAAACTGGGCAAGAGTTTGTTATTCATTTGGACTTAGAATTTTTGTAACAAATTTTATGCCGCGGACTGTACAAATCAACGATTTCGATTTCTAACGTTGATCACTATACGACCCGCAGGCCAATACCGTCCCGCCAGTTTATTTTGATTAAATTGTAAAGTAAATCATACAAAACAACTGTAAGATGGTTTTAGGCGACCAATTAAGAAACACAATCACTGACATACATAGTGAAACTAAATACTTTAACTGTAATGAAAGATATGAGATTTATCCTGAAAACTTATAATAAGTAACATACATAGGTAATCAACATAAATTAAACATTACAACTATGATTAATGAGTAAGTTGCCACTGACAATTATTTTCAGTTGTGGATCAAGTTTAGTAGTGGAAATTATAAGCAGCAACTAAAAACGCTCATCAGTTAACTTGGATCTGTACTTTGTGTGTGTGTGTGTGTGTTTCATTTCGGAGAATGTTTTATATATATATATATATATATATATATATATATATATATATATATATATATATATAGAGAGAGAGAGAGAGAGAGAGAGAGAGAGAGAGAGAGAGAGTTCCGAAAGTAGAAAAAATACAACTTGTAAATTTACGCAACTGATCAACCCGTATGAGTGGAAGACACCTATAAAATTCCAGGACTGATGAATTTAAATACGAGAGTTACCGCAAAAGTCATGTGCGAACTATTTTTGGTCGGAAATGGAAATGAATAAAACAATTCTGCAATATGCAATGATTTTGCAGTATTCTGCGATAGGTTACTTTATATGTAAACGTTACATGTAAGGAGTTGGATGAACACACATATCACTATCAGAATATAGCACGAGAAAAATGAAGATAATATTGTCGTTTCATACGTATTTTATTGTAAATTGCGACATTACACACTATTACATTACAAACTAGGCGTATTACACTTATAAGTTCTAGCAGAAACACATACCGTGGCATCTTACAGTCCCTTGATGTAGTGTCCCAAAAAATCCACCACACAATCCATCCACAGAATTTTTATTTTTTTACCACAGAATCCCAAAGAATCCATCACTGCCAACGCAATGAAAGGAGAATATTTTTTCTTAATTTTTCTCATTCTATATTCTGATGGTGGTATGTGTGTTTATCCAGCTACCTACATGTAACGTTTACATATGAACTAACCTTTTACTTGCACATTTCAGATTTTTTTATTCTTTACCATTTTCGATAGTTGTACGGTAACCCTTGTATTTTTCTTTTAAAAATATCACTACACTAGAAATCAATCATTTCCATTTGAAGTTCTGGAGCAAAAAAAATGTATATCGGCAATAAGAGGATTTTAAGAAATCTTGATTTTTTTTTCAATTTCATCAAAATCTGAAAAACCGAACACAATTTATTTTTAAAGCTCTCAAAGCTTCAATTCAAAAATCTACCGGAGATGGAGTCTCAGTTTGTGACTGAAAATTTGTCACGCATTAAAATGTGTGAAAGTTTTTTTTTTTTTTTTTTTAATTGGCATTAAAACAATTTTTGTCGAAAGGACTGCAGCTAAACCAGCGTACTGCAGTTAATATGGTAAATTATTTTCTTTAATCTCTTTAATAATTTGAGGAATTGATGATAAAAGAATACATGTAATCTGGTATAATTAGCAGTTGACATGACTGGCTTAAAACTTCTTACATACCCAAGTGTTTTCCACACAAACAATATTGATAAAGATGCAATGCAATATAAGATGCAATGCAATGCGCAATGCAATTAATAAGTTTGACCCACCATCGTTTTCTACGACCGAGAGTAACGATATTCTTATTTTTTACCCCACATGTTTATGCCACTGTGAGTAGTAATACATTTAATTTTTTCAATTGAAGATTGTTTTTTATTGAACAGCATTTTCAACTTTAAAAATATATTCTGTAGTGAATGCTATGAATGTCAAGAAGCTCTTCATAACTCCATGATTTTTATCTGTCTCTCGAATAAAAAGTAACAAATGAGCAGTATTTGAAATATCTGTTGACTCATCCAGGGCCAATGAGAACCAGTTTAAATATTTATTTTTATCAGACAATTGAGTTAATATATTTTCTGCAATATCATCTACTCTTCGAGACACAGTCAGGCCCGTATCCAAGGGGGTCTAGGGGGGCCATCTCCCTAAAAATTTCACGGTAACCTTGCAAATGAACTATAATAAATTGATGAACTATAATATAATTGGATCGAACCCCCCTAACTTCTACTCCCTCCCCCTACATTTTTGGGCTGGCTACCGGCCTGGACACAGTGTTTGCTAACAAACGGATGTTTTGAAATAAATAATCTTTTTCTGGACATCCATGCAATTCTCGATTAATTCGCCATCAGTAAATGTTTCCCATGTTTCGTTATTGGATTAACAACGCGGAAACTTGCACGAGTTTGCTGCTTTTTCTTCAGCATTTATTTTCTCAAGCAACAATTGCTGAGATTTCAGTCCGCTTTTCAAATTTCTATTTTTCTAACCGTAGGCTTCTGGTGAATTTGGAGTAATTTTGAGAGTCCTATAATGATGTTTTAGTTGTATTCTTTGAAGACTGATATTGTTTCATTGCAAATTACACACATTGCCTTATTCTTATTCCTTGACTCAATCTCAAAATATTGATATCCCATAGTTCTTTAAATGTTTTACTCTCACTATCTATCTTTCGATTCTATTTCATATTTATACAAATCCACGCAAAAGGCACGTAACTTCAAATAAAAATAATGCCAATTACTTCCATTACAAGCCGGAATTCCTCAATAGAAAGCACTGATATTATCTATTCTCAATAAAAGACACTGTATTTTCAGTAATAGGGTATAGTCACTAAACATGCTATCGCACTATTTTTCTCTTTTAATATCGCACTTGTCGTTATGAATTCAAAATTTGAAACTGTGCAGCTCTTGATTATCTTCCTTATTTATACCATGTGTCTTTAGTGTGTAGAACATAATCTTCCAGAGAAGCGACCACAAAGCAGAACTTTTCCAGAACATGTTCTAGTTTGCTATTTGCTACAAGATGGTGCTGTATACTTCGACTAACCAAGCACAATTGACGTTTCACGTAATTCCGCCGCTCCCCATAAGATGGCGCTAGCGCTATAGTATGTTGGTATCAGTGGCGGCTAATGTTGGTGTTGCAGCGTTGCGCAACGACCAAAGTAATTCAAGAAAAAAATATTATCAATAGCAGTAAAGAACAGAAAAATACTTCTTAATGCTCGCATATATACACTTTAAATAACATATTTTTTACTTCTGTAACTGTCCGTTCCGTTAATCCGTTTTAAAAAGCGAAAAATAATCCGTCACAGAGTCTCTAATTTATATTGTGTTGCAGCGAGCATACAACGACCAGATTCCTTCAGTGCGGCAATTGGAGCAAATGTTAAGTCCCCTTTCCCCTATCACAGAAGTTAAAGAGAGTGATCGTTGCAGTGCTTCTGTCGCGCTAAATAAGATTTCTGAATTTTATTTCACTAGCAATTAACAAATGGAATTTGTTTTTATGCATTCATATTTTTAAATTACAGGACCATACTGAAGCAAATCAATATAATGACAATTTAAAAAAGTGCAGAATTACAAAATAAGAAAGAAAATATCTAGTAGAGCAGAAAACAAATGAAAGTGGACCCGCATTTACAAGTTAATTCTTAGCTTATATTGATAATGAAGGCTTCTTCCACAGCAATTTGTGATTCAAATATTAATAAGTCAGTATGTAGAATCGCCCCCTCCCTGTGTGGATAGCCTAGTATTTTAGTATATACGGTACATATTTCTTTTATAAAATAAGTATTTTACACTCTTGATAATTTCCACATAAAACTGTATGATGGGGAACGCCACATTGAATTTGGGACTAGTTAGAAATGCTCAGGGGCATAGCCACGAGGGAGGTCCACCGGGTCCGGACCTCCCAAAAATTTCGAAACTTGACCAACATTTGTAGACTTTCCTAACGAACTATACTTGTTTAACAGAGAAACGATTGATGTAGGCTAAATATTTTATTTTACGCCTCATCATGTACTCTCTCTTTTCTTAAAAACAATCGTTCTATCTTTTTTTTTTCCTGGATAAACTGTGAATAAAGTGTGTTCAATGGACATTTTTTATAACGCTAATCTCTGTTACGAACTTTCTTCAGTCAACGCTGAAGAAGAATTCGGATCACTTTCAGGGACTGAGCTTGCTGGAATGAATCATTCGCAATAATCTAGAAAAAATATTTAGTGAATCTACAAAGCTTCTGAAATTAATATTAACTGTACCTATGGCGTCAGCAAAAGACTAAAAGTATTTTTCTACATGAAAAAGAATTGACACTTTCAAGGGATTGAATGTCCCAAGAAAGGTTATCACCATTGGTTATGCTTTCCATCGAAAAAGACCTGACAATAAGAATACCAGAGTTCAACCAGCTTTAGACAGATTTGCTCCAATCAAAGAGAGGAGAATGAACTTACTAATTAATTAACGTGATTAATCGGATAAAATGTTCTGCATTTTTTTATTTTTTAAAAACAGAATTTTATTTAATTTCACATGTCACACAGTATTTGAATCTAAAGTTATGCTGATTAGTCAATGAGTCCACTTTATATCTTCTGTCTCTTATCGTTCGTACTTCAACACCCGAAACCACAATCCACCGGCCGCCACTGGTTGGTATTATGACCTACGTCTTGGTCTTTAGTAGAGAAATTAGTGTGGTCCTTACACTGAAAAGTTTGGATACCTCTGCTATAGAGCAAGAATGGTAATAGATAGCAAGAACTGATTTCCTGCAATCGATTAAGCGTCTCAATAATGCATTTCATCTGCATCCTTAACTCTCTACTAAAATATGAAAATAATATATATCCGCTATAACTTCTGTTTTCAATATTGATCCACATAGATCAAAAACAATCGTTCTATCTTTTTTTTTTCCTGGATAAACTGTGAATAAAGTGTGAGAACTTGTGTTTTGGAATCGGTTTAGCGTTTCATCTTCTCTCTTAACCCCCCTATTCGAATTGAAAGTGGCAGAAATCCATCACTTTTAGTTTCGACGTTGATCACTGTGAATTAAAAACAGTAGTAGGTCTAGATAGCGAGGAGCGATTTTATGCAACCAATTAAGTGTGTCAAAAATAAATTCCATCTCCACACACTTATCTCTTTACTAAAACCTTTAGTGTTATAAATCTACTACTACTTTTGGTTGTTGCAATATTAGTTGAGAAAGTATAAGAACATACAAACCATATTCTTTCACATGGTGTACATGTGGCATTGCTACTAGCTTTCTCTTTCCCTAAGTGTTGCTAAGATTTCCTCATTGGATTCCGATCTACCCAGATAGTTTTCTCCCTTCCAGCCCAAATCTTAGCAGGATATTTGATATGTTCTACGTAGGCAATTCATCGGCGTAGTTGGCAATTGTTAAGTTTGCAAAAATAAAGTTGAAAAATACGTTGGCCCAGCCTAGTTTAAAGTGTATGTTGGCCCTCCAACAACTTATCGTCATTTATCTAATAGTTTCCACCTCACACTCCAAATCGCAATTCTATTTCTTTTACTTGGTTGCAAATAATCGACAAAGCGGCCAACTACAACTTAGGGTCTAAGTTGGCACTTTCTTAATTTATGATTTTCCTTTCTTTGGCCAACTGTTTGTGCTGCTGTTAGGGAATCTACATTTCGAACTATTTCAATAATTTCGTAATCTACTTTGTGCTACATGTAGTACAATATTTTACTTGAAGTATTTCATTATTTACAGTTGATTTCTAGTTTACGAACAAGTCTTGTGAGCAATTTTCCCTCCGGCTTACGAATAGTGTTTCAAGTTACGAATACACATACATGCCTGTCACAAACATTATCTGTGATTTTCTATGTTCAGAGACTGGTTTTTGTTCATTTTGTATTTTTAATCTCATACCATTTTAATTCAGTGTTATTCATTTGTCTTTTAAAGAGATGTTTTCATTCTGTATACTTTATCATAAAAAAAACACTTTAAAATATAGGGTGGCCCAAAAGTAGGTATACAATCCCGTACTGATCACCTCAATGTATTTATATCATTTCTTATTGTTATCAAACAGGTAGACCTAGTTTCTTTATTATTTGTTCTTAACGTCTTTTAAGCCCGGAACAGTCGAAGCAAATAAATCCATAAACTAGAGTGTTATACTTTATCATTGCAGGAGTGTACCCTGTATTAAAAAGGAAAAAAAGAAAAAGAAAACGAAAGAAAAACTACCATGTTTCTGTGGTTAGAACGGTTTAATTTTATTTACATGAATTTCAATGGAGAAAACCAATTTTGGTTTACGTACAGCGTTACGGAACGGATTGAGTCCGTAACCGGATGATACACTATATTCTTTTAATAATTCTTTGCTCAATAAATAAAAAACCGTGGTTTTCTGTTCTTCAAATGAATAATGCACAAATGATAACTATTATACAAGAATACAAGAGATAAGAATATTATTTCAGATATAAATAACGTTTATCTTTTAGTTTCTTTGGGAACACATGCAGGAACTATTTCTGACTTAAGTCTGTATCTGACGCTCTGTATGCTATTGTACTTGAAAAGTCATAATCAGGGAACTGTCTGTCTCCCTCTCTTGATAAACACTTCATTTTGACAAACAGAATGAAAAAAAAAAACAGTTAAAAGGTCATACTTTATTTACACTAATAACAAAGGGTTCAGCACTGCAGTATAATAGTAGTGATTAGATACTTCTTTTCTCAAACAAAAGAAACGATTAAGCAACCATTTATTTTGAGATGATTTTATCTTCAATTCTTATTTTGTTTCGTTTCTGTAGTGCTCACGCCTAGCTACAGCCTATTCAACAGACCATTCAGAGAACAGTTAAATTATAATGATAGCGTGGATACATAGACGTAAAAGAATCCTTATCATTACTATTGTTAACATTTTATTATAATTCTGCAAATTATTGGTATATTACGTGCTGAAAATGTGAAATTCGCTCTGCTTCATATATGCAATGAACTTTGTCATCATTAAAACAAATTTCTCTGACCTAAATACTTTGGAAGTATCTATGCATTTATGTCCCTCAAAATGGCAAAATATGACAGAATGATCCACATATTTTATTAACAATAAGAAAACTAATAACAACAATACATTAAGAAATTTATAAAATTATTTAGTTCTAAATAAAAGCGTTAAGTTCAAAAAGCATTTATTCCGCATATTGCTGACCTCAGAAGAAAAAGTTGAGTAGTTCTCTCCTCGTTGTCAATACTCATAAATGTTTTCGAGTGATATGTGAACCTTATCTTAAAAATGACCAAAAATTTGCTTCTATATACCTACGGACTCAAATATGGCCTAAAGCTAAAACATGGTTTGAAACTGATTTTATTGACTAATAAGAACCTATTTTCTTGTTCATAAGTCCATAAATGTCTATATTTAATTAGGTATGTAAAAGATGCAAGAATAAAAATATGACACGTCAGAGAAATCCGAGCCTTACTTATTGTCGATCGTAGATTTTTTTTCTGTACTCCAGTGCGGATGTAACTTCTAGTTAGTTACAAGTTCTTATGGAGTTGGCTGAAAATCTCTATGAAAAACGGAACCAAGCATGATATTGGCTGTGTTTGTTGATTGGTGCTTTTTTTTTTTTTTTTTTTTTTTTTTTTTTTTTTTTTTTTTTAGGTCAATGGTTATATTAAATTGATATATTTAGGCTGTTTTATTCAGAAGGTTTGCACTATGTTAAAAAGTTAAACATAGTTCGTGTTTATACATTGCACTGTCAACGGAAAAAAGAAAGAAATTATTCTAGCGTACTGATTAATAATTTAGTGTGTGCTTTTAGAATATGGTTTCCAGGTTCCTAACTGTCCTAACAGTTGCTTCCACATTTCATAGCTATTTGTTAACTATCACGTATTCGGTACGTATACAGGAATTACTCTGGAAAGAGAAGTTAACTTGATCGCGACCTAGGAGTTAATCCATTTCTAAAGGGATTTAGATTGATAACAACCCCCTTTCACGTTTTCCTCTCATCATACCTTCTATCATGATAATCAGAATAAAAAATCTTGTAAGAGTATGTCTTAAGCAGTTTATTTTTCCCTTTTATTGTTTATGATTTTAATATCGATCTTTTCTCTTCAAATTATTCCCAGTAATTCTCGTAAGATTTTCGTTCAACCCAATTCTCCTGTCCATTTCGGAGCGTCTAGCGCTTTTTGACACTTTTTGTAATGTTCATTGCTCTATTAAATAAAATACTCATTTGCCATACAATACTGAAAAATGGTTTTAAAAAAACTCATATTCAGTAGAGTAACGGTACACTAATTTTTAACTCACCTTTTTTTATTATAAAAGTTTCTATACAATTTGTACACTGAATTGCAAATAAGTAATCTCTAATATTCTTTCCCATAGCAGCTCGGAGGTTTAGCGTTTATTGTTTAGGAATGATCCTGCACCTTGCAGCTGGGCTTAAAGAAACCTCTTACCCGATGCAACTCAGAGCTAGGGTAATATCTCCTGCCTGATGCAACACGGAGATAGATGAGGACACCTCTTACCCGATGTAGCTTAGAGATCAGGATAGAGTAGGCTCTCTTGAAAAGGTATGGTAGTAGGCTATGTGACCAGTTGATAACTGCTTTCTTCTTCGAGGTGCCCGCTTTTATAGCTAGTTTTGGAGACGGAACCTGTGAAGAGGTTGATGGAGTCCTCTTCCTGTTTCTTCGGATATGGTATCCGTCGGCTGCTTGCTGGTGTTTGTGGAGAAGTATATAGTGCTTTTTCTTACTAACATGAGGGAATATTGCAATACATATGAAGATTACGCGCTTGAATGGACGTAACTCAGCCACGATAGTCCAATTTAGGTTTGTTGAACGCGAGAAGTGACGTAAATTGACGCAGAATGTTTTGTTCGATATAATTAAGGAGTATTCACAGCGAATGGATCAAACACACAAAGTGTACTGACTGTGACTGGGATAAGGGGAAAAAAATGGTTGAAATATTTCAATCAGTTAAGATTTAGAGAAAGTCGTAACGAAGAGGAAGAGATTGTAGATTGAAGTTTAATGATGACTACATATCACGAGAATTTATGAGGTGTAGATACTGCACCCCAATTTCAACTAAACTCCCAGATCAACAACCCACATCACTAAAATTATGTCAGACTTCTTGCACTTGAATATCTCGAATTGCCACTTGAAGAGATTAGCATCGTAGTACAGTTTTCTGTTTGATATTCGCCGATGTGTGTTCTCGGAATATAGTACCGAATCCTCGCAAGAGCTATAATAACACAGTTACTTTGTAAAATCATTTATTGCATTATCGTTGATTTAAATTGTTCATTGATTTCTCGAATAGCTTGACCAATTTTTTTTTTTTTTTTTTGTACAGTTCTTCAATTGTTAGTTACGAAATTAACCAAAGTAAAGAAGAAAAAGAACGAGATAGAAAATCGCAAGTGCAAGGTGCAGAATCACAATATACGGTATAGGCCTATATAGTTTTAGGTGTAAAGAAAGATGTGTTCTAAAGGTACTTTCAATTTAACAAAAACAGAACGAATGTATTTTCAAAAAAAAAAAAAAAAAAAAAAAACTGGAATGAAATATCCTATTTAAAACACGAAAACATTCTCAGTCTGTCAGTCACTCTCCTAATACTTCATAGTCAGGCTAATAGTTGTCGCTAGCTGCACTGGCTACCATATAACGTCAAGAGATGTCACTAGCGTGCAGGAAATTTGCGGACGAACCGAGGGCTGTGGAGGAACATAAAGTATAATTTCTTTCAGAAATCATAAATTTAAGGAAACAAAAAACAGTCTAATGTAGTCCTAATGTCTAAATAATAATCAGAAAATGAATTTAATTGAAAGAACTAAATATAATTTGTGTTAAGACTTATAATTCATATGAGATATTAAGTTCAAGCTATTAAAAATCCGACTTACGTGCGTCACTATCAAAGACCAGCCAAACATAAATAAATAAATAAATAAATAAACGTACAATACACTTGATTAGTGAAAGTAGTGTCTGGTAGTTTATCATCTCCAGATGACGATATTTGTAGACCGATCATTTAGCACCAATGAGTCCAACTTTTTCACATTGCCGATTTCTGGATGTACTAGTACCTAATTAGTCAGATTTCTTTTCAAGGATCTGCTTGCATGGTATTCCTGAGCTCATGATAATATGTTGTTGACCTTTGAGCACGTGATCTATTTTTAACTGTTGCGTCACCTGCAGAATATTTCAATCCCAACAGCGTATATAGTAAGTTAATTCATCATATCCTCACCCCGAATGAACTGCCGATTTCTTTTTTTGCTAGAATCTGCAAGTTTGAACTTGTAAAATCACTGAGAATTATGTAATATTATCTAGTATGCTTTTTCACACTATCCTGTTCAACAACTCATAGTCTCCTGATTGACTATGTAACCGACCTTGTTTTCTGAACATGTGACGTGACTTTGGATTCATCTATTTGTTTCATTACACAAGATAGCTTCCTACTAGACATGAAAGCGGATATTTCAATCTCACCAATCAAATAGCTTAACTTTCGGCCGGTATATTTTTTTCTAGCCTCACTTCTACTAGTAAGTATATATTTTGTGTCCTCTAGGCAATTAAAACATTAAATTGAAATCAATCTTTTTTCTTCTAATTGAGATTGTAATAATTTTAGAAACTAACTTTGTGGTGTCTGTTTTCACAACTTTGCATCAAGGATCTCACTTCTTGACTATTTCAGAAATATTAATTATATGATACTATATTAAAGAGATATTACAGAAGAGGAATATTAAAAGATGTTGCAAGTGAACATCTGTGTAATGAAACCATAATTACAATTCTTGAATTTTAAAGTATGAATTTTAAAGTCCTTTCCTTCTATTCCTTGGTCTACCGCTTAATTTCGACCATTCAGTACCAAATTTTCAACATAGTTTTCACTGTTGCAAGCGAAAGGAATTGGCCATCTAAATTCTCATCTATTAGCTTAGTCACATTACCTAAAGAGACTAGAACTTAGTCATCATATGATACTTTAAAGTAATTTCCTGCCCCCTGGTCCCTCTAGTTACCCTATGATAAGCACTGCCCTTTACTCTTAAATACTTCAATGACAACGCAGTAGTGACTAATTTACATAGTATTTCACGTAATTTATTGTCAAATTAACGTAAATTTACCACACTGATTGTCATTTAAAATGTAACACCAAGAAAGAGACATCGTCCAAAGTTGCAGAATATGAAGGGCATGCAAGGATAATTAATTAGCATGGTGGCGCTGTAGAACAGTAGAAACACCAGTTATATCATCTAGTGACAACTGGAGCTCAGATAGAGAGCCACAAGTCAGTGGTAGGCGAAGGTTAGTGTAAAATGATTGTATGCATCCGGTCAAAAGATGTCTCGTCGTCGAATGCGGCAGACCTTCCAGCTGGTCTCGGCCAGTGATGAAAATTTTCCGGAAAATTTTCCGATTCATAAGAACATACTCCACTTATTCCTACATCGTTGTACAGCCGTGATGTGAGGTAGAAAATTAAAATTTTCTTCTATACTTTTCCGGAAAATTTTCCGTTAACAAATATCAGTGATCAAGTAACAATTCCTCAGTATTCATAAATTGATTAAATTCATGTATATAAAAATCTTAAAAATGGAAAGATTGTTTCAAGAATCTGAAATTTTTCATGGCTCAGACAATTTTCAGTACTATGTAGGAACAAGCGAAACAATTTTTCATGAATCGAAGAATTGTCTGTCCTGTACTACTATGAGCAAAATACAGTAAATGACGCGTCTCTTTATTTTGAAGTTGTTTGAAAATATCTCCGTTTTCTTTATATGTTCGAAATTTTGGAAGGTTTCCCCAGCAGGACAGGTTAATAACAAACCCGTTTTTAATATTTGTGTTAGATATTAGCTTAAAATAAATAAATTAGAAGCAAAAAACATTAAATCGACAGAAATCTCGAGAATTACCAACTCTGTTAAAGTGGGAAATTTTCAAGAACGCGAGGGAATTCTGCAGTTCAACACGAAGCAGCGACATCTATGTCATTGAGAGAAGCGTGGATTAAATCTACAAACGAAAATTTTAACGAAATATTTCTAATATGTCTTATTATATGCATTATCAGCGAACTCCAAATATATGAATATATGCTAAGTATTAACGTAAAGATAGAGCAAATAGTGGAAATTACCTATGGAAAAAGACGAATTGTTAGCCCAATCGTAATTAAAAATCGTCTTTACTGTAGAACAGGTTCAGTTTACGTAAGAAAGCAAATAGCTCAGTTATTTAAAGCAACGAGTCTGTATGCCGAAGGTAGTGGGTTCGAACCCCGTGGAAGTGCTGTTGTCATTTTTATCACTAAGGTTATTCTATTTATTTTTTATTTGGGAAAGAATCGAATTGTAACGTATGTGTAAAACTCATGATGATACCAAAAAAAGAGAAAATGTCGTCGCATTTGCATTAGTGTCTCTAATTTTTGTTTGCAAACAGTTTCGTAATTATTTCCCCTATGCTCACTGATGCATAACGAATGTTTTCCAGTAAATGTTAATTCTAATTTGGAGAATTTTATAGTTTCACAATGTTTCTCACTACATAGTCATCTATCTACGTGTTTGGATATTTTGATAACAGATTTCCCTATTAAATGTTTAATTTTCCCTATAAATATTTGTCTGAAATTGAAATTGTTTTGAATTTACTACATAAGGAAAGTTGCCCGAAGGAGGAGAACTCAAGTAATTGATATTCTACGTAAAAGCAACCTATTGTAGAATGATGATGCTTCTTACCTTCAGCACATAATCTTAACGTTAGAGAGTCAGAGAGAGAAATATCCTGTTTTTTCCTCCCCTATGACCACTCATCTTAAAGCTCTACCTATAATGATTCGTGTCACATAATTTCGACTCTCCAAAGACATTCATAATTATTATTATTATTATTATTATTATTATTATTATTATTATTATTATTATTATTATTATTATTATTATTATTATTTTATTATTATTATTCCTGAATATGCCACCCTCACATAATGTAGTAACTTTAGACATCTTAGTTTAAAGTGCTTTCTTTAGTAATAATTTGAGCAACCACGTCACAAAATTTAAAATGTATGAGGGGGCACGACCCTATGTTTTATTTCCCCTCCTCTCTTTTCAGCACCCTCCAACAGAAAGTATATAATTTCTGAGAAGCAGGGCAGACAAAATGAATAAGAAATATATTTAGAGCATCCTTTCCTCCTTCGTGAATGAAATATTACGTAGCATTTTTTATTCTACTGAAGACGACCCTAGGCCGTTATGATTAGTAACAAAAGAAATACCTAATATATTTATAACGCCCCTTAACTGTAATATTACCTCTTCTTTATTTGTTCGAGGCTGTCCTACAGAACCAAGGGTGACAAAAAGAATATGAAAAGTGTCTAAAGATTACAAAACACTTTATATTTTGTCAGAAACAAGGCAGTATATACACAGCATTGCTTTCGTTAACAAGTGTTTTACCCTTGAGTCGCTTATAAAATTAGGCAGAATAACTTTTGCCGATCATTGTTCTAGAGGGATTTGTCCAGGATGGTTTGTTGTCGAGCTAATAACGATGAGTATGTTTATTTGCATCACCGTTAAAGAAATAGCAAACTTTCTGAAAGGAACTTACTTAGGAAACAGATCTTCCTTCTACTTAGCCAGAGCCCACTCTGAAAAATTGCATCTGGCGTTATGAGTGAAAGTTCTATGGGACTATTAGAAAAAAATATATTCCCGTTTCCACGCTGATGGTAGAATTTCTTAAGCAGTTATTGAATTACGTTCGAAGCTTATGCGTAAATAGCGCCCCCGCAACCCTGTGGCGTGGGGACCACACAAGCTGCAAGGCCAAAAAATATACAGAAAGTACGCAGGGGCGGAGCAGGCCAAATTTTCACACGGGCAAAGTGACTTTTTGGCGCCCTCCCCCTAGTATTAGCCTACATTTTACATTTTATCATAGTGTTTTTAATATTTTATTTTAAACCAGGAGCGTCATTTCAGATTTTGCTTTGGTGGGGGGCAAGACCTCTTGATATAAGTAAAATTTCGCGTTTTTTACTGATTTACTACTATTCTAATGATAAAATCTATATACATCTCAAACTCAGGGGGGCAAATGCCCCTCCCTGCCCTCCCTAAATGACGCCCCTGTTTTAAACCCATTTTTCAAAAAGAAATCCATTACCTAGGAAAACTTCACAAAGAATATAGCCCGCTATAAACAATACGAACTCCGCTCCCCCCCCCGGTCTAGTGGTAGCACGCCTGCCTTCTGTGGTACCGGGTCTAATTCCCAGTGGATTACTGTTGAACGATAAAAGTGGTTCGGATTCCACTATAATTAGTATCCACATCTCCCTTGGCCATTAAGGCATAACCGTGGAACGCTAAACTCAGGCAAACAAACAAACAATACCTAATTCCCGGCACTCTTTATTCTACATGCCATCTCTCCATTTTTCGATACAGCTCCCTTAGTACTATGAAACTCTCTTCTTCCATAGTGAAATGGAAAAAGATCATGTAATTGCCACTACTTTACAAGAATATAAACCAAAAACGTCAGTAGAAAACACATTATAAAATTTACTTTTTGAGGCTCGTTTTGGCGCCCCTCTTTCTCTGGCGCCCCGGGCAGTCACCCGACCCTTGGTCCGCCCCTGAAAGTACGGACGAATAACTAAGGACTGTGGAGGAGAGGTTAATCTTCATGTTATGCCACTGGTTTGACGTGTTTGAAATGTTCAGTAAGTGATTGATTAGTGAAATAATTTCGACGGTTACTGATGTTTAAAGTTTAGCTAAGACAAAGCTACCTAACCAAATACATTTGATATCGCGATGTCACAATTTGATTTTTCCTCACATAAAAAAGATAAAAACAATAGTAATAAAAACCCTTACTCGTACTGGGCTCCTAACTAACTAACAACCTAATTTGTACAGATTAGTTGCTCTGACCAACTGAGTTTCGATTTCTTACGCGAAAGAAGTCTGTTATATTAAGAGGCATGCTTTTCATTATCAAAACTGTTCGAAGTAATACGAACATGGCTTAAAAACAGAGATATGGCTTAATTACATGGAAATTTTGAGTTTGTAAGCTTAATTATATGGAAAATTTTATAATTTTTTTGCTTTACATTGGTCTATTTTACGTTGATTTGGGACTTTCAAATTTTATTCTTTTTTCCACTGAAAAGTATCTATAAGTCAACAAGGAAATAAATATCAATGATAATTATAATAATTATATATATAATTGAATTCATTGTAATTTGGTCCATGATAAACACTTTACCATTTCGTACTAGCTGTTATGCCCGTTCTTCGCACGGGTCAGATAAAATATCAATGTAAACAAACTTAACAACGGAAGAACAATTAAGAAACATTTCTAAAATTGGATATGTCCAACAACATACATGTATAGTGTCATTGGGAAGGCCGATGGGGGCTGAATTTGAACGTAAACACTATCGGGGGTGTCACTATACATCTGAGCAACCCCGATAAATATGGATTCGACACAAATATTGGTCATTTTCTACTATTTTTGCATGTCCCGGTGAACGCCCCCTCAGACTCCCTTGGTTCGAATTGGGAAAAAAATCTCCTCTGGCCCCCAGCAGATACCGCGAAAACTATGAATGTGACACTAACATCTGCCATTTTCTACTACTTTTTACATATCTCGGTAAAAGCCCCTACGATCCTCTGGCTCCAATTTCGAAAAAAAACAACGCCTCTGGCCCGCAGCCGATGGGGGCTGTATTTGGAAGTCAACGCCTGTGGAAGTATAACAGTTCATCTCAGCGTTAGCGAAAACTATGGATTTGACACTAATATCGGTCATTTTCCATTATGTTTACATGTCCCGCAATTCTCCACCCCCGGTGACTCCCGGCCCGCATACAATGGTGGCTAAATTTGAAAATCATCGCTAACGAAAGTATCACCATTGATCTCAGCGACCGCGAAAACTACGGATTTGACACTAATATCGGTCACTATGGATTATTTTCGTCTCGTGATCCCCTTTATAATGCCCCCTTTCCTTAGCTGATGGGGGCTAAATGTGAAAGTAAACGCGGTCTTGAGTTTCACCATTGAGCTCAGCGACCCCGAAAACTATGAATTTGACATTAATATCGGTCATTTCGATTATTTTTACATGTCTCGGAACTCCCCCCTCTGGTGACCCAAGGCCTGCATACAACGGTGGATGAATTTGAAAGTCATCGCTAATGGTAGTGTCACCATTGATCTCAGCAACCGCGAAAACTATGGATTTGGCACTAATATCGGTCATTTTGGATTACTTTTACGTTTCGGTATCCCCCTCCCCCAGTTGACCCACGGCCCGCAGCCCAATAGGGTGAATTTGGAAGTTAATGTGATCGGAGCTTTACCATTGATCTCAGCGACCGCGAAAACTATGAAATCGATACTGATATCGGTCATTTTTTTTTACTACTTTTACATGTCCCGGTAAACGCCCCCCTGAGATCCCCTGGTTTGAATTTTGTCAAAAACGCTTCGCTTTGGTGTGGGACCTGGACCAAGGTATCTTTGACCAAAATTTGGTAACTCTCGGCCAACTTGTCTGGTCCCCAGGCCGGTCCCGGTAAACGTCCCCCTGAGACTCCCCTAGTTCGAAACTTGAAAAAAAAACTCTTCGTCTTGATCTGGGACCTAGACCAAGCTAACCGTGACCAAATTTTGAAAAGTTTCGGTCCACTCGTCTGATCCACTGGCCGCACAAAGATAGACAGACAGACACGGACAAACTCTTTATTTTATTATATTATAAAGGTCAGATCCGCCGTTATTGTAATAGAACGGTGCTTGAGCGATTGATCGTAGAAATTCAAACTCCGATGAGTGATAATTTCATAGGCTTGTTTTATTACAAGTTTAAACTCTTTAGTAAGTAGAGAAGAGGGCGTAAATCATGGGTCAGAGTTGATGACAATTGATTTTGGTGGGTCTGTGGGTCCCAGTGGGTGAGAGTGGTTCATAGTGGGTGGTGAGTCAGAGTTCGTCACGGTGGGTCACGATGGGTGGGGAGTCAATTGGTTGTGGCTAAAGTTTTCATTGCCCCACGCCCTCTCTGAACTACAGTGTTGAAAATTAATCAGTGAAAATCAATTGCAACTGATCAATCAATTGAAAGTAATTGCTGTGGAAATTAATTGCAATTGAATTAATTGCCAATTAATTTCAATTGCAATTGAATGACTGAATTCAATTGCAATTACTTTCCACTGCAATTACTTTCAATCAATTAATTAAATGCAATTGATTCTCCATTATTAATGGCCAACTGCAATTAACAATTAACCATTACTTACTTCAATTGTTAATTGCAATTAACAATTAAATTTACAGATTAATTGTTAATTGTTAATTCAATTGAAATTTGCCCAACACTGGTCTGGCAGAACGGGGTACATTTCGAGAGCAATCATTGCTGCAACTTCTGTTGACTTCACAGTAGATATAGGTTACTACATAAGGGGAGACGAATAGCAGGATGTCCTCTCTTTTTATATATATATTCACTTCAGTCTGCAGCATTATGATGGCTCCATCCGTATCCGGTGCTATCGTGGCATTAAGCTGGTTGACGCATATATTTTGCATAGTCATGTCGGTCCGGCACCAGGGACGGCTTTAGGATTTTAATTTTGGGTAGGCCCGTTCCCTTGCTAATGGATATATACACATTTGGCTGAGTAATGACAGTAGAAAAGTACTTTTACAGTAGAGATTTTACAGTAGACATTCAGAAGTTTACTCTCTCGATGCCTCGCGCTAGGCTTACTGGCTACTGACCATCACCAGTTGGCACATTGTCACGCTTCGCTCAGAGCGGCAATTTTAGTTATTTGATACTTCTAGTATCAGGTCTCTGCCTGCCAACTTTGGCACTGCTATCTTGCCTCTTTGGTGTTGCACTTTTAATAGCGAGCACTGCATTTATATTGTACTACTAGTAACTTTATGATAGTAATCAGTGGCTGTGTGGCCACCGCTAGTATTTTCGTACTAGATCTAGAACCGTAAGTTCACAAACAAATCTAGTACTTTTCTCCTCCTCTTCTTTTCTCATAAATACATTTGGGAAAGAAAAAGGAATCTCATGTAAATGTGAGAGCTCCTCCGTGGCTAAGCGGTTAGCGTACACGCCTTTGGCGGGGGAAAGCCGGGTTCGATTCCCGGTGGTGGTTCGGATTCCACGTTAATCAGTAGGTCCCGTGTCATATAGCCTCGCTGCTGAAAGGGACGTTAAACTCAAAATCAACTCAACTCATGTAAATGTGACAAAATACGAAATTTTCACTGTTCCTGGTAACTCCTTTCTTCCTGCTTCTTTCAACAGTGGTATTTACAAGAGCGGAAGTAGGACATAGGTGCCGTCCGGTAGCCTCCTCCAATTAATAAATGACCACAGTAAACAATATTATGTATTTGGTGATCCGTTTAAACAGTAGGCTATTAAGGAATTAAAACTCAATTTTCTCATTAAGTCCATTTTATGATATTTCTTGTTTTCTTCCGACATCCTTTATATTTGCCATACTTGTGTTATTTTAGTGTTTTTACAGTGAGTTCTAATACGACATTTAAACAGGGATTACATCAGGATTTTAGTTTAAGGGTGTACAGTCAAAATTGGTAGGGTGTAAGTGGTTTGTATAGTGTGCATCGAATTTTGACTGTAAAAAATTTAAAGTTGGGCGTTCAAGAATGTGGGAGGTCACTCCCCCACCCACAGGGAGGGGGAGCTGCCGGAAACCTTCTAATAAGATATTAATATCGTAAAATGTAATAAATGAATAGGGTGAAATGGGAGCAGATAAAATTTTAGTACTTTTCCCCAGATCTAGTACTTTTTTCTGCAAAGGTTAATACGAATATTTTTGTTGGGTGTTCACACTGATCAGTGGTGGCGATAATTGCCCCGCTGACCCCACTGGTGCGGGAATGGGAAACTAGTAGACATCCTCAAGTGATAGTTTTTGTGTTATGCTCATTAGAGAGATTTTTTTTCATCCGTAACTCTTATATACTTCTAACAATATTTCTTTCCTTTTTGCTTTTTTATTGATCTATTTATAGGTAGAAGTTCAAATTTATGACAACATTTTTAACGCTTCCATATTCAATGCACAAATACTGTGCATAATTCTTTCTTGGCTGTAAATAAGAAAGAGAACAATGGAACATGATTGCCATCCAACCAATTTTAATATTAGGCATACACATCAACATTGATCTAGCGATCCTCGGGACATTTTATTTCAAGATCACATTTTCTGATTTTATCATACAAAGTTACTCAAGCCATCGCTTTTGAATGTATTGCCTACATCATCACTTGCAAAATCTTTGTATTTCTGTTTCTACAGGAAAACAAAATATATTACAAGTGGTGTATGTTTCTTTTTTTTTTTTCTTAATGAACGATTGCAACGAGCACTATTAGAAAAAGAATATATATCATTTTGAGTTTTGAAGAAGGAAAATATACATTCCTTCACATCAGAATCTAGAATGCCTTCAAGGTGAAAAATCACTTACTGATACAAAGCTGGGGAGGATGGTTCTGCGGGGGCCCAAGGGCAGTTTTACCGCCACTGATAGTAATATATAAAGGAATATATTATTATTATTAATAGTAGATCTAATAATAACAACAATAATGCCAATCTAGGGAACAACCATACTTGAAACCAACAATGGTGCAACTCAAAATGAATAAACGAGTGTGAATTGTGAATTATCTTTCATCAATTGTTTTCGTAACGTATCTTATCTTAGAGTTCATATAACTTCTATTGACATTATAAAAGAAGACCATTTCGTCTAGTTCAAAATAGTAATTAAATCATGAAGTTAGTAGTTGCAGTGTTTGCTCTATTTTGTTCAACGCCAATTTATTGTGGTGTTGTGCGTCAACAGAAAGCGACTTGCGGATATGACGTAAGTACACAAACCTACTGCTTAAAGCTAGTAATTTTAAGTGTAATACCTTTTCCTTTCTTCTTCTTCTTCTTCTTCTTTGTTATTAATATAGCTAAATTAACCTTTTTTCCTATATCATTTTTTTACTGTTACATAATTTTAATACGTATTATTAATATTTAAATTTTTCAAATTACAACATACTTTTATACATTTTTTTCACCGAAAATGAAAATTAATTCATTATTATAAAAATTGCAACATAGGTTACAAAAATATATTTTATATGTTATTAATTAGAAGAAATTGCGTGAGTTTGGTGAGAGGAGGGTGGTTACAGAAGGAAGATTTCTTCCAGTGCCTTTCCCGGTGGAAGCGTTAAATTAAATTAACTTGTCTTGCAAACATTAAACAAACACTTCAAACCGTGATTTGGTTTCACGTTTTTGCACTTTTTTTTCAATGCAAGCATCTTTTTGCACCTTTCCTCAATGTCATACCTTTTTTGAACTTTTCATAACGTTTTTTGTCTCCTACTCTGGATTGTATCCCTATGAGCTGATAATTAAACAAGGAAATTAAACATGTGCAGCATCACACTACTTTCACTTCAGTCCAATCCCGTTAAAAAGAAATTCCGCTATTGAATACAAAGCAAAGGGAGGGTGCAATATCAAATTCACCAACCGGAATTGTTGAGAGCCTTTGAATATAAATATATTTACTTGGTGACATAATGAGTTGATTAGTTGTTAATTTGGACTTTAGCGTCCTATTTAAGACAAAGACTGAATGAAATTAGAACACACAGCATAATGAGGGATCCGAACCACATGAGCTCTCACCAGGAATTTAACTCGAGTCTCCGCACAGTGCACGTGAACTAACTACAATAATCACAAATCTTACTTAGTGACCGGATATGCAGCCTCATTAAAAAAAAAGAAAGAAAAAAAGAAAGAAAGAAAGAAAAAGAAAAAAAAGAAATGAAAAAATGTTAAATGTGTATTTGAATAGTTTTCCGGACTCGTAGCTGTAATAACATTTAACTTCATCCTATATTGACTCTGGAACTATTACTCAAATAATTAATACTCTTCTGACCAGAGTATATACTTATTTATTAAAATTAAAATAAGTCGTAACAGTTTCAATAAATTAACGTTATCTTCATCAGATGGATCAGATGTTAACTGGAAGAAATATCTTCATAACATTAAATTAATATTGTTGTATAATTTTAGTTGTTTCGTTTTAAAATTTTAAATTTATCATGTAACAATCAGCTATTGTTATAATTTACTGTTTCATTTTAAGTATAACTGTTTCTTATAACCTTTATTTTCACTTTTCTCTTTTTATTATTATTATTAAGCCTATTATTATTATTTTAATAAAATATTCCAAATATCTGTTAATTTCGAAGTTTCCTCATAATTCAGTGTTCTATCACATAATTTTATTTTTTACTGCTTCTCTTAATAATATTTCATGTCCTTGATTATTATCCTTCCATTCGTTCTAACAATTTATCCCATAATTCATGTATTTGAAGTCCATTTGTGCAGTTCATTAATCTTTCACTTCTTTCTCTCTTAATCCTTCACACTTCTTTCTATTTTCTTATTATTTTTCTATTCTCTTTTTCTAGACCTTCGTGAATTTCTAGATTCTTCTTAATATCATTGTTACATATTAAAAATTTAAAATTATAAAATGAAACAAAATTCTTGGTATGTTGCCACCTGGAAGGGAACTGGAGGAGGTGTTTCTTCTCTAGTACAACAGAAACAAGCGAACAGTAGAATAACTATAAGTGTTAAGTACACTTTTAATGTAAAAGTGATTTCAGAGAATTCTTGTAACATGATCAAAAAAAAAATTGAATATTATGATGTCCCTATTACCTACATTAATATGAACATACATATGGCAATTAACGTCTGAGGAAGATAACGTTACGTTATGGAAACGGTTACGAATTCATTTAATTTTAATAAAGAAGTACGTACTCTGTCAATATATATATATATATATATATATATATATATATATATATATATATAGAGGAACTGTACCAAACCCGGGCCCGGGTCCATAAAGCGGGCCCCCTCAATTGCTGCTCCGGGTATTGGCGTAGAATGATAGAAATAAGCTGAATTGTAGTTTACCGTTACTGTTGCATGCAGCGCTAGTTCCTGTGTTGATCAGTTAATCCTTTGTTCTGCAATGAACATCTGACGAGTTTTCATGCATTGGAAAGTTTTGAAGCTCCGACGAGCAAGCATTGTTTTCCATAGTTAGTAAAGAGATAATTGAACCAACTATTTATTTATTTAATCTTAATGGTAAGAGGTACGTTTTATGTAATTAGCTAGTAATTTAGACGTAAGAGTGACAAATTATTTGCAGAGAAAGTAGAAACATGTATGGTCGTAAAGCGGGCCCCCTTGTCAATCCTAAAGCGAGCCCCTATGTTGTGCAAAATTAAAAGATATGTTTCATACCAAATTCTCATGTTTCGTGCAATTTATTTACAATTTTCAAGAGGACCAAAATGCCCAAAACAAAGCCGAAACTAATAACACAATATCGTGGTCGAGGGCATGGTAGTGTCAAGTCATTATCAAGATCCTATGATCCAGGAAAGTAAAAGATACCGCTGAAGGTGAAAGGAAGAGCCAAGGAAGACGATTCTAATTGTGGCTCAATCTCTGATATAATATTCTCAACTTTAAATGTTCCACCGGGGAAAACATCGTCCACGGATGACGATGCCACCTGCATGTTCTGCACTGAAACTTTTTTGAGTGATACGAGAGTTGAACTCTGGGTCCATTGTGTCATGTGCTCTTAGTGGGCCCATGTAGATTGTGAGGAGACTGACAAAGTCGTTTATATTTCGTGACTTTCGCCAGTAGAAATCTTAACTTTGTGAAACATTTCATTTATCACGTTTAATTTGGAAGTTTTGGTTCTGAAGTTTGAGATTTTTTTTAATGCCAAATAAGTAGGTTGGAGAAAGAGAGATGTTTAGATTTCTTATTTCTACCAGTAGAATATTGAATATTTCAGTTTTGAAAGTTTCAGTCTTTAAGTTTAGTCTATTTGAAAGATTGTTCTGGAGCTTAAAAAAGAAAAAAAAAAGACTTTTTGATGTGCTATTTCCGCCAGTAGAATGTGGAATATTTAAGTTTAGACATTTTCAGTTTACAAGTTTAATCTACTTGAAAGATTGTGCTGGAGTTAAGAAAAAAGACTCTCAGATTGCATTTCGGCCATTAGAATGTAGAATATCTAAGTTTTAAGTTCAATTTTAGTGTGTTCTTTACTTTTCGGAATTTGTTTCAATTTCTTCTAATAAAGTCTTTTAAAAATTCATATTTCATTTTATTTCAAGCCCCAGGATGAATAGGATGTTAGGATGTTGTTTAGGATGTTGTTTTTAGCTTAAATGCGTAACTCATTTAAGTAATACAGATTTTCGCTTTGTGTAATTTATCTAAATTTAAAGGGGCCCGGTTTTGGAACAGTTTTTTCGAATGCCGAAAATGCAGTCCATATGAAAATCCATTTTTTTCAACCCATTTTTTCCTTGATTGTTATGGGAAGAAACAAGCAAAGCAATTACATATCATATTATTTTCAGCCTGAATAGCATTTTTTTCTGATCGATATTTTCTTAGATATATGAAAAAAACAAAATGGGGGCCCACTTTTGGTACAGTTCCTCTATATATATATATACTGTATATATATATATATATATATATATATATATATATATATATATATATAAACAATAGGGCCTATATAATACAACGATACTATTTTTATGTTATGAAGATATTTCTGCCAGTTAATGTCTGATGAAGATAACGTTAAGTTATTGAAACTGTTACGACTTATTTTAATTTTAAGAAATAAGTAGAGTATATACTCTGGTCGGAAAAGTATTAATTATTTGAGTAATAACATTGTGTTCTGGGACTCGTATTTTAATACAATAGTAAATTTTGAGTCTTTATATGTAGTGTAAATAATTTTGGTACTGTCTATATGAATATTTAGATTTGAAACTTGCACTTTTAAAAATTCCTAAGTCTAAATTTAAGCCTTACACTATGTCTTAAATTCCTAACTTTGATCATTACTTTGCGTTCTGACTTTTATTAACATTCGCTTAAAACTGAGCAAATTATTTTCAGCAAGTATAAAAAAGAAAGAAAGAAAAGAAAAGAAACCGTGGTATTATATATATATAAGGCCTCAACCAATCGGATGGCCCGAATTCGATGTCCATTGAAGGCGGGAAATTTTCCTGGTTCTGCCCTTGTTTCAATCCGACTCAGAAGTTCACCGAAACACTCTGGGCCAGTTGAGAGTTGGAAAAGGGGTGAAGAAGGCTGTCGGAGAGTAGGCTAACTACATTTAACTACATCACTTCCTTAATTGTCGAAGTTGTCGAAACGTAGAAACTCACCTCCGTCCCAGCCACAGTGGTCGGAAACTGGGAAAAAGCGGTCAAAAATCGATTTTGTCAACTTCGTCGCCTATGAAACCGGTATTGATATTTGATTATAAGTATCCCTCCTGCTTCCAAACCTGGAGTTTCAAGACAGGAATATTTTCCTGTCCATAAAATGCATGTAAACATGAGCAAATAAAAATGCCAAAAAGTTAGTAAAAAAAATGGACCAAACAATATGTTTTAACAATTTATATCGTTTCTAAGGTCGATGAAAGCGGTTGAATAGTACATTGGACTCAAATACTGTGTGTTTAGTGAAGAGTTTTGTTTGTTATCCATTGTCATATCATTTATATAATAGCTTTGTTAGTGTTACCGAAAAGTTATATATACGCTTGTATTAGTAGCTCTGCAGTCTAAGCTTATCTATGCTTATCTGCAAAATAAGGTTTATTGAGTTGACCATTAGTAGTACAAAGGTTGAGCATTGAAAGTAGCTGCAGCGAAGTGCAGCTACAGGACTCAGCCACATCTTACTGGAAATGCGTGATGAGTAATGTTGTGGTCGCAACCGAGATCCGCTATCTGAGCCTTACAAGGGGAAAAGGCATATTCTCTTGTATGTAATTTGGATTGCCCTTCGTCCCTGAATCAAAATTGTAGTGAAAGCCTCATACACATTGCAGTGATAAACTATCAGTCATGTGGAGCTGCTGTATATTACACGTCAGAGCAGTAGTATATGAGAAGAGTCTATACTGAATATTTTAATCTTACCGAACAAAATAATCCTGAACTAAATCCCATTCCAGTAAGTATTAGTGCTTTTTCGAAGGTGGTGCCAATGCAAAACCGCGAACTTTAATTTTGCAAGACCAAACACATATTTGTTTTACATCGTCTCTTTATTAGCGCACATACAATTAGAGGGAGAGCACATTGAACCTGTAACCGCTTCTTGGATGCATATTAACACGTTTCATAACTTCTTACTCGCTAGCGATGTCCAATTCACATAAGGCGTCAACATGTTATGTTTTCAATTTATAAACTGTATGTATGATTCACGATGGTGAATTTCAAGATGGCGGCTTTCATTGTTGTGTATCCTCCCCAATTTTTCCTCATCTTTATTACTCCCCTACATTGTTCCTTGGTTATATTTTGCAGTATTTGACATTTATGCGAGGGGTTTCCACACGTTTGGACCACCCTGTATCTTTATTGCACAGGGGACTGCACGTATTGCAGCAGGGGTTCTTCAAATCACTTTCGCAGTATTTCGTATTTGCAATCGATCTAGAAAGGACAATTACGTATAGAACGATAGAGAGAGGTCCGTCAACTTCCATTGTTTCGGAATAAACTATTTTTGTCCGCTTTCTCCAAGTTTCCGACCACTGAGCAGCGCTTCAGCCATTTGTGGGAAGGGATGCGAATCGGTTGCTCAATTGAATTCAAAATCATGAATGTTTGAGTTTGATATTAACAAATATAGGCTAAATTAATGTTATTATTTTACCTTAACACGTAACAAAGACTAATGTAGTCAGGAGCGGATTAAGGGCGGAGCCAATGGAGCCAAGGCTCCAGGGCCCCAGCCTCAGGAGGCCCCCAAAATCCCTCTCTTCAATACTAAAATATAGAAATCAACTTATTGAGCTGAGCGAAGCGAAGCTCTTATACTCGGGTTAGCCGTTTGGTTGTCCGCGAACTCCTCCTAGACCGTTTGGCCGATCTCAACCAAACTTAGCACGCTGATAGAGTATCTATGTCGTGCTGAGTGACAACATAGGTCGAAATCAAAAATCCGATGTACCATCGAGGAATAATCACCGAAAAACGCTTCCTCCTAGACCGTTTGGCCGATCTCAACCAAACTTAGCACGCTGATAGAGTATGTCGTGCTGAGTGACAACATAGGTCGAAATCAAAAATCCGATGTACCATCGAGGAATAATCACCGAAAAACGCTTCCTCCTAGACCGTTTGGCCGATCTCAACCAAACTTAGCACGCTGATAGAGTATGTCGTGCTGAGTGACAACATAGGTCGAAATCAAAAATCCGATGTACCATCGAGGAATAATCACCGAAAAACGCTTCCTGATTACGTAGTTTAAGCTCGCTCAGCTCATTTCATTGCAATCGGGTATATCCATTGCATTCCTAGTATTACAGGATTCAGACCCATGTAATTTTTTTCCGCTCGCTACGCTCGCGGTGTCGCTAGAGTTAAGTCTTCTTCCAAGGGCTTTGATTTCTCTGTAAATTTAGGGGGGACATTCAGATGTAGAAGGTATATATATGAAGATTTTAAGACAAATTGCATTCAAATTATGCCAAATATTGTATATTCATAAATACAATAGGGGACCCACATGAGTTTTGGGAAGGCCTGCCCCCCGGCCCCCCAGGATCGGCGCCCTTGTCTTCTTCCACCAGCGTCTTCACGATACTTATTTTGTGAGGAAGTGAGCTATTTTGGGAGTCTATTACAAAGCAAATTACTAGCTTATGGTGACAATTCCTTTGAAATATCTCTGTCATTTCAATGTCGTTTAATGACGTAATAGAATCTTTTGCAGAGGAAAAATGTAGAAAGAAAAGTCTTCTAACAATGTAGCCTTGTACAGCTTTACCTTTTTTTTTTTACTCTGTTAGTGTTTTTGCAGGGACTGTTGACCATGTGGCTTGTATTTGGCATTTGTATCTTACACTGCAGTATATGAGCAATTAAATGTTAATAATGAAATGTAATTAAACTAATTATTGTAAACCTGGAGCACATTAAAATATTACAACATAGTTCTCGGTGTTTCGATAAGCCTATGAGGCTGTGGAAGGCAGCAAAGAAAATTTATGCACTGGAATTATTCGTAACATAGGGCTCTTTCTATGACAAATATCAAGAAAGACCTCTTTAATTTATTTTAAAAGTCTAGATACCAAAATTTCATTTATCAAATCTTAACAAATTCCGAGGTATGAGTATAGTATTTTTAGGCTACAATTACAACCCCGACTCCCTTTTCTTCCTATCTCCTTCCCTTCCAGATCAAATATCTCTAAAACGTGTTCAATTATTTTAAATGGGAAGTCTAAATACCAATGAAATGGTTTATCCATTTTTTCGTAATGTTGATAAATAAGTTATAACCTCAATTCCATTTTCTTTAGTATATTGGTTTAAATGCCCGTCCTTTTCAAGGAAGAATACCTAACTGTAATTATTTTTTGGAAAAATTTTAAAACCTCCTTCTGTCTGTCTGTCTCTCTCTCTCTCACGGTACGCACTTTAACCAAATTGACACAATAAATACCCAAGTTAGCTATGTTCTAAAATGTACTTTAGGCAGTGGAAATGTTTCCTCCTTTTACCCACTTTATGAATGTAAGATGGGGAACTAAGATATTATTGAAATTAGATCCTTCTTTCCCTGCAGATGGAGTTTTTGGAAACTGAGCAATACGTGGTCAAATATTTTTAATGAGAGGTTTATATACCGAGATTCATCTGCCTAAGATGAGAGTCTCCTGAGGTACTCTGTTTTTGATTTACGTTTTTAATCCCCCTTCCTCCGTTGTAAAATGTATTTTAATGAAACCAACATGATAAAACCTCGGCGCGAGACAACTGCTAATCATGTTCAAAAATTCATTTCAAACAATTCAGCCGTTTACTTGTGATGATGAGACAACGTCGATTCAAATCTGAAGAAAAATATAGAGGTTGCTCCATTCTACCCCTTACAAGCGAAATCTTTGAAAATGTTGGGAGAAGTTTCTGCTTATTTTCAATGAGGAGTTTATACAGAGAATTTCATCTTCCTAACTTGAGGAACTCATGAGATACTTCTTGCTTTTTACCTAACGTGCATAAATTTCAAACTCCCTCTTCCCCGTTAGGAATCCTTGGATGCGCTTTTTGTTCAAAGTGACATGATAAAATTCCAGCTCAAGGTCGGTACTATATACAAAAATTCATTCCTAATGATTCATTTTTATAATATAGCTATAGGTAGATAGTATAAATCTCCGTTCTTCGTACGGGAAAATAAAATTAAATGAGTACCCCCTCACGTGTAAAAGGCTGTTCATGACATACTTTTCGCATTATCGCCAAACTTCTTCCGGGATGAAAGATAAAAATAGGGGTGCGACGAGATCTCCTTTTCTCTTTCTCTGTTTCTAGATCAAATTTCAAAAAACACAGATACAGGAGTTCAATTATTTCAAATGGAAAGTCTAAATGCAAAATTTCATTTCTTTAAATCTAAAGGATTCCGAGATACCAACATCTTATTTTGAAAAAATAAATAAATAAACTCCCATTCCACACCTTACAAGTTGCATTTCCAGAATAGAATAAAGTGCCCATACATATCTCCAAGTTTCTTAAATTTAGAGACATGCAATTTGTTCTTTGGACTTCTTGTTTAAAATAAGTAAACACGAATTTAAATGGATTACCATACACTGAGAAAAAAATCGTATGTGGCGTACGCACAAACGCACGTTACATGAGTAAATCCTGTAGTTTTTGACTTAACGTACAATAACTGAAAACGAGTGTTTTATAATACTTTCCGTATAAGTGTTCCATCTATACGTACTTTCTGTATGACACAATATAGGCGGTCAGGATCTCGCATACAAATGGACGTACATAACACATACCTGACGTATATAACATATGTATATGTATGTAATATACGGAATACTGTTAGATGTCAGACATCCTGCAAAAGGTCCCGGAACATCTAAGAACAGCGCGTCTGTAGCATTTGGATAACGTATGCTTCGTACTGGTTTCTGTAGTAAGCAAGAGGATTCTGTATATTTGTACAATATACCGTTGTCCGGAGAACGGATTTTTCTCAGTGTACTTGACTTAAGTTATTGAACCATAGCATCCATTTTACTTCTCTTCTAGGTCAAATATCAAAACGCTGAAATACGTGTTCAATTATTTTAAATAAAAATCCTGTATACCAAATTTCACATACCTAAAATTAAGGGACTTTAAGATAACGGCCATCTTATTGCAATTTCTGTCCATTCTGCTTCCCTTACAGCTGTAAAGATCGCTGAAACACATGTTTAGTTACTTTAACTGAAAACTCTCAATAAGGAATTTAATTCTCTAATCCTAAGCAGTTTCGAAATGTGGACATATTATAATAATTGGAATACTTACCATTTTTCTCTTTCCATATATTTTCTTCCTTTCTAGGTAAAATATCAAGGAATGAGTTTAATATTTTAAATGAAAAATCTAGAACCAAATTTCATGCTTCTAACTTTAAGAGATTTCGAGATATGAACCTACAGTATTATTTTAATTTCCGACTCCGATCCATTTTTCTTCTCTTGTAGGTAAAATATCGAATAATGATGAATCATGTGTTAAGCTATTTTAAATGCGAGTTTTATTTCTTATATATCAACATCTTACTATTATTGCCACTTTCATTCTCCTCTTCCCGTCAAATTTTTAAAAATGAAAAAAAAAAAAGTAATAGTACCTTAACGTTGCTGTGCACTGTCCAAATTACAAGTTTCTAGCTTATTACTTTTACTCCTCTACATTAGCTGATGGCATGCCTTGTTAGCGTCACTCTTTGTTTTAGGAGATTTTCCTATATCTACCAAAAAGTTACATAAATGATTAGTTTACCGTATCCAGTTTCCCAATTAAAATGTTATAGGAAGTTCAGAAGTCGTTAGTAGTAATATTAAAAGATGCGCTACAAACCTAGATTAGATAAGATTCTATAGAACAATACATTGAAATGGTTTGGGTACAAAACCTCGCGGCCAGAACCTCGCGGACCAAAACCTCGCCTGGCCAAAATCTCGCCTGGCCAAAACCTTGTTGCCCAAAACCTCGCGGGCCAAAATCTCGCCGGTCCAAAACCTCGCCTGTTCAAAACCTCGCGGTCCAAAATCTTGCCGGCCCAAAACCTCTCTTATCCAAAGCCTGGCGGGCCAAAATCTCGCCGGCCCAAAACCTCTCTTATCCAAAGCCTGGCGGGCCAAAATCTCGCCGGCCCAAAACCTCTCTTATCCGAAACCTGGCGGGCCAAAATCTCGCCGGGCCAAAGGCTCGCATTACCAAAACCTCCAGTCCCAAAATCTCATCAAAGGCTCGCGTGACCAAAACCTCGCGGTCCTGATCTCGGGACACAGAATCTTGCCTGGACTAAACTACGCGGGACGTAATCTCGCCTGGGAAGAAATGTCGTCAGTATAAAACGTTGTCACTGCGATTTTTTCGATGTAGAATGCTCTATATATTGCTATATGTATATATTTGGTAATACATAACTGCATTAAAATAATGATAAGAAAAATTCTAACGCGTGCTTTGAAAATCTATCGTATATAAAAATGAAAATGACTATGTTTGTGACATCATACTTCTTGAGCCACCCGACCGATCTCGATGAAATTTTCAACATAGATGAGGTTCGAGCCTCGAATGTATTGTATAATTTCATTTTGACGGCACAACGACGGGGACGGGAGATATTTAAAACTAAATGAAACTTAATAACACTTGAACCACGAGACCAATCTCGATCTAATTTGCCACGCAGATCAGGTTAGAACCTGGCATGGTTTTTATCATTTCACTTTGACGGGAAGGGGGAGACATAGAAATAAATAAAAATGAAAGTGGCTGCGTTTGTGACTTAATAACTCTTGAACCACTCGACTGGTCTCGATCAAATTTTCAACATATATGGGGTTTGAGTCTGGGATGGTTTTATTTCATTTTGTCGGTAACTTATGAAATTCTAGCAAAATCTAATAATATTTATGTAAGTATGAAATAATATCTGAGTTTTTACGTCCCTCGATTATGCCTTGTAGGTTAAAGGAGACGTAGATGATCAGGATGAAGGAAATGATGGAATGAAGAAAGTGGGAGGAAACGGGAATACCCCGAGAAAGCCCACGCTCACGATATTTTCTATATTCTTTTATTATTATTATTATTATTATTATTATTATTATTATTATTATTATTATTATTATTATTTGTAATATGGAATTGCATATTACGAAACTCATTGGGTAAATTTTAAGGAAAGGTTTCATTCCGCAAGGTTTTGGCCAAGCAAGATTTTGGTCCGCGAGGTTTTCGGACGGCGAGGTTTTAACCAGACGAGATTTTGGGCGGCGAGGTTTCGGCCGCGAGATTTTGTCCGTATCCCCATTGAAACAGTAGATTTGTGTGCGTATGTGTGTATTTAGACATAGTATATCAAATTACTACAGATTTTAGAAGGTATTTAAAATAATCTAAGAACATTTAATAGATTCAACTTGGAAAAAGTGTCTTCTAAATTGTATCTGCCAAATTTCTTTTCTTTTTTGGGCGGGAGTATTTTGAACCAGGTGACATTTAATATCGTAAGATTTCATCTAACTACTAAGAATCTTTGAATTAAAAAAGAAATACCTCATAAATTCATATCTACCAAATTTGGCTTCAAAATTTTGGAACACAACTTTTCAAATACACAAGAGCACGTCATAAGATTTCTTGTACAGTGTTCAAAATCTTGAAAAGTACCTTCCGAATTCATACAGATACATACCAAATATGGTTCCAAAATTTTGGGAGATGTACCTGAACCAGAAGTGTATGAAGGCCTCAAATTTGATAAAATTTTTGAACTTATTGAACTTATTGAAATTTTTGAACACATAAAATGACTTCAACTAAAAAAAAGTGATTATTTCAATGTCATATATATCCCGAATACGGTTTCTAGATTTTGGAAGAAGTATCTTGCACCAGTTGACACCTATCTTCCAAATACATTCAGGAATTCAACATTCAAACTATGCCACATTATTATTTTTAGCCTAATCAAGCATCCTATGACATATTTCCTAATTTGGATCTGATTTCCTAATTTGAAGGAGTACCCTGGACCAGGGTAACACCTATCATTCAAATACATTTACCAAATACATTTGTGTCTTCCTATGTCTTCATAACATTCAATGTACCATACGCTATAATATAATTTAGATGAATCATAACGAACCCTTCCAAACTATTATTTTTGACAATTTTATGGACCATCCAAATGTACATCTTCCAATGTGCCATAACCCATAATAAACTTCCAAACTAATGAACGGATTATAACGTACACCTTCTGATATTGTCCCCAAATTAAGGAGTGGGCCATAACGTTCCCTTTCCAAGTACTACCTTTGGCAATTTTTGGGGCTACTCAAATTATGTATCCCTAGTACTGTCTTCCAGGAACCTAATATTCAATTTACTTTAAGATATAATACAGTTTCAAGTTAGGGAGTAAATCATAACATACCCCTTCCAAATATTATTTTTGGCAATCTTTTTTCACTCATCGAAAAGAACAAGATGAACCACCCAAATTTAGAGATAGATGTACCCGAGTCCTATACAACATTTACTAATTTGTTTTAGAATTCCCGAATTTAAGGGTAGACTAATCTACCTTTGGCAAAATTTAAGATGGTTGCACCATGGTCGAACTGTCTTATGAGAGAGAATGAGCCCTGTATCCGTCCATATGACCATATTGCTGTAATAAAACCACATCTTACAGAATAAATTAGGACAAAAACTGGCCACATGGTAAAAAGTATTGCTTGTATTTATAATTTTGACATTTTTGTCTTACCTTGGAAGGAAAAAAGGACCACCCAAATTTTTTAGGCTTACATCTTAGTCCTATAGATCTCAACTTTTATTTTCGATAATTCGTAAGTTTAAGGGAAGTGCCAGTGTAACCCATATCCAATTAAATAGAATGAGCTCATGTATCCATTCATGTAATCATATGTTGCAATTAAACTCTGTCTTAGAAGATGAAATTTGGACAAAACCCAGCCATGTAGTAAAAGATATTGTTCACGTCGATTTTTGGCAGTTCTTTTACCCATGATGGGGATAATGTGGATCACATAAATTTACAGAAATACATATACAAATCCTATAGAACATTTATCTTTTTTTTTTTTTTTTTTTTAGATAATTTCCAAATGTAAAGGATGGACTAATGTTCCTTTTTCGGAATTTAAGAGAAGTGCATCAATGTAACCACCCCTTTTGAAAGAGAATGGACCCATGTATCAAGGCATTGGACCATATAACCTGATAAACCACATCAAAGAATAAATTATATCAAACCTTTCAAATTTGAAATCTCGGCTTTTTTTTTAATCGATACAAGGGCACTAGATGGACTACTCTAAATTTCAGAGGTGCTTACGTTAGTCCTATGTTATCTTACCAGACTTTTTAGTTTTGGCACTTTCCTAAATTTACGAAGCGGTCCAATGCAACTCTCCTTAAATTTAATAGAATGACCAACGTACCCACACCAAAATTTAGAGAGGTGTGGTCCAACGTACCCCTAAACTATGGTCCCTGAGCCAAGAACTTCAGGGCACTGAATCACGCAAATGCTCCCCTTTACTACCGTTATGAACGTGTTTATCATTCCATAAGCATAAAAGTTCCATTAAAATAAACTGGTAAAAATCCAAAAATTTCAATCTCAAAATTATTTTTCTAACAATGCTATTTAAATCTTAATAGTGTATTATTATTAATATTGTTATAATTATTTTTTGATATTTTAGTCGTGTCCAGTTCCAGATCCGAACAAACTCAATGTCCATCTAGTTCCACATACACATGATGATGTGGGGTGGCTGAAAACTGTCGATCAGTATTATTATGGATGTAAGCCATTTTCTTTATCTTTTGGATATATATAATATTTTTACTCTCTACTTAATATTACACAACAAAATCATCCAGATAGCGATTTTTCTTATAATTCCTTTATTTTATTTACCTGTGTGGACAAGAAAAATGCCTGTTCTTCCGACGAAAAGAATAAGGTTTATGGGAAATATTTGAAAGATACATTTGAACTCCCTTCTTACATTTAGAGTTCGTATTTTAATCCAAGAGAAATATAGTTAGATCTAAGTGGTAACAATGTTCAAAAATTCATTTCAAATGGCCACGCTGTTTGTCTGAAGAAGGTGATCCTATACAGCATCGATTTCATTTTTATATTAATCTGTTTTCCGCATATATCATCTTCTATAGCAAAAATTTTACATTGTAGATTTTAACACACTTTATTTGATCTAAAGGATTTTTTGAATCAACCTTTCCGAAGATATTATTTATAATTATCACAAAGATGTAGATTATATCACCCGATCAACAAGTGGAAGAACACGAAAGCTAATTAAGACTAGAATGCGCTGTAATAATCATGATGGACAAGAGTGCAATAAGTATTGAGGTGAATGTACAAGGTGTTCGACGGTTAAACGGACAAAAAAACGTACCTTATAAGTTCAAGATTTCAATATAAGAAAGAATATAACATTTGTGACTAGTCAGAAATGTCTAATTATGGAGATGGTTTCAGTTTATTCCCAGAACACCCTGTATATACCCATAATTGTTTCAGTCGAATAATATGTAAGTTGTTAAAAGGAATAAACTACAGCAAAATAAAGTATTAGGTAATTTTATAACATATTTCATTTAATTTTATAACATTTATAACTTTTCTTACGAAAGAAGCAACAGCATAACTGAAACTGTTACAATGTGATATTGTTAGAATGATATTACGTATATAGTTACCTTCAATCTTGGGTAATTAATATTCTCTTTTTTCTTCATTTCCCGCAAGTAGTTTTACCATCTCATCCAACGGCGCCGACTTTCCAAAATTTATGTGGGTGTATATCAATGGCGAAACGTGATATATGTTTTCAGAGGAGTCTCAATATTTTTTGATTGATTTCCCTTTCGGTACGCATGGTCTCATCTGTATTTTATTGTATAATGGAACTGTACTCTAATTCCAAAAAGAGAAAAAAACTTATTAATTGACTTATATATATTGTTTAGTTTATTCATTTTGACAAAAAAAAAAGTTTCAGAACTCACATATGTTCTAATTCTTTTTAATAGCTAGAAACGATATCCAGCGAGTAGGAGTTCAGTATATTCTGGATGAAATCGTTCAGTCTTTACTATGGAACCCAGACAGAAGGTGAGAAAAATGTTCTCCAATCAAAATATTCACATTGAGTATTTCTTCAAAACTAATCAGTGAAATCAATTGCAAAAAATAGCAAATTAAAAACATTATTTTTTAGTTTCAAACCTATGTAAATTATTGTTGTAGTTTTTTATGTATTTTAAAAATACTTTGATTTGTTCAACATATTGAAATTATGTGATCAGATTTTAACAAATGAAATGACTAAAATTTTTACATGTATTTCTAAATTTGTTATATTTTTTATACTTGGATTCAAAATCAAATATTGTGTACAAATGTTCGACCTATTCATGTTTCTATTTTTAGAATTCCACTTATAGCATGATTTCTATTAATTTACTGTACAAATTTTGATAGTTTTCATTAAATTATAAATCGTTAAATAAAATAAAGAACTTTTCAATATACTACTGTTTTGCCAATTTATAGGCCAACGTAGTGACTGATATAGACTTTTCGTTACGTTGGCCGGAAAAATGAAATTGAATAGAACTTCAATAGTAATTGAGTAAGGAATTCTGTAAGCATAACATCTACGTGAGGACTTTTTTTTTCTATGTGAAAACACAAGATTCTACGATGATATTAATAGTAATATCTTCTTTAAAAACTAGGTTTTTAGAAGGAATTAGAGATTACTAAATAAAATTTTATCAACCAGTGGCCAACCTGTTTATTAATGTTATCTCAATATTATTCATATTATAAAAACCTCGCTTATTTTTTTAAAGAATTTATTCTCTTGGTGCTATCTTTAGACCTACAGTAGGTCTTAACTTTATTTTCAGTAAATCATAATCTTACTAATGACGAAAACATTTTTCCATTTGAGTTGAATTGAGTTGAGTGTCCCTTTCAGAAGCGAGGCTAAAGTATATATGTGGACCTACAATTTAAGGTGGGATCCGAGCCACACGAGCTCCTGCCGGGAATCGACCCCGATCTCCCACGAAAAGGCGTGAACGCTAACCGCTTAGCCACGAGGGAGCTTAAAAAACATTTTTCAAGATATAACTTTTTCCTTTTCAAATCTCGTATATAAAAATAATGTTTGTATGTTTATTTGCTTGTATATTTGCCCGGTATACAAATTAACACCTTGGCTGTATCGAAGAGACCGAAATCTGAAAGAGACTGTTTAGAATTTTTTTATATGTATCCTAGGAAGAGGAAGTTTCAAAGGGAAACAAGCGATTTAAAATTAAAGTTTTAAAAATTTATCCGAAAATGAATTATCTCAAGATCTCAGGAAGATGAAACTCGGTGTGTGAACCCATTTTTAAAAACAAATAGACATACAAATATGGCTTACAATCTGGAAAAGATATTGTTGAAACAAAACACGCCTAGGATGTGGAAAGCGGATCACGTAAAAGTAATCAAAAACGACTTATATTAATGACGAATGCATAGTTTTTGACTTCACTGAGATGAATAGTTAGAACCAAATTGTTAAAACTGCTGATGCCACCATATTTATCCCCATTGGCAGAGGTATGAAAAGGAGTTTTTCGGAGTCTCGAAGTTGAGTGGCGAAGTCTAGATAACATTTAAGTCCAAATTTAGTCAAGAATGTGCATGTCAGCTGATCCAACGAAGACGTTGCTTGTAGTTATTTACCTCCTCAATTCTTTATTTTCAAATATGTACATAAACATTAATCTTCCCGTACTAGCCTGGGGACTTCTGCTAGTTTTAAATATTTCCAAAATATCGGACATCATTTTTTTTAAAGATGTACTTAGAGTGAAACAGTAACAATTATAATAAAAAGGATAAGTAATAAAATAGTATTTTGTCCACTGCATCACTAAGTCTTGTAACATTTTTAAGATTCTCATACGCGGAGACGGCTTTCTTCTGGCAATGGTGGGTAGAATTGGACGACATCCAAAAGGAACAGGTGAAGGACTTGGTGAACAGTGGTCGACTGGAGTTCATCGGTGGAGGATGGAGCCAAAGCGATGAAGCAACTCCCAATTACCAACATACCATCGATCAAATGACTTATGGACACAGGTAAGTATATGGAATTCTTGGAACATTGGGACTCTCAACATCTTTCACAATACTGTAGTGCAGAATCTAACCTAACGATATGAACTAGTAGTACTGAGATCATCGGAAGTAAACGAAGGATTTTTTTCATTCTCTTAAAATTGACTAATTTGAAACCTAATCAAGAGATGACTCTTAATCCTTAAAGGATGCACGTACTACGTTTCATTTTCTTAACGAGAAATATCAAGAAGTTCGGATGAGTTTTGTTTGCACATAAAATGATTCAGACAATTTAAAAACAAATCAGAAATCAATATATCGTTAATAACTACGCCTAGAATATGGTATATTAATTTCTTTGTAAAGAATACTGAAAGGTCAGTTCTTGTGAATCAATGTCCTAAACAGAAAGGATTAACTTCTTTTACGGGTTGACTTGATTGAGATAATCATTTGCAGTTCGCCGAAAAAGGTAATACGTAGGTCACATCTTTTTTATTATTCTTGAATGGTTGAAATATCATATTACACAGTAAACAAGAAATAAATATCAAATCGATACGATACTGAAAAGGATACCTATACTTCCAAATACCATATATTCCATGGCAGTCTCTATTCAATATTTGAACATACTAACGTAAAATATTCCGTTATAGGGCTAACTATCTTAGAGCTTTCTTGTGACCATATGTAAAAATGAAATATGAAATTTCCGTATGACTTTGCCTTATTTTCACCATTTACCAAATTGTTAAAAAACGAAGAAGAAATAGTACCAATAATATTTAAGCTCGTTGCGTTTCAGTTCAGCAAAATATGTTCTCTCTTGCTTCATAAGAATATTTCCATTCAGAAAGATGTATCATCAGCTTTATAACAGTAATGATAGATTGATTTTTCCAAAATGGATTACTGTCAATTTATTCCAAACAAAAATCACTGTCGTGAGCTGAATCATCTTTCTCTGTTGGATTACTGTATACTGAAATCTCACTTGAGTTTCCTACCGAACTCCCCTGCATTTACAGAAAAAAAATGTGCATTAGATCAGGCTTTCTCAAGCTTTTTCATATCACAAGTCAGGTGAAAGTTTTGTTTACACAAAGAAATTCCATGTGATTACAATCTACACCATGTTTCTAGTTATGAAGAAGATTTCTCCTTTCCCCTTATGTAATGCAAAACCTAGTGTAGGTTTTGTTTCATTAATTTAAATATGTTGAGATCTTCCGAGTATATCTGTTCAAATAGTTTATGGATCCATACAGTCTTTTGATGTTTAACCCTGAGTCAATCCGTGAACTATGTTCTCTTGGTGTGCTCTGGTTTCGGCGAAGTCAATCCGATTCTTTTCAGAGATCCACTTCTCACATTTTTAGTGAATGTTCCGAGATTGTCAATTACTCCTTACACTGTTATTCAGCCTACATAGTATATGGGTCTTTGAAAAATTATTATTCTACTTTGAAAAATTGAGAAATCGATTGGTAGTCTGATTGGAAGATTTAACAATCAGTATCAGTAAGTTATACATCATTAACTGAATGCATTACGCAGTTAAAATGATCGAGTTTTCTTTTTCTTTTTTTAGAAAGTGTGATTATTACTGGGTCAGAAAATGGAGCAATATTTAACACTTTCGGTCATAAGCCCGAGCAAGACTTGGGGTAACTTATTAATTGCAAACGGACGAGCTCGATAATATTGTAGCAATTCCATCTAACAATATCAATAAATGTATTTATCTTAGAATAGAATGTTTAAATATTTTTAGCCATATATTTTCGCATGCCTACCTTTCTTCTACTACCTGATACGTATACATTAAACCGATAGGAAGCGGTAATTTGCTATATTAGCTCAGAAGTGAAAGTATTAAAGCTCTTTGCTAACCTTACACCCACTTTTATCATTAAAATAACTTAGACAATGAAGAATAACAAAACTTTAGGAACTGAGTCAGATAGTACCTGGAATATAATATGACAGGAAGAGATAATTGTTTTCAAGACTTTTCGTATAGTGTATAAATTTGGGCTTAACAATTGGACCGCTAGGATGCTACGTGACCTATCTCCAGAAAAGATTTTTGTAAACTGTAAATTATAAACTACAAAGTTATAATTTTAATATGTAGAAATGTGAATTGCTTATGAGATATTGAACTTCAAATTTCACTCCTAGGAAAATTTCAATTTTGGTTAGATCACTTGGCATCCAGACGGTCCAATTATGATGTCATGATGCGCACCCAAATTTCTGGCCTATAAGGAAAGATTTGGAAACAGTTATTAGTGTAATAATATTTTGTAAATACTGTACTACCTGGCTCACTTTCTATGTTTCTGATTATTTTGATGTATTTAAGCTATTCAGTAAAATTCTAAAATATGTAAGTGAGCTTAGCAAAGAGTCTTAATTATAGTAAAAATTGTAAGGACATACTATGTTCAAATTAAGACTACCGCTCTTGGTTAACAATCAACTAGCTCGCCAATGTAATTATGTAAGACATTAAATTTTTCAAGCACAAATAATTTTAAAAATATATGAACAGCTTTACTTTTCTTCATTGTTCTTCTTTCGTTAATAGGAAACTTAACGAGACTTTTGGTGAGTGTGGCCGTCCACGAGTGGCTTGGCAGATCGATCCATTTGGCCACTCCCGAGAGATTGCCTCAGAGTTTGCTCAAATGGGTTTCGATGGCCTGTTCTTCGCAAGACTCGATTACCAAGACAGGGACCACAGAAGGCAAACGAAAACTTTGGAGCATGTGTGGCAAGCCAGCAGGAATCTTGGTAACATGAAATAATTATATAAATATTTTATTTTATTTATTTATATAGACTTCAGTTAAACAGTTCATTTGCTAAACCAATCGAGGTAATTGCTGAATATACTACTAGATTGGTCCGAACGATATGTCTGCTTTGACGTCTGGAAGAATATTCACCTCAGTAATATACTACAGGGATGGGAAAAAAAGTCACGCGTATAACATCACAAACTCTGTACACGCCCAACAAACAGACTAGGATATCCGGACGTCAGAAGACAATGGATTGTTGAACAGTCATATGAACATACATAATGTAGAACTCACAATTGCGAATATTTCTTTACGAATTAAAACTGGGACATTCTACAGAAAGCATGAAAGAGGTTTGAACAGGAATGGCGAATAAACTCACTATTCGCCATTGTTTTCTCAAATTTTGTTCTGGTCATACTGAGTTACAAAATTAGCCCAGCACCGATCAACATCACGAGATCCTCAAGGACACCGCAGAAGCATACCCTTGGGAAATTGTTCGCACCACTACAGACGAGTAAGACTTACTACTGTCATTTGGCGGCTCCGTGCAATAGGTAAGATGAAAAGGTTGAACTCATGGGTAACACATGAGTTGACACTGGCCAGCAAGACTCACCATCTGGGTGTGCTATTGTCTGAGTGCAAGCTTCTTGCATCAGATTACAAACATCTGACATGACAATCGTAAATGATCAGCACAATGCTTAGTCAGTAATAAACGTCCTGAACGGTTTGCTAAACCACCTCTCCATCCACTAAAAAGACTGTTGCTGATAAGGTGGTTTATAGAGGGAATAACTCATTATGTCATTCTCTGTCTATACGAAACCATAAATGCTGATCGTTACAGTGCTGAAATTCATTAAATACACCAAAAACTTGTCCGCAAGCATCACACAATGGTCAACAGACATTATATCCTCATCTTGCACAACAATGCTTGCCCACTTATTGCACGGTGCAGGCTCTCCAGGAGTAGCAGTATAAAGCCTTTCTTCATCCAATATATTCCCCAATATATCTCCCACTGATTACTATCTCCGGCATTTCGATCACTTCTTAGGAGGGAATTCTAATGATTGAGCGGTGCAAATTACGGTTGAGAATTTTTTCGCACCGCAGACTACACACTTCTTTCGTCACGGAATCCAATCGTTGGCTGAACGATGACAAAATGTGTGCACAGGACGACTATTTTGATTATTATTATTATTATTATTATTATTATTATTATTATTATTATTATTATTATTATTATTATTATTATTATTATTATTATTATTATTATTATTATTAATATTGAAGATGTTAAAAAATAAATTTCTAGCCTGCTAATCATATGCAAATAGTACAACTCTTCCTCTTACCTCATTAGAGAACAAAATATTAGGAAAATACCAAAGTATCTTTCTTATTGATTCTATTTGTAGCTGTATGAAATACAAAACCCATCTTATCCAAATGGTTACTTTTTAGTAAACAGTAAAATCCCCTGCAATGCAAACGATACATTTGGCAAATATTGGGTTTCACAATCATTTTTCCAGCTACCTGAAAATTGTATTATAAAAGCCTTCATAAACTCGAACATACCAGTTGTATTGAGTTGTACCACCAATTCGAGTTCAGAAAGTTGTATCGAATATTATGTTTTCAATTTCGGATAAAAAAAGAAACTTCTGCATTTGATAGAAGCATATGTTGCTTAACTTGCCAATAGTATCCTCTGACAGTCGAGCGCTTCGAATCTGTTTAAGGCCCCTGTAAGATACGCCTGACGACCCTATGCTGAATCACTGTATTTCTCAAATAACATTGTTTACTCGAGAAGTTGTGAAGTTTTATGGAAACTAGCTTTGAGTTCATAACATTGATGGCACATGCCATCTGAGTCTCTAAGCTTTACTATTTGTATAATTTTACATATTTGTTCCGCTAAGCAAACTGAATTCAGTAACTGATCAAGTATTCAAATTCGCACAGTGATGGTGAACATAAAAGACAAGGAGTACGAATAAACACCTCACTAATTAACAATGTTTTTGGTAAATAGCAGCAATAAGTACGCCAGAAATTTTTACTTCGGGGAGTGTTCAAAATAAAAGGACGGGTGTGCTCTCAGAATAGTGATATATTTTTTAAACAAACTCATGCAAACAAGAAAACAGTATATTTTCTTGCGCAACTATTGCAATACTACTACTGATAATAATAATAATAATAATAATAATAATAATAATAATAATAATAATAATAATAATAATAATAATAATAATATCAGCTCTTTGCAGTGGTAGGTCCAATAAAGTAAGTTCACACATTTGAGCATTTATTATTATTATTAAACTAACTAATACAGTGAAACGTCTCAAAACGGACATCGGTGGAACCGACGTAAATGAGAGGTGTCCCTAAAAGAAAGGGTTCTCTCTCATAACACCACACTACACATATTTATGGCATGGGGGAATAAGAAAGTTTGTTCTCTTATGAAGATGTCCACTATTGAGAGATGCCCGTTAAGAGAGGTTTCACTGTATTAGGAATCAACCTCTACTATTTTACCCAGTAATTACATGTGAATTGATTACATACGAATTATTGTAATTATTTTGCAAAATTCTACTATTATTTCAATGTATTCACCCCAGCAAGTTTTAGTGGGTGATTTTGTTTTTTAAAATATTAATTGGGAAAAAATTCCCTCGTCCCATGCTGAAATCACATTCGTTTAGTAATTAATACTATACATAGTTCCAATTTCATTATTTTAATATCCTAACTCTGTTGTTAACGTTGATTGTTGTAATATTATTTGATCTCTTAATCTCTGTTCCTGCCCCTTCTTGGCTACGTTATTGGTTCTGAATATGTTTCATAAGAAAATTATTCATTGATTTACTTGTTTCCCAGAAATCGAGTTTTTCAATTTATAAATATTTTGTATCTTTCTGTTTTGTCTTCTTTAATATACCCAAATTTTAATAATCCCAGCGCTCATAGTGGTCTGGTCTCTTGTAAATAGTTGAAAAGTGGCCAAAAATGGCCAAAAGCACACGAAAAAGTGACCAAAATCTCATCTTGCCCCTTTTCTCCTTTGTCAATTTCTCCATCATCTCTCTCTTTGTTGTTTTGTTTCTTCTTTACTTTTTCTTTTTGAGCTTCCTCGTTTCTTGGGTTTTCAAAGTATGCTTTGTAGTTACGGTAAGCAGACTTAGCAGATGTAAAAAGCTTCTGAGTAAGTGGAACCAGTTCTGGCCTATTTCCGAATTTCTTCATCCCAGACATTATATTTAACTTGGCATTAAGAGTTCTCAAAAACGTGAAATATTCAAATTCATCACCTACTCTTAAGAAGAACATACAAGAAGCATAACACAAGACGAACATGATGAACCAAACAAACACACACACAACGTTGAACGGAGCGTTAACTATTACGAGAGAAAACTAAAAGATTATTATAATAGAAGAAAGAATAGAGACAGAAGGGTTCTCTACCCCACCTTGAAAGCTTAAGCATCCACCAACGTCCACTGTGCTTTAGAAAGAATAAAAGCTGAAGTTAGAATAAAGCTGACTGTTTTACATGTGACAGCAAGTATTGAAGCTTTCAGAAGAGTAAGAGTAACAAGTTTCTGCCTTTTTCCATTTGTTTTTATATTTTTCTTAGAAAACTGCCAATCCAACACATAAATCGCGCGAAAAAGTTGCTTTACCTCTCAAAAAATAACTTTTAGTGACAAATTTGAAAAAAGTAACTTTTAGTAACCAACTTGAAGAAAAGTAAATTTTAGTTAAAAAAAGAGTGACTTGCTATGAGCCCTGTTCCGCTCAATGAATTTACGTGAATAAAAATATACTTTACAAAAAATTAAGCTAGCGCCAAATGCGTTCTTGTATAACACTAGACTCAGTCTAAAATATATATAATTCTTACTTCGATCGATCTCTTCATTTCTAAAAACGTTTTGATTACACTCTTCTGACGTCCGTTGATACACCACTTGCAGAGCAGGCTCGAAACCAGCCACAGAGCTTTGGGGGGCCATGAATATATTAGAAGGGGCCAAGTCATTAAAAATTCTCTTACAAATAACTAAATTGTTCATTTTGTATTGAGGTCTGGAGCGGACATGAAAAATTTAGGGAGGGCCAGGCCCTCCCTAGCCCTCCTCTGGTTGCGAGCCTGTTGCAGAGTAGCACTTACCAACTGAATCTGGTATAGGCTTATTACTATATTGTCACATTTTTCCTTATTGAGGAGGAGGTAGGTGAATGACCGCTCAAGACGTTGCCAATTTCGGTCATCTGCATCTGTGCATCAATCTCTTTTCTCGGAAACGACAGCGGAACCCAGGAGGGTAGGTATCAGCGGTCTGTTTTGTCAATTGTTTCAATCGAAACACCGCCCGAAACAATGAGGTGATGTAATTCTCGAAGCCGTACATGGGAACGAGGTCGCTTCGTATTTTGAATTGAAATGAATAAATAAGAATATTGCCTTCCTTCCTAAACGCTAAACCTTTTTTTAACTTGATGTAATAAATAACCTATATGATATTGATTGATACAATTGGATTTGGGGGAGTATTTCTTTTCCATCCAGAAGTGTGTGTAAAGAAATTTGGAGGTGTGTTAGGGGAGTGTTGGGGGGGGTGTAGATTACTTCCTCAATAGCAGCCTAAATTTCTTCATTTGCTAAGCAATGAAGTTTGAATAGTCACTCTTACTCTTAATTCATGCAGCTACCTAAGACATAAGTTTATTGTTGGGTTGCATTAACAGCGAAGATTTTTAGTTTTCGAATGTGAAACATGTTTCATAAACTCCATCATTCTTCATTGTTGATCAAGCAACAGAAGCTTTCAAACTTCTTGTTTACGGATACGAAAAAGCAATTCATCCAGATTTTAACTTCGGGCGAAAACATTTAGAACCACTCTAAACTCTGGGAAGAAGAGTAAGCCCCTTTCAACGAGTCAAAGTTTCCTAGGTTTCGCGAACAATGTACTACCAAATGTCTGGTAACCCGTTTATAACGCTTAATTTCAAATGACATTAAACCATTTTGAATAGAACTTAAGGTTATTAACTTACATAAGATTCACTGTAGTTGAACAATGTAGATTATACAGAAGAAACTGTTTACAAAAAAAATGCTAATTATTTTTAAATAAAAGAATTTTGACTTGTTTTCAGGTGAAGATGCCTCATTGTTCACTGGAGGGTTTTACACCCATTATTCTCCGCCCTCGGGATTCTGTTTTGATATGAATTGCGGAGATACGCCCATAATTGACAACGATGGACCGGATAATAATGTTCAAAGCAGGGTAAATAGTTTGTTCATCTTTCGGTATGTGTACCATCTGTAAGTCAAGGAAGTTGTATCATCCATACTGATAAACAGCTGAATTAAAATACAAAACTTGTTATTTCTCTCTTATCTATTTTAATTCCGTTCTTATTTCTTTTAGCATTAATTTACAAAATAATGAATAATTCATGTTTTCTTTTATTATTATTATTATTATTATTATTATTATTATTATTATTATTATTATTATTATTATTATTATTATTATTATTATTATTATTATTATTATTTAATTTCTTAGCAATTGGAATATATTTTGCTGTATTAGCGTAAGTATCATGTGGGTATAAGAATGTTATGAAAGTTCGCGACTTCTTGAACAAAAATGAGAACGTTTAAATTGAAACAAGGGAAAAATCATATTTAATCTTCAAATACTGTATTATATAACATCTAGTCATGTTTGAGTTGAGTTTTTGATTACGGACCTCTATAAACACTCAACAACTTATAGGCAAAGAAGTCACGGTTTTTAGTTTTCACGTCGTTTAGATTTCCATATGTTCTACTGCGAAGAGAATGTGCTATCGACAGGAATAAACAGTAGTCTCTAGGTCCAGGGTATGGTGAGTAAGCTGGATGCAGAAGTTCGATTCCTTCTAGTTCTATGATTTATCTATTTAGATCATAGCGGGAGTATCCGGAATGGCGGATTGCGAGACATATCCTAAAAGAGCTAGTTCTAGTTAAATTACATATGGATTCCCTGCGTCAGTCGGCAATGGGTTTGGGAGTTACGGACCTGTAAAATTAATATAGGAATCCATAGGAAATAAAACCTAGGCATTTCCTGGATGTCTCTTTCTGCTAACCTGAATATAATGTAACGCTCCGGGCGAAGACGCATCATAGGAGTCTGAATGTCCCAGAGTGCTTCCAAGAACCTGGCTGGAATATGTATAGCAATTACCTTCGACAGCATTTGAAAAAGAGAAACCAAAACGAAACATGAGGAAATAAACTTAAACCTGCAGATATTGATTTCAAGAAAGGGCTGATACCTGGAAGATGTATAGGAAAGATTCAACGATTGGATTGCACTTCTTCAGGCAATATAAGTCATTCATCAGCTACTTAACTGACACACACTGCTGTTGATGAGTAATGTGAACATCTGGCACCGTGACCGACTCCTGGCATTGCAGTTGTATACGATCTATCAGTTCAGCGCTCCCAGGTTCAGGATTTGATTCGAAACGCTTTCTACAAAGCTGATTGCTTGGACGAAGAACCGGGAATGTGGACTTTCCCTCGTGATTATTGTTTTGACTCAATCGACAGTGACACGGTTCCAAGTGTAATAAGTTAGCGTTTGTCAAGCCTTCAATAACAATCCTTTGATTTAAATCAAATTTAGTCTTGTCTGTTTGAATCCTACCTTCCACTTGCCTCTCGTACTTTATAGATGTTATAGTTTCTATGTGGTATATTACATAAGGTTAACAGAAAGAAACGTCAAGGAAATGCCTAGATGTTGTTTTTTCTATGGATTACAGGGTTAACTTTACAGGCCCGTAACTCCCGAACCCATTGCTGACTGATGCTGGGAAGCCTCCACCATTCCGAATTCAAAGGAGCGAAAAATTACTTGTCAAATTTATTTTTATATTTGAGTAGACATCTCTTCAAGTATCCAATAATACATAAATTCTACCGTAGTGAACGTACTCAATAGATTACTTTCCACACTACTTTAATTTAGACTTGAGTAACACTTTTATAATTTGAAGTATTTAGTATAATGTCTATTTTATAATTATAGGTAGATGATTTTGTACGTGTTAGCCAAGAAGTTGCGGAAGCATTTGCTACAAACAATATAATGTTCACAATGGGAGATGATTTCAACTATCAAAGTGGATCATTCTGGTTTAGGAACATGGACAGGATAATCAAGTAAGTACAAAGTACAAATGTTTCGCTTTATTTTTACTTTTTATTCATAATAAATGTGAAAATTAAATTGGGTGCATGTATATATAATTTTAATATTTATGGATGGAATTTCATGTTAATAATATTAAATTTATCAAAAATTTAGTGTATCAAAAATTCAGTGCCAGAGACCAACTTCATTATGAGTAAAGATGATACGAAGAAATGGAGAGGAAAGTTGTTAGAAATAGATGGTTTTCAATTTAAAATGGTAGATTTTTACAATTGCACTAGCCCTTTCAGTTCTTCATTAGAAAACTGCTCTCTGTTGCATGGAAAAGCATCATTTCTAGTTTAGCAATCTGTTCCAATGGAACATAAGGGTACGCAAAATTGATCAGAGAAACGTGCGTATTGTTGTGCCGGAACATATATCACCTCAAATCCATTTCTCAATAACGCTGTATTGTAAATATAGTGATGGGCAAAATACTTAGTGAAAATTCCGCCAATTTAGATTGAAAACCACTCATTTTCAATAACTTCTAACTTTATCTTCACTCATAATGAAGCTGGCCGATGGGCCAGTAATTTTGATACATCAAACACACACACGTATATATATATATATATATATATATATATATATATATATATATATATATATATATATATATATGTGTGTGTGTGTGTGTGTGTGTGTGTGTGTGTATAGTGTTTCAAAAACTTACATACATATAGTTTGAGAAGTGATTCCTGACACCAACATAAGACAAAAAGTATAGACCAACCTGAGTGTGCAGAAATCTGTCTTTTCGGAGTTACAGGCTACTGAAACCATGAAAAAATGAAATTTAAAGGTCCATAGCTCCAATACTATGGGACCTATTGTAGTCGGATCAAGATTTCACTTTCGAATTAGTATGTGCCCTATCCATATTTCAGAATCCTGCGGTACTTCCGCAACAATTTGTATAAAGGTAGTTGAGGAGTATTTAAAATTATACGCCCGTAGCCAAACTCCCTCTATAAAAATTGTTGCGTGAGTACCGCGGTATTCTAAAACATATATTATGGGTAGCGCCCATATTAGTTCCTAAGAGGTCTTGAACCGAATACGATAGGTCCCATAGTATTGGAGCTATGGACTTTTAAAATTCATTTTTTCATGTTTTCCGCAGCCTGTAAGTCCGAAATGATGGATTTCTGCACCCAGATTGGTCTTTACTTTTTGTCTTATCTTGGTGTCAGGAATTACCTCCCAAACGTTGTCGGTGTTCTTTTCAAACACCTTGTATATGGTAGATTCATTATAACAAAACAAGGAACATGAAAGGAAAACAATAAAATCAAATAGTTAACATTCCACTTCATTAAAAAAAATGAGTACTTCCCTACTTAAATCAAAAGATCTAAAGATAGAACAAATGGCACACGTCTCGACACCCTTAACGCACTATAAAAAATTCTTCCTGCTTGTTAGGAATTTTCTTCCTGAAGTGAAGTAAAATTTATAGTTTTACAACCCATGAATACGTCTTTTGGGTTAAAGTAGATAGATGATTAATGAAAGTGAGTGATAATTTGGGAGGAAACGAGATAACCTTGAGAAAACCAACGAACACGGTGTTGTCCGCCACAAACTCGAGAATCGAACCATGGATCACTTGCGCCAAACATAAGCATTCTACTACTGTGCCACCGTGTTATACCTTAATTTAAATTCTCTCCATCTAGCATATTAAACACAGTGACCGTGTATTCCTTGAGTTAAATTGGTTCAAAATAAGCAAAACTCGGGAATCAAAATTATTATCAATAAACTTCATACTGGTATGTTGAAAGCGGTTAATTGCTATAGAACAAGAAAAATGCTCTTTCAGTAACAGTTTTTCCATTATAAAGGCCTTAATATATTCATTACATGTCGTTTCGTTTGCTTATGAGAATAGCGATGTTATTTCTCAAATCCTAATTGCTTGCATTTCTTTCAGGCATGTTAATGAACTAAGAGATGACATCAATGTATTCTATTCGACGCCGTCTTGTTACTTAAAAGCTCTAAATGATGCTCAACTCACGTGGAGTACGAAACAAGATGACTTTTTCCCGTATGCAGATAGGAAAGGCAACTATTGGGCGGGGTATTTTACTTCCAGAGCCACTCAAAAGTACTTCATCTACAAAGGAAATCAACTCTTGCAGGTAATAACAATTATAGGTATCACACAAGTGGGAACTCTGAATGAGAGCTAATTATTTAATTCTGTTTTCTTGCGTTTCTTGTCCATTAGCTCAAAATTTGCAAGGGCATAAAAAAATAAAGATATATATAACGGAGAGGTGGATAAAATGATCCACTTAAGACAAATTGGCCTCCAGATCTTAGCTCTAATGATCTATATTGTAGTAATTGTTTCGGTAGGATAAGATGTTCCTAACGTGCAATTTCGAACATTGTCAACAAACATCTTCGATAATATTTTGACACAAACTTGAACCTATTGCGAAAGGATATTTTGCCTAAGGAGGTGGGTAAAATGATCCGTTCATTCAAAATAATTGAAAAATGCTGTGAACTTACAAAAATGATTTTTTTAATGGAGTGCAGGGTGTAGTAATAGTGTGTTTAAGTATGTTAATAATAATAGTATTTATGGTTTGTTAAAATAGGCTAATATATTGTTCAATATAGAAAAAGTATTTTGAACACTTAGTTCTGTTATGCTCTTTTTTTATCAGCTTCCTTGTAGCCTAAGTGGCAGAACACATGTCATACACAAAGAAATCTTCATCTTCATCAACACATTGATTTTGGTCCCATTCTTGGAACTGCTGACACATTATCCAACCCTCACGTCCAGCAGACTTTGAATATAAGTCATGACAATAGATCCACTCGATATATGTCATGGATTCGTCGTCAAAAGCAGATGACACTTGATATTTGCGCCTTGCAACTTCTTCGTTTTAAAAATCATTGCCTTCTTTGTATACTCCTTTAATGCAGCTCCCAGAACAGCAGTCCTAGAATGGTTCGATGGGTTTTTCTGGACATCACTTAAAGGAGGCCTATCTACAAGGATTTGACTATCATGCTCATCTGGATTACTTTGAGTCAAATAAACAGAAATAGCAACATGATCCCTAAGAAAACGGAATAATAATAAGCTAAAGTGATCCCGGAATCATTTTGCCTTTTCATATGAATTCTGTTAAATACGTTCTTGTGTGACAAAACATGGAAAAGACTTACAACTGCATTGATAATGTATAAAATTAAGCACTGACTTTTCAACGTATAGTGTCTCATTTATATTCTAATTCATGCGTTAGTACAAATACAGCAAAATTTAACACTTGCATTATAAACAATGTTATGAAAATGTTATTCTGTCGTCTGGAAGACTAACTAAACGTTTCTCATCTATAGAGAACTGATGCACAAGGACAGCTTATTTTGAGTTTCGTAGCAACTACATGATACGACAGGCAGCGCCACCAATTTCCGCTGTAGGAGTAGGGGATCATTTTATTCACCTCTCACCTATATATATATATATATATATACAGTGGCGGCGGTTGGACGTTAAAAGTGAGGGGGCAAGACATGATCTGAATATTTGTATATAAATGTTAGTTTTCCTGGTTGTTTCTAACATTTTGTTTGACGAAAGGTTGTATAACTAATAGGATACTATATTTTCAGTTAAAATACCGTATATCGTATATAATAGTTTATTAAGTAAATTGAGAAGAACAACGCAAGTAGATACTAGCCCTTTGTACTCTTAAACAACGAAAGTGTAAAAAGAGATTTGATTCCTTGCTCATGAACATCTTAAAATTCTGTCTGGAAAATTGTGTGATCAGATTATTTAATAAATTTGCAAAACAAATAAATAGAAAGGATAATATTAATCATAGTAATGAATAATGATGCTTGTTTTGCAAAAGTTATATTGAAACTGAGGATTAATGAAAAACTTAATATTTAATTCCACACATGATATTAAATGTATGTTATTACTCTTAGAAAATGAAAGACAGTAAATACTACAAGCATATGCTACGACATTTAAAGAAATATTTGCTTTTGCAACTTCTTGAAATATGTTCGTTGCCATTAGGTGCAGATTTCACTTTCTTGGAACACATCAAAACACAACAATACTTACAATCCACACTTCAGTTTTACAAAATAAACTTAAAACCTAGAATTATGTTCAATTTACTACATTTTATTGTATATACACTCGTACATCCTTAAACACAACACTTCACTCGTATATTACACTACAAAACAATGGAAAAGGTAGAAGTTGTTTCTTATCACGCTCTTTTTAATCGATATTCCTTACTTTAGAAAGAAGAAAAGACATTTTAGGAACTGTCAATTTTTGTGCAATTAAAGAATAACTTGTGAAATAGGCCCTACTTTTTTGCATAATGTTCTTTCGATTAGCTTCAAAGCTTCTCACTAACATATCGAGCCCTTGTAAGAAGAAATGAAAGTATGTTGAAATTGTGCTCCAATAGGTTATTTTTTGGGGTTATTTTCTGTGGCGATTAAAACGCAATTACTGTAGCTTTCTTTACTCCACGGGAAGACAACCAATACGTATTCACGCAACAGCAAATATTATATGGTAGCATTTTTTCCTATTAATCACTAACACATACAAAATCGTTACATTTCCAAATGAAACTATATACATTAATTGGTTACTTAAAAAAAGTGCGGGGGCAACTGCCCCCCTTTGCCCCCCTAATCGCCGCCCATATATATATATATATATATATATATATATATATATATATATATATATATATATATAGAGAGAGAGAGAGAGAGAGAGAGAGAGGCCCCAAAAGTAGGTATACAACCCTGCATTGATTAAGTATAACATTCTAGTTTATGGATGTATTTGCTTCAGCTCTTCCGAGCTTAAGATGTAAGTAAAAACACATTAAGAACAAATAATAAAGAAACTAAGTCTATCTGAGGGATAACAATAAGAAATGATATAAAATGCAATCAGCTGATCAGTACGGTACTGTATACCTACTTTTGGGCCTCCCGATATACAGTAAACCCTCGTTAACACGAAAAATCAGGAGTTCGTGTTAAAAAAATTCGTGTTAACCGGGGACCCAAATTTTATTATTCGAATACATTTTCTCCATACATACGCACTACAGTATACAGACTATATATATATATATATATATATATATATATATATAAAGTATATTATGTATGTCATAGAAAACACTAGAGATGGTGTCGAGACGAGACTGAGTAGTCTCGGTCTCGTTTCGGTTCCAAATTCGAGACGAGACCAAGACTCTTCTCCGTCTTGATACCATCCACAGAATTGTATCGAGACGAGGCTGAGAGTTTCGGTCTCGTCTCGATTTCGAAAAGCACGGCTCGGTCTCAAATTCGAGTTAAGATCGAGATCGAGACTAGTTTCGGTCTCGGTATCATCCTCTGAAAAGTGAAAACACTACAGTAAGCTTATTATCCTATCTTCGAAGATTAAAAAAAAAAAATCCAAGCAGAAAATCCAGGCCAAGTTATAAAATTGATAAGTCCGCTAGCAGGTTGGGTAACGCTATGGGAAAGGTTGGGAAAGGTTATGACTGCTGTCACCAGTTTGGAGTTACAGGGGAGAGAAGATGTTTTGTCTCGAGCTGTCGCCAGCAGCTCGTCTGCCAATCTCCTGCATGTTCAGCGCTTGACGGAGGACAGAATCAACACCTCATAAGAGAGGAAAGATACCTGTTTCTAGTTTTTCTCTTATTTACTAGGCAATTTTCGTCTGTATAAATACTGTATGACAAAAACTGATCTGGAGTGAAATCTGAAATAAGAAAAATGATCTGAAAAAAAAACAACAAAGGATTGAAAGTTCGTGTTAAATGAAAATCTTTACTGATTCAAGGGACTAAAAATTAGTTCGTAATTCGTGCTAACCGAAATTCGTGTTAACCGATAAAACTTCCTATAAGATAACGTACAGCGATGCCGGGACCGAAATACAGTATAACCTCGTTAACACGAACTCGCTTAAGCCGAACACTCGGTTAGGACGAACAAAATTTCGGTCCCGGCATCGCTGTACGTTATCTTATAGGAAGTTTTATCGGTTAACACGAATTTCGGTTAGCACGAATTACGAACTAATTTTTAGTCCCTTGAATCAGTAAAGATTTTCATTTAACACGAACTTTCAATCCTTTGTTGTTTTTTTTCAGATCATTTTTCTTATTTCAGATTTCACTCCAGATCAGTTTTTGTCATACAGTATTTATACAGACAAAAATTGCCTAGTAAATAAGAGAAAAACTAGAAACAGGTATCTTTCCTCTCTTATGAGGTGTTGATTCTGTCCTCCGTCAAGCGCTGAACATGCAGGAGATTGGCAGACGAGCTGCTGGCGACAGCTCGAGACAAAACATCTTCTCTCCCCTGTAACTCCAAACTGGTGACAGCAGTCATAACCTTTCCCAACCTTTCCCATAGCGTTACCCAACCTGCTAGCGGACTTATCAATTTTATAACTTGGCCTGGATTTTCTGCTTGGATTTTTTTTTTTTTAATCTTCGAAGATAGGATAATAAGCTTACTGTAGTGTTTTCACTTTTCAGAGGATGATACCGAGACCGAAACTAGTCTCGATCTCGATCTTAACTCGAATTTGAGACCGAGCCGTGCTTTTCGAAATCGAGACGAGACCGAAACTCTCAGCCTCGTCTCGATACAATTCTGTGGATGGTATCAAGACGGAGAAGAGTCTTGGTCTCGTCTCGAATTTGGAACCGAAACGAGACCGAGACTACTCAGTCTCGTCTCGACACCATCTCTAGTGTTTTCTATGACATACATAATATACTTTATATATATATATATATATATAGTCTGTATACTGTAGTGCGTATGTATGGAGAAAATGTATTCGAATAATAAAATTTGGGTCCCCGGTTAACACGAATTTTTTTAACACGAACTCCTGATTTTTCAGTCCCTTGGAATTCGTGTTAACGAGGGTTTACTGTATATATATATATATATATATATATATATATATATATATATATATATATATATATATATATATCATATTTTTAATTCAATTTATGAATTATAGTTTGATTTGCTGAATTTTGATCTAGGGTCAAAGAACTTAGAAAAATACATTTATGAAGGAGAAACGTACAGAAGCTCGCAGTGACAGCAAGATTCTTCTGAATAATTCTGTCAAAACTCTTAATTGGAAAAGCCTTACAGCTCAAGTTGACTCTCGTACTGCAAATCATCGGTACTTTTAGAGAATTATCTAACCGTTGTGGATGTTTGTTTAACTTCATGTCATATTGTTGTTAATTAGCATCTAATATGAAACATTTTTTGTAGGTAACAAAACAACTACACGCTTTAGCAGAATTGGATCCTCAACAAACAGGTGATATTGCACCACTGAAAGAAGCTATAGGAGTTACTATGCATCACGATGCTGTAACAGGTACTGAGTATCAACATGTTGCAGATGATTATGCCCGAATTCTAGATGAAGGAGTCCAAAATGCACAAGAAGTAGCAGAGCAAGCACTCAAGTAAGTAATTCGAAATGTGTTACAATCCACTTTTACACCAAACCTTTTTGGCACTAATTTTTTTGAAATTACACTACTAAGTCCCGAAATAAAATCTGAGGTTCTTAGTTTTAATATTGAAATGAAAGTGAAAATATTATAGTCCGTATGGAGTATTTGTAGAGTTCGTCCTGTCTTGACCGAAACAGTTCTGGTTTCAAAACTGTTGTGCTAGTGTTTCACAGGTTTACATTTTGTCTATGGTTGCAATCTGGCCGGTATTTTACCGGCAAACAGATACTTTTGTCAAGCTCAACTATATATTTCAAACTTTAAGTTACAATTATTTTTCATCAGTTTTGAGGATTAAGACGGGTACTGTAATTTTATTTTTCAGAGTTGGCAATCTTAATTTTGTTTCAGTTTTCAGTCATGACAATCTTTTTATGTTTTTTTTTTTGTGTGTACCCTGCCTTCATTGTAGTATTCTAAAATATTATTTTTGGCACTGCATATCATTACATTCACATCTACTCTACATATACTTAATTTATAGTATACTTGAGTATTGGTAGAGTGCACCACAGTACGTTATACTATTTGGACTTGATATGCTTGTTACTTTCCTATCCACCATTACTCATACATCCAACAGAAATGAAATCAAAATAGCTCTTTTGCTGCTTAGATACTTTCTCCCAATAGAACGAGTGAAAGTACACCTGTCATCAGTGTGTTCAGATTTGGAAAATTTACCTTTCAACAAAGGATCGCGGTTTGAAATGACAGAAACATGGTAGCACTAGGTGTTTGTCATTTTACAGCTATATCCTACTTCTGTCAAAGTGTTTTTCTTTCTATCTGTTTGGTAACCAGTGGAAAAAGGCGCTGTTATCAATGTTGAAATAGTGAAATAATATATTGGAATTAAGTTTTCCTCCATTTTCAAAATACGAGGAACAGTATAAAATCCACTGTCCCACACAGCAATGAAATATTTTCAAAACGTTTCTAAAACGTGCCATCATTTTCCTTCAGAAAATGTATCCTACTTCCCTTAAGGAAATATATTCCATATGTTTTTGAAAACATTTTCCACATAATACTGAAAACATTCTCTGAATATACTCAAAAGCGTTGTAGAAATATTTTATACGCCGTTAGAGAAGATTTCCAAAAAATGTTTCCTGTACGATTTCCAAACATTACTGAAAATGTATTTGAAACGTTTTATACAATGTTAACGGAATGGTTTTTAAAATGTTTCTCATGGAATATTTTAAAATTATTTACCAGTAACACAGACAATATTTTCCTACATATGCCAAAATATATTTAGTGAATATTTTTTGTACATCTCAGAAAATATTTAGAGAATAATTTCTGTGCATGACAAAATATTTAGGGAATATTTTCTGTACATGACAAAATATTTACAGAATATCTTCTGTACATGATAGAATGCGAAGCCCATAGGCCAACCCGGTTACCATTGCAGATACGGAAACAAGGTAAGATATAGAAGGAAATTTTTAAAATGCAGCAAGTTTTGTATTTATATTAGTATACTGCCCAATAGTAACGAGAAGTACAAAGCTGCCACTGTTGGATAACACTGAATGAAAGAAAGTGTGGTTTGAAATTATTTGGACCAAAGGGAACGGAAAGACACAATGAAAAATATAGTGCAAGACCCAATTTCGCGTCCTTCGTATCTGCTCTTCCTCCCCCCCCCCAACACCGTGGTTGCTACGCCACTGGCGTAGATATTGCATTTGCATGTTTATTCTTCACTGTGTCTCCTTTCAATTCTTCTCGGTGTAGCTAATTTTAAACCACACATTATTTCATTCGTGTAGCCCAACATGATGTATGGTAACGCATTTTCTTTATTGAGCGGTACACTAGTACAAAAACAAAAGTGTTGCTGGAATTTAAAAGTGTCCTTACATATCTAACCTTGTTTTCATATCTGCAATAGTAACCGAGTTGGCCTATGGGCTCCAGCCTTTTGCGTCATTGTGTATATATAATGGCTTCTTGCTGGGAACAAATAGTGGGTCGAAAACAAGGCGGCCATACTGTGACATAGCAGCTGGAAGAAAACATAATATTCTTCTGTCCAATTTTACCTGCTTAGACGCCTTTGCCTCACTCTGTCTTCATGACGAAAAACCATTGCGGCCCACAGACTCAGACAAAATAAATAAATAAATTAATTAATAAAAATAAAATAAAAAAATATTAATAATAATAATAATAATAAAGAGTGTAAATTGTAACTACAATAATTTTAGCTTGTTCTCATAATTTTAAGCATTATTTTTTACTCAAAATCTTATTTATACAAATGGTTTCTGGGTGTTCCACTGGTGCTACTGGTATATGGCCACGTCGTGCATATATGTTGGGGTGTCTTATGTGACTTACGAGATTCAAACTGGATATCAGTGTGTTCATAATCGTCGCCTGCCAGTTTTGAAAGCGGCTGTATTGGATACATTAAAAAAAAAAAAAATTGAGGTTTAGACATCCAATTCAAGAAACAATTGTTGGCAAATCTTTTCCTATCTTAAAAATAATAAATTCAATATAGCCGCTTCGAAAACTGGCACGCGATGATTGTGAAGACTAATTTGCAGTGTGAACCTCGCAATATGACATAAGACACCCCAACATACATACACAGCGTGGCCACATACCAGTAGTAGCAGTGGAACACCCAGAAACATTCTGTGCATAAATAAGATTTTGAGGAGAAAAAAAATATGAGAGCAAGCTAATATTATGTAGTTATAATTTACACTGTCCACTATAATAAATATGCATATATATATATATATATATATATATATATATATATATATATATATATCAGTTTATATCGGTTAGTAGTTAAATAAAAATATAAATGTACACTATTCTGGTTTTATTTATTTAAATTCTCTTCAGCAGAATCTTCATGCTGCTCGTAATATTTGTTTCTATACATTAAGAACAATCTTCTCAAATATCAGAAATTCACATTTTAACTTGTAAAAACTTGTTCCAGGAAATTATGTCACTGACACGCTAATTCAATAAAAATCAACAACAACAATATTTATGGATGTTGCAAAAAATATGTTCCACAAATCTACGGCGCATGGGGAATAGATCTTTTCACGAAATGTCACTTTTTTGCTACTTTCAAGAAATATCACATTGCTGAATAACAAGAAATACTCATTTGCTTCTGTATAATCTCACTTTTGATTACCACAACTAACTCTAATTTCGACGCTGGGAATTGTCACTCCAAGTTCTGTGGAACTGCAGCTGAATTCTTAACTGATTTTCTTGTTCGTCTCTGTATGGCATGTTGAAGCCAAATCCCAATAATCTACGCGTTCTCATCGTTAGTTACGTTTCTCTCGTGTTGCAGTTTCTGAAAATAAAAATAATAGGCAGTGTTTAATAACATAATAACAGCAGGGAATGATTAGAGATCAATTATTACATCTTAAACTTACAAAAATATTTAAAATGTTTGTGTAGGACCTACAGCAGGTTGTGAAGACAATAATGTGTTACAAAAGTAACATCCTGAAGAAAGTGTAAAGGGCAAGGAAGACAACAGCTAAAGCTGAAGGTAACATACCTCAGACTGTAGCTTAATTACGGTCGTTTTAACATGTTGAAGTTGTCGCACTTTTATTTTTAAAAAGTATAGCATTTTATAAATATTAAACCTAATATTAAAAATAATAATAATTTGAAAACATGTGGCAGCATTTGAGTTGATGAAGAACTAGCGTCTCATTCCGAAGGCTCCGATCTCAAATCTGGGCCTGATCATTCTTTTTCCCTCAGTCACACAAGATGAATGCCGAGATGGTTACTAAGGCTTTGATGACCGCTACCTTGCTCGATTTCTTTGCCACGGAGCAGGCCATACATATTACTTTGCCTTATACAAATGAATAATTTTGATAATGTAGGAATTAATCATGAAATGCTCAAGAAAACTACCAACATGACAGAACAATTCAGTAAAAAGATTAAATATATTTTATACATATTCAGCTCTCTCTTCCACGGACACTTAAATGTAACGTGTCACTTGAGGACAGGAAAATTGCAAATTTTGCTAAAATAAGGATTTCCAAAGCCTTTTAAATGTTATAACAGCGGTTGCAGTATATGCTTTTGGGAAATAAAGTTCACAGGAAGATGGTTCTGAGAAGTATTCATGGCACAATAGTAAGTATTTAAAGCGAAGAAAATAAAAAGGGCACCAGATTTTTTTTTTATACAACATTTTAAACATAGTGTATCCCTCTTCAAATGACAACTTCTATATTTTGTTTTCCACTCTGAAAATGAGATTAAAGAACAGTAGGGAGAGTTTCTTACCTATTATTGTGTTAGTGGTTAACGAGGAAAGCTCTTTCCTTTTGCAACGTGCCAATTAAATTGCTCAGCTATTGCACTTGTCTTTTTCATGATGTTTCTTGTGATGGCTTCTAAGCTGTGGCCTCCCAGTTTTTCATTTCTTAGACCTGTAATGAAATACACATTAAGCACTCAAGTAATAGTAATGGAAATTTAGAGCATACAACTGATGCCCTTAAACAAATTACATTGATTGTAGACGACAGTCTCACCGAGTCAGTTGCAATTGGCGCATCCTCAAAAATTAATATTTGCACTGACGTTTTATTTTTCCAATAAAAGAAAAATTACATACTAATTTTCAAGCAGTTGTACAGGTTTGGCAAAAACCATGGTTTTTATTGAAAAGAAAAAAGTTTTTTTTTTGTTTAAATAATTTACTCTATGTATTTATATTAGATATGGACAGAAATTAATTTGTTTCGTCTTGGTGTTATTATGCAACAACAAGGTTATGCTGAAAGGGAATCCAAACCGCTTCTCGGGTTACATCCAAGAGAAATTGTCCATTTCGACACGAAACCGGGACTAATTGGTCACAAGTGAGATTGTCGACTCACTCACGAAGGACTCCTGATAAAAATACGTTATACTGATCTTTGCATAGGCCTAGTTGTTAATATAATTGTCAAGAGTCATTTCGGAAGGACAAAAAGATAAGTAGTTACAGAAGTAAAAACATTATACAGAATTACATATAAATCAAGAAACTCCCGCCTTAGCCATTGGGAAAATCCTATTATTAGTTTAAATGTATTTGTATGTAAAATTTTAAGTTCAACGTATCATATTAAATGACAAATTTATTATGTAGATAACATTCAACAAAATTAAAACAAAGTCGAATCCAAGCTGATGTTGGAAGCTACGTAGGCAGTTGATACATTTTGCCAATTTCTATCAATATATTTAAGCAACCTTGGCTTCTTTATAAAACAACAGGCATTCAGGCAAGTAGAAATATACAATTTGGTTTCGTTTCGTATGTTTAGCCTTAACATCCTTATGAAATACAAAAGTTATCACGAAGAAGACTTTCGCTTAAAGGGACACCTAATCGCTACTTGGTTTACACTTGAAAGATGGGTTGTGGTTCGACCGAGAATTGAACACGGGACCCCTTGATTAAAAGATGAAAAGTAGATAAACATAATGCAGATGGTGTGATATGTGGAAACGTCACCATGAAGTTCACACGATTTAAAGCATTTTTCGTTCTTTTTTTGGTTTAAACCTATTGGGTTTTTTGAAAAAAAAAAAAAACAGCTGTTTAAACCAGCCAACCCTGCCGTTGTAAATTAGAAATTGATGAAAGCAACGTTTCTATAAAAAATATTATGAAATCTACAGGAAGACGAGCAATAATTTAACAGTTTTAGAATATACACGGTGGTTGTAAAGTCAATACCTATTTTTAATCTAGATTATCCTAGAAACTGGCATCAGCTTAGCTGACCAGTTAACATTTTAGAAGTTGTGGAAAATGCGGGTGCATACGTTGCAATGTAACTTAATAACCAAATGGTGCACTCTAATAATGTATTCGATGAAAATAAAACTGTGATAAGTTGTTTAGTTTTAGAAATATTCATTGTTACAAATAAGAACTGACTTTACACCCACGCTGTATTCAGGGAGTAGTAATGCAGAAAACAAACTATTCGCGAACATGGATGAGAGATACTTTCTAGCATGCATTGTTTAACAAGTCACGTATTTCCAAACTACTTCCAAAGCAAAGCCTACACGAAGTTGTTCTATCAGAATTCATAAATATCAAATTCTGCGGAGAATTGTAGGTACTATAACGTCAGCAACCTATATTAATACACTAGTTTAGCACAGATTGAAAATATTATGTATAACTCAAGAAGCAGGTATTGTACATGGAAATTAAGATGAAATGAAACATTTAGTTTAACGTCCCACGTTTATGCATCCAGGGTGAGACGCTGATGATGAGAAATGAATGAAATAGTGGAATAAAGTAAGTGGGAGGAAACGGGACAGCCCCGAGAAAACACACGCACACGGTTTGTCTACCACAAAGACCGCTTGGCGCTAGCTGGGATCGAACCAAGGACCCCATGCAGCAGAGATGAACTACGTACTTTCTAAACGTTTCAACTAGTTCTAAACGTACTCGCTTCACTGTCAGACCAACAATTGAGCCTCTTTCACTCTAATATACGGAATGTTCAAAAACTCCGGTCCGATACGGTTTAGTGTATATATATTTTTGCATATGTATAATGTAATGCTTTATTAACTGTTATATTGTTTCATATCGTTGTATGCAAATTAGAATAATGAAAAATTGTACCTCTCTTACTTAAATTGACGCTATTTTACTATCGGATGTAGATTTAAATGTATAAATATGTACACATTCCATGTTCTTGTGACGTGTCCAACTCATACGTTCATGTTGAGAACAATTTGTATGAAAACGTGTGAAAATAAATACAATACAATCAGCGTTTGAAAAACCCGGACTTTTTTGAAAAAGCCCAACACACCTGGACCCATATGGGGTTTTTCGGGATTAATTGTTTTTTCTTCGGGTTTGAGGTTTTTTTTAAAAAAATATTCCAATGCCTTTAGGGTAAAAGTGTTAAAATGTGATTTATATTTCAAGATTATGATTGTCACAACTTGCAACAATTTCACTGCTGTTTTGAAAAATGACTGTCATTTTGAAATTTTACGTTGGATCGCCGCCAAAATATATACAGTTAATTTAGAGTGTCTTGTGCTTCTACTCTGAAAATTTCAACTTGAAAAACTGAAAATTGCGGCGTGGATACCCGCTATTTTGAAATTTTAGGTTGGTATGCCACCAAAATCTGAACATGAGAAATTTAGTTTGTCTCGTACTTGTACCCTGAAAATTTAAACTTAAAAGACGGAAAGTGGTACCCTGTTGTACGCGTGGTACAGGCAGACGAACGAACAAATATAGAACGAATCAGCCTAATACCCTCACTGACATTCGCCAAATTTATTAATTGAGAACAAATATATTAATTTAATTTAAACAAATCAATCTGTAACTCATGTTTTATAAAATAAAAGTTTCAAAATGTCTTAAATAAAATTAAATATTTTCTAGCGTAAAATAAATGGTTCTATTGTTGAAGTTCACTTCCGATACTTTGTGCGTTGAATTACGGGAATTTCCCGAGCACTTGTTGCAAGACCGTTCTCCCAGAAAATTAATTTAAAACAATTAACATATATGTAGGGTGTTTTAAAACAACACCGACACCGGTTTGAGAGGTGATACCTGACACCAATGTAAGACAAAAAGTATAGATCAACCTAGGTGAACAAATGCTTCCTTTCGGCGTTATAAGCTGCCGAAAACATGAACAAGAGGTAGTTGGCCAGTACTCCAAATTATATGCCAGTAGCAAGGCTAGCTCTATAAAAATTGTTGCGTGAGTACCGCAGGATTTTGAAACGCGTATTTTTGGAGAGTGCACATCTCAGTTTTTAAGTGAAGTCTCGACACGACTACGGTAGGTACCACAGTTTTGGCGCTATAGACCTTTAAAGTTTATTTTTTCATATTTTCGGCAGCCTACAAGTCCGAAAGGAAGCAATTGTGCACCCAGGTTGGTCTATACTTTTTGTCTTATTTTGCTGTCAGGAATCATCTCAAAAACGTTGTCGATGTTGTTTTGAAACACCCTGTATACTTCAATTTCATAAAGTAAATGTTTCAATATGTCTTAATTGAAACTAAATATCTTACAGCGTAAAATAAACAGTTTTATTAGGGACGCGGTGGCTCAGTGATAGAGCGTTCACCTCCGGTGCTTGGGGTCCCTGGTTCGATTCCAGCTCGCGCCGTGTCGACTTCTTGGTGGATAAACACCGTGCTCGTGAGTTTTCTCGGGTTCTTCCGTTTCTTCTCACTTGGTTCATTCCACCATTTCATTCATTTCTCATAATCACGGTCTCCTTTAGCCTAACAGGCATAACCGTGGGACGTAAAACTGAAAGATTTCATTTCATTTTTTTCAAATAGTTTTATTGTTCAAGTATTCAGTTCCAATGCTTTGTGCGTTTAATTGCTGAAAATTCCCGAGCACTTATTTCGCGACGAAGGTTTATTATTATTTTCCGAAAATGCAAGCTTTCTTTACTGTACATCGAAACTTCCACTAGTACAAAGTTTGAATTCAGGACTTGAAATAGTAAGCGTTACGCACCCTTCGAAACTCCGAGCACTAAGATTCTTAAATTTGACACGAATTTTTACGCTATTGCTGCTGTTGATTCTACAGAAAGCTAGTTGAAAAGTAGCAACAAATAACTAAACTAAACTGTTGTTGGAAAACCAAACTCTACTGAAGAATACCAGTGTTACCATCAAAGATAATAAAAAATAATACTAATAGTTTTATTAATACACTACATATTTACTAGTAGTACCAGCACCTATAGCACTAAACCCATCAGATGTATGAGGGATAATGTCCTTCGGCGTCGCTAAGTAAGCGAGCACACTATTCACGGAAAGTATTTTCTAAAATATAAAATTGCATATTTTACTTGAAATAGGATATAAGCACATTCCATAAATTAATTTGTTCTATAATTATCTCAATCTAAGGTACGGCTTTTTAAAATGCATTCAGTGCATTAAGAACTTTATAAAGGCCTCACTTTGGATGTTGTATACCTTAACGTGAAAGCACCTAATTTGCCCAAGGAAAGTCCAAAATCTGATAAGAATCACTTCCAATGTGATCACGTTAATTGCACCAATAATATACTAACGAAAATCTCAAAAACCCAGGTGGGTCCAACCCGAAAAAACCCGGTGTTTTTTTCCGGGCTGGACCCACTTGGGCAAACCCTGAATACAATACAATACAATACAAGAATAATTGTAATTTTTCGGCAAATCTAATCTGATGGCCCCCTTGAATTTTATATATGCTAGGTGAAATATTTACATTCGCCTGCCGCAAATCACTTAAGAGACAATAACAAAATTAGCGAAAGAATTATAATTTTTCAACAAATATTTCGAGCGGCACGCCAATCGTAAACCTGCACACAGAATTAGGCAATACTCTAGCAAGCTGTTGTACCAAATTTTGACGCATTTCTTGCATCTTCCAGTTTCTTTTTGCAGAACATGCACTAAATGAAAAATCCTTAAGTTTCACGTCCCACGATTATGCCGCTTAGGCTAAAGAAGACGGTGATAATGAGAAATGAGTGAAATGAAGAAAGTGGGGGGAAACGGGAGAACCCCGAGAAAACCCACGAGCACGACGTTTGTTCACCACAAAGTCGACACGGCGCGAGCTGGCATCGAACCAGGGACCCCAAGAACCGGAGGTGAACGCTCTAGCACTAAGCAACCGCGCCTCCCTATGCACTAAATGAGGTCTAAAAGAAAAGGGGAAACAACTTGTGCTAGGTGGCCAGTAAAAAAACAAGAACGCTATTTAACCGAGTCAGGGCAGAAGCACAGCAGGGGGGGCCGAGCGACAGCGTAGGGAGCAGGAACATCAGCGACAGGGGGGTGGGGGGTACGCATAAAAGAGGATGGTCATTCACAATATTTGTAATTATTCTTATCTTCAAAAACACTTAATTTCGATCCTTTAAAAAAAAAAAAAAAAACACCTTTCACAGCTAATACACGTGTGTTACACCCCCTTTCTTTCTCACCTTTACGACTGAAAATAGTGTATGCAGGGCTATTGCCTCTGTTCTGAATTTTTCTTCGTGAATACATCTTTTCCACACTTTGCGCAGTTGATTTTACGCGCATCACCATACCATGACTCTACATAAACTTTATAATCCTTCTCTCTTTACTACACAATTCTTTAAAAAAAAAAAAAATCACATTGCGGCCATCGCAGATGTTCACAACTGACGTATGAACCGGAAATTCCCGTCGCTTACTCTTGCCCTATTTGCATTCAAAATCCATTTCAATAAGCTGTGCAATGACAGAAATAACTTACATTCACACTCTTATTCCTTCACGAAAAATACTTCACATTTTACCTATAAATTTTGCTCTCGATGTAAACGTCTGCTCGAATGAACCCCACAATTATTATAACCCAGTGGTGTATTTAAGGGGGGCTTCCGGGTTTAAACCCATTGAAATTGTACTTACGATATTAAAGTAAATAAATTATCTTTCAGAATTTTTTCATCTCCAGGAACAAAGTTAGCCAAGCGTCTGTCCCCTAAAAAAAATCGTGAATACGTCATTAAAATGGTAATATACGCGCCATTATCCCTTGATCAAAATAGAAGAGTACGTGCCTGCTCCCTTCGGAAGCACCCCCTTGGGCCCCCGCCTTCACCCTCCATGACTCGGTTAGATGGTATTCGTGCTTTTTAGTAGCCCCCTAACACAGATTGATTTCTATCTTTTGTACTGTACTTCTTATCCACACATCAGGACTCAGTATAAATACGCAAATCGTAAAAGAATTGTAACTTTTCGACAATTAATTCTGACGGTCTCCTTGAATTTTATCTATGCCAAGTGAAAAATTTATACTTCGCTTGGCGAAAATCATTGAATACACACAAGAAAGAAAGTGGCGAAAGAATTATATCTCAGTAAGTATTTCGAGCAGTGTTTCTTCCAGACCTGTTTTTGGGAGGGCAGTGCCCCCCGGAGCATCCTAAACAATACGTTTACAATAATAACTAGAATAGTATTAGCAATGCCCGCGGAACATTACTTCTGAAAGAAACAGAGATTTCGAGTGGCACGCCAGAAGTAAATCTACACGCAGAATTATTATAACTTGTCATTAAAATGGTAATATACGCCTGGTAACTCTTTACTTTGGGCAAGGTAGTAATATTATAAAATACAAATCGCCGAGCGAGCGTTAGCGATTGAAGGCGGATTAGAGCCCCGTAGGGCACGTTATCTTCTGTCTTTCCTTCTTGAGAACTGTAACTAACTGCAGGAACAGGTTCAGATGAATGGTTTATTGCCACTGCCTTGCCTAAAGTAAAGACTTGCCCACATCTTTTCCCTTTGGAAAGCATCTACTCGCTCCTGTTGTCCTCCACCTTCGCCCTGTTCTGATTCAGATAGTATTGTTGCGGGAAGTTTCTAGAACACAGGTCCCCATATAGGTTAACAGATTTCTTTCTCTGTACCAAAGTAAAGTATTTAATTCACATAGTATTGCCGAGCGAGCGTTAGCAAGTGAAAGCGGGTTAGAGCCCCGCAGGGCATGTTGATTTCTGTCTATATTACATATAAATGGGAAGGGAGACCTGTGTTCTAGAGCCCTGCCTATTGGTGCTTTTTAGTGGCCACGTAGGCTGATTTGTATTTTTTGCACTGTAGTTTTTACGTGATACATCCGGCCCCGTATATATATACGCAAATCATAAAATAATAACTGTAATTTTTCGACAATTACTTCTGACGCTCCCTTAGAATCTCATCTATGCCATGTGACGTATTTCAAATCGCCTATCGAAAATCACTTAGGAGACAATAAAAAGAAAGTTATTAAAATAAATCATTTTTCAGCAATTATTTCGAATGGTGAGCCAAAAGAAACCTGCACGGTATTTTATGTATAATCATAAACAATGGAAATCTTGCCTCCCACATGAATTTATTACAGACAATAAAGCTAAATTTTACAGACAATAAAGCTAAATTATTTTATGTAATCGTTCTACTTACCGACTTTTGTTGTAAGCTTCATTTCATTTCATTTCGGCCTCCAATTGGACACCTTCTTCATAGGCACGACCGTTCAGATCCAGATGCCTTCTTCCTATTTATATAATAAATATAACTGTAAAATGGTAACATTCGAATTAGTGTTTCACATGAATCTTTGATCTTTAGAATTGCCGGGATTCTGTCACAACTTTACAGGAACAGATCAACATTCAAATTCAACATATCGCGCAAGGAATTCTGGTACTTTTGAGAAACAAATGACGGTTGATGTAGCGATGCTATTTTGCGATCTGAAATAAATGCCTGTGCGATGTCACCAAGATATTATAAATTTCAAATTTTTAACAAATATATTTATTTGATGCTGCTATAATTAGTATAATGATTGGTAATAATGCTACTACGATACTCTTGTGAGAGAATTGATTCAACATTCGATAAAATATTCTGGAAATAATTCTAAAATATTGCATGAAAATATTTCATTTAAGTTACAGGACAAGGTAACAAAAACATTTCCATACAAAATTAATAGGCGTTTTAAAAATATTTCTGAAAAATATTTCTCATATTACGAACGAATTTATTTTTAAAATATTCGAAATATTTTAAAAATTATATTTCATATGTTTTCTTGTAAGAATAGAAAAGATTGCATATGACACGTTGGAAAACATTTTATTCTGTTCACAGGCCTATTCTGTTTTCTTTATCATGTAGGCCCTATGTAAAACATTTTTAGTGTTACTTCGAAAACATTTTCTCTTTCAACTAGAGGTAAAAAGTGCGGGGGGATGCCGCCCCCACCTGGCAAAAATATGTACGGCGTCTCCCCAGTTCCTAAAAAAAAAATACAATGGTCAAAGATAGTCAGGGGCAATGGCGTGACGTCATCCGCTACCTACCGTCCCCCCACCTTTTCAAATCCACTTTTACCCCTGCTCTCAACATTGAAAACATATTACATTACATTCAACACAATATTTCTATTACAATTTGTGAAAATTTTCCTTACATTATTTTCTACTAACGTTCTAAAAATGCGCATCCTGTCAGTGGCGTATTTACGATTTTGTTTCGTGGAGGGAATTTTTGCTAACTTTATTCCTGGACATGTGAAAATTGTGCAGGATATTTTATTTACTTTAATATAGTAAAACAAATTTTGGTGGGACTTAAGCCCGGAAAGCTTATTTAACGCCACTGCTTCCTGTACTTCATTAAATGTTCTCCAAACACATTTTAAAAAATATTTCCGGCAAATATTTGGGATACTTCTCAGTTCTAACAAGGAATATGTTTTCTCTAATAACGGAAGAGTATATTCTGAAAACAATGTAAAAATGTTTCTATAATAGACCTATATCAGAAAATGTTGTTCACTAAAGACACAAAATATTTTCCAAAACAGAATGGAAAACATTTTTCTATTCATTTTTAATGTTTTCTTTTATCTGCTTTAAAGTTTTATATTCAAAATTTGATAAAATATTCTGGAAATAATACTAAAATATCATACGAAAATATTTAATTTAAGTTATAGAAGAAGATGACCAAAATACTTTTGTAAAAATTAAGTAAACCTTTTAAAATCATTTCTGAAAAATATTTCTTATATTACGAAATATTTTTTTAAATATTCTAAATGTTTTTATAATATATATTTAATACGTTTTCTCGTAAAAATAGAAAATATTGCAAATAACGTATTAGAAAACATTTTTTAAATATGTGGAGTATATTTCGTTTCATTGTTTTCCGTATGACATATGGAAAACATTTTTAGTATCATTTCAAAAATATTTCCCTTCTCAACAGTGAAAATATATTAAATTAGATCCAAAACAATATTTCTAATATATTTTGTGAATATTTTCCTGGATTTACTTTCCGGCAAGCATTCTCAAAATGTACTCCAGGTAATTTCTGAAATGTTTTACAAACATTTTTGGGAAAATATTTTCGGGAAATATTTGGAATACATTGGGGAAACCAGCATGGAAATGTACAGAAAAGGAAAATCTTTTGGAAACCAAGGAAAATATTTTCTTTTGATTGAGGAAATATTCCTTGCTGTGTGGGGTATAACGCATTTCGAGCAAATTGTTAGAAGATTTCTACATACCTCAAGCTACTTTATAACATAATTTAAGTTGACATTGAGACATTTCTCGTAACAGGAGACAAATTTTTGCAGACTCATAAAAGTTTTCTGCCTGAAAGAAAATACTTTCGACACAATTTTTGCAGGCGACTACTTTTTACCACACACACGTGGAAAACAAATGACTGTTCAATTGACAACGCACCTGGAATCACGTAGATAGTGACGCTAATTGTGCCTTTAGTCGTTATTTTATAACTCTATTATTGTATCATACTATGTTTGGCTAATAAATATATTAATTGAAAAAATGTTAAAAATAGGTGTCAGTTTATCAGGTAACTGATTCGACTTGAGAATGTTTTAATGTGGGGATATTTTATAGATGTGGACATTCTATTATTTATTTTATTTTTGTTACTTAAGGGACTAATTTTCGTTCCAAGTCAATCAAACTGTTACGAAGATATGTTACAAGTACTTTTTCTACAATTTATTCATTTTTTTTTTGGGGGGGGGATATTCAGATAGAGCAGATAGGCGATGTACTAAGAAAAAAATCCCGTCATGTGCATGTGGATTTCAGTCGCTCATTAATGCTTGTATACCATTTATGATAAACGTATATTAAACTAAATATTTAGCTTAACATCTTGTGAGTATACCCTATCAGTTATAAGGAGAAGGACGATAACTTATATTTGCAAATGAATGATGAGAGAATAATCCAGGAATATAGAAAGGAAAACATAGGAACATAACATGGGAATAATTTAAATTGAACTGGGATTGAACTGAAGACTACTTTTACTAGAGATGAGCACTCTATCAGCAATTCTTCATGCCATTCATTTATGATAGACGATATGCGTACAAAACCTCGTGGGCCATAACTTTGCCGGCTAAAACCTCGCGGAATAAAATCTCCCCATAGCGAGCTTTTCAGTGTAGAATGCTCAAAATATCACTGTATTTATTTATTTGTTTCGACTTCTTTCACATGTCGAAGTTAAAGCTATCAGAAGCCTTATCTACCACCTAAACATGATACAAAATTCTATGTAATATTTTACAATTAATATATATATATATATATATATATATATATATATATATATATATATATATATATATATATATATATACTAAAATTAACATATATAATGAAACATCCATTAACAGACCACCTCTCAGTAACAAACACCTCCATAATACAAACATATTTTTCTGTCCCGGTAAAAATATAATAAATAATATATTTTTTGCGGGACAGATCCCTCTATTTCAAGGATCTCATATACAGACATGGACAGTTTCTTTACCCACCCCCAACATTTTAGTAACCTCTTCTTAACGGGCAGGAACTATTCTAAATTCAAATGTACTTAGTACAGAAAGCCTTCTACAATTTGAAACTTAGACAAGAAAATTAATTTCAAGTGGCTTAGCCGTTTTCCCGTGGTGATGGAATAGATAACGTCGATTTGAATGTGAAAACTATATATATATACAGTGGCGGATCCAGGATATGATCAAGGGAGGGGCTAAACCATATTTTGCCGTTTTATCCAGTGTAAAACAGGATTGAAGCCCATTTTATCCAGTGTAAAACTGAGCGTCAAGGGGGGCTATAGCCCCGCTTGGATCCGCCGATGTATATATATAAATTGCCTCTTTTCCTCTTGAAAGTAGAATTCTAGAAAACGATGGGGTATTTCACTCATTTTAAATTCTAGAAAATGATGGGGTACTTTTCACTTATTTTAAACGAAGAGCTTATGTACAGTATTTTATCTTCTTACAAGGAATGGACATAAACCTATCATCTGAACATCCGAATCAAACCTAGTCCATTCGATAAACATAACAAAGATATGTTCATACACAAAAAGTTAGGTGCCATGGACAACGGAGTAAGTCCCTGGGTCCCATTAACTCTGTTAATATAAAGAAAATTGTAGACTCGCAGTGAAACAGCTATTACATCAACATTGTTCATTGTAAAGTCATGTTTTATAGTTCATTCTCTTCAGTATGAAACAAGCTTTCCAGAGATGCTATATATTGGGGCCCATAACGTACTTGAACAGGGAAAATTGGGAGAATGTGGGGAAAATTCCTTCAGAAATCCCTCCCATCAACTTTGGACTCCTCTGGAGTGGCCCCTGGTATAAGTACATAATCAAATGTATCTCGAAAAATCTATAAGAGATAAGAAATGATTATACAAAGTTTTGTATTGATAGACAGAATAGATATGAGGAAAAGCTTGTATACCAATACATGCTTTTCCCTCATACCTATTCTGCCCATTTCAGCCACGAGATTTTGTCAGTATATAATGATAGATCACAACAAATATACGGATATTCTCCATATGTGTACGAATAATACAGAAATTAAATGCATAGACTGACAGTATTCCTACATGGAGTAATTTAATTTAATAATTCTGGTCTGTGACTGATGGTTTATTGCATTGGTTTATTGGTTTATTGCATTGCTTGGTTTATTCAAGCCAAGTATAGCTATAGTTGATACAGCAAATGATTATTGAACTTTAACATTACCTTGCGATGTAAAGTAACAGCTACAAATGATACTTCATCGATAAACATGTTAAAATAAGATAGTATTTACTTTGTATAACATTGTTCTCTTAAATGTTACAGTGTGACTGTTTTTAATGAAAAAAATCATTATTATTATTAACTCCATATACATTGATTAAAAAAAAATACCTGATCTCTCACGATAGTTTTTAACTTTTTTGTAGTAAATTATTCCAAACAACTGACCTTCCACTAGAATCCTGTTTGCTACTCAATATCAGTCAATGTGATGTCACGGAACAGAGTAACCAGTTCGTTGTCACTGTCTACAACCCATTAGGAAAGCCAGTATCCTACTATGTTCGAATCCCAGTCACTGGTTCCGCTTATCAAGTAACAGCACCAGATGGTAAGTATGTGTGAAATAACAATTAAGTAAATGTAGAAAATTCTTCGAAAACTAAGTTTATTAAAAAGTATTTATTTATTTATTTTTAAAAGTGTATATTTAATTCTTTTCCGTAACTACAATAAGTTGACCATGTTCCAACGAATATTTAGTAAAACATTTTTACTGAAGTACTATTAGATTGATTTTATTAGTTGTGTGCAGAGATGTATATTTGTTTAGTTATTTCTGTATTTTTATTATGTGTATCCTGCAACTGTGAGAAAGTATGGATCGGTGAGTTCTACTGTTGGTTAGTTGGTGACTTAAGAACAGTGAGCCAGAGCCAGTGACGTAATAATAACTATGCTTCTTCTCCTTCAGAAATAAATTTGTGGTCCCCTAAAAACATAATGAAAATTTACAGTCCTGGCCCCATGATAGCCCCGTGAAAAGAATCATAGTTCACAGAATTCCATTTCTGGTTAGTGATTTTGAATCAGTATTAATTTAAATTAGCTTGGACATTTCTTATCCGGGACGATTAAATTTGGTCACCGTTTGTAAAATGGTGGATGTATTTTAATAATAACTTAATATTTTGTGAATCATGAGAGCCACATTCAACATTCTGGTGCCAAAACTTAGGGTCTCAAGATTAAGGAGTCTTAAAATATAGAAAATAATCTATCAGAGCAACTCTGTCATTTTACAACATGGCAGCTATTATGTAGGAAACTGTAATACACAACGTATTTATAGAGGTTATAATAAAGGAAAAATAGACGTGTATTATAATAAACGAAATGACTGTAGATTTTGATTCTTTTAATGTATACGACAAACAATGTTTGAGATTACAATGAATAGAAGTAGTTAATACAAGTAGATAGATATCCAAAACTAGAAGCCAACAACATGTCCCAGTCTACCAGAGAGCTTCGAAATGGCTGAGGACACTCATTTTGAAGTACATGATACTGCAGTTTGTAAAGACAAGGAAACTGAACTTATTATTTCTCTTATTCATTATTGGGTGTGGCCTGAACGATCAAAACAAGCCAGCTCCTCAATGGGCTTGAATTCATGCTTTGATTCCCCAGAATACTATTCAGTGAAGAAGGTTGGCTTTTTATCAGTAATACCATTCTTGTCACAAACTATGCAACGGTATCTAAAAGATTTCAAAAATGTGTGTACTCAGCTTGAAAGCTAACCAATCCTGCAAATATTCTGTGACGAAGGTGTTTTTCGTATTGTCACTGAGTTTTGTACCAGCAATCCAGAGGAGTTTGCTGATATTTATCTAATGATAGCGTTTTCCACATGACAAAGGTTGTGGAGTGCAGGAAGTTATGTAAGTGGATGTAGCATAGTAGAGGATACACTTTTACAACCGAAATCTTTGATAGGAAACTTGTGCAGTCCATATTGAGCGAAAACTATTGTGTTACCGTTACAAGGTATGCTCAACATCTTTGAGAATATAGAAAAACATTGCGTTGGATGGCCTTCTGAAATAAGAATGACAAATTAGAATTCTCAGATATTATTCAAGAAGAGTGCAAGGAACGGGAAGAACTCAATTCAAAAGACAGAATGCAGAGCCAGGCTATATTCAATGCACTTTATTCAACATCATAACTCTGAGATTCAAGTTTCTAGAGTTTATCAAAGAGTGATCTCAGAGCTTTGCAAGTATTGGGGGAATGTTGTACTTGTATTAATCGGACTAGTGAAAAACTTAGTATGTGATGATCGGAAAGGTGACTGGGAGTTGCATGTGAAGACTGAGGACTCACCTTTGTGTTTCGTGCTTCGTGAATTCAATTGTACATAAACTATAAGATATGGAACTTGGCATTTGGAAAGAGTAAAATACTAGAGGTAAAATAGCTTTGCAACAAATTCATGCAAGGACAATTCGTGGTCAAAGACAGAGAAGGATGGTTAAATGCTGTAGCTCGCGATATGAAATTAGAACAGACTATTCAGAGATCACAGAAAAGCTTCAAGGGAATTGTAAGTCAAATACGAAATTGTGATTATGTTGTTCAATGGCAACTAGTTTACCACGAAATGCTTTCTTATTGCAATTTTTTTCAGAGGTGATTAATTATAAACTAATGAACCACTCTGAAACGGTTCCTCACCACGAACTTTGAGAAAGATAAGGGCATGTTTTAATAGAAATGTTGATAGTTTTTTTTCATTTTATACAACTAAAAAATCCCTTTAAAATTACTGATTATATTCAACTGTATAACTTTGTCACAAAACAAGATACGGTTAATGATGTACAGAGGTTGATTTAGTTATATTGATCCGAATTCGAATATGCCATTTACCTAGGAAATGACGTCTCTCCACCACCGGTTGTGTTCGATCTGCAGGATACCTCTACTGACTCTTGCCAGGTACCGAAGTTTCCATGCAGGAGACTGCGTTGCAGGTTTTACCATGAGTATTGCATCACACTCTTCTGTACAGTCTTTCCAAATTCGATTACTATACGGGCTCGACGATGGGACAGGCACCGCTGAGGAATCTAAAAGTACAATAGTCCATTGAGCTGGCATCTGGATTCTTGTCAGGGGGTATCAGAGAAGAGGATTGTCGAAATTAAAGTTTTTTTTTTTTTTTTTTTGTTCCATACGGCGATAAAATTCGCCTGGGTTCCTCGTCTTTGTGCAGTTCAACGAGTTCATATCTTGTCTGTACAATGCTGGGATTTCATGCTAATACATTTCAGTCAGGACATTAGTCTGGTAGTACACAGCATTCATTTTGACGTTTCGCTCCGCTTTTCGGAGATGCAGTTTGCTCCTGTACGAGAAATCACCACAATCATGAACTCTTTTAGGAACAGGTCCTAGCTGCTTGCGTCGGTGCGATGGGTCCAAAACTCCGTGTCGCATTTTCCAGTGTAATACGATTCACAGTGGTATGATCTACATCTACACGAAAATTACGCACTTGACACACTTCTACGATGCGCGACGCTGTGAACTTGGTGTTGCTCACAATGAACTCCTAACAGAATCTAATCAGTTTCGGCGGCATCAGACTACACTTGAATGCACTGCTCTACTGCATGCTTAACGAGGTGGCAATTTTACGACGATGGGTTGCGCATGCGCGGCAAAGTTGCACATTAACTTCGGCTCAATACAAGTGAATCAACTTCTGTAAAGGCTCATCTATTCGTGAGGCCTGGACTATAAGGAACTAAATAAGTTACAATTAGTTGTGGCATATTGTAACAGACACATGCTAATGAACTAAGTTGCAAGGTATATGTGTGAGAGTTATTCAATTATTTAGCAGATAAGTTATTAATATTTTAAAATTAAATCTATTATAGTTTACTGCGTCTGCATTTATATTTTAGTTTTGTGCAACAGATATAACTTCTACTTTTACATTTTGGTATCTCATGATTTCACAACTGGTATACGTGGCAACTCTGGAAGAAAAGAAAGCAACATGCGGAGCGACATCCGATATACAATGGTGATTTTGATCGATTTTTAGACAGTGAACATTCTTAACAACTGTACTACTCTCAGCGCAAAATTAAAATATCAAATTGCTGGATTCGATTTTCTGATGATAATTCCTTTGTTCTATCCATAACGAGCACTTAGGACCATACAAAACCTTTATAATACATAATCTGACCTTTCTCATTCAGAAAGGGTTGCAGGTACCAAGCCACGACGTGCCCGCCTGCATTGCATCAGATCTTGCAAACCCCAACATTAGGACCTATAACACTAACCTAAGCCCTTAATGGGTGCGAAGCCAATGAGTTTAATGATCAAGCTGGTTTTATTATTTCGTGTTTAAGCGTTGGTAAGTATTTCTATCAGAGTGTATCGTCTTTGTTTAAAGGTACACATCAAAATGTCCACAGCAATGATATAAAGCTTCCTGAATAAAGTCAGCTTCTCTGGTATATGTGTATATTGCATGTCTGGCACTGTCAGTAAAAACACGATACTTTATTTTGTACAAATTAGTCGTTGACCAAGTTTCCGCGAGAATAGGTTCTACATCGTAAGATAGGGTATAGGGCTCTCCAATATACAAGTATGTCCTTGTAGCACCTCAATTTTAATATCTTATTTCATTCTTAGCATATAATTGTATACCCAGACGAAACTATTTAATGGTTGGTTAAGAACAGATTGATAAATTTTCTACTTCGTTCAACTGTATTTGTATTTGTGTAATTGATTCAACTGTAATAGGTCTATTCATCTCTTGTTAATAGGATCAGTTTTGGTAAGCGAATTAGTTCCAATTCCTGACTTCGTGCAGGATATTCCCGGAAGAACCAGCACAGCAACTAATGAGTTGGTGTTTCGAGCAGAGGAACTGCCACCTCTAGGTTACCGCTCGTATTACATTAGCCAAACAACTGAAACCAAGACTAAAATTGAACCTCAAAAAATTACAAAGGATACAAGTTTCGGAAATGATGTGAGTATAACAAAAATTATTATTTAATGAGTATTTTTATAAAGATTACTTTAGTACCATATTATGTCCATCTTTTGCTTACAAAATCTCCGTGAATTAATAAGTTTTTAAAAAGACCAGTAGTGGTATTATCTTTAGCACAGCATACACGCAGCAAATAGGATACATTTTATTTATTCAGTGTCCAAAGTGCAAACCATTGTTTTTGGTCTGCTGCGCGTTTGGTACGATCTTGATATATTGCACCTCATGTTTCATAATTTGGACTTATTTTGCTTATCTGATTTTATCACTACTTAGAAATCGAATTTTAAAAATGAAATTGGATAGTTAAATATTTGTCACATATGTTTTAAATAAAAGTTTATTAATTTCATGTGCCCGTTCCGAATGTTAATAAAACATTACCATATTCTAACTAAGACTTCTGGTCTGAATAGAAGACTACAGATCTGTTGTTGAAGTTGAAAATCGCACCACTTAATAAACTATTCATAATTTAAGTATCATAGTATTTGGTATTTTCATCAAAATAACTTTGCTCGCCTTTAGAAGAGTGAAAAAGTGGTGTCTTATGTCTAAAATTTATACTCTAACATCATTTTAAGAGAAAAATACAGGGTGATGCAAAAAGTCGTTTCTTTTCATATTTAATCTGTCTGTTCATGTGTCTGTCCGGAAAACACAAAATTTTAACAACTCCTTGAAGGACCACAACATATGTGTGCCAGTATGTAGAGGGTGAAAAAATAATCGAGTTCGTTGATGGAGGTGATCCATCCAGTTGATTCCAAGATATGAACAATCCAAATTCGGTTTGCAATGTATTCCTATCAGAATAATTATGGATATCATCCTTGCTTGAAAAACCAATCGCAGTGTTGTTTAAATTAGCGGGTTGGTATAATGTTCAGGATGCACAATTTTAAACTGTCAGTGGAATTCAACGCTAAAATGAAGGTAATGATTTTCTATTCGAGAAATCTAAACTTAAAATATTTTCTATATTCAAATATTCGTTCAAATATTTTCAAACCTTTATTTAATTTGAGGTTAAATGCTATATTTGAGACTAGGCTTATAAAATTTACCGGCTAAGAAGTTTGATTTACAAAAAATCAAGCTAATCTCCTTCACGTTGTACACGCTGTATCACTCTTATTTGTTTAAATAACAATTCAATTTTGATAATAGTAATAAATACTACTAATAATAGTTCATTACTTTCTTTTGTTTCAGGCAATTACAGTGACACTACATAATGAAACAAATTTACTGGAGTCAATAACTCGATATGGTGAAGAGGTTATTGTAAGACAGAATTTCTTGTATTATGTCGCAAGTAAAGGTGATCCTACATCCAATGCATATATTTTCACACCAACGTCAGATACTCCAACGGAAATAACTTCTGCTGCTTCTGGAAATATCTTTGATGGTATGATTTATGTTATTAAATTATTCATTCTTTTGGTATTTCATAGTCAAATTCCGTTCACGATAGAATGAAGAGTTCCATACCTTTAGTCCTGAAACGAAATAATAATAATAATAATAATAATAATAATAATAATAATAATAATAATAATAATAATAATAATAATAATAATAATTATTATTATTATTATTATTATTATTATTATTATTATTATTATTATTATTATTATTATTATATTATTTGAAAAAGAATAAACGAAACGTCATTGCGAATGACCAAAATAAAATTGATTCAGTTATGCATCATTCATTTGGATTGCATAAGTCGTATGTATAATATGTCCAATTCTCGACATGCACTGAAAAAAAAAATCTCCAAGAATAGATTGGTGATACATTTGACCAGAGCCGTAGCTAGGGGAGTGAGCGAAGCAGTTGCCCTGGGCGCTGATAGCAAGAGGGCGGCAAACAAGCAACAAGAAAGAAAAAGTGTTTTAAATGACTAAAAGACGCGTGGCTCCGAAAAGGTATTGGCGGCCTATTAAACCAATATTGTTGATGGTTTGCAAAGGGTTAGATTTGCTAAAAAAAAAAAAATTCTTGCTCGCTCCGCTCGCACGTCACAACACGTTTTCACTTATTACTTAAAGGAAATTATTATATACGATTTGTTAATTATGATGTAATATACAAGGTGCCAAGTGATTACTTATACCGTACGCAAGAGCTTTTTCAAAATCAGAAACGGTCGAAGTATGAAATATGTCTTCGATGTTTTGATGGTGATGAATTTGCTTAGTTAATCCCGCTTTCCTACCCAATCGGATTAATCACGACGGTGACAATGAAGGTATGAAAATAAGACGAGTGAATAGACACAGGTAATCTGCTGTTTGCGCGAAAATATTAAAAATGAAGATAAATAAGGGGGAAAATAACATTTTCGAACTTGAAGCAGTTGTAGAATAGGGTTTAAGGGGTCAGAACTTAACCCAACGAATTTCGTCTTTCCCGAAGACTGATCACTACAACTGACTTTTTTTTTATTCCATTGACATATGAAATCCTTTCAATTTGATTGAATTTATTGGGATCATTTCTCCATTAACTTCTTGCATCGCCAGGTTTTTTTTTCATACGTATCTAATTGTGTGATATTATTATCTATCTACATACATACAAAACATATACATACACATAATTATATATACATGTGTGTGTGTGTGTGTGTGTTAGTAATTATAATATGTTAATTAATAATAAGTAACCTTAAATTCAGAAGTTTCATTCTTAAGAAACTAAGTAATTACTATAATTTCAAACCTAGGCCTATGCAGTAGGTAAATTATATTTTGGATTTTAAATGCAAACATTAAACATTTCTTCACCTCCATCGTTCAATATTGAAAAAATCGAGAAGAAGGCTCCTTTTGAATTTCCGTTACATTTCACAAAATATTTTTTACCGTAAAAGAATTGAAATTAAAATGCTATTTGTGTGGTCACATACAGAATAAAATTACAAAAGTTTACAATTATTACTGGAAATTAAGGCTGTCAATCATTTCGAACATTTCAAAAGAACATAGTTTCTAATGTACTAAAATTTCATTTCTTATCGAAAGCATGAAACGTAAGTAGCTGTAAATTTCCACAACTGTTCTCCAAGTGGAACGAAAGATAGCTTTGTCAAGTTTAACAGAAATTCTAAAATGAGTCTCTTGAAAACAGCTCTTATTTGTAAAAATAAATAAATAAAAACTCCTTTGGCTGTTGCAATGGTCTGTCCAAGCAACTTGATAAAAATTCAGTGTAGCATAACAACAAAAGCTGCTTCTCTTATACGTTAAAAAAAAGAAAAAAGAAAAAGAAAAGAAAAGAAACTTAGTAAGGTGAGTGTAGGGGAGAGCCGAATTCTACTTCCGCCGGGCGCCGAAATCCTAGCTACGGTTCTGCATTTGATTATCTTACATTCCAAAATGTCTAAGTTGAAACCTAATCGTTCATTTTGCCAGAATTCGTTAAATATAGCTAAAAATCTTAAAACTTACTAAAGTAGTTAAGCTATCTTGTTATGTAGTAATCTATGACAATAAACGTTGGTAAAATGGTCAGTTCTCTTAACGAAATCCCTCTAAGTGTTATTAACAGCATATGCATATTATTGAAAGAATATCGTGATGCTGTTTCTATTTCCGCGCTCGTTCATTCAATCATCTAGCTCTTTAACACCACCGTGGTGTTATTTTTACACCACTCAACCCGGCTCTGTTCAAACCGGTAACACCTTGTCTGTGTTAACCATAACATCGGGCCCTTAGAGTTGAAATAATATGCCAAAGGGGTAGTGATGCTGAGACCGAGATGTACTATATTAAAAGCGTCACTTTTTGCTGTGTATGATCATGAAACTATTATTATCTAACATATTAAATAAATAATAATTTACTTTCTTTTAATTAAAATAAACTTTCACTTCTATCTCACAGACGAAACAATATAGCGATCTCTCTTCTTTATAGCAAGTTCACGACAAGGGAGCATAACTGCCTAAAAGGAAGTACGACTTCAGTCAGTCGCATGAGCCCCGCAGTTGGGATTGTAACAAACAATATTCATGACGTTTAGTCCCTTCTCCCCTACTGTTAAACAAAACTGTGAAATGATTTAATACGATTCAATGATGGATTTCCACATTAGTAGTAGATTGTTCAACTGTTCGAATCAGAATTTTACTAAGACTATACTAAACTCATTAAACATCCAGAAGTTGTTGTATCTTCTCATGGACTATACTATGCCCACCCGCTAAATATTACTACAAGAGTATTGCTAGTTTTAATGTAGAATATACAGGATCGCAGGTTTCTTTTTCTTCAGCAGCAAATTCAAATGTGCATCCACAAAGACATCTTTAAATGCAGAATATGTGTTGACTAGGATAAGGTACTTGTAAATGAAAGATTATATACTTATCTATTAAGTACAATTGCATTATTACTTATTCCGTGCAACAAATGCTTTTTTAAAACATAATCAATGTTTTGCAGGTGTTCTGGTAAAGGAAGCAGTTTTAAAATACACCTCTTGGATACACCAAGTCATACGAGTTTATGAAGGTGAAGACCATGTTGAACTAGATTGGGTTATTGGACCAATTCCTAATGAGTATGTTTTATTTACTTATTTATTATGTTTCCCAACTATTAAACAAATTTCTAGAGTCTGAAAAGTGGATTTACAATCTTGAAGCTGCAACTATTCACAAAGTTCTAGCTACTAATAGCGAAAAAAAAAAACATTAATGGGGTAGTAAAGATGATTTATGCAGCTGAAGTATTTTGAATGTATAGTTTTGTCTTGTAAAAGACAAAAGATAATTTTACGTTCTAGTAAGAGTGTTTTGTTAGCCCATGTGTTTATTTTAAGTAATGTTGGAATAATAATCTTCGGAACTAATTTCTTAAGGGTCAATTAGCTGTTGTCGTGTATTTTACATTTGTGAATTTGAGCTTCAAAAATAAATCTTATTGTGTTTCTCTCAAAGTTTATAATAATGTTTTACGTGATACAAATATTATGATCGCCGTTATGCTTACATTCTCAAGATGTAGGGTAACTTCATGTAAGGTCTTTTGAACATTCATTAGTTTCTAATAAGTTAGAAATATACCAGTTCATACTTATGATAGGGTATATTGACAAGAGTCCGAGTCTGTACAACTTATATGTTACCAAAGTTTCTCATCAGTTGTTTACTGGCATTTGGAGATACAGTATTTGGCTGTATTTCGTAGTGAATGTCTTTAAAATACGAAATACTGATGGTTGTCAAAATAATGGAAACACCTGTAGTTTGCAACACTAAGACGTATGAGGTGGTAACACTGAGGATGTGTGTCCAGCTCCTGAGACCTATTTCTAAAAAAACACTAGTTTTATAGTCATCATCATGAAGACAGTTATCGTGATTGGGAATTTTAGTAGCGACCCCTTTCTTTTAGTTGTCGCTAACTTGAACTTCAATTTAATAATTTAAAAAATAAATTATAATAAATTTTTATTCTTACTGTTCTACATATGTTTCGTTATTAGTTAATTAATATCGGACTTCCGAAGAGAAAATCTATTTGAGTTTATTGACCGTGTCTATAGCGACAACTCCCAGTCACAACTTCTCTTCAGTTTTATTTAAAAGTAAGGAAGAGTGAGGAAGAGACTTATGAAGTCGAGAAGGATGTAGAAGAAAGGAGGAAAAGAAGAAGAAGAAAGAGAGAAAGAAGAAACTAGAAATGAAGAACTACCGGATAATTATGGAAATATAGTGAGAAAACTTAAATAAGTATTGAAAGGGGTTATTCATACCCGAATTTTATGTTGATGTGACACATTGTTCTTGATGTGACACATGTTGCCTCATACTACTCGGACCTGGATCCAGGTAACTGCACAAGTGGGAATTACCCTGACCTAGCCCAGATGATGAGAAGTATTAATTTAACGAGTTGTCTATTATTTCCGAATGTTAAACAACTTTTATCCAGTAATTAAATTTCCATAGTGGAGATCGAACACATGTTTGAGTTAGCTAGGAAAAAAATTAAAGTAGTACACATATTTTCCGTGAGTCGGAGGTTTTGAAATTCTTGAAAATACTGTTGTTATCCCAGCTCATTCTATTGTTTCGGCTTTCCTTTCGGAGCCGATTTGTATTAGTTTAGAATTATCCTTCATGACCTCGGCCATGAACCAATATACACATATTATAGTAATACACACATATTGCAAGCACTATCATCGTAAATCGAGATTAAAGATTACCACTTAAAAACTAAAGTTATCATTCATTCACGCACACAAGCATACATACAGGACAATGTAATGATATAGGTAAATCAGCTTTAAAGAAAACTATTTCCTAACTACGGTTTGTTAACATTTATTACATCTATTAAGAATAAGCACAAAGAAAATGTCAATGATTTGCAAATGAGTATACATATGATTATATCATTACACATGTAATCTCAAATTACATCAATATAGATTCAATATTAGTAGAATGGCAGAAAAAAATAAAATAAATTGTAAATTTGAAAATTTAGTTAGATCAAATTGTATCTCATATGAGGAAAGAAAAAATTAATATGATAGTTAAATGAGTCTTTTCTCGTAGTTTCAGATAACATTTTGTGTTGCGTATCCAGAATGCACCCTTTTGGGGTCCATGCACGTTACAACTTTATTTAGGTACATACACGAAATAATATCTATGCATTTGGGAATTACACGTAATAATTTTATAGAATCATTTGTTTACGCAATTTTACCAATTCATATATTAAAAAGCAAAGTTTTTGCCATTAATTTTAATGTAGAAACATAACACATTTTCGTTACTTCATTTATTATCTCTTTAATTCACTAACTCTTAAATCACAATCTTATATCATGTTGGGTGCACACATTGGCAGTAATATTAATAAAATGTAGAGAAGACGAAAATTTCCTGAATTCAAAGAGATTTCGGTTATAGGCACTTCCGTATCGAGACCACAATCACTAAATCGGAAAACACTATTCAGGTACGAAAGTTGTTGATAACGAATGAAATGGAAACACAATTGTACAGGGAGATTTATGGATTTGAGGATGAATTTAATGGTAGCTTAGGGTTACGACACCCTGCCTTAGTTATATGCCACATGCAATTAGTACAACAACAGGAGATGTTAATACATACACATACAAATTAACCACATTACAAGGATTAAGGATAATGTTTAACATGGGGCGGTATATTCTAAATTTACGCTTTACATTTGTCGAATTTTCTGAAATTATGGCAACCAACTTAACCGTTCGGGGTAGGTAACAAAATCCTATATACATATTTATCCGATCAATATCACATTTATATGCATTAAATATTTATATTCCAACATACATATATTTATTCATTATTTAACCTTTCAAATCAATTACCCCGCTCAATAAAATTCTTAGGTTGCAACACTACATACTATAAGATAAATTCGACTATACAGTGAATGAATAATCGCGCATTATGGTAAACATTTATATTTTCGACGATTTCGAAATAGTGGACAATCAAAGTACAAGGCGGGTACGGAAACTGAATTACAATACAGAACTTTTATTTTAATAATTTGTCATCTGGATGATGAAGCCTTAACATTTAACAACATTTATGGGCTCAAACATCCACACGAAATTCATTTCTATTGTACTTGATAGAGACAAAAATGGAGACAACGAAGAATATAACGGTGAACTCAGATCAGAGAACGGTAAGGGAGACAAAAGCAAAGTTAAATTGTATACCGGACAATCGCTCGCGATTGCAGTGAGTCGAATCGCATGGAAACCGTCCCTTGATATCTGACGAAAGCGAATACCTCCACGAATTGTGGTTCGCAATATCTCAATTCAATATTCAATTCAAATTATGCATGTTACATGGTTAAAATTTGTCAAGTTAAAACGAGGGGAAGGTTGTAAAATTCTTAGAGAAGATAATAGAAAGACAGCTAGAGAAGAGAAAAACGGCGCGCCAAAGGAAATAAGCTAAAACACTAAATACTACAAAGATAAGTGGTCGAATATAAGCATGTGCCTATCGTCAACTTCAGAGCCAAAAATACTTTTCAATATGCCAAAACAGGTGGTAAACTACAAGATTCACTACATCTTGAGATTTCGGTTAATTTCGATTACTACATAGTTTAGAACTAAGAAAACTGAAGACATTTGGGGGACATCGACACCTTGGTACGGAATAATGGGACTCTATTGTAATAAATTTACTGTTATTCACTTCTATCCATTTCGTTACCTCTGCGAAAAGTAATGAACTCGGCTTAACATAACGTGAAAAAACTCAAAGTCACAATGTACTATCGCAAGTGTAAGGCTAAACGCGTATTCTTATACTGTACCAATTGTGGAAACAGCTGTTCTGTTCTGTAATTACTTGGAAACTATCCGGAATCATTTGCTGTAAACACTATTCACATCGTCGGGCCAGATAAGCAGTTAGTACGTACGGTTACTATTTAATGTCAAGCCACGAAGTGAAAACATAGTCAGTCATTTTCACACAACACACTTCCTCACACGGAATTCTAACGTAATGATCAGTGCTCGAAACATTCATCACTGTATATAAACAATCAATACCTTGTGGCAAAGAATACTACTGGGATCATATATTTACAGGTTTCCTATCATTTACTCACACTCATTATATTATATATTATTATTATTATTATTATTATTATTCATTTATATTTATTCACATTTTATAACGTAACTCACTTTAGACACCCTATTCTTTAATTATGCCCAAGACTGTTCAAAGCAGTCTCATTCTATATATTAAAATCAATAACCCACTACAGGAATTATCGCGCACTGATCAATATGTGGGAACTCGCATAAACCAAGGCTAGATTCTTTCAACACAAATCACACCACATTCGCACTTCACAGTTTAAAAATCATACATACGCAAGAAAATTCAATATTATTGACTGTACTCTTTAATAAATGTGTTTATATTCTGAAAACAACCATGAGGTTAATCACTGAAAGCAACGAGAGGGAATAAATTGAAATTGCAATCTGGCGATGGAATAGCGTCATGTATGCTAGCTTATATTTAAACACGAATGTGAAGTTTTTTTCCGTTAATTATTTTATTACTAGACTACATAACGTATTGTGCTTTTCAGAACAGTTAGCTAATAATGTAATTTATTGAATTGTCTTCTCATATGGACCAAAACTGTGACATTTCTAAATAATCAGGAAAAAGAGATGATTTTTAGGCAAACTAATGTCTTAATTCTCGGAGCAACAAAACACTAACGATGAGTAATTGTTTACAAGACGTGAGGCGGCGCTGTAGTATAAAAAGACTTTGTACTACTGAACACGCTTTGTACTATATTAAAAGCTAGTTACGCGTTGTATATTATGAGATAACAATATAGAATCATTATGGATTTGCATTACGGATCAAATTTACTCATTAAAATGGACCAAAAAAGAAGAATAGTTACGAATCAACAATACACTGTCCTTAAATAAATTAATAATACTTTCACGCATACATCACAACTACTAACAACATACTAAATTACAAATATACACGCTACATTACATATAAACTAAAACTACACATACTAATACATATTACTACAGAAATTAACTACATTGTATAAACCAAACAAATCACTGACATTATCACATTCTAAATCAGCTCTGGTACTGAAAAAGACGAAGGGAATAGGTGCCTTTTATCAAATTAACCCGTTTTCAATTATAAGATTATTGTTATTGACCCCGAAGGGACATATCGAAACTATTAAGGAAAAGATTCCTTTCCTGAGGGGAAAAGAACTTTTTTGAAACTATTCAACCCATTTCAGTTGGAAGCTGTGATCAATTTAGGGGTAAATGGGGGTTCCTACAAACGCTTACACTGACATTTTAGTATTGAACCTAACCAACACTAAATCATATACCGCCATGTTAAAAAATAACAGACTACACACAAAACTATAGGCTATGTGGACAGGTCTATCGTAACCTAACGCAAATTTTAGGGGCGGAGAGGATATCCTAAACGTTTTCGAAGCACCAAATCTTAGTTTGCAGGATCACACAGCCGGAAATCAAAATCCACACTGATGAATCTGTCCACAGCTATTCATATCAGCAAACATGGCGTCCCTGACTTGAAATTCCATATTTTAAATTTTCTGACTGTTTTCGTATAAAATTCTAATAAATTGAGACTCCCGAAAGCTTCCACACTGTCTATTCCTTAACTGAAACTAATTTTACCTGGTTATTTCACAGAAATCTTGTCCTTTTTAACAAATTTCCTGCATCGCTGCGACGTATGATGTTCCTCCAATGAATGCTTTCCGACAAAAGACGAAGTAAATCGCGCCAGAATACTGAGGTGGAAAATAGTTCTCAAATCAGAGCAAAGGAATTTTTGCCGCGGATAATACAATACGAATAAAAAATGGAAAAACTCGATTAAACTGGATTTTAGCAGGATATGGGCATCTCAGAGGGACGAAGGGGTTCTAAATTATTTTACCAATTATTGGATTGGTGGAGGAATTCAGAAAATTCTGCCCAATTACTGATCTATGATTTATATTGCAATAAAAATGTATAATTTCAATAATCATACATTTGAGGTGCCCATATACAGAAATTTACGATGAAATAATATATAAATAAAGAAATTATTCCCCGAAATATATTTTTTTCTAGTTATTCTGAAGCTCCTGAGTTAATTTTTATTCGGACAAGAAACAAAAAGATTTAATACATAGACCGAAAATTATGTGGTAAAAAATTAACAATACACAGGACGTTCAAAAGCACTGGATCCCCCAAAAATTTATACTACCTTAACTGTAATAGCATATTACAATCATGATAGGTATTCTGCCATTCTTGGCAGGTCAATTGCTGCAACTGAAAAGTTTCCATGATCCATGGCCTTCCGCTAACCTCTTCGTTTTCACGTACGGTTTTTCTGTTTTGATATCGTCCATCAAGTATAGCTTCCTTTATCCCCTCCCTCTCTTTTCTGTCACTATACCCTCTAGCACATCCCTCATGATACAGTTCCTTCTTAACTAATGTCCCATCCAGTTTCACTTCCTCTTCTTAATAATATTTAAAATTGTTCTTTTCTCTCCGACCATGTAAACTTTCGTGAAATTAAATATTTTACAATTGTATATACTATAAAATCATGATAAATTACAGGTATCAGCATTAATACTTAGAAATCACATATTGTTATTTTAGTGATTTTAATTCAAGACATTTCACGACTTCTAGTAAATAAATATACTACGCTTTATTCCACTACGATTTATTTTCTGAATTCTGATAATTGAAGTATAAGTTATAAAAGTGTGTTATAGATGGTTTATCATTATATAAGTTTCAAAACAGCAATCTAGTAACCCTACGTGATGCTACAATAGTTTAAATTTTATGACGAGTGTAGCTCGTCATTGTGTGATTTGGCACCAGGAGGCCATGAGAGCTAGACTCGTGATTTCAGTGCAAGGGGTTAAGAGACTGATAGTTTTGAGAATTAGGTTCTGGTCGTTGTGTGTACTATTCACTCATGATTCATAATAGGTTCTAGCTTAGCTGTATTCCTTCATATGTTATGTTCTATGAAACACTTTCCCTTTGATACTTGATGACGTGAATTGTTCGAGTAGTATACATAAGTATGAGTTTAGTATCGTTTAATATATTGTGACAGTTTAATAATAATAATAATAATAATAATAATAATAATAGTAATAACTCTTACTCACATTAAACTTTCTTCTCACAGAGATGAATTGGGCAAAGAAGTGATTACACGTTTCGAAACGGATATAAACACGGAAGGAATCTTCTATACAGATACAAATGGACGAGAAATGGAACAGAGAAAGAGAAACTACAGGCCATCTTGGGACCTGGAAGTAACTCAAAATGTATCTGGAAATTACTATCCAGTGACATCACGAATCGTAATAAAGGAAGATGGAGGACAGGAATTGGCTGTGTTAAATGATAGAGCGCAAGGAGGCTCTAGTCTGAAAGATGGCCAAATAGAACTTATGGTATATAATAAAATATATTCTATTTTGTTTTACATATAAAAGTTCTTCGTAGCTTTACAATTATGCTGTATAACGCTATAAGATGAAGTTTTATCTATCATATATGAAATGAAATATCATGTGCTAAATGCGATAGGATCAAAATTTCTCATCCAAACATACTTCAAATCTGATTATAGATGAAAATATAATGTTCGGTATTAATAAAAGTGAAACATAAAAATTCTTAGTTAAACTTATCTGAAAGTTTAAATTATTTTTTTATTTGTTTAATACACAATTTAAAAAAAAAAACGTGAAATGTTTCTGAAAAGACGGTTTAAGATTTCATCAAATGTTTAACTAAAATTAATTTGTAGAAATATTATATGTACTGCTTCGTGCGTGACAGTTACATCGAAGTGATGTAGCAGAGAGCTATGTAAGTCTATAACAAAGTATACTGCTATCCTTCAAAATTTATAATCTATTTAGTGTTCCCACGCCTGTAAGATATTTCCTTACAATATACTGGAGTACACTTTTTTGCGATATTTTATCACATTCCAGGAATATATTGATCTTAAATATTTCAAGTTTGTATTAAATTAGTCTGGTTAAAATTTCCAATACAAACTCCACTCTCTCACGTTTGTAACAAACATACAATGAAGAATAGAGTTACACTGTGAAATGAATATAGGACTTTGCAATGATCAAAGAAGATTGAGCTTGTTCGTAGTCTGCGTTGCGATATTTCATATTCACGCTGAGGAGAGGATATACAAGTAGACGTACATTATTTGAACTTCGTCGTAAGCTTTCATCTTCCAAGGGAAAGATCTTACTTGCAAAGAGAAGGTATACAAATAAAATAATAAACTCTATATACATAAATGATGGGATGCGGTTCGACACTACCCATCTCTGACTTGCTTGAGTTTGTACATGATACCAATAGTCTATTTCCTCTTTATTACTATGTGTTAAGAATATTATTGACATTTCTAATTATTAATTTTGAGATCTTTCTTTAAACTCCTTTGAGCTTGAAGTTTGGCTGGAACTTTCTCCACATAGACTATCAATATAATTCTCTTAAATTCCTCATAAGGATACACATACACACACACGCACACACACACACACATATATATATATAACAATGTCCAGTATATATATACTCAGGGGTGTAGCCAAGGGGCCGGGCCCCCCCAAATGACCAACTTTTAAAACATCATAAAATTATCTCGCTTCATTCATTTAAAAGTAACAAAGTTTATTGACAATTAATAATTTATGGTAAAATAGTATGGAGAAATATTGTTTTTCCATACCGATCGAAAAATAGTATAGTATTTCTTCCTTATACCGATCGAAAAATAGGATACTTTTTGTGACAGCAGATTACACAATTTACTGCGATTTATATTTGACAGTTTAAAGACACACGTTTTAACAAGGTACTACAAATACAGCCATAAAACAAAGTACTAAACTGATTTGTAAGTACAGTGTATTTTTATATGCTTTAACAAGTGTTTTAAAAGACATAGACTATGGAAAATTTGGTGAGAAACAATGCTTTTATTCAATTTGGGTTTCATTCGCTCTCTCTTTTATTTCTACTCACGAGGAAACGGTCTTAAATGTAAACAACCGATTTGGCTGGGGTCGGGATGTGTGTTACGGGAGACAAAAGTAGGAGACACGTATTTTGGCGTTTGGGCCCATACGCAGAAATTTCCGAAATACGGGGCCCCAAAGTGGCCCTACATGTCATAACTAGGAAGCGAATGACGTTACTGGTACAGAATGTTGGCTTGGGTTGGAATATGTTATAATATATCCAAAAGTATGGGACTTGTGTTTGTTGTTAGGTCCCACAAAAAGGAATGTCGAATGTACAGGGTCCGATATTGCTAGATTTTCAATAAGGCCATGAAGTTAGAAATATGAGCGAAAAACGCAAACATTCTTTCGCTCCGATGACACCCTCGTGGTCAGCAGATCCCCCTCGACGGCTCGTGCCAGCTGAACATCTGTTCAGAATTGCATGGGTACCATATACGCCAACTTCATGGCCTTATTGAAAATCTAGCAATATCGGACCCTGTACATTCGGCATTTCTTTTTGTGGGACCTAACAACAAACACAAGTCTCATACTTTTGGATATATTATAACATATTCCAACCCAAGCCAACATTCTGTACCAGTAACGTCATTCGCTTCCTAGTTATGGCATGTAGGGCCACTTTGGGGCCCCGTATTTCGGAAATTTCTGCGTATGTGCCCAAACGCCAAATTACGTGTCTCCTACCTTGGTCTCCCGTAACACACATCCAGACCCCAGCCAAATCGGTTGTGTACAAGTAACGTCATTCGCTTCCTAGTTATAGCATGTAGGGCCACTTTGGGGCCCTGTATTTCGGAAATTTCACGTATGGGCCCAAACGCCAAAATACGTGTCTCCTACTTTGGTCTTCCGCAACACATATCTGGACCACAGCCAAATTGGTTGTGTACAAGTAACGTCATTCGCTTCCTAGTTATAGCATGTAGGGCCACTTTGGGGTCCCGAATTTCGGAAATTTCTGCGTATGGGCTCAAACGCCAAAATACGTGTCTCCTACTTTGGTCTCCCGTAACACATATCCGGACCCCAGCCAAATCGGTTGCTTACACTTAAGACCGTTTCCTCGTCAGTGTAATAAAATAATTGTGTTTTTTTAGTCACGAATAATAAATGAGTATATTTGTCAGGAAACCGTAAAGAAATTAAGTGAAATTTCAAAGAAAATCAATCTTGTGTAGATAGGTTCTGTATACAAGGTCTTAAATTTAAATATAAAGGTAACCAAAAAACGTGTTGTTGCTTTTTCACCCACCGCCTTCGAACATCTATATGTCACCTAACCTGGAAGATGAAAAATAGTCCCCATCAGCATCGACGACCTTCTGAAAACGTTCTGGAAGGCCATGGAATCCATCGCAGTAGAACGTGGTGGGCCGTGAAACGAAGAAAGTATCAGGTGCATTTTGGACTTTTACTAGGGATTTGAAATGGCGTCCTCTAATGTGATTGTCCAAAGAATGGAACAGATGATAATCGGACGGTGCAATACGCTGGGAATGTAGTGGTTGCAATATTGTTTCCCATCCAAGGCGAAAAATGGTGTCCTGAGTCATCCTAGCCACGTGGGACTTAGCGTTGTCCCGTAAACGAGGACACATTTGCAATTCAGAAGTGATGGCTCCAGAGTTTTGAGTTTTTGTTGAGCACAGCTCAACTGCTGACATTACACAGTTGCATTGATACTCTGACCAGCTGGTAGCAGTTCCCGATGTACGGTGCACCAAACACACAGAAGGACCTTCTTCTGGTAGTGCTGGTGTCGGTTGTTTTGAAATCGGTTCATGGGATACTAACCAATGATGACGACGCCGTGGAGCTTCGTATAGGACACACTTTTTATCACATGTTAACGCCCTGTCCAGAAATGGCTCCGAAACAGTAAATAAACACAGGCGACTGCCGCGTTGCCTTCTGACCCGGAGTCAAAATATGAGACCCATCGACCCAACTTGTAGTGCTTCACAAGTTGATGGATGTGCTGCCGAATGGTTTCTCCACACACTGAATTGTAGTCCCAGTTCCTCTTGGTACATTTGTTGGTCTTCTGGCACGTGGTGTTTTCGGGTGTTTCGTCATCGTCCTTAAACTTGTTAAACCATCGCTGCAATGTCTGCGTCATCACGACACCCTCACCAAAGGCCTGGCATATCTTCTGTCCCGCTACAGCGGCGTTTGACCTCCATTTGAACTCGTTCAGCATACATGCTCCTATGACGCTCTGTGGAAGTCCCATGTTCCCTCTGTCTTTATGCAAGTTCACGGTATGTCTGAATTGCCACAACCAGGTAGTATGTTGGATATACCGACAACAACAACTGACTTTCGCCTTATCTCCACTCGCATTCAACTCACGATGTGAGGTCCAATTGAACACAGACCTCCACGAAAAGAAACAGAACTTTCTTGGTTACCGTTATAGTTATGCACAAAAGTATAGAGTTTGGTCCCGGGCAGTAGTTTTGGATTAAGCATAATAAAAACTATCTTGAATATAATTTCTGGATAATAATAATAATAATAATAATAATAATAATAATAATAATAATAAGAAGAAGAAGAAGAAGAAGAAGAAGCTAAAATAGTGTTTTTAGTTTTGCAGACTAGCAGAAATACATTGTTTTGGCTTTGTACATTGTAGTTGGCCCCCCCTCAAAAACGACGGGCCCCCCCTACACAAACCTGCTGGCTACACCCCTGTATATACTACTCTCAAGGTTGACAAGATAATTTCAAATATGTAAATATGTTGAACATAATTATCAAATCAAGTTAATTTGAAAATAAGATTATAAAATAAATACATTTAAATATTATAGTACAATATTTAAAAAAGAAATTGCAGAAGTCTAACTTATTTTTATTTATTTATTTTTATTTTAGTTGCAACGGAGATTCGTTAATAACGATGCTTTCAATTTGAACGAGACCCAATACGGCACAGGCATCGTTGTCAGAGGAAAACTGTATTTGCTTGTTGGTTCTTCGGATAGTTCTTCTTCTCCATCGCTTACTGCACAAGAGAGGCTTCTTTCACAGTCAAAATCTTTACAACCATGGACGTTCTTTACTCCAACTGATCTTTCGTTTGACGAATGGACGCAGAAGTATCCAACGGAAGTAAGTTAATAGGTTATTGATTATATCTTTTAAGTAGCATGTGTATATATAATTATAGGAAGATTGTAAGTTCAAAACAATGTCCAGTATACAGCAATGTTATATTTTGACATGATAACTGGTATAAATTTATCACGATATGTAACAAAGAATGCGGGGCGCGGTGGCTCAGTGGTAGAAAGTTCACCTCCGGTGCTTGGGTTCCCTGGTTCGATCCCAGCTCGCGCCGTGTGAACTTTGTGGTGGACAAACACCGTGCTCGTGGGTTTTCTCGGGGTTCTCCCGTTTCCTCCCACTTTCTTCATTCTACCATTTCACTCATCTCTCATCATCACCGTCTCCTTTAGCCTAACCGGCATAACCGTGGGACGAAAAACTTAAAAGATTTCATTTCATTTCATTTGCAACAAAGAATCTGTGGAACGGGAGAACGCGAGAAAAAAACTTGTACAGAACGACTCATAGGCACTCCCTCAGTAGCACACACAAAGTCCACTTTTTTTTTTAAAGAATGGCAATAATAATAAAGAGATAAAGGAAATTATTAATGATCAAAAGTTAAATAGCCCCCCCCCCCAAACGCAGTTCGACTGTTAGGTTTTTATTTAAACATGTTTACTGAAGCAAGTGACGAATGCTTATAAAAGAACAAATAGAAGTGCCCGTTCTTCACATGGGAAGAATCAAGTTTACATGAATATACCGTAAATCCGGAAATTTAAATATGTAAAAATTGTTCCTCTTTTCTCTTTTAGAAGTTAAATTGTCAAAACTGCTGCAACTTACTCATTTTTTTATTTAATTATTTTATGTATCAAACTTCACGCTTCCAACTTAAGTGAATACTCACATTAAGCAATTCCTGATTAAAGAATCGAAAATTTTAATACTAAAAATTGTTCAGTTTAGGATTCAAAGTTTTGAAAACACTGAAATTCGTTATCGATTAATTGCAATTGGGGCATTCCATGTGAAATCAATCAATGAAATGGCAAAATCTGACCTGACGATCTTAGATTTTTGTAAAAGTTGGTGCACAGCTTTATTACAGTGGGAGATAAAAAAAGCCCAAATATTACCTCTCTCCTCCTGAAAGTGTCCCCATACAGGGTGTTCAAAAATGCCAAAAAAACCGGCATTTTTCAGTTACAGTAATTATTAAAAATTGTCATAAAACGGTTAATATGTGCACTAGAGATGTAGAACAAACACCATTAGAAAGCTTAAAGCTTGTTCTACAAGTTGTACTATACTAAGAAACCTGTAAAATAAAAAATAACACTTCAAAAATTCAAATTAAGATTTGAATTTCGTGTAGAAATGTCCCTCTGCATTTGTTCAAAATTGTCCAGATTGTAGTCTCATATGTGTATACTAAAACACCACAAAGTTGCATTTTGGGCACTCAATGGGATCCGATTCAAAATTCAACATAACCAAGCATTGCACGATATTGACCATGCGAATATATGGGTTGAGATCGATAACCATTTGCCTGGAGCTATTTACCTCCAGCATCAAAGGAATTTATATTCAATTTCATTTGTTTCTTGATGTATTCATTTGCATTTACCCAATTATCCACCTTTTGAGTTATTTAGAGAGGTATTACGTTTCCAAACAGTACTTAATACAGGTCATTATTCTTGTTAGTCAGTATGGATGTTTCTAAATTTATGTTGGCTACATGTTATTTTCATTCCTTTGTTTCAGGATTGCTATTACAGAACATATTATGAAAGAGAGGGATATATTTTCCTCCCTTTCACAATATTTGTATCAAATGTGTTATGAAACACAGTGACACTGCTCACAATCACTTCACACACTTTCAGCACAAACAATTAGTCAATAAATACTTTTTCCTATTTCAATTATGCACTTCCACATGTCTGTGACAGCAATCCTGAAACAAAAGAATGAAAATAGCATGTATCAATGTAGCCAATATAAATTTAGAAACATCCATACCGACTAACAAAAATAATAATCTGTATTAAGTACTGTTTGGAAACGTAATACCTCTCTAAATAACTCGAAAGGTGGATAATTGGGTAAATTCAAATGAATACATCAAGAAACAAATGAAATTGAATATAAATTCCTTTGATGCTGGAGGTAAATAGATCCAGGCAAATGGTTATCGATCTCAACCCAGATATTCACATGGTCAATATCGTGCAATGCTTGGTTTATGTTGGATTTTGAATCGGATCCAATTGAGTGCTCAAAATGCAACTTTGTGGTGTTTTAGTACACATATGAGACTACAATCTGGACAATCTTTTACAAATTCAGAGGGACATTTTTATACGAAATTCAAATCTTAATTTGAATTTTTGAAGTATTATTTTTTATTTTACAGGTTTTTTCAATATAGTACAACTTGTAGAGCAATCTTTAAGCTTTCCAATGGTGTTTGTGCTACGTCTCTAGTGCACATATTAACCATTTTATGACAATTTTTAATAATCATTGTAACTGAAAAAATGCAATTTTTGACATTTTTGGACACCCTGTATGGAGACACTTTCAGGGGGGAGAGGTAATATTTGGGATTTTTTCATCTCCCACTGTAATAAAGCTGTACACCAATTTTTACAAAAATCTGAGATGGTCAAGTCTGATGACTTGTTGATTTGACATGAAATGTCCCAATTATAAGTTTATGTAGGGCTACGAGACTTCTTACCTGGAACTTAAACGAATATTCACATAAAAATTTTCTGCGTAAAGAATGTGAAATTTGAATATAGAAATTGTTCCCTTTCCCCATTAGAAGCTGAGTTGTCGAAATACGTATTCTCTTATTTTTAATTAGGAGTTTAAATACCGAATTCTACTCCTCTAACTTGAATGAATACTCACATTTGCCAGTTTCACAAAAAAGAATAGACATTGTAGATAAAAATTCCCCTTTTTTCCTACTTAAGAGCGAAATTTTGGAAAAACGAAAAATTATGACCAATTATTTTTAATTGGAGCATATATCAAATTTCATCCTAATATCTAGCTAATCAGTTTACCTTCCTAATCATTTTCTACTTCAACATCTAAGCCATATGGTCTATTCCTACTTTCATATAAGTTCCCAACATATTCCTTCCATTTTCCTAAGACTTCACTTCTCTTGCTGACTTCTTTTCTATTATTATTTTCTACTGCCATCGTAATATTCCCTTGTTTACTTTGAAGTTCCATAAATTTCACTTCCTTGTACATTTTCTCATATTTTTCAACGCTTTCTAATTCTTCTATGTTCTCGCATTTTCTTTTGTAAAGCCCTTCTCTTCCTCTGTCTGTTTCCCTTTCGCAACTCGTTTAATTTCCTGTACATCTTTCTGCCCTCTTCGGTATCAATCTGCTTCGACGTCTTCCTTTCCCTCACTTTTTTCCAACATCTGTTCTGTAACCCGTGGTTTCTTGGCCTATTTGTGATCGCGATAACCTACTTCTTCTGCAACCTGCTGTATGCAAAGTTTAATATGCTCCCACCATCTGTTACTACCCAAACCTATCCTTCCTTCATTTGAGTGTTTTTCTTCGAATTTCTCAACGAAAAGATTTCTTAATCGTTTTTCAACTTTTCAGTGTTCAACATATTGTTGCCTACTTTTCTTCTGTCTACATTTTTGAGTTGAACCGAATATCCCCTTCGGCCAGCATAAGGTTATGATCACAGAAAATGTCAACCCCCGGAAAGGGTCTTCTCGTTCTTCAAGCTATTCCGATAGCTGTCCTGAATCATAACATAGTCTATCTGATATCTTGAGGTAAAGTCAAACCAATGAGCTTCCTAATTCCTTTTTTTTCCTATGAATAGTTTATTGGCACATTTCTTACAACCTGTGATTCTAATTTTACTCAGTGTCAAAACCCATGCCTCAACTGCAAATAATAATAATAATAATAATAATAATAATAATAATAATAATAATAATAATAATAATAATAATAATAATAATGTGTAATATACTGTATATGTAGTCTATGCATAGTGAGTTAATGCTTCAACATCCTGAAGCAGGACTTTCGGTTCGTTTTTAGTATGTAAATCCCTCTGAAAATGCTTTGAGCGTCTCCAAGAAATACTTGCTGGGTACACCACTATGCGTACCGTATTTTATACATTCTTCACATAAAGTAACATGTCGTGCAATTTAGATTGTACAAGTAGAACTAGCTGTTAAACATAACTTGTTGTATTTTGCAATGAGAGTTGTGATCAGATCCACCATGAACACATTAAAAGAAGTCATAATTGACAAAAACATGCAACTAATTAGGTATGGGACTAATGTTCATGTAAATGAAAGTTATGCGAAGTAAACCATATAGAGAATACGTTTGTTTTATCTTTGCAAACTTCCCGCCGGTGCACTTGGTTGGCTTTTAAAGGTTTTCTGCTAGCACTCACGTGAACGTGTTAATTCAATAGACGCCTTATTGGTTTTGTCGTGTAGGTGACGTTAGTTGTCAGCCAGTTCATCAAATGAGATTATTGCTATTTGGCGGGTATTTGAAGTGGTTAGTTGCCACACATGAACAAGTGTGTTACCTGATTTGTGAGTGGTGTGGCGTTTTGCTGTTTTCTAGCGTATTGTAACTCACAACTTAACCATGGCGTGGCAAGAACACGTTGCAGACAGATTTATCCTTTAGGCGGCAAGTGTGCCAAGATAAAAACAAACGTAGGCTTTATAAGATTGTAATGTTAGAGTATCCGTTACTCTACCCTATAACTCTTAAATGAAAACAAATTATTATTGTTGTTTGCATTAGACAGTTAGAACGATTATCTCGACCTAATTCGATAATGGAGTCAATACGTTAACATCTTCATGGGTAAAAATAAATTTAACCGTTGCTATCCATATCTCACGCATTGAAATATGTAGTGACGTTAGAATTTTGTAGGTTGAAAGATGAACTTTTGTGAGGTGTCTCAAAAATCTCCTGACATAGGGTAACTCTGTTATTATCAAAGTTACAACAAAGTGTAAGAAGAACCATCTCCAAAATATGGTGTTTGCAATCTAAAGTGAAGGATTTTTTTTTAAATCGGACGAGTCGTTTCGGCTGGACATTTTTTATGCACCCAATGTTAAATAAAAATGCAGTGTTGCCATTTACCTGGACCCACAACATAAGTGAATGAAGTTACTGTTTGAAATGGGGGCTGGCCATTGACATGTCAGTGCAAAAGAAAGTAACTTCATTCACTTATGTTGTTGGTCCAGGCAAATGACAACTTTGCATTTTCATTTAACATTAGGCGCATAAAGAGTGTACAGCCCAAACGGCTCGTCCGATTTAAAAAAGTACTTCACTTTAGATTCAAAACATCACATTTGGAGATGTTTTCCCTTCGTACGTTTCCTTGTAACTCTGATAATAACAGCTACCCTATGTCAGGGGACTTTTGAGACACGTTGTATATTGCTGAGATATACTAATATACTTGGGGTATGAAAGGGTATATACTTAACATATTTGGACTATAAAAAGGTATATAAAGCCTATAATAGTGATGTTGATTGGCATCAGTTTAACCTCAAATATAAGATTTTGAGTTAAATCTAATATAGGGGCTACTGGTGACGTTAAAACTTCGGCTATGAGAAGGTACTGACTGAGTCAACTACCAGCATAGATAATTCCTAAATATAAGTTTCACGTGACTTTCGTTATTATCTTTACCGAACTTTATTATTAATAATAATAATTGTAGTAGTAATAGTGATGCACAATGACCCGTAACACGCGGTATACATAATCATTTATCAATAAGATCAAAACAGTAGGCTAACAAGAAATCGATTGTCATTAAAAAGTGCAATATTTCGATATATCGATCGATATTTTTCAAATATTAAAACTGATCAAGATATACATCAATATTTTGTTTAAATTTCTCTATTCGATATTTTTTGATATTGTGACACTTTGCTATCCGATATTTCAATTGTTGATGTTTTGTTTTTGATATTTTTATATATTTTGCTATTTCGATATTCGATAATTTTTTGATATATCGATCAAGTTTCGATATTTTTATTGATAGTCAAATCTGAATATCACACAATCATTATTGTCATTACTATAGATAATTATTTTATATTAACGAAAAAAAAGAATTGACCAACCAGTTCCGAGTAACGAATACGTGAATCACGATACGAATTTTTTCTGGTGCCTCTTTAAAACTAATGTTTGAACTAAACTCCTGATTATCATATCTGTATTCATTAGGGCCACGAGACAAACAGTAAGGCATTATCGTCTCGTCTTGTAATTTTTGTAGAACCTTGTCTCGATTCTAGGAAGGCTTTGTTCGTCTCGTTTTATACATTTATTTCCTATTTTTTTCTTAATTTCATCTACAAGTTAGAATATTTCTGCGTCATGAGTGGTTCACGAAGGGTGTGATATAATAACATGTGAACCATATTTATTATTAGAGTGAATTGTGTAATGACTTGTATATGTTTAAACATTGATAAATGCTCTTCATTGTGTTCGTATAATCATTTTTTTTTAATTTAAAGATTTATACTATGCATCATGTAATCCTAAAACACTGTGAACTGGTATTACCCACGAGGCTTGTGAAATTTCTCGTTTGCCTTATTGGTTTGCATTGATTCGAGTTTAACGTCCCATTCAGCAGCGAGGCTATATGAGACGTGGATCTATTGATTAACGTGGAATCTGAATTACATGAGCTCCCAACAGGATTTGAGCCCGGGCCGATTGCCTCAAATTTAAAAGGTACTTCTCGACTTGACTCTCCTCTGGATGGTCTCGTCTCGCGGTTATCTCTAGTATTCATAAATTTATAGTAAGAATTCACATTAAAATTTCAGTTCCCCAGTCCTTGCTCGCTCTAAATTGACCCTCGGTTACTCCCAACAATATTGAAGAAGAGAAGCTTATTATTTCGCCACACATACACTTCAGATTAGGTGCTGCTCCTAGTCCACTACATGTTGAAACTGGAACTAATCAAACTTAATACAGTTTGCAGGTTTGACGGCTTCTTTGCCTGACAACGTTCACCTTTTAACGCTGGAACCTTGGAGTGGAGGCCGTCTCTTGCTTCGACTAGAGCATTTGTTGGAGCAAGATGATGATCCGGAACTATCACAGCCAGTAACAGTTGATCTTCAGGTAAGAGACTATTTATATTCTAAATGATAATAACAATATCTATGGACTTCATTTCATTGACTCATATAAAGATCACAATAATTACTAGCTGATATGTATCAGGTTATTACCTAATAATTCATACTCTTGCACCGGCAGGAAAAGAATAACTTCATTGGAACATTACGACTATTCAGGAAAATAATCTCCATCGGACTCCACAACACTCTGCACCGTATCAACCAGTTATTGAATTCCCTGCTGAAAAAAGTAACGGTTTTGGAGGCAAAAAACTGAGTCATTGTTCCTCGCATGTCATTCTCATCTTGCAGTATTTTCCAGGAAGGATGATTTTGCAGGCTACGAAAGAGATAATAGTCTGTTGATGCAAAATATGGTGAAAACGCCGAAAATGTTCTCCTAGACACATTCTTCAGTCTTAGCACAGATCTTTCTTGGCATGTGTATTGTGGATGACTACACACTTGTAATGAACCAGAGCAGGACATTTCTTCAACAATGCAGTCCGTAGGCGTTCAAGCTGCTGACAGAGACATTGCATTGATTGTCTGGTTACATGGCAAGATCTCAAAATGGATTATCCCACGAATATCCCACCAAACTTCAACATTACCTTGTACGAGTAGATGTCCTGTTATCGAAGAGTTCCTGCAAAGGGGTCCAACTTTTTATCCTGTCATCAATCTGTCCAGAAGTGCTCACACCTGTGACGAGTGAGCAGAGAACTGCAGATATTCAATCGGTACTGCTTCTATTGAAGCGTTAACGCATTGGGTACCCATTTACCGAGTTTTGACACGTATCTGTAACGTCTTACAGATGACGATAAACAATCGAATGGGTGATATGAAGTTCGCTCATAAGTTCTTCAACAGTTTGCATTGGATTTTCCTTCACCGCTGTCCGCAGGACATCTTTGTCCAGTTGCATATGTCTCCCTCCTCGTGGATTATCGGTGAGGTTGGTGTCCTCAGACGGAAACCTCTGGAACCACCTCTAACACTTCCCCACATTCACAGCACCTTCATTATATACGGCATTGATATTTCGTGCCGCTGCACTGGCTGAATGTCCCTGGTGAAAATACAGCAAGACATGCGGTATGTAGTCTTATATTGCCATGATCAATATACAATTTCAAAACGTGGAGTTGACCATTTTCCTCCCTTACACTGCTGTATAATCAAGTGCCCTAAACAGTTATGAACGTACCGTCTACTTCACTATACCCTCGTCAGACGGCATCATTGCAGCGATCTTCGGAAAGCAATATTACTTATGGAATGAGCCGATAATAAAAGTATGAAAACCTATAAGGCTATATTATTGTTATTAGTAGTAGGAGGAGGAGAAGGAGGAGGAGGAGATGGTTAGAACTTCTGTACAATGGAAAGAATATGAAATTTAGCTAATTAATTAACCCTTTGAATAATAGCTTCTAAATATAATAACAAATGAAATTCTGTTCTCCTCAGTACATGTAAAACAGTAGAAGGACTGTAGGTAGAACTTTCTATAGTTTAAGATCTATCCTTCATGTGTAATTCAAGCTATAGATCTCAATGGCGGTTCTTTGAGGGAAATCACACTGGTAAAAATTCAAATTTTATTACTACAAGCTAAAGGAAGTAAGCTTACCTAACATTTCAATTCTTTTAAGTTTCTTCCCTTAAGCTTATAGCGATAAAATTGAAATTATTACCAATGTGATTTTACTTAAAGACCTGCCACTGTTAGATCTATAATAGGGAAGGCGGTTTGTTATCAAACATTTCCTGCATTTTACCATGTCTTTCTTATAACCCTAAGACTTTGTGACAGTTGCCTCATATTCATTTTTACTTAATTTTCAATAAATTATTTTAATTAAATTATGCATATGAGTAAAACAACTGTAGCGAATGTTATTTTAAATTGTATGTGTAGAAAAAAGCAAAGGGAACTGAAACAGCATTCTTTATTTTTTTCCCTATCCAAATGTAAGATGATTTTTATTCTGTATACCTGTCATTGCGGCAAGGACATTTAACCTACCCTTCTTTTGTCTCTTAAACAATAATCATTGAACGTCTGAAGCTACACGAGACCACATATACAGAGGGTGGTTTATGAACCCAAGCAAAGAAACACAAGAGCTTTTAACATCTTTCTGTGATAGAGGAGAAAAATAGTAAAGTCTGCTCAAACTGAATAGAATCGTAGTGCAAAATAATCTCTATGAATTTGTTAAACTCACATTTCCGTCAGGACGTCTCCACGTAGAACTTAGATAAAATTTTGGCACAGGTTTGTAAGTTGGTCCAAGTGCACGAACCAGACAAGAAGTCTCCAGATGAACTTCCATAAAAATTTTAGATACAACTTGTGAAATTTAAAGAAATCACGTACTTTGGGAAAAACCAAGCTCAAGCACAGTAAATGGGCGGGTACGAATAAAATAGAATTGAGGACGCAAAATAATTTGACGAATGAGAGAAAGGGAGGAAATCAAAAACGCAGATAAAGGCATGTCCTAAAAGGTCGACGAGTTGAGAATTCAAAATTCCAAGTCAGTTGTAGTAAGTTGAAGACCGGAAACCAGTACGTCAAAAACATTCAAGCACACCCAAAGGTTTCACACACACACTGCACTCCAAAACGTACCACTAGTTTATTAAGAGACATAATGAGTTAGAAAACAAGCCAGTAGATGATCTTCCACAGCACTAAAGTATAGACATTTATACATAGATTTTCTTTAAATAAAAAAGTTTAAAACTCCGAAATACATTAAAAAAATATTTACATACCTTTTGTGTGAGTGATACATTTTCACGCATATACATATATTTACAAAAAATTCCAGACAACAAGCGTTAACGGACTTGTTTAGCTAAGATTAGTAACGAGTCGGGAAAATAAACGTGAACGTTGTTTACGCATTTCCAGAAAGCACTTAGACTAGCCTTAAGAATACGCGATTAGTTTGCATTACCATGAACACTTCTTAAAAACACTTAATATAATTAGTCCGTGCAACACTACACTCACGATAGAAAGAGTAATGGTGCAGTGTGATAATTGAAAGTGCTAGTGCAGAAAAGTGCATTGTGGAAGAGATGGATCGACGGAAGCCCTACTTTGATGGAGATGGACAGACCAAAGTGCGTCGCCCCTAGCAGATTAGGAAGGAGCACAGGAAAAGTCCGATGAGAGAACCTAGGATGCAGAACATTCGTCGCGCAGGCAAGAAACAAGAAACGTGAGGACCCCTGTGTATGTGTGGTCAGCGCAGTGGCGACAACGAAAGGTAGGACCCACCTAAATTATTTATTGGTGTTGAAAGGGCGATTCTCATCATTAAATAAAGATGCAAGACGTTCTCTGTACAGAAATTAAAAGCCGGAAATAGTTGAGATTTCAAAAACTTAATTTCATCGCATTGAGAACAGGTACTCTATTTCGAACTTTAGCTATCAAAGATTAAAATTTTTACCTTAAAGTCGGCTTACAATGAACTATAGAGACACTGGCAATTTTACTTATATATTATGTGATATTAGTGACCGCATCGTTCTCATTAAAGAGATATTAATTCCTATAATTTTTCTATTAGTCAGTTATGGTTCTATTAGTCAGTTTTCTATTAGTCATAGTTGTGGGAAAGAAAGATAAACTAAATGTAAACAAAATAACATGTAGACTTTTAGTGGCTCGAATTGTGCAATTTTCGATAAAAGAAGGCAATCTAAGTATTTAAATTAGAATATTTAAATTTACATGAAGTGAAAGTGCGTCATCTACGCTATTGACAGGCACTCTTTGGATGTAAGATAATTAAAAACAAAACTTGATATATTTTCTAGAAGTGCATTCAGTGTATTGTTTAAATTGTATAAAAATCACTATGTTTGTAAAGTTATTCACATAGGAGTTGGTAACTTAATGAATTTATTGCAATCAATATGCTAATAGGAGTTTAATGAATAATCTGCAGTAATGTCTCAATAAAAGTATTTGACGTAGAGAGTTCGAAGATTAATTAGTGATTAGAAAAAAACGCAAATAATCTCACGATCAGTCATTTTTGTGTTAGAGATACGGAATCCGTCAATAAAATGGAACAGATATTATATTCTGTCATAAAGAATACGTATTGGCTAGTAACAATAAACTAGGCTAAGCAAAGACGCATTGAATGTATCATTGTATTAGAAGCCAGGCATAGGCTTACTTAGTTTCCTTAGGTCATTCCATTTTTCTTTCAAAAATTTCTCACTAAATCTCAAATCGAAGTCATGACTCATTTCAACTTATTTCAACTTATTTCACCTTATCCACGTATTCTAGATTATTTCACTTACTATTTTTTAAAATCTCACTCAACTAAATCGTATATATTTAAATTCACATTCCATAAAACTATGCCATTCTTAAATTAAATATTTTTGGAAATGGAATGTAAATTCAATATTAAGTATCAGCTGATAAACGTTATCCATATGCTTATCATCTAATATCCCGTGAATAAATATTTTCAAATGTAAGGTTGTAAATTAACCAGTTTTGTATTGTACATAATCATGAGAGCTCACTATGTAAGGATAAACCATCATAAATTTCACCTAGGACTGGTTATGGATATCGGTTTCATTAGTTTGTTTATGTGTTTATTATAATAATTCATTCAACCTATAGGTCAAGAAAGAAAACAGAAATGTAACTTACTTAATTTAATTTTGGTGCTAAGGCCTTATGCCTTACTTCTCATCTTTGTTATCATAAATTACATGTTCAGTGTTAATTTTCGTCTTGCTTGATTTTTTAAAACTTTTTTATCTTTACTCATTAAAGTTTTTGTTATATTGTTAACCTAAATTCGTGATTTTTTTGAGCAAGTTGTATCCCTCACGTCAAGAATAACATTGGTTTTCAAGGGTTTGTTAAGCTAAACTAATAGGGCAATGTAGGCAATTTTCCAATTCTATCTACCATGGACTGAATTGAACTGATTTTCATGACTTTCAATCAAAATTTTAAATTCAAGATATAAGTTTATTTCTTACAACATTATTATTATTATTATTATTATTATTATTATTATTATTAGTAGTAGTAGTAGTAGTAGTAGTAGTAGTAGTAATAGTAGTAGTAGTAGTAGTAGTAGTAGTAGTAGTAGTAGTAGTAGTAGTAGTAGTAATAGTAGTAGTAGTATAGTAGTATTCTCCAATTTTCATGGAAAGTGAAAATCAGTCTAGTTCGTCCCTACAAACCAGAAATTAGAGTAAAAATTCTTTTTCAGCATTGCAGCATGTGAATACACGGATACAGATGCAAATAAAATAAATTTTCGATTGCTCTCTCGGTTTAGGGGATCTAATTTCCCTAAAACCCTGGGATACCCCGGGGAGATAGGATTTTCAAACCGTGAAATCAGTCCTCATCGAGTCATGAACTATTTTAGTTCGAAGAACAGAGACTTAAACGGTGTTGCACATGATAGCAATTGTGATACACAGAACACAAACCCCACACCCCACTCTTTTTTAATTTTTATAAATTTGGCGCTCCGAACAGAAACTCTCTACTTTTAACTTTTACAAATTTGGCGCCCGAACAGGGACTCTCTATTTTTAATTTTAACAACTTCAAAACATAATAAACAATCTTATTTACGAGTATATCTTATATGTTTAAAATTAATTGTCTTCAATATTTTGATCGAAAAATCGTCAACCTCATTCACATCAAGAATGAATGAACTGCTTACAAGTTGTGGGGGGATAAAAGCAAAAGAAGGTTTTAAATACTAGCGTCTCTAATAAAGTAACTCGTCTAGTAACTTCATACAAAACACTTGTATTTCTGAAACTTTTATGACAAATATTAGTAAGGTACTGTGCTTAATAATATCTGCAGCATAGGTAACACTCCTTCCTCTCTTATTGAAAATTGAAAGATGTGATAAAATTTAGCGCACTGAATTAAAATTAAACTTTTTTTGACCAAAGAGCTATCTAAGACTGAGGAAGCTTTGTACAGTATTGTCCGTCCACAATGAAAGTTACATCCTCACATATACCTTTCAAAGGTATGGTGGTAGTACAAGGAATTACAAACACACAAGGTAAATATTTTCTGTGATGTGATTTTTATCCCAAAAATAATACTATGGTATTACTACTTATGATATTTTCTCGTTATTGCTCTATTTTTACTTAATAGTCTTGAGGGGAGCGTCCTGTTCCCGTTAGTTTTCCTGCAAATGATCATTTCCTATTATCTCACGAGATATGAAATATCTGAAAAACAATTCAACGAAAAATCAAAACTTTACAAAAATATCCTGCTGCTGTTTTTCTTCCATCTAGCTTGTTCTAAGTTAAGACGAAAATGTTAATACACAGAAAACTTTTTATTTCTGCTTTCAAAAATACCTAATTGTATTATATATTTTTTCTTCTAGTCTTTGTTCACGTCCTTCACCATCACTTCAGCAACAGAAACAACGTTGTCAGCAAATCAACTGTTGTCAGAGAAGAATCGTCTGGTATGGCAAGTCTCCAGTGAACAGAATAAAGCAACACCAAAGGTCGACAAAGCAATGGACGATACCCTTCAAATTACTCTGCAACCAATGCAGATTAGAACCTTTATTCTTGACATTCAATAAATAAATTTAGCAATAACAATATCTTATGCTGATTATTTTGGTTTGGAATAGAATACACATATTTGTCATTAAAAGTTTATGAACATTTGAAATAAACTTTATTTTTTTAAAGTAAACCTATGAACTATTCATTTGCATTTCCCATTATGCTCTTCCGTTTCGTACACATGTGTCAAATAAGAATTATATTAAAACTTTCACAACATAATTAAGACTGGAATGATGAAATAATAACAATAAGTGTAGAACTGATACTAGTGTAATTATCACAGTGATATCAGACCAGAAAATTATATTGCAGCGCAACTGAGGACTATTATTTTCTGGACAAAGGGCCATCTATTTGTGCTGTATGTGAGGGAGTTTTGTATAGTATTATACAGCTACACTTAAACCTAATCCTAAGAAGACACTCAATGGTAGAGCGCTCATCCCTGACACGTTGGGTCCCTGGTTCAATTCCATTTCGCGCCAAGCTAATTTAGTAGTGAACAAACACTTTGTGCGTGTGTTTTCTCGGGGTTCTCCAGTTTCCTTCCTCTTTCTTTATTAGGCCATTTCAAAATTATCATCATCATCTCCCTTAGCCTCGGTGCACAATAATTCGACGTTAAACTAAAAATTGCATTTCATTTAATTTAAAATTGCAACCTTCTGCGTATCTGTCAAAGGTGTGATAGTAGTACAAGCAATTACAAACACAGAAGATGAGAATTTGGAGGTGGTATCGTGATTATTATCCCAGAAATGCTACTATATTGTCCTTTATTTCTCTATTTTCTAGGGCCGCGGTGGCTCAGTGGTAGAGCGTTCACCTCTCATGCTTGGGGTACCTTTTTGGATCCCAGCTCGTGCCAAGTGAACTTTGTGGTGGACAAACACCGTGTGCGTGGGTTTCCTCGGGGTCCTGCCGTTTCCTGCCACTTTCTTCATTCCACCGTATCATTCATTTCTCATCATCACCATCTCCTTTACCCTAACCGACAAAACCGTGGGACGTAAAACTCAAAGATTTCATTTCTTTTTTCTTTAATAGCTTTGGGGGAAGCATTCATTTTCCTTAACCTTCGCCACTGTGTTGTAATATGAAAAAAGGGCCTTCGAGAAAATGATGTAGAATTAATGTACTGATTGCCATGTACATTAATTTTATTTGGATCCAGTCTCGGTGTTATCTGTACAATGATATGTCACATTTTAATAAGCATGAAGATTTTCATACACCATCATTATTATTACGAGAGATGAATAAGTAACTCAATTTTTCACACCATATTATACTAGTCTGGACGTCTGAAAGGGAAATATTTTGAAGTTTACACTGTAGTCGGTAGTTGTTTAATCAGGTGTACCTGCAGCAGCAGAAGCATGAAATACTAAGCAAAGATAGCGAATATGCACACTCGTATACTTGTAAAGAGTAGAGAGGTGTAGTTTGGTTTTTGAGGGCAAAAGATTGTTGTGTCACTATGAGTGCGTGTCACTATGAAATGGTGTGCGTGTATGGGAAAGAGTGTATGAAGCGTCAACATCTGCTGGTGGTGCGAATTCTTTGAAGAAGGTCGCGCAAACTTTGTGGATTTGCTAAATGCCGAACGTCAATTAACAGCATCAAGCGAAGAGAATGTTACGGGCCTTGAAGGGGCAATTCGTAAAAACCAGTGAACCTATCTTTTGAACACTCTCAAACACGTTCAATATATCAGTGGTACAGTGTGCATAATATACTGAAATTTCGTAAGCTCAGTGTTCGATGGGTATCAAAGAAACTCACAGACGTTCACAAGGGGCAGCGAATGATATATATCTGCACCACCTAGCATGGTACTCTGAAAGAACATGCTTTTCTGAGGTTACATGTGACAAGTCCTGAGCATATCACTAAACGTCTGAAATAAAGCAGGAATCCACGGAATGGAAAATCTCTGATTCCTCACAAAGGAAGAAATTGAAAATGACACGTCCCCATATTGCTGCTTCTGTTCATGAGAAATTTTAGAAATTTAGGTGAGAAGTGTTTGAGCACTCGCTGAACAATACTTAACTTAGACCTTCGTCTATGAAGAATTCTTAGTCGACTAACATTAAATACAATGAAGAGGTCAAATCAGTTGTGTGCAGATGACTATGCACTCAAAGGATCGACTTCTATTTTGAAACTTATGCCACGATTTGAGAAATGTGTAGGCTGTGTTGACTTGCCGGCTGTGTTGAAAAGTAGCTTTAATATGAGTCTTTACTTTGTACATATTTTTGATGTGTTATCTGTTACAATTTCTTGTGCATAAAAGCTTGTGCTTTACTTACTTATATTCCCTCGTGTTATTATTATTGTTATTGTTTACGAGAAGAAAGGTAAATCCACTTTAATATTTTACCGTATTTAAGTCATAATTACAAGTAATAATTGCAAAGCTCACCCCATTCTAAAAATAAACCAAAAAATGTAATTATGAATCGTCAATTACGACCAGAGCCGTAGCTAGAGATTACAGCGCCCGGGGCGAAGTAAAATTCAGAGCCCCTCACATTCACTTTACCAAGTTTTTTCTTTTTCTTTTACATATAAGACAAGCAGCTTTTGTTGTTACGCTACGCTGAATTTTTATCAAACTTCTAGGACAAACAAACCATTGCAACAGCGAAAAGCGAATATTACGAATTCTTTTACAAATAAGAGCTGTTTCCAAGAGGATTTTCTGTTAAACTTAACAAAACTACCTTTGGTTGTATACAAATCTACTTGGAGAACAGTTATGGAAATTTACAACTATTTACAATGTTTCTTACTATCGATAAGATGAAATTTCAATACGTTATAATCTGTTTTTTTTTTTTTCAATGTTCGAAGTAGGTGACAGAATCAATTTCCAGTAATAATTGTAAAATTTTGTAATAATTTTATCCTATATGTGGCCATAAATACAGCTTTTTAATTTCAATTCTTATACGGTAAAAAATATTTTGTGAAATGTAACGGAAAATCAGAAGGAGCCTTCTTTGCGAGTTTCTCAATATTGATCAATGAAGGTGAAGAATGGGTTTAATGTTTGTATTTAAAATCCAAAATATAGTATGGCTATTGCATATGCTTTAAATTATAGTAATTACTTAATTTCTCAATGAATGAAAGTTCTGAATTTAAGATTATTTGTTACTAATTAGCATATTAAAAATACACTAACACACATACATAAACATATGTATACGTATTATGTGTGTCTATGTTTTGTAGGTATCACACAACTAGATCGTATGAAAAAAAATCCTGGTGATACAAGCAGTTGGTGGAAAAATGATCCGAATAAATTCCTTCAAATTGGAAGCATTTCATATGCCAATAGAATAAAATAAATCACTGGTAGTGATCAGTCTTTGGAAAAGACGAAATTCGTTGGGTTAAGTTCTGACCCCTTAAGCCCCTATTCTAAAACTGCTTCAAGTTCGGAAAAGTTATTATTCCCCTTGTTTAATTTATTTTTAATATTCCCGCGCAAACAGCAGCTTGCGTGTTTATTCGTGTCTCTTCACTCCTTTCATTTTCATTTCTTCATTCCCACCGTCGTGATTAATCCAATTGGGTAGAAAAGCATCATTAACTAAGCAAACTCATCACCATCAAAACGCCGAACACGTATTTCAGATTTTGGCCGTTTCTGATTTTCAAAACGCTGGTGAGTATACTGTAAGTTATTACTTGGCAGCAGTGCTTAAAGTGACATCAGATGAGATGACGGTATGGAACAAATATGACCACTTAGAGCAGTAATTTTGACAGAATCCTAAAAAGTATCTCTACTCCTGACATTTTTGCACCATTTTTGACGTGAAAATCTATAGAAAGAGAAGGAGAAAGTGAGTGAGGACTAATATGTAAATGTTTTATTCCAAATTATCATCAGCCTAGTATTCAATGAATATTGCTTTCCGTTTTATTCCATTGTATTGTATTGTATTGTAATCCACTAGTATTTAATGATTTTTTCCAATTTCACTTCCATTTTCAAAAGCTTTTTCTGGTCTCGTTTTGTATCGTGGTCAACACTAATTTTCTTATACCAGACTTAGAGGTCTGTACGGGCCTGAATTTTTAGCCCGGGCCCGCCTTGTTATTTTACAATGTGAGGCCTGACCCGAGTCCGAAATATGTTTTATCATTTAGACCAAAGCTTGTGTGATAATCAAATGAGCCCGAAATAAGGCCGAATTATAGAAACTTAATAATTAACGCAAAATTGTATTATTATTTACAGCAATTAGAGGTTTAATTTTCCAGTTGTGCTTTGAAAGTTCTCCAGAAAGAATGGTGCAATATATGTCGTTGTACAGTATATTTACAAAGTTAGGCCCGAGAAATATGGTTGTATATTTAAAAATTCACGGCTCGAGCCCTTGCAGACCTCTAACCAGACTATCCCGGAAGTCCTGCACCATCAGCACACTGACCTGCATGAGGTAAAACTTTGGAAGGATAGGTGGCGCCACCAGTGAAAAGTGTGGGCATGCATAGAGGACAGGTTTGTGGCATCAAGTGAAGGTAAGTACTGCGTGTTTACACCAAAGGTCACACAACGGGTGTTGGTAGAATTGGTTCAAACTTGGCATACAAAACATAGTTGTGTGTTATACTGGGCTACTGCAAATCAGGATAGTCCACGTAACGATGTGACTTTTGGTGACCTCTGGAGGTCACAAGGTTGGTCATAGGGAGTTGGTTCCATGTAAACAATTGACCGGGGGTCCTCAGCTAAAACATACCCAAAAATCACCCAAATCGGACAGATGAGGAAATACAATACTTCTTGTACGGTATGACTTTTGGTGACTTCTGAAGGTCACAGGATTGGACATAGGGAGTTGGCCTTATATAAACAATTGATCAGGGGGTTCTCAGCTACAACATATTCAAAAATCACGCAAATCGGACAGACAAGGAAATGCAGTGCTTATTGTACGGCGTTCTTTGTCGTTTATAACACTGACAGCAGAACAGAGCAGAACAAAGGAATACTGGATCGATCGACAGCTACCCGTTGGTTCACAAAATTTACTTCGGGTGATTTAAGCCTCGCGGACAAGTCCCGTAAGGGTAGATCTCCGATGGATATTAACTGCCCTCTGCAAGATGCTGTGAGTGCTGAACCACAATCGAGTATGTGTGTGTTAGAAAGAGTAGTTTGGACATCCAAATCGACAGGAAACCGTTGATTGCATGCCATGCATTACGTCAATAAACTGCCCCGACAAAGTCCTCATGAGCTGACAGAGGAGCAGGCCAGCTCGGAGTGGCAATTTGATAGAATTTGTTTTAAAAAATCCGCGTGATCTTCGTTTCGGGTGTAGAATTGTGACAGGAGATAAGTGGGTGTTTTTGAAAAACCCTCACACACGTAAACAGAGGGCGAAAAGAGGACAGGAACCCCTGGACAATGTGAAACAAGATATGGGAAAAAGCTCATGCTGTGTGTTTGGTAGTGTATTGACGGGATAATTCATTTTGAGTTTGTTCCTGAGGATCGTGCTGTAACAGGTGAACTGTACTCTGAACAATTGCGCCAAGTGTATGCCATTCTGAACGAGAAATATCCGGCATTAACAAGAGGAAGAGCTTATTGCTGCAAATTGACAATGCTCTGAGTCATCGGTCTCTAAATGTGACGAACACTCTGGCTGAACTTGAGGTGTTTGAGTTGTTACCTCATCCTGTCTATAGTCCAGATATTGCACCCTCAGATTATTATTTGTTTCGCTTTTCTCTCTTTCTCTCTCTCTCATTTCTTGTGTGGTCGGCTATTCAATTCATACGATGAAGCGCATGCTGCCTGTCGCGAGTTTTTCCATTCTAAACCTTTCAACTGGTATCGCCATCAGATTGAACTGTTGTCCCAAACATGGGTTAAGGTCATCGAATATGATGGCCTGTATTTTTCTAAGTAAAAGTTTGTCTTTGTTTCTGATAGTCGTGTTTCTTTTTCCTTCATGTATGGTGCAGAGCTTTTGGGACAACCTGGTAATTGTAAACACAGAAGTCCAGACAATGTTAAAATAATCCTTTTTGAATTTAAAGAAGAGTCCTGTCAATGACAGAGGAGGATCCAAGTTAAACATTTCAGGCGGGTGGTACGGTAGTTAAATTTTTTTGAGGGGAGTGGATTGCTCGCCTAAATGTCGAAAAAATCAAGAGCACAACTTCTGCCATTGAATAGGATAATAGGGAACTGTTACTTCTTTCGAAGCAGCAGAACGAAGTATTTGATAGTACAAACATATTTGTTGACTCGATGCTAACGTCGTACTCATTTCTATGTGTAAAATCTTTTCTTTTCTGCACGTAAATTACTATGTAAATCAGTGATTTTTACCGGTATTCCATACCGGCCGATTTTCGAACTTTCGGATGCATAACCGGCTCATACCGGCTCACTTTAAGCACTGCTTGGCAGCATGCATATCACATCGTCATCAATAAATCATATATAATAACTTCCTTTAAGTTGTAAGTAAAAACTTGTTGTGACTCGTATCGAAACGATTGTGTTGCGAGCGAAGCGAGCAAGAAAATTTGCACCGAATCTATTTCTTTGCAAACCGACAAGAATTTTTATTTAGTAGGGTGCCAATATCTTTTCGGGGCGTCGCATCGTTACTCATTTCCAATATTTTTTTCTTTCTTCTTGCTCTTCGGCACCCTCTTGCTATCAGCGCCCCGCTCGCCCTCCCCTAGCTACGGCTCTGATTACGACGTACAATTATCACTTTAGACAATGTCACAATTTCCATGAGACACTTACGACAGTTGATTTTTTATCATATGTATATATATTACAAGATGAAGCTAGTCAAATTGTAGTCCTTAAATGGTATGTTCAATATAGTTACTGCCTGTTTGAATTCATGTATCTGTGCGATGTTCCCAGTTGTGTAAAACTTGCTAGTATGATGGGAGTGCGATTGATTCTGTGATTATTTCTCGCTCTCTCTTTCTCTTATATGTAGATCGTTCACACACATTTTTTTTAAAGAAAGTCTAAATCTATTGATGTAAAGTTGGATGACCAAGTGTCTACTCAATTGGGTCTCGACGTCTTATTAATTTCCTGAAAACTATTGGTCAAACTACACTAAAACATGGTAAGACCAATGAGGTGGAGCACCATCTTGTTGCAAAAGTTCCTTCGTCATAGAGAATGTTTGAGGAAATTCCCTCTCCGAAAAATTTTTCTGTACCTATCAACATTCGTATTGCCACCGATGAGAAATAGACAGTCGATACTTGTTTCTCATAACGATTTCTCACGACCTTGACATTCATATAAATATTGGCTTCACCGCTGAAGAAAATAAAGAATGGAAACGGATAGTACTACCTGATGTCACTATATGGGCGTTTGTATAATGTAAGACATAATCTGGATCATACTCATTAAGTTCTGAATCTTACAGGTGCCAAGGGGCAAGAAGTTTTCAGAGATTTCTTCCTGGATTCGGCCATGACTATTACTGTTATCACTTTACAAGCACGGTTATCCGCTATGTGGTCTCCCCATCATAGAATCACTCTTCTTGAAACTCACTACGAAGAACTAGGCGGAGGTATTTTCAGAGATCGGTGCTCTGTTCGAGTCCTCAACCATCATTCCGTAACAATGATTGCCCGCCACTTCCATTATTTTCCATTTTGACAGTATTTTCTCCTACAGTCAGTAAGGAATTACCTGCAAAATACGAAAAGAAAGTAACCGGACTTTGATCGTTGTCTCCAAAGTGTTGTCTACAATCTTAAAGAAAGAAAAAATAATATTTTTAGTTTTTTTTTTTTTTTTTAAATTAGATTTCTTGAAGAAGTTTGGTCGATGATACACTATCTGCGTGTGCGTTCTTCCCACCGACTAACACTATGTGGCACATTTTGAAATATGCTAAGTTACCAGTAGAAACAAATGCTGTGCAGAACATAACTAACAGGGTCGTTTCTCTATTGTTCAAGCGATGGCCAGTGCCAGATTTACGTATAAGCCAAATAAGCCATAGCTTAGGGCCCCACTTTCTTCGTGGGGGAGGGCAAAACATTTAGACAAAAAAGTGGATATACATTTCGAAATTGCAGGACAATTTCGGCTCCTATGATGTAAGTAATAGGGCCTGCTAGCCTGCTTTCAAAAATATCACTAGTTTACTCATTTCTGCATATAGGGTGCCTACGTTCTTCATAGACTGATTGAATGACATCATGTGGCATGCAGTTACACTCTGCAGTATAGACAATTTATCGTAGACAAAGGATAGCTCGTCATACTAAGGGCCCCATTACCTTAAATAGCTTAGGGTCTCATCAATTCTAAATCCGGCTCTGGTAATGGCGCTAGTGTAATGACAAATTAGTCTTTGAACGGAACAATACTGTAGTCCAGGAACATGCTATAGGTTCTTTCAGTTTTTCTCGACTTCACTGAAGTGTCTCATATAGCGTTATTCGATTAAAAAGAAAACTTCAATTTCTTTTCTAATACAAGAACTTCATTATAAATCAAATAAGAGAAATCCATAAAAAGATTCATTAATGGGTCACGGTAAATAGGTTGAGAATCGTTGTACTAGACTACTATTACGAAAATGCAACGACATTGATCTTTCTTCAAATTTATTGCCAAACGACTCTTTTTGTGGTATTGTGTTCGTAAAAACAATGAATTCGATTTTCCAATGTTTGCTGAGCTACATACCGAAAATTTGTTTTTGGATATTCGTCCATCCATTTGTGCGTGTGAGTTTTGTTTAGATGATATTGCCTAAAACGGCTCTAATATCTTATTTCATAAATAAATATTTCACAGTCAACCCTACAAATTAACATACATCAAATCTCTCAAAACAAGTCGGAAATGGTCATTTATGAGAAGAAATTCTTCTTGGATGTAGACCAGGTGTAAAACAGCGATACAAGGATTCTTTTATCTCACAAAAACGCGTTTCTTAAAAAAAATCCTCTAATATTGTGTAATCCAATTTTGTAAGAAAAAATGTGAGTTCCTTTTACAATGTGAAATTGCCGTAGTGTTCCAAACTAAGCGAATTCAATACTGAAAGTGAAAGTAGTAGACCTATAGAGATAATTCCAGTTGTAATAATTGAGGCTAAGATCAGAGATAAACATGTTCTTCGGACTCTGAATCCATAACAAAAACCGTTTCTTGTTACCCCTCACAAAAATCAACATTGAAACCAGAATTTGTACTCTACAAGTTTTTTTTCTTTTTTTTTTTGGGGGGGGGGAGAACACTTCGGGTTTCAGTAGAAGAATAAGAGTTAAGATCAAACTCTTTGAATCCTAATATAAATCGATATTTTAAAAAAAGGGTTTGTCGCCTCACGTTACCGATTTCACTGTATGGAATCAATATTGGAACCAAGAACGATACTAGATTTATGTCACTTTCGGTTCAAATTGAAGAAATACCTCTGTTAAGACAGTAAAGAGGATCACGCATATGTTTCAATTTCATTCGGTAGATGTCACCTACTGGAGGATATTTGCTGCCATCTAACGGCGCGCAATGTGTAACTCCTGGCATTCTACAATTATATACCTATTTTTTTTCAATAGTAGAAATTGGCTCCATTAACGAATTCAGTCGGGATAGTTATTCTACCTAGTTGTTGCAGAAAACAATTTAAAAATCTATTTTGGTTCAAAAGTTATCATGTGGAATAACGAACGGACGTACTGACATTCTAATCTTGTAGGGTTCACTAGCACGATCCTAATAAACTCGGTAGTGGAACCTAACCTTGCAGTAGTGAATCCAAATAAAAGAACGCTTCTCGTCGTTTATTCAACTATGAGAATCAGTGCTGAAATCGGATATTAAAAATTTTTACCATTCAGTTTTGTAAATTTTTACCATTCAAAACTTCAAGAGATAGTCCATTATTTGGAGTAGATTTAGCATCCTTAGAATAGGTTACGTTTCTTTTCGGCAGAAATCAACTATTTCCGCTTTCAATATTGATATCCTTAGGTTAAAAAAAAAAAAAAATACGATATAGTGAGACATAGCTTTTTGATATGGATTCAGCGTTGCAAGTCCCGATATCTGTCGACAGACAGACGGAAATAGACGTTCTGTAAGAGGTCTCACGCTTATGATAGAACAGTTTGCAAGTCTAAAACAAAGAAAAGGCAAGGCAGCTTCTGAGTTAAATTTTCTTGTTCTCAAGATTTTCTTAGCTCTCGCTATTTTGGTGATATTTCATAAATAAATACGTTACTGCTATCCGTGCAACGTGGAATAAGCCATTCCGTTCAAAACGAACAGCAAAACAGAAAGGGTAGCCTACTGATAAGATGAATTTCGATTGGACGTAGTTTTGGGAAAGCGCTTACAATTTTGTTCGAATTTCACAATTAAATATTTGACTAATAACTCTTTATTACAAAATGATTCATAGTTGAATTAAAAGATATATGAAAGAAAGTTAAGCTCAGTGGTCTCTGCCTTTTTAAAATTAACATTTTTTTTTTATAAAATTAAGTTATTTATTAAAGCTATATATCTACTGTTTGCAATTCTTCCAGTTTAACATCCCAGTTTCAGTTTATATCCTTTAGGCTAAGAGAGATGGACAATTAAGGCAAGGGAATGTTGATGGAAGAATTGGTGAAATGAAATGTGGGAGGAAACGGGAATACCTCGAGAAAACTTATGGACACGATATTAGCAGCTGCAAACTTTCTTGGACGAAGATCGAACCAGTGACCATACACAGCAGATCCATCACTGAGCCATGTATCCCCTTATCTACTGTTTGAGAGTAGGTACTTCTTTTTATATATAGAAAAGAATGAGATCGACCTTTTTGTACTGATAAATATATGTCTCACGACCTAGTTGTCATGCATATTATGATAACAACATGCGACGATAACCAAATGTCCATTACAAGAACAAAGGTTGAGATAAGGGATTGGCATAGTTTCACTAGTCAGTTGCTATGTAAACTTGGCAGTTTCACAAGACAGGAAAATCAGAAATAGATATAACAACAACTAAACAGCCTACGAGGCTTTATAATCAGCCACACATAGATATTTTAGTTGGATCATGCATTTATGGCTTCTCTTTAGTATCTAGAACACCAAATATGGTCTGTAAAGTAAAAGACTAGATATTTACTAGATATATATTCTCAAAGTTAAGGTCTATTTCAATCGTTTCTCGTACCTAAACACAACTTAGTGCAAATTGTTAGCCTTCATTTCTTTCTTTCTCTATGATTTCTTATATTTTCCTTTGTTTCTGTTGTATATACGTAAATTGGATATGAATTTTTATGTCAACATCGCATTATTTTCTGTTTTAATAGTTGAACTAATTCTGTACCTCCTTTACTCCTTTATTACCTCCTTTTTCAGACACTTATCCAGAATTACTTCATCCCATTACGATCACTTTGTGCATAACTTCCTACATCATTTGCTACATAATTTCTCACTACCTTACTAACTTCACAAGTTCCTACCAAATCTAGATTCTTCTTTTTAAAGATTTTCTAATGTTCCTCCCTTCTACGTTTCTGTCCTAATCTTCTTTTCTTGCTTATGTTTCTGCATCTGCTTATTATTATTAATGATCATTAAAACGCCCATTATTTCATAAATTCAACCTGTTTAAATGTTATTGTGACGTGAAAGGAAATGAGACTTGTGCGAGACACAAGTTTTTATATTGCCAATATATATATATATATATATATATATATATATATATATATATATATATATATATATATATATATATATATATATATATATATATATATATATATATTCCAATTATTCGCCGCAAACTCTGTCATATCAGTTGGAAACAAAACCTACTGTGTAACAGAAAGCCACTTCACACAAAGCAGGTTTGAGGTAGCGTAAGAAATAGTCAAGCGGTTTAGGTGAATAATTTGTTGTTCGTGTGTTCAAACCCTGAGGTAGTCAGGTTATTTATTTATTTTATTTTATTTTATTTTATTTTATTTTATTGTGTGCTCCTAAGTTTAACCCGGAGATTGAAAACATTTCTTTAAATAACCTTGTGCAACTACTTTCCTTTTAAATTCAATTGGTAAAGAATATTACATGAATTATAAGTATAAAATGTCATAGCTGAAAATAATGTATTAAATATGTTCACTATTCTATCAGTATTCTCTCAACACCAAGATTCGATTTTCGATAGGAGCTCATGTGTTCGGATCCCACGTTGAGCTGTGGATCCTACAACCTAGCTAAATTGTAAATGACAAACTGTTACCATTTAATTCATAATTCAATCATCAAAAATCCACAAAATTTTCTTAACAAATAGAATACTTAATTTGTTTCTTGTTGCATATTTTGAAGTGACAAAATGACAACTTTTGTGGAAATTAATGAAGAAATATTTACGCTATTCCTGTAACTCCGTGTATGATGCCGATAACTCTGAGGGAAGGGGAGGAAGAAGATGTAAACTCGTTGAAGTTAAAACTCGTGTACTGTTTCGTGTTGTAGTACTTTAAAGTAAGTCTTCTCTTACATAAAATTGTGCTGAAAAGGGACATTAAATTCCAATTAATTAATAAACCAATCAACCTAATACTGATAAATAGGACAGTGCGTCGTAAAAAGTAATATTGAGAATATTCAATGCCTTATATTCACTTGTTTGAATTGGCTTCACGGCTAATCGACTCTCTGCAGTTGCTAATAAATTGAAAGGACTGCGTTCAATCCGTTCTTTGGATTCAGTTAAATTATTTCAACCAAAATTGAATGCTACTTGTCGATTTGTTCTCCTTTGGTAAATTCTAAATTGACCAGCAATTTCAATTCAAGCGAAAAGCAACTGAAACAATATGTTATAGCAGAATAATTACAAGTCGAAATGAAAATAGCAGTAACAAGGGAAAAGAAAAGAAAATCATGCTGGGTAAGAAAATAGACATTATGAAGGAGATATTAAAAGGAGCGTATAGGCCTATTTGAATGAAATAAATTTAAGTATGGTATGCAACGCAATCATAAAATGTGCAAATCTATTATTGAACCTCTATTCCATACTATCAATTGCTATCGTCCTTGTACTTTTCGCCCCATATATCATTCACCTCCATGCTTCTCATACGACTTTCTAACTTTTTTACATTTCACAATAGTTATTAAATATTTCGATGAAATGCTATATTATAGAGTTCAAATTAAGATCAGCCCATCTTTAAAATAAAAATTTTACGATTAAAATATATATGCTTCTTAAAGAAAGTGCATGAAGAAAGGCATTACAAGCTAGTTTCGCATATGAATAGGTGCATAGTAAGAGCCACACTCGACGAGCCTTCGAACCTATGACTTTTTCGGATGCGTCTGATCAGATCGTCACTCCAGTAACAACGATGGTTCTGATAGTTTACTTTCCTATTTACATTAAAGTACTTCCCGTTGGAAAACAATTAATAATATATCAATGTTCACATATAACATATTTTGGCGCTTATATAAATGAGTTCCTTTTCTTTGTTAATTAGTAGATTTTATCTGTACAATTTTTACCTGTCTTCACACACAAATTTTACTATTTGCTAATGATTCTTGTTGTGCAGTCTACTTCAATCCACATCTTTCTCATTTTGCATATTCGGAAGTACAAATGAAGGGTAAGGGGAAAAAACAAGGAATGTCCATGTGTGTGCTTTATCGGGTGCTTTGTCCTATCTGTTGGTGACTCTTGGTACTATTTGACTGTATATGCCATGCATGCGTAGATGTCGAAATGTCCATGCAAGAAGGGGCAAAAGATTTGACTAACCCTATTCTTTTTATGAGGTTTTCAATATTAAAACGCCGTTTTCTCAAAAATCAATTTTTGTGACATTCCTTCTTTTTTTCCCTTACCCTTCAAATAGTATTGTTTTACAAAGTGGAACAATTATATATATATATATATATATATATATATATATATATATATATATATATATATATATATATATATATATATATATATATATATATATATATATGGGGTAGGGCAGAAAGGACAGACTTTAAAAAAATAAAATTGTATTTTTAAAAATCTATTGATAGATTCGATTTCGTATTGCTCTGTCGACTTGGGCGACTTCCGCGTAAATAACTTGCTTCAGGTTTTCCAATATATGGAACCTATGCTTGTATATACATGCCTTGAGAGAGCTCCTTCGTGGCTAATCGGTTAGCGTAGGCGCTTTTGGGAGAACCGGGTTCGATTCCCGGTGGGAGCTTATGGTTCGGATTTCTCATTAATCAGTAGGTCCCGTCTCATATAGCCTCGCTGCTGAAAGGACATTAAACTCAAAATCAACTCAACTCATACATGCCTTGTAGTAACCCCACAAGAAATAAAATTGCAGTTAGACAGATCATAAGACCAGGGAGTCCTCTCAATGTCCCGAAATCTAGAAATAAGGCATCGAGGGAAGAGAAGATGAAGAACGGTCGCTGATTCCCTAGCTATATGAACTGTCGCCTCATCTGTTGAAATCACACACTGCAAATAGAAATACGTTTCCCTCGCAATTCAGGTAAGAAGAAGTTGTTGATCATCTGGATATAACGCTCCGAGTTCACGGAAACAGGAATTTCCATTATCATCGTCGAAAAGGTAAGGACCGATGACAGCAGTTTTGCCTATAGCACATTAAACCTTCAATATAGGACTGTGCAGCGGTGTTTAATGTAATTTCTTGGGATATTCAGAAGCCTAATAACGCATTTTAAGAGTTTCAGTATTCGCGCGCTACCCTGTATTATTTTTCGCGCGATAGCTGTTTGGTCATGTGAAATGTACAGAAAAAAATGGGCAAGAGAACAGAACCTATCCAATTACTGTGAGGCTTCTAACCCGTTTCTACTACTACTACTACTACTATTACCACTTTTGCTACTGGTACTATTACTACTTTTACTATTATTACAACTACTACTTTTACTATGGATCTGTATAGTAAAACTGCAAGCTTATTTTAATGAAAAAGTGTTCAAAAATTTTAAAAAATAAAATGAATTCCTTGGGCAGGGTATGAACCCACGCCAAAAACGATTATCATTACTAGCATGTTGCGCTAGCACGCTCGGTTACGAGGACCGACAGCAGATGGCCTTTACTTTCCGCTATATGTAGGTTATGACTCCTATCCTGATGCCCTATCTGTATCGGCCAATAAGATCAGAGGATATCTGAAACTCTTGGGATCCGCGAAAATGCATCCTTTACGATCAAATATAAGTTGTCATTTTGCTAAAAATTGCTTTCATCTCATGTACACAGTTCAATTGTTCGTATTCCCCGAGCTTCAACTGTTGCACAACGGCCAATTTGTATGGATGGAAATTCACGTCTAAATGCAAAATACGCCTGTCCGAACGAATGCTGAGGCCAAATTAAGACGCATCCCTCCGAACAGACATGCACGGACATGTTAAATATGACCTAATGACACTTCCGCACATCCATCATTTCAACGAGTGAAGAGTTTCAGCCATTTCGAGAACGTCGGTTCTCTCTGCCCCATATTGGTCTTCTGCACATTTGTTTGACAAAAAATTTTGAATGTTACAGTTGGCAACATGGTAGTGCCGACAGTTGTTTGGAACCGATGCGTGATTGTTGTGAACGCGTTACCATTTAGTAAACATGCAACATTGGAGTGGCGCAGAGCTCCTTCGTGGTTAAGCGGTTAGCGTACGCGCCTTTGGCTTGGAAGGCCCGGGTTCGATTTACGACGGGAGCTCATACGGTTCGGATTCCTCGTTAATCAGTAGGACCCGTCTCATATAGCCTGGCTGCTGAAAGGGACGTTAAACTCAAAATCAACTTAGTTCAACTGGAGTGATGCCGAACGTGATATCGCTGTGAGAACGTTTTACAAGCAGGGTAATAATGTAACTGTGCTGCGCAAAGGATATTTCGATTGTATTACCAGCTAAAAAGTCATGAACATATCCCATCTGCTCATGCGTGAATAAATTTGAAAAAATTGGTTCAGCCTTGAACAGGAAGCCTCCAGGTGGCGCTCGAGCTGTACGTACCTCAGATATCATTGCAGCTGTTCGAGTTTTCATCGAGAGGAGAGCCCTTGCCGCTCCACTCGACAAATGCATCTGCGCTAGATATTGGGCGACGAAGCATACAAAGAGTACTGAACTTATAGGAGCTATGGCGGCAGCGGAGGCCATCTTAAAATCCGCCATCTTGAATTTTGATTGTGTTTTTTTTATGAGAAAGGGGTCATGTCGCATATCCTTTTAGACTACCTTTTCCTTAGGAATACATCTGTGCAATCCGTTTTGCGATATCCTTATTTGTGTATGACCTATTAAGGATTAAAATTGCAAGGTTATCGATTTTCTTTCTCGTTGCAGATGATCCACAATGGCACTTACACAGGAGGAACGCATTGAAATTGTGTTAATGAGTGGTGGATGAAGTACCAGAGTGATTGCTGCTGACTTCAGTGCCCGGCATCCTGAGAGAAATGGCAGTTTCCAAGTTATTGGACAAATTTCGTACAACAGGTTCTGTAGTGGACAAGCCAAGCAGTGGACGTCCAAGAACAGCCACCGACGAGGAGATTACAACAGCAATTGTGACATCGGTTGTGAAAAGTCCACATCGCAATACGCGCCGGTCATGAGCAATAACGGTGTCAGTCAGCGTTAAATTCTGCATGTGTTGCACACACACCAATGGCACCTGTACAAGTTACAGTTGCAACATCGTGTCTCGGAGGATGGCCCTGATCGGCGGTTTCAGTTTCCAGAATGAGCTCTGAATCAGTGCAACTGTAAGAAAAACTTCATACGACAGGTGTTGTTCAGTGACGACGCTAACTTTTATGTGCAAGGTGAGGTAAACAAACTGAATTACCGTTACTGGTAAGATGCAAACTCCTCGCGGGTGATCCCTGTAAAGGTGCTGTGATGGAAAAATGATGGTTTGGTGTGAGATTTGAGACACAAGAATCAGGGGTTCGGTGTTTATTGATGCAATCTTAAATGGGGAGAGATATTTTATCATGCTCCGTGATTATGTGTTTCCAATGTTGTTGAACGCACAGGGTGATTTCCCAACTTTCTTCCAACAGGACACTGCACCTCACCACTATGCTACTGAGGTCAGACAGTTTCTGCATGAACAGTTTCCAGATCACTGGATAGGTAGAAGAGGTCCTATGGAATGGTCATCGTTCCCCGATCTTATATCTCCTGACTTTTATCATTTCAAATCAATTGTGTATGAAGTAAAAATCAACAATGTAGCCCGTCTGCCTGCGTATTGAGGAGGCGTGTGACTGTGACTGTTGACCCACAGACCCTACGATGTGTGCAGCAGAACTGCAAAAAAGACTCCGATTGTGTATCCAACGCAATGGAGGTCATATTGAGCATATGCTGTAATGCTGGCTCTGACAAGTGTCCCAGATTTTAACAGGTCATAACTCCTACACAAATAAAGATATCGCAAAACAGATTACACAGGTGTATTCCCCAGAAAAGGGAGTTGTAAAATGGTATGGACATGACTCCCTTCCTATTTGAAAAACGTAACCCAAATTCAAGATGGCGAATTTCAAGATGGCCTCCGCTGTCGCCATAGTTTCTATACGTTGCGCCCCACCTTTATACACCCCATACCAAACGACATTAGTATTCCTCGCACCGTTCGACTTTTATAGGGGTGTATCCAGACTTTTGCCTCACCCTATACACACACACATACACACACACACACACACATATATATATATATATATATATATATATATATATATATATATATATATATATATATATATATGCGCGTATATGTATGTATATGTATTGGGTGGCGCAGAGAAACGGAAAATTATTTGAAGTAAATAATTTGCACGAATAAACAAAAGAAAAACACGAAAATGCATTATGCAATATGCCATTTATGTTTTCATTACAAAATATCATAAACTATCAGAATGTACAAAACATCATATATTATATATATATATATATATATATATATATATATATATATATATATATATATGTGTGTGTGTGTGTGTGTGTGTTTGGTGTGTGTGTGTGTGTGAGAGAGAGAGAGAGAGTGTAGGTGTGTCTGTGTGTCTACATATGTGTACAGTAACTTGTGATTTGACTGTTTTATACCTGCTACATCTATATTCATTTTCATAATTTCATGCTATTTAGTGTGCAATATGCTGTATATGCAGACAATCCCTCTGTTCCCGATAGACTTTTGACATTGTTACGTCGTTTGTAGTTTTCAGGAGGGGCAGGAATGGCGGGTAATGTTTTCAGTGGGCGTGGCTTAAGAAATTTTCAAAATTCATTCTCAAAGATAATATAGTATACACAAAAGAAAGAAATATATTTATTACAGATTGGAAATCCCCATTCATGGAACGGTAACGTGATCGCTCTGGTTTGAAACAGGCTGCCTATTCAAATCAAAACATGTTGATTGCTAATTATGTCATAATAATGACACGTGCTACGGATAGTTATTGTTCTATTCATGTTTCTCCTTTCTTTCTTTTTTTCTTTTTATCAAAATGCAGCTATATAGTTATTTCATGAACAGACAGAAGGTTTCACTTAATTAATAGTAATTGCTACTTCAAAATGGTTATCAGTAAAAAAAAAAAAAAAAAATGTCTCCATGGGTATACTCTAATTCAATGGGTTTCATTTTATCATATCTTTCAATCTTCATGAAAAGGAAAAAGTCTTCTCTGTGTGTTCATCCAAGAAATGTCGTTGAAAGCAACCAGATAAGAATTTCTGCAGATATCCACTCAATCGTGGACCGAGCACCTCTCATTATCTTTCGATCAGCGTTTTGTTCTAAGATAACTATAAACATTCTCTTAGGCAGTGATTCGTTGTCATGCATTAAAAATAATAGGAAAACACTAAATAGTTAATTCTTCAAATATTGATTTTATTTCCATTTCACACTTATGAAGGTACAATTATATATAAATCTCCAGAAAATTTCAAAAATTGAATAATAAATTAGATATATAGAACAAAAAGATCTGCAATAAAATTGATATAAAATTCGTTTATATGAGTTTTTATCTTAAAAGGACAAGCAATAGAAGCTAAAATTGCTATTGTAGTTTGAGTTATCTAAAATACGTAACAAATAAGTATTCCCTCTTTGATATGAGACAGGATCTAAGTGGGATCTGGACCAGTACTCAGGTTTCCATTTTCCTGGTTAATAATTTTCTGTAATTATGTCCAGTGCAATTGAGTTGAGTTGATTTTGAGTTTAACGTTCCGTTCAGCAGCAAGGTTATATAAGACGTGAACCTACTGATTAACGTGGAATCCGGACCACACGAGCTCCCGCCTGGAATCTAACCCGGGTCTCCCACATCTCCAGTGGAATCGGTGGGTGCATTGATCATCATACAAAATTAAATTTCCCGTGACGGGGAACAAGTATATCAACAATGACGTGCCTCAGGGCCGGATTAAGGGGGGGCTTAGGGAAGCTGTAGCCCCGGGCCTCCGCTCTGATCAAAATCTCAACTGATTGCCTAAAGAGAATCATACAAGATACTATCATCATCATAAGATAAAATATGACCAAAAATATAAAACATATTCCCTTAACTTTCCAGCTGTACTTTCACAGAAATGTATTAGGCAAAATCAGTAGGGGCCACATATTTTTTGCTAGCTCCAGGCCTCCAGATGGGTTAATTCGGTCTTGATGTGCCCAATCAATAACTAAAGAATCACATTATACGTGGAGCCCCTTTCTCACTACTATTTCTCACCTCCAAGAGGTAACTTAGGAGAGTCGTTATATAACTTCCGTATGAATATATAACTTAAATAATATATAAATCTTATAATTCAAATCTTCATTATTCGAATGGAAATCTAGAACAGATTCAATAAGATACTTTACAATTTATAGAAAAGGAGATGTTAGATTATTATTGCAAGATTTGGATGTGATTCAGGTATCAGAAGTAGGCTGAAAAAACACAAGCGGATATACCTTAACCTTCCTCTCATAGATGGAACACTAAGATTTAGTATGTTTGAAGTTTGAAAGAAAGTAAGAAGAAAGGATGCAATATTACTCCTTTCATATATATATATATATATATATATATATATATATATATATATATATATATTGAAAGTTATATATGAAAGGAGTTATAGAACAACAAATAAAGTTATTGAACAAGCACGAGTGAGTTTCTAGCACCCAATTAAATATACGGTAGCTGTTGGTTAACCTGTTCCACAATAACTTATGGCGAACAATTAACGATTTTAATCAAATATAAGTGGAACTTATTTTGAGGTATTAGGCAATAAGCCTGTTGGTTGGGGTGGGTCGGTCAAGAATAAGAGGATAAATTCAACCCCAAGTTTGTGTGTTTCCACATATATATATATAAAGTTATAATTAAACAATTTGGCTGTAGTGAAAAAATCTCAGTTTTGGAGCAACATACCGTATATTTTCTTTGAGAATTACGATCGAGATCAAGCAGGAGCAAGAGAATGTACAAATTATATAGATATAAATTGTTTAGCTCTTAGACATATATCTGATTTCTAGAACTCTCGGATCAGATTTTCGTGAATTATGGCATGTGTTTCGTTGATATTGACTCTAAGGAACGTTTTCCAAAATTATTTTAAATATTCTATGCAATATTTCACAGGCATGTTGTTCAAAACTATGAATAGCAAATTCAAACTAACGAACCGTAAGAGCATTACACAGGTAATCCCGTAATTTTATGAATTAGTTGCTGTTACATTGTATAAATCTATACTTACATATAGAATAATATAGTGTGTGTGTGTCTGTAAACAGATTTTCGCATAGAAAGAGGCCTCCTAAAGCAAGGTGACCATAACTTTTACTTTCAGAAACGGGACGCATACGAATCGGCGACGGGGGCTGGGGTGACTTCCACATTGCATTTTGGGACTCAGCAGTGTTTTCAATTTACAAAATACACAAATAAGAATGATAACATAGCGTTTCTAACTTAAGTACTACCCAACACAGTGTTGGGTAAGTTACTTGTAAAAATGTAACGCGTTACAAGTTACTTTACTTTCTCTTAAAATGTAACGCGTTACTTGCCCCCAAAAAGTAACTGTTACTTTACTTCGAAAGTAACGCGTTACTCTTAGGTCAAAAACTTTAAAATTGTGAAAAAAATATGGCTTCAATTTTCCGTACTACTATTACTATCGCTATTATTATTATTATTATTATTATTATTATTATTATTATTATTATTAATTATAACAACATTGTATATAAAAAGAAAGATAGGGGATTTGTATTTGAATACTAAAAAACTAGTTGATTGCCAACCTCGGTAGCCCTGAAGTCTAGGAGTAAAGGACATTGTTCACGAGCTTCTGAATTTGGGTTGAGGGTTTTGAGTATTCGGGCTCGAGCCAAACACTGTTAAAAGTTATAGGACACTGGCCAAATATCTTCAAAACTGCTCGGCCTGGGTTTAGAATTGTCAATGACTCGAGCAGCTCTGCTCACTATCGACCCGAACCGAGAAGTGAGCCGAACCAACAGCTCACAAAACCTACTCGGCTAGAGCCCTCGGCTCAGTTGAGCCGAACCGAGCAAATGGCTCATCCGTACCAAGCCAACTCGAGCCGATGGTTCACTCCAAGTGAGCCGGCTCGAGCCATCTTCTCAGTTGAGCCGAGCCGAGCTGAGCTTGTTATAAAAAATATCTTGTGGTCTCGCTATCGAGACGAGACGAGATGCAAGCAGTGTCCCCTCTCGTGAGCAACACTAAAAGTATTCCATATTACTGTTTAGCTTACATTTCTCATGGCTTTCGTTTTCCAGTGTAATCAGGCCATGATTTCAAGACGACTTAAAACTAACGAGCCATTTATCAAACTCGACTGGACTCGAAACTCGACGCGAAAAACTGAATCGGCTCGGAACTCGACTCGAGGATATTACCCTTGACTTGACTCGAAACTCGACATGAATTCGAGTCGAGTCGAGTTTTAGGTTGACTCGTGCTCATCCCTTAGCGTTAGAAAAAAAAATGGTTGGTTATTATTATTCTGCTAAACTAATTATATAATAATAACAATGTTGTTATGTAAAATTAAAAATAAAGAATATAGAGAAACATTACACTACTCTATAATCAACGGGACAGGGACTCTAGGATAAGCAAGCTGATTTGAAAGAACTCCAACATTACATACTATCAGCAAACTATTTTCTAGTAATAAAGTAGGCCTGCTCATCAGAACACAGTTTATTCATATTGTAAAACTTTGTGTAGTTTTGTCTCATATATAAGGAAGAGGTAGAGCTGTTAATAAAAAGAGCGTCCGGAATCGACTCCCACTACCAGTATTTTATTATAAAAAGTTCCTTTATAAAAGTATTTTTACAAAATATTATACAAATTGATTTCTCTATAATCAGGGTGAATATAGGTGGTCTTTGACCGTAAGGTCGCAGACAGGATCTCCAATAGAGCCCCGTAGCAGGCTAAGCGGCTGAGGTTAGGATTCCCAGACAGAGCCCCGTAGCAAGCTAAGCCAGGAGATAGGATAGGCGTAGTCCCGTAGCAGACTAGAGGCCTGGGGTTAGGTTACTCCAAGAGTTTTGTAGCAGACTAAAGGAGGGTCACCAGAAAACTGGTACTGAACTGGATTCTTCTGTCCAATTTATAGCGTCCCTTGGGTGGCGGTGGCGCTGCTGCTTCAATTTCGTCTTCTGCTCCGTGGGAGGGGCTAAACGTCGTCTGCAGGTGATTGCAGGTCCCCCTGGTGGAAGTTCTTCTTGATGAAGCACGAGGTGGTGTTTATAAACACTTGATGCGTGGATTTGTTTGTAAACAACTTCACATGGGATATTACAATATTAACCCCTTACTGTAAATCGTTAATTATGGCTCCCTAGTTGTTGATAAATATTTTCCGCCGGGACACTTCAGACACTTTACTTTTAAATTCTGTTCACCATCATCCTCAGCTCTTAAGAAAAAGTATTCTCAAGAGCTGAGTAAAATGTTTGAACGGTAAAATATTTTCGTTCTCCATCTTTATAAAAACAACACCAATCAAAGTAAAATAGACTACCGGTATCATTGCACTCCTAGTTCACTCACTGAATGTATTGATTTGGAGCTGTCAAAATCTACGACAAAATCTTCCGGGTGCTTGCAATCAGTACACGTGATTTCCCTAAGGTTGTCCTCATCTTCAAAATACAGCAAATGGCACTACGAACTTATCTGTTTCTCTGTGTGTCTGTGACTGCTGGTCACTGACATACGTAGTTCATGCTTGATTGTTTCATTCTGAGAAATTCACTTACAGGAAAGAAACATTTGTTTCCGAAAAAAAAAAATACATATATTGTAGTTACTCATCCGAAATGTAACGCGAAAAAAGTAACGCAAACTAAGTACGTTACTTAAAGATTTGTAACGCGTTACCGTTACAGTTACTTTGGAAAAAATGTAACGCGTTACTAGGAAACGTTACTTAAGGTTAGTGTAAAGGGACAAGTTTTGCCGATAGATGTCACTACAGTCTTCGTATCTCTCCCACGTATTTTTTACCTTTCACGAAAATTTAGAATTTCTCTTACAAATTTCAACGTAGAGACTTCAAATTTTTAGAGAATGAACTTCATAACCTATTAAAGGGAACAATCCGTGCCGATTTTTTATTTAGAATTTTCTTTACAGTTGAAACAATTCCATTGTTAAAGGTTTGGGTATCCATTTCAACAATCAAGCCATTTCAACAATGAAGAAAATTCTAAATAAAAAATCGGCACGGATTGTTCCGTTTAATAAGTTACGAAGTTCCTTCTCTAGAAATTTGAAGTCTCTAGGTTGAAATTTGTAAGAGAAATTATAAATTTTCGTGAAAGGTAAAAAATACATGGGAAAGATACGAAGACTGTAGTGCCATCTATCGGCAAAACTTGTCCCTTTAAACCAACCTTAAAAAGTAACGCGTTACTTGCGTTACGTTACTTCCCAACACTGACCCAACAATACTTTTAACTACTTCAACACTCAGAATTCCCACTCAATTTCCACTTGAACCACAGAACACTCAATTCTCATTTGAATATTCAGAAGTTCTAGGCACGGCTGAACCTTCCCAGTGAGTGTTGGTACGGAAGAGTGTAGAATTAACATTGACCATTTATATTTTGAATAATTACGGGACACCTGGGTCATGTTTGCTTAAAAACGGGACATTTAGGCGTCCTGTTTGAGAATCAGAAAAAAACGGGACAACGGTTGAAAATAAGGGACTGTCCCGGCTAAAACGGGACGTCTGGTCACCTTGTGCTAAAGCCACCAAAATTTGTGAGAGATCTTCACCATATCTGAGTGCAGTTTCTTTACACAGCAGTTTCTTTTCTTTCTTTCTTTTCTTTTCTTTTTCTTTTTTTTTTTTTTTTAATTTTCGGCTAGGCAGAGAGGGAGCTTGGATGAAGCCACAATGTATCCATAAAAGCAGTAGTCGAAGTGAAACGATATGCGGAGATATGCCATACCGCCTCTGGTTTTTCAGTGATCAAGACAATATTTAAATAGCCGGTATATTGAGTCAAAAGCATAATAAAACATACCGCCTGTGCTTTTTTTCCAATTCGAACACTGCATAAAAGATTATAATGAATCCACGGGAATATACCAAACGGGCATGAACAATCTTTCTGACCTTTTCTCTATTCCATGTGGGCACTCGGACAACTAAAGTTGCAGGGATATTTTTTATCATTTATATTACATCGCAAAGGCGTTGTAAAGAATTGCCCTGAAAATAAAGCAATTATATTTCGTTTTCATTACAGAAATTTCAGAGCTACCCTATCCACAGCTCGAAAGAATACTGTGTGGAAATGGAAAACAACTTACCACACGAACACAACTTCGTAGTATCTTCCTTCTTATCTCAGGAGAGCTGTTGCTGTAATATGTTCGGATCTGTTGTACGTTTTGCAAAATGTTTGAGGTTGATGCTTGAATGAATGACTGATCCCCGCTGCTTCCACTCATCTTATTTATTTCAAAAGTTAACTTAAGAACCTCAAGAACCTTAAGTTCATCTTCAGTTTCAAATTTTATTTTAATGGTTAATGACCAGAGATTGTGTATTAGCATGCAGGGTGATGATTTGTCTCGCCAATTTGGTTCAGTTCAGTTCCGTTTTGGTTTACACTTATTACAATTTTATGTTTTCTTTAACAGGGGCGCCCGAAGAAAATTTTCTAGAGGGGGGCCCATCTCCATGGTTGCTATATTACATTTGGTATTTAATATACGTAGTTTGTTGTATTATGTATACATTTTCGTGAGCCAGAGGGGGGCCTGGGCCCTACCCTGCATTCCCCTTCGGGCGCCCATGTTCTTTAACATGTTAGCTGCCATGTGGGTCCTCACTAGTGGTCTAAGAAAATGTCCTCGTAGGTCCGAACGGATCTACAATTTGTAATTCGTCGAGTTGTCGTTAGAATACCGTACTTGTATTTTAAAGTGCTGTCTCTAGTGTTAATGAAGTGTAGTGTTTCTATCACATACAATATAGGAGATATTTATGCTATAGATTTTGTTTACATGTTGCTGATCAACGCCGCTAGAGGCGCTCAATATCAATTAACACGTATTTGCTGTTTCTGTAGGGTCGATCGGATCTACGTGTTGCTTTTTGAATGACTTACTCTTAATTTATTTTGACAAGATACCAGTTATGTGAAATCCCCGTCAATTTGCTGAATTTTTAGAAAGGTCTAGATCACTATATTGTTATTACAAACGAGATCAAGTTCTGCGCATATTGTTTCGTTTTTCATTGCATAAAAAGCTACTTATTAGCATTAAAACAGCAGGAACTCATCCACACTTCTAACACAAAGATAACCACAGTCAAAGGATATATCCTTTGTCTTAGAAGATAACTTCATATAATAATGAACAAATGACTATCAAATATGGTTGTCAATTCAACTGTAATTTATCCCCTTGCTCACAAACAAATATTACACGAGTAGGACCGATTAGACCCTCAATTTTCATATACGCGGATTCAATACATCGTCTTAGATTATGTCTCAGCATTAACATTATGTTTAAAAAAATATGAACAAAATAAAAGTAATGTACTAACTACATTTGGCACTCTACCGGTGAACAACAAAAATTCACCCCTGGCAGGTAACGTGTTAAGTATAATCTCCAGGGTGTAAACTCAAAAACACATTTTAATTGACAGAATCGTATAGGGATTCCCAATTCCGGAATTTTTACTTTCCGGAATCTGGAAAGTAAAATCGGAAAATTTCCGAATTTCGGAAAATTCCGATTTCGCAAAAATTCCAGAATTCGAAAAATTCCAAAATTGGATTTTTCTCAAGTTTGGAATTATTCCGACGTAAGAATTTGGCTAATGTTTAGCAGAAGGAGTCCAGCAATTCCTTAAAAGAGTCACAATTCCAGTAATTTCTGTTCACATTAGGTTAGGTTAAGTTAGTTTAAGTTAAGTTTGGTAACTTTATGTCGCATTATGTTAGTCTAGGGGTCCAACATAGTTTTTTTTCAAAAAATGATAGAATTTCACTTATTTATACTAATATTAGGTTAGGTTAATTTAGTTCAGGTTAGCTTAGGTTAGATTTGGTTACGTTATGGTAGGTCTAAGTACTTGCATCATCCATTTCTCCTGTTTTTTTTTTTTTTTTTTTTTTTTTTTTACGTGGTTCTGGACCCCTTCCGCTAAACATGACCCAAGAATTTTTCCGAAATCCAGAATTTTCCCGAATTCTTAAATTTTTCTGAATTCCGGAATTTTTCCGAAATTCGGAAAGTGAAATTTCTGATTCCGGAAAATTTTGGACATCCCTAAAATCGTCTGCTATCAGAAAAACGTTTTTATCACTTTGACAAACTTCTTTGTGTTTTTCTTTTTTTCTGTCGGGTTTGTGACAATAGGAAGAATCCGGTTTCTGATTAATATATTTGTGTTACTGTTAATAGTGTATTCTGATAAAAAAGGATAAATTATTCAGGATATCATACTGCTTACCGTGTTTTAAACACAGAACACAGCTGTCAAATGATCCGGTAATGAGTCACGTGCAAGTGCGTGTGTGTGTGTATATTTTCCCCGTTGACTGTTGAACTTGTCGATGTGATTGACTTGACAGTGATCTGTGATTTTACTTGAGGTAGAGGACTTGCTGTTCCTTTTCTTTCTGAATGACTTAAAGTTCAGGACATTTTTTCAAGTTCCTGTAAACATTTTAGTTTTTCGAAATGAACTTTTTAGTGCTACTTCCTTTTTATATATTAGGTGCCTACTGTTCTCCTCCGTATGATGGAAGTGCAAGGACGTCGGATGATCCCCAGTCATGTGGCTATGAGGTAGTATTTGTATTAGATACGTTTTCTAAGTATCAACTAAGTTAAATTGGTTGTTAAATATGTAAAGAAAGTAGCACTGTTGGCCTATGTTTAGCAGAAGTGGTTCAGCTCTTTTTTTTTCTAAAAAAAATGTTACAATTTTGGTAATTTCTGTTCACATTAGGTTAGTTTCGGGTAATAGTTAAGAACAGCTACTTCTCATCTCCCGTGCACGAGGATACATCTTACTGTTGCACTACTTAATCACCCTAAGTACAAGGGCAAGAACTCAGTCTATTACCTACTTTTTAACATCCTAGATAGTCAATGAATAATTCCTGAAAGTATTGCGTTTCTCGTCCTTCCCTAAATGGGAAGTACGGCTCCTTAACTATAACCGAATTGCGCTTATTTTCATTAATATTAGGTTAGTTCAGGTTAGATTTGGTAACGTTATGTTACGTCTAAGTATTTGCATCATCCGTTTCTCCTGTAAATTTTGTTTTTAACATGCTTCTAGACCCCTTCTGCTGAACATATTCCGCACTGTTCAAGTTAATATATTCAGCAAACATGACCAATTGTTTTTAGGATAGTTCTGACACATCCATGGAACAAAACCCCGAAATTCTTGAGGAATACTTCTAAATTACAAAGAAATTTCGGCTGGTCGTTCCAATAAATATATTTGAGATCTAATTTAGTATTGTTATAGATTAAGGTTGTTTCCTTAGGGTCCAGTCGAGCAGATAGTTCTACCAAATAGAAAATTTATAGGTAAAATACGATGTGAAAAATGTTTCGTGAAGGAATGTGTGTGTGAATATAAATAATTACTGTCAGTACATAGCATATTGAAATGCATTTTGACTGATAGTGGAAATATTGTATGAGTGTTTTCTTCCACTATCCTCCTTTATGCCTATATCTTCCGTTGTTGACGCGCTTGCTCCGTACGGACACATCCTGTCGCTTCTGCTCGGTCTCCCCTGCGTTCTTGCCCTGACTCGGTTATATAGCATTCGTGCTTTACGCGTTTTATGCACTGTAAAACTTATCCCATACGTCCACATTGTATTTATACTGAAGCCTCCTGAAGACAATCTGCAAGTAGTAATGGATCTCTTCATTTAGTGCATGCTCTGCTAAAAGAACTACAAAGCACTAACCTAAACTGAAAATGTAAGAAATGTCTGAAAATTTGGTAGAACTATCTGCCCGAGTAATGCTTTTCCTTAATCTATGATTTGTATGTCGTGTACAGTCTCAGAATGTAGCCGCATACAAATTAAGTATGGGAACAGAATTTCTGCTAGTCGTTAAAATAAATATTTTCGGGATCTAGTTTAGCAAGGGTATTTCGTGAACATCTTATAATGTAGCTGTGTACAGATTAAGAATACGCGGACAAATTTATGTAACAGTGAAAGTCACATTTCTTCGTCTAAAAAGTATTCTCATCCTTTTACACTCTTGTTAACACATATTGACACTCCACTTAAATCAGATAGCGTTAAAGAGGCCAACCAGAAATAACTGTTTAAAAAATTTTGTTAATGTTCGGATGAAGTAGCCATGCTAATTAAAAATGCCAAACATAACCTAACCTAGAGATGCAAAAAAGCCGGCTTTTTGGAAAAAAAAAACGAGCATTTGGGAAATTTTGGCTTTTTTCATTTTCATTTTTCTGTTTAAATAGCATTCCTATAGTATACTCTAAAGTTAAATAAGATTCCATGACCTAAATGCCATATTTCCCTCTGGATTTCACCATCATGATGGAGCACATGGTTTATGAATTAAAGTAAACATAAAGTACGTAGTATTTTAGGGCAATTTTAAAAACTTTTTAACTTCTGAATTATCGACATTTTTTTCTTCTCTAGATCATTTCTTTTTTGTCATCCGTGTTTCATTTCTTAGAGCTTACGACTAGCTTCTAGCACATATTTAAACTTTTGTTTTTCAGTATATATATATCAGAGCTTACGTTTTTCAATATATCTGTCAGAGCGTACTTCCACATTTCTGTTATACTGTAGCTGTGCAATGATTTAACAATAATCTTCCGGACACAACCTTGAATACCATTTGGTAGTATTCAGTATCGGATTTAGAAAAATATTTGGGAGGGGTTTGCCTGAATAATGTTTGTTTTTTCTAAAAATTCCTAACTTTTATTTAAGAGGAGCTTAAGTTTATGAGTACAGGCATAACAAATATTTCGTTTCGTTTCTATATATTTATCTACAATCTTCCAGATACAACCTTGAAGACCATTTTATACTGATAATCAGTGGCGGATTTAGAAAAGTATTTTGGAAGGGGCTTTTCTTATTAATGCTTAGTTTTCTAAAAATTCCTAATTTTTTATTTGAGGACAGCTTGAAGTTGATGAGTAAAGGCAAAACTAATATTTACTTTGTTTTAGAAATTCCGTAATTTCGGGGTAGAGGCTTCAATCCGAAAGACATCCCCACCCTAATCCTCTTTGCAAATCCATCATTGCTGGTAATTAGTAATAACAAAGATTTAAAAACGATTAGAAAGGAAGTCGGCCAGGACTCACAGTACACGCACTACCTCTACATTCACAGATGGAATTAAGAAAAGCTTTTGTCAAAATGGTCGAATGCGGGGTTGAATCGCGGACTTCACGATAGAAGCGCGAAAGCTAACCACTCACTCATGTTTGTTGTGCAGTTGTGCTGAACTAAACCCTGCGTTAGGCGCGTACGTTTGTGTTGCACAATTAGGCGCGTGGGTGACAGGTGTCCCCCACCCACAAAAATATATCTAGAATAAGTAAAATCATCTTTAAATGACGATTCTTTGATTCGTTTGATCCAATGTTAATTACAGGTTATGGTTTTGGTTGTACACATTGTTCTACTGAATACAATGGACTATTTTCCATAACTACTAGACTGACTGCAAGGATGTTACACAAAAGTCTTTGAGATGCTCTCCACACATCGATCTCTTACATTTTAATCACCACTTCCTTGTAGTTTTGTCTCTTCCTCTTCCATAGGCATGCCAGCGTCCTCAAGAACCTAATGGCTTTTCAAGATCGACCACTCGCTCTTCCTCAACACCCAGTAAGAATCGAAGTCCGACCCTCTTCCTAATTTCAACTGGAACTTGGGGAATAGAGCATCGCTGTTGTAACTGAGATTTAGTCATTTCCCAGGCGATATCCTCCAAAAAATTCCTTCGTGATAATTGAGATGAACTGGTATTGGATTTCACAATGTAAAGTGCGTGAATTGCACTTATATTTAGAAGATCAAAAATATCACCAAGGGCCATTTTGTTCCGTTTCAGTATTGTCACTTGCACTTATTTGACCAATTTCATAATTACTGTCATCAGAACACACTTCCTACTCCTGCTCTTCCTCCTCAGGCCATTGTAGAACAATATTTTTATCTTTTATCGTCTCAGGTGTCAGGAGAGAGAAGAAAAAACTCAGGTTTCCGAACTATTAGATCATGTCAAGTATGTTGAAAGTAGGTGAAATGCTTAAACTTACATTTTTAAAAGCACTTGCTTCAGGAGTAGAACCTTTCCTTACTGAATTTCAGATTGACGCATTTCTCAGCCCATTTCTTTACTATCTTTAACGGATGTGATAAAAAAAAAGTGTGTTGCAAAAGTTTGTAAAACCAGAAGCTTTTAGTTGTTCGAGTTCATGTAGACGATGTAGAATATTAGGAAAACCATCTTGTGAAAAACGTTGATATTAGTTTCGCTATACGTATTGTCTTTAAGAAATGTCAACCAGCAATGGATTTCGTCGAAATAGCAGAAAATGTCTACAAAAATTTGTTTTTAAACTTCTGCAGAAGTCATTATAAATTGACAAGTGCTCTTTTGTGTTTAAATTTAATTTTTTCTACAGAGTCTGATGTTGGAGTAAAACAGTTTTTAGCTAACGAATTCAAGCTGCAGAACAATTAGGAGTTAGTACTCTAAATGTGATCAGTGTTTGGGTAACTTTTGGCTAAAGAATTTGGATACTTCAGAGTAAAAAGATTTGAGAGATATTGTTGAAATTGTCTTGATTTTCATGAAAATTCAAATCTAGAAAGAGGATTTTCAATCAATGCACACTGTGTAGCAGATAATTTAAAATAACAAACTTAAATGTACACAAATAAAATAGAAATTATATAAAATACATGTAATAATTAAGTTTAGAATATAATTACTTACTTTTTTTTTATTACAATTCAAAATTATTCGATATTCAAATAAAATAACAATAGACATAAATGAGGAATGGAACAATAATTGCTAACAGAATAACAGAAAAGTATAATAATTTGAATAAAATTGTAACAGTTGCATTAAATAAATTTATGAAATAATTGCGAAAAAATAATTAAGTCAGCAGGAAATATATTTCGATAGTCGAACCAAAGGAAAGGGTAGAAAACCACCTATCAACGGCATCATATCTAGTGTTACTGTCTGCTTTTCTACGCCATCCAATGATATTACACCTTATTTGTATAGTATGCCGTCCAGTTGTATAAATGTTCAGTTTTGTCCTTTGTGTTAGAGAAGAAACACCTCATCTAGTTCTTTTCCATGTGGTAAGGTGCCTAGAACCGACGACACGTTGCCATGTTGGATAGCAATAGATATGCGTTGAATTAGGAAAGATGTTGAACGAATATCTCGAGTAACGATAGAAATGCGTCTGCGTACTTCTCTAATAAAATCAAGGCATGCAGATCCCCAAGCATCACTAGTCTCGATGGCAATTGTAGCAAAAATAAATTTATCAAGGAGGTTGTTATATTTCCTTTGCTTTTCTACTTCTCTACGACCCAGAGAGAAAATACAGGTGGTTTACAGGCGCCTGTGAAACATGCATATTTTTACATGCGCCTGAAAATGGAACACTTTTAAACGCATGATACAGGTATCGATTTTTTTCGCGATCATTGCATGTTCATTTCATGGAAACAGGTAGTTTTCATGTTAATAGAATTGCAACCTTGCAAACGTGAAAAATGCATGTAAACAACATGTAGAGAGTGGAAAGACATGTACGTAACCGGCATATTCCATGTAGTTGACATATACGTTACCTCATGAGGATCTGACGACAGCTGCTTTTCATTTGATAAGAATGTAATTGACATATGAAATACAGGTGTTAGCGATTTAGTGGGCGTTAGCGGAATATACATGTAAAGTACATCGCATTAAGTACTATACATGTGTCAGGACCGTGCATATGTGCATGACAAACTGGAGAATTGGTGCCTGAATATTACATGTTTCCTACACTTGTAACATTAATGATTCACTCCAATCAATCTTGTTCATAGCATGCACCAGTTTAACCCATTTATTGGCAATCATGATCATTGCATTTTCCGTTTACCTGTACATTGCATATAGGTGGGTTCACACTTCGCATGTACACGGAGATAATACAGGCAATATATTTAGTTGTAATCCCATGCATTATACATGTGTCAGGACCTTGCATAGCGAATGTCGGACTGGAGACTTGTGCCTGAATATTGCATGTCTCCTATGCCTATAACGTGAATGTTTAGCTCCAATCCACCTTGTTCACCACACGTATCTGTTTAATCCATTTATTGGCAATCTTGATTATTGCATGTTCCCGTTTACCTGTACATTGCCTTTTCACTGCACGTACGGGAGTTACACACTTCGCATGTACACGAAAATGATAAATGTAAAATAACATATTCTACATCATGCGTTTTCCATGATATACGCTAATACATGGTATTTACATGTAATGCGAATGTCACACGTGTATATTACATGTGTTGACAAACAGGCACCTTCCTTGTACTTTTCATTCTTACTGCATTGCGAATGTTATCAACAATCCATTCAAGGTACTTTACATGCACATATTCCGTCCATTTACTTGCATTCGTGTACATTGCGTGTTCCCATTTTAATGTACAGGCTCTGTACAACGCGTGTTTCCGTGCAAAATTTCCAACAGAAGTTTAATACTTTTTCGACATGCATATCACCCGAAGACAATGTGCCTGTAATATTTTCTTTACATGTATTTTCGCCGAAACAGGCGCCTGTATAATGCCTGTCAAAATCTAACATGCTTTTACAGGCAATTCCAGGTACAAAACGTGGCATGTTTCCTAAAAAATTTTCATAATAGGACTAGCAACAGCTCCAGCATTCATAACAGCTAAAGGGAGACTTAAATGGGCAAATGTATCTGAACACGTAAAGTCCCATACTAGTGATTTGCCTTTCAACCAAGGAACTAATGTCATACCATCAGGTCGTTTACCATCTTAACAACAACATCCTGAAGGTTCACGTATGGAAGGAATTCCAGCTGTGGTAAGGGCTCGTAAAATTATATCAATCACAGAGGAGTGTCTAGCGTGTCTACCCATGCTCTTCATGCGTGAAAGACCATGCAGGCCACGTTGGTTAACTTGATCCCTCAAGCTGGGCAGCGATGTGGCTCACAAATATCTGCACCTAATTCTAAGGCTACAGAGATTCGAAATGCCTCATTAGTCATATGAAGACCTAATGGTGGGGAGGGTATTGCATTCAACCATGTCCCAGCAAGTAGGAATGAGGCAGCACGAATCCTGGCTTTATCCTCTGAAGCAATAACTGGCTGTAAGAGAAGTTCATGAAAATGCGCTGCAATTGCTGTGTACCAAGATGCCTGAGAACCTGTTTTGTTAATTTCTGGAAGATCTGTATCTATTAAATTTTTCCATTTGGTAGAGCCTTCTTGAACTGTGCATCTGGGTCTAGGTGGTAACCTTGCGGAAGAAGAGCCTCGACTAAACGAAAAGATCCGTGGTAGGACGCTAAAAAGGAAGGAATCGCCGAATACCAAGACCCCTAATCTCACAGGTAAGGATACTTGAATCCAAGATTCGTCGATTAGGAGAAGTTCAAAATTGACTCCAGACCCATTTTAAGGATATGATCATATTTCTCCAGTAGTGGAGTCTCATTCCAAGATGGAAAGCATCGTAAGAAGTAGTTTAAACGAGGGATCGACAAAGAGGCACGTAGAACAAAGAAAGCTGCATGAACAGAAATCGGGGCGAGTCGAGACAAAAAAATTTATAACTTCGATATTTTGCTTAACAGGACATTGGTAAAAGCTTCCTTTGTAAGAGCGGCGCCTAGAAGACAAGCATTCTGGTTAGTTACGAGACGTATTCCTGGGGCAGTTTCGTCAAATTTTTTAAATAATAGGTCGAACTTGGCTTCGTCTGACCCAAGAAAACCAACTTCACACTTTGAAAAATTCAAATCTTATGATATAAATACTATGTCTATTAAAAGTAACAAGTTCGTGGATTTCTGTCCCATTCTGGGGGAAAGTGTCATTTGATTTGAACAAATTTGCAAGTATTGTTCCAAAGTTAGCTATAAATCACGCTTTAATATTCAACAAGAGTGTACTGATTTAAAAAAAAAAAAAAAAAAAAAACTTTGTTAGTCTATACGCGCAGGAGTTTATGAAGCCCTCTGTCAATGGGATAGTTTATACATTGGTATGACTAAGAAGAAAACTTTTTCTAGTGTCACATGAAATGTGGAACGAGACTATGGTCAATCGATTTATGTTAGTGAACACGAAAATCCATTAACGGGAAATACATTCGATCGCAACCGTTCCGTAATTATGAGGGGAGTGGGAGCACTGGCAACATAAAACGTTGTGGATAATGAGACGAAATATGGAGCAAGAGCGAGTTCGATGAAAATATGCGTAGAAACACAACATATACTACAATGTGACATTATATTCGATAATACTCTGACAAGTGAGGGCAGAGGCGTAGAATATAACGACAGAGGAGGAGGGCGGGTAGCGTAAAGTGTAGCGTAGGGAAAATGTTCCATGAAAGGTATGAACACATACGAGCCGGACTTGAGGGGAATAGCATAGTAATATATCATGGGCATGGTCAAGTACATGGGTGCAAAGTAGAAAGGCAAGGGGGCAACGGCCCCAACCGTCCTGAACTGATCTTTCAATGTATAGTGCTATATTGGACTTTGCAGTCCATACTTTTATGTCATCATCATTATCATCATAAACATGAAAATGAATGCTTACATGTATACAACAGTCTATACACATCGGACGTTACGAGGGGAGGAAGTCCAGAACCTACGGACAATCCCGTCCATAGCTCTTTTTCTTCCATTTCTCCTTCACGTTGTGTCTACCGGCTATTTATAGTTTGTGATTGATTACTTGACCATGTATTATTACCATTCTCCTGACGTTTTGCTTCTCCGTTTTCCTCAATTATCTGACTATTTTTACTTGCGCTTATCCGCCCCCTCCTCTGTCGTTATGTGCTTCGCCTCTGCCTTCACTTGTCAGAGTATTATCGAATATGTCAGTATACGTTGTGTTTCTACGCATATTTTCATCGAACTAGCTCTCGCTCCATATTTCGTCTCATTATCCACAATGTGTTGTGTTGCCAGTGCCCCTACTCCTCCCCATAAGTACGGAACGGTTGCGATCGAGGGTTTGTCCCGCCTATGGATTTTCGTGTTCACTAACACAAATCAAATCAATCACAATCACTAACACCATAGTCTCGTTCCACATTTCGTGTGACATCAGAAAAAGTTCCCTTGTAAGAGGAGTATTAGTACCAGAATTAAATAACATATGAGATTCTAGGGATGAAGATTCAATTGTATCAGGGTAGTCGAAGCATTTAGAGATGTTCAACCACCACCCAACTTCTTCAATAAGAAAGGGGACGTGTATAAATTACATTACATTAGGATAAATGAGCCTCAACTGAATCTGGGCAAAGGGAATTGATAAGAACTGAAGTAGTACCATCAAAAGTTTTACTAAAAATTAAAAGTAACTGTGTATGTTATCACACCTTGATGTTCTGTGAAAGCAAATGTTCAGAGGCGTTTTCTCTCAAAGAAGCAACCAATCTTGGGGAAATGTAAAGCGCAACATTTACTGCGTTTATGTTTTAATTTTTGTGTGATTCAGATTCTGACAATTGTTATGTCAATGCTTTCAAGACAGTGACTGTTTTCGTATTACGAAGTTATAGAATTTGTGCATTTAATTTTTATTATTAAGAATGTGCGTTTAGTTATTCTTCGTAAATTGTGAGCGACGAAGGAAGCAGAAGGATCCTCAAAACTTTCACAGGATAAATATACAGGCAAAATAAAGATGGTTTAATTATTAAGTTAATAATGAAGTACCAGACATCCCCGTTATATACGACGCTGCTGGAAAAGTTTCTGCAATAAGTATAAAAGAAGACATGTGAAATTCTGAAGTGGCTTTACTGTTTCCAAATTATTCTCCTATGCACTTTCGCATACGCTCAAACCAATTTTGTAAGCTTTTTTAACAATCTGAGGCTGCTACCTCAAAAACCGCTGTTCAGAATTCAACAGCTGCTTAAGGCGACACAAACAACTCACCACACATTGTCTTTTTCATGTGTGGAAATAAAATAGGTGGTGATGGGTGAGCACGAACAATGGGTCATTAACTTGACATTTTTTACTGGACAAAAAAAAAAAAAAAAACCAGGTTTGGTGTGCTGAGTATGAATTGGCATTGTTATGGTGAAGAATGATGCGACGATTTTGGTTTATTTTACACAATTCATTAATAATCTCTATCAAACAATTTGTACATCACTTAGAATTTACAATCCTTTGATCTTCTAAAACTATGGTAGCCACATGTCCGATATAACTGAAAAGAAAACAGTAATCACTTGCTGGCAGCATTCTTCTAACGAACTTCTTTGGTTTCGGCTTGTTTTGAAATACTCAAACAGTAGATTACTATTTAATACCGAGTTCGTATAAAGAGATCCTCTCTAACGATCTGTAGTACACGAAATTTTACTTACTTTCGTTGATTTTTTGGAGCATTTTTTAAATATTAATTGACATGAGCCTGTTTTTGAACTTCGGTCAAGGTGTGTGAGATCCATCTTGAAAGTTTCCTTATGTTGAATTAACGTTATGTTTATGTATGCTTTCATGCCAGTGTGTAAGAATGCCTGTATCTCATGATATGTTCATGCTAATCTCTCTCAATCATTTCACGTACAGCATCAACTCTACTAGCAACAACAGGCGTGGAAATTCATCACTACGAAATGTGCGACCACGCTGGAATTCGGAAAATCAATTATACACAATCCTATTGGATGGTGCATCATCCTCAAAAGCCAAATCAAGTCGCTTAATACATTGTTTTCGTGTTAAATAACATTTAAAATCATTGTACAGAAGTGTTCATGAAAAATTTCCGTTACTCACACAAAACTGCTTCTTCGAATTGGTGTAAGAAAATAAACGAATAGGATTAATCAAGCAGTAAAAAGTAGTTAAAATATAGAAAGGTTTATTCTTCAGAATCTTTTAATAGCGGTACACTAGCACCACTGTTAGTAGTAGTTTGCAGAAACTTTCCATTATACCTCGTATTGATAAGTAGCTGTCTTCACAAACTCGCTTCAGTAATTGTAAGTATTATGTTAAATTTTGTATGTTAAAATATTTGTTTTCATTAATTTATTAGTCGTATTGCATTTTGTTGATTTTATAGGCATGTCCACAACCACAACCAGGGAAGTTGAATGTTCATTTAGTTTGCCATACACATGACGACGTAGGCTGGCTAAAAACTGTTGATCAGTATTATTATGGATGTAAGTATACATAATTTATTTATTCAGAAAAAACTTTCAGATACAACCTACGAGGCCAATTTACGTTGTAATCTTCAATAATAAACAATAACAACGGGAAAGGAAGTGAAAGTGGATATCAGATAAGGTATCATCGTCTACTGACTTAAAGAAAACACTGGAAAAGTTCGTTAGAATCACCGGGCCATTGAACTGGGTCCGGGATCTCCCAAGAGTTTGTTAGAATGACCGGGCCATCGAACTAGGCCCTCACGATTGCGAAGCAAATGTGTTAACTATTAGCTTCCGATCACTCCTAGTAAAAATACATGAAATAAGCAGTGAAATTTGGAAGTGGTACTGCTATCCCTTTGCCTAGAGTAAATCTGGGTGACTGCTAGAAGATCGAACGAGACTTATTGTACGCAGTATGCTACCCAGTCCTCCCTCAGACTAGCCATATGTAGATATTGGTGTCAGTCAATTTAGATCAGGAGACTGTATTACAATGTATTCACGTTGTGCTTGAACAACTCAGCGATCTTATTAGGGTTGCCATATGTCTGTATTTTATACGGACTGTTTGTATTTTTGGATCCATGTCTCTGTCCGTGTCGCACAAAGCATGAAATAGGAAAATGTCGGTATTTGACAGTTTTTGGAGCTGTCTGAAAATTTCCGAGTCGGGAATCACTAAAATCTCAGGCGAAAAGAATTGTGTTTTCATCATATAACTCATATTTTAGTTACTTTTCATAAAGTACGTTTTGTTTTTAAAAAATGTCTTAATTTTTCTATTCCATGGTTCGTTTAGTTAGATTTATATACGTAATCTAATGGCATGATTTATTATATTTGTGTTAATGAAAAAAAATAGAAACATGCTAGCTTCCAATAGTGTTTTAAGTATTACAGTAAACAATTGTGTGATAATCTAAGAATGTGATCTTTAGATTAGAAATTTCAAAATATTTATTTTGTGTTTGGGCGCCGTATCTTTGATGGGTCGTAATTTTAAGGCTTGTCCGTATTTTGGATCAAAAAATTATGGCAATCCTAGATCTGATATGTATTGGGAGATTGGCAAGATATGTTAAGTGCGTTAGTAATGGCAATATGTAAACATATTAAAGAAGAAAGAATTGTATTCACTGTGCTTTTTTATGTTCGTTTATATGTCTTTTACAGGAGTATATTAAGTATCCGTTTATATTACTAAATTATATATATGGGTTTATATTGATGTCATTTTTAGTGAAAATCGTATGTGGTATTAAAGTACGTGTCCAGTGGTACATTTTGGTTAATGATTCTTTTGCAGAATTGTTTTATAATTTATATATGATAATGCTTATGTGTAGCTAGGCCTATTTAGTAAGCCTAACGCTATAGGGAAAGTTTCTGTTTATCTACTGCAGGACATACAAGAAAATATAAATACATGCTAACAATATGCATAAAAGCTTACGAGGATTGAAATATGTATCGTTGTATTTGATTCGAAATGGCATGAAATGAAATCTTTCAATTTAGCGTCCACGATTATGCCCTTTAGGCTAAGAAAGACGGATGATTAAGGGAAGTGAGTGACGATGGAAAAGTCGGTGGAATGAGAATGTGGGAGAAAACGGGAGTACTCCGAGAAAACCCATGACACGATGTTCACCACAAACTTAATTGGCCGGGAATCGAATCAAGGACCCCACGCGCACTCGAGGTAGCCCCTCTACCACTGAGCCATCGTGTTCCCTTGTAGTTGATCCGAGTAAGAACTAAAGCACAATCGTACATTTCATTCTTCGTAACAAACCATAATTGTGGTCATTGTAGTCTCTGAAAATAAGAATTTATGCTAACTCGCAGTATGTCTTCCCCTAGTCTAGTGGCTAGCGCGCTTGCCCTTGATGCACATAGCTCGGGATCCTTGCCTGCTTTCGTTTATACCCCTGGCACGTCACCATCATCACCCATGGAAGCTACAAATGCAATGAATGACGACCTGACATCTCGCATTCCACATTCGAAGTAATTTCATTGCACAATAGGCGTTAGCTAGTTTTGTGCTAGTACTGAAGATACAGATTGTTATCCACAGGCAACTACATTTGTTTGTTGTTCGATGAACTTCAATGAAAGTACTAGCAGCATGTCGCCTTCAGACACTACGATCAGCCTGCCCTCTATTTTGGCTGGTGTGCTAGGACTTTCAAATTAAGATCAACATACCCTTTACAGACACTCACTCTGTAATAAGAGTTTCTTTCGAATCGGACAATATATATGGAGTGTTCTCAAATGTATCCCCCCCCCCCCACTGGTATGTATATTTAATGAAAAAAAAACTGCCTTCAGATGCGGACAACAATAAAATTCAGACTTTCATTTCGAAAAAATCATATGATGTTTTCAAACTATTGTACATTAAATTTCTATGAGTAATGAGGCAGATGCTAGTAAATAGTAAAATTATTTAACAAAAAATTGGCTACTTACCAATGACTCCTCCCTTGAAAAATTTAAAGATTTTGACGCAAAAGAGGAGTCATTGGTAAGTAGCCAATTTTTTGTTAATTTTGAATATCCCCCCATGCGCCCATGTATTTATAGTAAAATTGTTTGTTTGTGTTTGTATTATAAACTGATTGTGTGAATTGTGTTCATGTTGTTTTAAATAAAAGTATTTTTTATAGATAACATACATTTTTTCATATCTATTTGCAGCTAAACCTGAAATTCAATCGGCTGGTGTTCAGTACATTTTAGATTCTGTGGTACAAGAACTTCTTCATGATCCGAAAAAGAAGTAAGTGAATTTAGAGGAAATAATCAAAATTTTATTGCAGGCAATGATTCATTTCTTTAATACCAAGTTTACTTGTATCATAAAAAGAAAATAAGTATATATATATATATATATATATATATATATGATAAAGTAGATACTTTAGATTTACAAAGAATATCTTGTTCAGTAGTTTTCAAGTCTTTCTAAGTCTGGACATTATTAACACATGCTACTCCCAAAGGGAGATACATGTCATACGTCAAAAGGATAAATGAATGAAGTATTCAAGCAGAACTTCAAGAACTTTTATTTAGTTCGAACTGAACAGCGAGTTGAATGGGTGTAATTTATACAGCTTGCCCGATCTCACATATTGTATGATTTTTTTCTGGTATCTCATCTATACACTGAGCTCTTCTGTTTCGAGTTTTGTTATTGCTACTGGTATTAGTAAGGTGTTATAGTCAGTTATTATTTTAAAATAGTGTTTTAATGCATTAAATAAAAAAGTGAAGTTCACATAACTGCTTCAATAATCCATGCTTCCTTGATATGTTTAAAGCAAGATTCAAAATGGTGCATGGAAATCATCTGTTATTTTGTTCCCAAACACAGTATTAATTTTTAAGTGTGTGATCTAAAAGTCAAGAATTTAGTTTGAAAGTATAAATTGCGAAGGTTCGTAGTATAATTATAAAAGCTTTTTGGAAATTTATTGGAACGGACCCTATGAGGAGACATTGTTTTAATCCTCCAACTTCCAGATCAAAGTACGGTTTCACGAAAAGTGCACATTCCCGTTATAAATTTCCAATATAATTGCATTCCTTTTTCAGAGTTGAAAATTTAAGGAATTTGTAGGATCTATTGATGTGTGTAATTATAAACCAGAGAAATTCTTATCTTTTCCACTTACGTCCAGCACTCATGAAATTAACGAATCGCTTTAACTGAACATGGCAATATGATCGCAAAGAACGCATATTTGAGACTTCTTAAGTTTTTATATCCATGTTATGTTGAATATAATTTCAGTGTGGTTTTTGGCGTATTACCTTCATCAAAGGAGCTAGAAGTATCTATGGTAGAAACCTCAAACTGATTACTTTTTAACGTAATATGTGTAAGAAATTATGTTAATATTGGCCTGATTTTGTCTTTGGGCTATTTGAATCTTAAAAGTAACTACAGTAGAACACATTAAGAGTTGTTTAATTATCAATACTTCTACAGATTTATCTACGTAGAGACAGCGTTTTTCTGGAAATGGCTTCAACAACAACATGACATAGTTCGGCATCAAGTGAAGACTCTTGTAGCAAATGGCCAGTTGGAATTTATAAGTGGTGGATGGAGTATGAATGATGAAGCTACTACAAACTATAATTCAATCATTGATCAACTCACCTGGGGATTTAGGTAAAGTACATGTTAAACATCTTGTTATTTGCCTACATCGAAATAATATACCATATATACACATATAGAAAATGCTTGTAATATTTTAAATATAGTAAGAAGTCAGGTATGGACTTTCATAACCCTTGAAAATTATTCGTGACAACGTAGAGATTACGATTCAATGATAGGAATACTGGTTTAAAGAAGAAAACTGTTTTGGTATTATTGCTTAAGTACATATAGTGATGATAATATCATGTTCGTTATTTGTATGAAATTTAAGTTTTTATATTATTATTATTATTATTTATTTATTTATTTGATTTTTTAAAAAATGATTCAGATTTCGTATTATTTCCTAATTGTAATTATAGGATATGTATTGAACAACTTAGATATAAACGTTCTTATCTTGTGTCCGGTGATTTAAAAAAAAAAAAAAAAAAAAATACTTTCAAATCATTTCAATCTTAACTGGCATTTTTGTCGGTTTTTTCTACTTGCGGCTACACTTGAGCAATGTAGGTAGGTTCCTGCGTACTTACGGAATTTTTTATGAGAGTAAAAGGAATGAAATCCTCATTTCCCAAAATGTGTTGAGCTTCACTTCTTGAAAAGATATGTTACATTTTTACACATTTAATCTTAAAGAAATATTTCATGTATTGCAATATTACCAGTCTTCTCAGGGTCAAAAATATTTACCCGACTGTACTAAAGGAAATAAAAAAAAAACACCATAAAGACTAATTTATCGCACATAGCGCTGGGCACTTTTCTATATTGTTCACAGTTTTCCTGAGTTTATATTCATCATTTTCACATCACATCACACATTTATTTTTCGAACAGAAAAATACATATCAATTTAAAATAGTGAAAACCCTACCTTCTTTGTAAGGTATTTTCTCAAGAAGCCAAGTTCAACATTCTGTGAAGTGAGGATTTTGTTCATATTCCTCATATTACCTTCAGCCAGTAGAATACATTGACAGTGATGACAGAGAGCATCGAAATGATCTGAAATATATATATCCACCGTTGCGCACCTATTATACATGTATGGTTTTTGCATCTGTGGACAAATCATGCTATATTACTTTGTGTGTTGGCTGTTGTCGCACATTCATGAATTGTCGTTTTGCCACTCTTCGTCTCAAAAGTTAGGCTTCGGATGTCTGTAACGCAGGAAAGAAGTTGTTTCGATTTTCTGTTCATTTTCGTGGATACAAAGCCTTCCAAGCTTTGTAAGCTGATAAGATTCAGGATTGAAGGAAGATTTCTTGTCAATATTAATGGCGTCAAGAACCTATTCGGCTTTAGAATTATTTATATATTAAATAAAATAAAACTCTTATCATACTTTAGAAACCCTTTCATATATAAATTCATATATTCATTTTATTTGTTTCTGTAGAAAACTTAACGATACATTTGGTTCTTGTGGACGACCTCGTGTTGGGTGGCAGATTGACCCCTTTGGCCATTCAAGAGAATTTGCTTCAATTGAAGCCAATTTGGGATTCGATGGACTTTTTATTGCTCGCCTAGATTATCAAGATAAAGAAGTAAGGTTAAAATCCAAAACTGCTGAATTTATATGGGAAGGTAGTGCAAATCTTGGTAAGTACACTAGTAAAATTTCATTCTTTTCCAGATTCAGAAATGAAATAATTTTTAGACCCGTAACTGTGTTCCATGGAGTATTAGATCAAGATAAATTCTGATGAGTTATTTACTGAAATTAAGGAAATGTATGATAGAAAATTATTGACTGAAGAATTAAGAATTCAGAAGATGCTTTAGTTGTTTGTGGTGACTGAAACTTCAATTGAATTATTCTGTTATAATCTACTCCAACCTAGTCGTATAAGATAATACCTATAGAGAAATAAGTCAAAAGTTCGTAACATTAACGTAAATTTTCGTTGAGTAAGTATGTGACATAATGATATATTTGTTAGAATATCATTATTTTTATACTTTGATCTGTTGCAACATAAAAACAAGGTAAATGATAATAGTTAGTCTAATGTCGATGATAGATTTTAAAGTGAAGAGAACAATTGCTCAAGAAATTAAATATTTAAAACGCAAAATTTCATCAGAAAATCTCTTTAAATTACTAAATAAACAAACGATTTATAAAAATTGCTTACATAATTCCTTATTTAATTTTCGTTGATTAAGAATTTGATTTCTTATAATTACTCAAAAATGTGTACCTCTTTTGTTTAGAAAATTGTAGTACTTCGCTCAAAATAAAGATCTCAGCAAACTTAAGATTTAAATATATTTGATTTAATTCTATTTAATTGCCAACACTGAAAGTAATATTTATTGCTTACTACTTTCGTTACCACACCGGAGGAGAAGTGTAAGAGTGTCTGTCAATATGACATGCAGAATAACAAGTTATTAATCCAGTTCATATTAAATGATTTTCTGTGCATAGTTCGGATTTCAATTCCTTTAAGAGCACAGCCTCCAACAGAAGTTACTGCAGAGATTTTAAATTTATTTCCAGCCTTTGATTCTTTTATGGTACAGGACCATTTTACTTCCGTTATGCACAGTTAAGTACTACATTGCGTTGATCAGTGACGACTCGTGAAGAAAGTTACATTGTTGAAAATTAGTTTTATTGATTCAAACTAAGGAAAGAGAACTTGTTAATTGTATTAATTCGTATAGAGTAATCAGTGCATTAGATAAGCTTTTCTTAATTTGAAGCAATAAAACTTCAATTTGTAACAATGTGACTTATCACGAGTTGCCACTGGCGTTGATTTAGGTAAAATTACCCAATTATGAAATACTTGACCGTGAAGGACAGTTCGTAAAGGGGAGATTGTAAAATTATCCTTTAGATACTTCCTTAGCGCTATATGTAAAAGTCATAAAATAAATTTTATTTAGGCAAAAATAAAGCTCTTGAGAGGCAAGCCTAATTTCTAAACTCAGCATATAAAACGCGACACTTGAGGTATGCGAGTTACCACTTCTAATATAGACATCTTAAAAATACACTATGTTGCCAAAAGTCACCGGACACCCCTTCACGTCAAGTAAACGATCCCAGAATAACATCAGTGCATCTCACCGACGCTATGTAAATGAAGGCAGAAATGCTGAAGCATCAAACGCGTGTTGTGTGTCACGATAAGTCAACAGAACTAGTTGAATTCATACGAAAAAAGCATGACTATAGAGCCCATAATTTTGGACACTTGGTCAGATTTCTCAGCAGCTAAACGTGTGTCCCAGTCCATGGTCCACAGTTAGCGATGTCATAGTCAAGTGGAAACGCCATGAAGCTACTGAATTGAAATCTTGCTCTGATAGGCCCAAGAAACTAAATGATCGAGACCGGAGAACCGTGAGGCGTGTTGTGCAAAATAACTGGCAGACACCTTTGTCAGAGGTTGCAGAGGACTTCATTCACAGCACAGATACACATGCCAGTGACAGTACTGTCCGCCGAGAGGTTATAGCACTTGGTATTCATGGTCGTGCTGCCGTCAGGAAGCCCCTAATCACACGCACCAATGCCATGGTACAAAGAGCACTGTAGTTGAACTTTAGAGCAGTGGAAGAATGTTATGTGGAGTGATGAATCACGATACATGCTCTAGCACTTCGATGGACATGTATGGACCTGGTAGATACCTGGCGAACGATGTTTACCGGAGTGTATTGTGTCAACTGTGAAATTTGGTGGTGGTAGTGTCATGGTTTGGGGCTATTTCTCCTGGTTTGGGTTAGTCCCGTTAGTTTTAATTGACATGTCGATGGTTTCTGGTGTGTACGAAGACATTTTAGGCAACAGCATGCTACTGACTCTATAGAAACAGTGACAGGCCCCTTTCAGTATCGACAAGATAATGTTCCTGTTCATACAGCACGCACCATTGAGTCGTGATTTGACAATAAGCGGGTAGTAGTGCTTGCCTGGCCAGCGCAAAGCTCCGACCTGATTGGGGTGAATTGGAGCATCAGTTGCGTGCCAGACCTACTCAACCAACAACCAAACGTGCACTGTTCATCGTGTTAAAGCAGGAATGGAGCACAATTCCGCCAACACTATACCAGAACTTAAAGGCTAGCATAGCCCGAAGGGTAAACGTTGCAAAGGAGGCCCAACATCCTATTACGTGTGGTGCCTTTTAAACCAACAGTACTGGATGCCCGATGACTTTTGGCAACATAGTGTACATTCTGTGTATTGTGAGAATTAAGATTTGTCTTTTCAAATAGATATTTTCTGTTGTTGATTTTTTTTTTTTTTTTTTTTTTCGGTCTGCTCTCGTTTTGAGATTACACTTCGTCTCTGCGTTTCTTATCTCCACTAGTCAATATCGTAGCACGTTAAATATTTGATTTTATGACGCTCAACTCAGTATATAGTGTTGAACGCATGTTTCAATTCATTGTTAGTAGTGTTACTGTTCTTCCCTTCTTTTCTCGTACTGTAATCATAGTGTCTGAGCAGTTGGTGCACTCTAATGCTGTTGACATTCGATTGATTCATTACCCGCATGTTGAAATTGAGGATTCTTCGAACATTCGAATAACGAGTAATCATTCGAACAATACGAATATTTTGGATGTTCGAGTATTCAAAAAAAAAAAAATCGAATAATTTTAACAGCACTAATACACAATGCACTAGTTAATTTATAATAAAGATTAACAGCCTTTTAAGAAAGTTGTATTTATAGTTTGTGACTACACAGTAGTATTGCCCAGCGAATTACCATTAAATTTTTCACAACTGACGTGTTAATCTGTCCCACATTTATGCAAGACCTAAAAAGCAGTCTAGAGATGAATGTTTTTCAGTCTAACGTCTATGATTAGTTCAAGTCAGAGAGAGACAGTCTGGAAAGAATTTAAAATAAACTAGTGAACTAAACACTCTCGGCCAAGACCTCAACCAATGAAAACAAGCACACTTTTTTTTTTCATCACTTGTAAAGGTTGAACGTGTAGACACGATAAGTGGAAGATTTAGCTTACATTTAGCAAATTGAGTGTTAGGTGGGTTCCTCACTTTCTGAAGCGTGAATGCAAAGAAAAAAAATTAAGTCGTAGTCACACAACTTCTGTAGCGATACGAAAGAGATGGAAACTAGTTTTTGGACTCTATAGTAACCTGTGATGAAACACGAGTGGATTACTTCATTCCCAAGTTGAAACAAGTAAGCATGCAATTCCAACATTCAAACTCACCTTCATCACGGAAAGCCAGAACTTTGTTCTCGCTTTCATTTTATTTAGGGATCCAGAACAAATACTGTACCTCGCTTTTCTTATAGAATTCTCTCTCTTGATTACTATAATAAGGTTTCACAAAAGTGAGTTCTTCAATTTGTTGTAAGAAGAAAGTTTTTTAGTCTTTCGTTTGTTTTCTCTAGCACAGAGCTAACTGTCACAGAGCCGAGCATGGAAACTTACAAGAACACTAGCAGTGCTCTATCTTATCCTTTCTATAGCTCAGATTTAGCACTGGAGGACTATCATCTCATCGGTTGGCGAACAGCAATGACTCTGAAGTGCGATGTTCCATTTAGGGGGGGGGGGGGGCACAGTGGTCCAGAAACCCTCAAAACCTGGCCAGAATTACCTTTTCGTGCGAAAAGTTGAAATCTTGTGTTTTTCGTTGCAGAAATGTTATGCTAAAAATAAGACAAAATGATGGAAAAACATCTTTAATAATGTATTTGCACATATTTGTACAACGAGAATAATATTTTTCCACATAAAATACAGCGTAACATGTTATTAACAACAGCTGATAATTTTTACACATAAAGGCTATTCTAATTCATCTTCAGATGACAGCTGTTAAAGAATGCGAAAGAAGAAGACAAAAAGTTTTACTAACAATTTCAATAATATATTTGTACAATGAGAATAATATTTTTTTCACGTGAAATAAAGAATAACTGAACAGTTTATTATTTTTACACAATAAGCCTATTCTGATTAATCCCCAGATGACAGCTGCTCTGGAGCCTCCATCTCTTGCAAAAGGTTCAGTACGGCTGAAGATAAGTTTCTTTTCTTGTGCTTCTGTGCCATGGGATTCCGAAGCGTGGATATCTTTGGGTTGCTTGTTACGAGGACCCGCTACAACACATCCTTCATTGTTTCTTTGCGTGAGCACTTTCGGGAATGATGCTCTCCATAATGTTTAATATGCTTTTGTCGGGCTTCTTGAGCCTCCTCCGTCATCTGCGCAATGGGTAATAGGTCGTGCGAGATTATTGAGGACCTATGAGCGAGAATTTTGTGAATGGAGGCGGGCATGTACAACCATCTTGGTGCTTGGTGTAGAGATCCCTGATATCGTTTGCCCAAGCTTCAAATTTGTTTGGTTCGATAGCCAGTCCACAAGACTATGATTGCAGCAAGACGCCACACTGCTCAACAAGCTTTTCATTCAGACCTGTTATTGCTGCAACTTGTTGATAGTTTCCAAAAAATCGTCTGGCTGTATTGCCGTCGTTGGAAGTACCACTGCCGTCTTGCCTCGGTTCGTCAATATTAAGGCCAAACTCAGCTTTCATGGCCTCTTGGATCTCTTTTTTTTCTTCATCATGGTCGGTTGGTCGCCTTTCCGCACCTGCTATTTCTTAATTCCAAACGGTATGGCACATGCAGCAACCACTCCATAAATCTAATCCAGGCATGTAGCGTGGACAATCCGAATCGGAAAGTTTCCGGTTTTTAAGTTCTGGATCCCTTCTGAAAGAAATTCATTTCTTTGGATTAGCGCCGCATAAGTAGCAAGTTTGTGCCGATCTTGTTTGTGTCACGGCGTTACATATTTTGCCATCCACCATTGTGAACTGCAGATTGTGTGTAACCTCGAATTCAGTTGTTTCTATACTGCTATCTCCTACCAGCGGAATACTGATGCAACTTGGAGTCAGGCACCTAATTTGCTCTTCCATTAGGCTAGATTCTCGCCTTGCAAGTTCTTCAGTTTCTTTCCTAAATTGTAACTTTATCGGCCGACAATATCTTGTCGATGAGGGACGTTGATTTTGCCACACTACAACTCTAACCCCTTTTTTCTCATAATAAAGTTGCAGAAGCACAGCTGACGTGAAAAAATTGTCGCTGTCTTGAAAGCCCACCTCCAGAGCTGTTTGTCTATATTGGGCTTGACCGGAGGTTACGTCACATCTTCATTTGGTAATCAGCTGCAGAGATTTCTAATACTTTTCTGCGATGGTTTCGAGCACAGATTCCTGTACTTGCAGAATTCTTGCAGTTGTATGGTCGAGGAGAGATTGTAGAGCTACTTCAGCTACAGATTCTGTGACGTTAATGACTTCAGGATAGCAGTCTTTCTTTGCGTCCAGAACATGGTTGTAAGCAAGATATATATTATGATTCAAGTCCTTTACCCCATTTCTTAGCAGCTGGTACTGCTGACGTGTCAGATCCCCTTCGAGTATCAGTGCTAAAGCCTCCTCTGGGTTGTAAAATTTGGGATTCTGTTTTTGGGTATGTGCCCATTACTTTCGAATCTTGCCAGCCCTGGTAGGCGATTCTTCCATTTCTTGAAGAAGTTTCGTTTTTTCCAATTCTCTCTCCTCTCTATATTTCATTTGAGTAGCATAAGCAAGAGTAGTACCGATGAATGAGGAGCGCAATGTTCCTGTTTTTCTCCTCTTCGAGCGCTCCCTGCTCACAGAGAAAGCCACCACTGGTCGCCCAGGTCCAGCTACACCTGCTGAAGTCGATGGCCCCCAGTCATCTTCACTGACAGGTTCAGTCATCATTCATAACTCACCGTTTAGCAAATCCACATGCTCCTCTTCCAATTTTTTGTAATGACTGTTGCACTTGTCAAGTATGTGAAACAATTTCGAGCAAAACACGTGCACACACTGCTTGGCTTCCTTTGGCAATTGAGCAGATGCTTTATCTTTGAGTTACGTGAGCGGGTACTTCTTTTTCACAGCTGTGTCTCCTTTTGCCCTCCGAAGGATCTCCAATAGCTGTATTCTTGATGTTTGATAGGACATGGCTGAAAAATAGAAGAAAAAATACAGTACAAAATAATTTTGCACTTTGTACAATGAGTCTTATTTACAACAAAAATATTTCACAAACGAGCAAAAATGAGCAGGTTTGGTTTACGGTTGCTGAAAGAGGAAGTGTTGAACTACTTCCAGAGTGCGATACCAAAGTGGAAGTACGTGGAAGTCAAAAGATAACTCTACGAGAACATAAAAATACACATAACATTTCTTGCTCCAATTTACTTGCATTTCATCCCCTGTAAATCGATAAATTTAATAGCTATACACTAATCTAAAGTCATCATCATAAATAATAATCTTTATAGATGTGACAAAAGTATTTCATTCCAACTGGCTGCAGGGAGACTAGGTAGAAAACATTCTCACACTTTGTTGGCGCTAACTTAGAAATCTTCAGTAATTAATGCACAAAGTCAACCTCTCACTTCAGAAGTCAATTTCTGACTAAGGGGTGACAATTTCTTTAAGACCCAGGTAGGATTGAATACCCCAGGTCATTGACTTTCAAACACATTTGGTTGTTTGTTATTTTTATGGAGTTGGTTTGTGGCCAGGTTTTGGGGGTTTCTGGACCACTATGGGGGGGGGGATTACATTTCAATGAGGAGAATATTGAGGTTAGACAAGAATATGTCACCGTGCATACAAAAAACTTCTCTTCTGAGAGTTAAGAAGCTTCCTCAGCGCTGGAACCATGTGCAGTATTACAATGGCAATGAATAGGCATCTGGAAAAACTTCTTGTGTAGTGTTGCCCTTAGTCACATACGTTGGCGAGTTTGCGAACTTAATCATCAGACCTAGTAGCTCCTTTAGAACTAAATACATTCAAGTAATGAATAGCACAAACATGCCTCTTCAAATTTGAACGCCCACGTATCTTCCAAAAGAACCGCATATAGTCGTTGGGTTCGATTCTCGGTGGGGATGCTCTGTCGAAGAAGTGTAAAAGAGTTATCAGGGCAGCCATCCTGAATGATTTTTTTCTCATTCACACCAGACAAATTCCAGGATGGTACCTCACAGAATGGTCCAGGTAGCTTCCTTTTTTCCTTCCCAATTCTCCAGGTAGCATGATCGCCGAGGGACGTCATCCATCATACGTGACAGACTAACATGGTCATAGGTGCCGAAAGCCTAGAAATCTACTTGCTAATCCTAATCCGCATTTTGATGTCTTTAAGTACCATAGTTTTATAAATTATATTTGACAAATATCAGAATAAACTTTCTGTATATATTTACATTATAAGCAGTGTGTGTGTCAGTGTTAGCAGAATGTGTGTGTCACTTTTAGGAAAAATCAAAGTAACAATAGATACAATCTGCTGCTTAACAGTGAATATTTCTCATATTCTATACTTAAATAAAGTAATACGTAAGTAATCTATTCCAGTAGCGTAAAAGCTATCAGCTTTATCAGATTGGCAACGAACCACATACTTTATAACGCCATAAAAATAAGCTTTTATCGATTACTCTATAATGGGGCGTTTATACTTGGTCGATTCACGGCTAAATCGACTCGCTGCATTTGCGACTAAATCGAAGCAACTAGACCGAATGAGATCGATGGATGTGTTCAATTGTTTCAACCGAAATTGAATGCTGTTTGTCGACTCGCTCTCCTCTGGTCGATTCGAAATCGACTGGCAATTTTAAAGATGTCCAAGCAAAAAGTAATTGGTACAATTTGCGGTGTTATAGCAGAAGAAAATAGAATCGACCACAGAAAATAGAACGTCTTTCAATTCAGTTCCTAGTCGATTAGTCGCTTTCGATCAACAAGCGATTAAGTTGAAGTTCTGTGTACACGGTCGATTAAGTTGAAAGTGACGTCAATTCAACTGAATCGAACGCAAATCGACTAAGTGTAAACGCCCCATAAGACAGTGCAAGAGATTTGCCCTTAAGGTGTCATTTTGTTCAGCTCAATATAATCTGTCGACTGATACGTCTTATTTTTGGACAATGAAACAGTTTGAAAAAAAAAAAAATTAGCTATATCTCATTAATCATACAGTATACTTCGACCTTGCTAATGCCATAATGAAAAATCTTGATTATCTTAGTAAGTCGCATGATTATCGTACAACAAAATTTTTGGAGTTTACAAAATAATTTTGTTTGTGTCAATTTTCTCGAACACTGCGTATTTTCTGGATTTATACTCATTTACATCATTTTGATCAGCTTAATGAGTTGTATCAATCGATATATAAGGAGTAAGTCTCATTTCTGGACACTGTTTTCCCGTTCAACACTAATAATATGGTAGAATTTGTAATATTCTAGTTCTAGTTATCTCCCTTTCGGGAGATTTATAAAGAAAGTCCCGGCCTTATAGCCCAGTGGACTGTTTCACTAAATTTGTTTTAATTGTTTTTGAAAACGTAGATTTGTATAAAATGGCGCGTTCCAACATGGACGAATTTGCCTGTTCTAAGTAGAATTGTTTTAACACTTTTTGTACTTGGGGGTTAGAGGCTCAGGACATATAAAAAAAGATGTAATAATATATAAAAATTGTAAAGAAACTAAATTTTGTCAAAATTTAAAATTATGTACAAATTCACAATTGAAGGAGCATGACACTCCAGGTGTAAAGATGTCCGTCGCCATCTTGTTCCCCAATTTGTAATATTGCATTTAATATTATGTACAGAGGAAACAATACATAGCTGTGATTTAAAGTGATTGTTGACATTTTTATTATTTCTTAGTAACAATACCCACGAATGACATGTTCATATAGTTACCTAATGTAACAATAGACTATCAAACAGTTTTCATTTTAGTACGCGCTGAAACTATATAAAAACGTACATAGAATACAAACCATCATTCTTTAAGTAGCCTTCATAGAATGTACAGTTCATCGTTTGTAATCCCGGCTTCGACGCCAGACGAAGACCGTGGAATAAGTTTTCTTATGTAATCGCACACATTCCTCACCGGCCTGGTTAGACGGATTGTGGCGAACCTTTCTCGGCTATGCTGTCCAAGTGACTGAAATTTTTAGTAGGAGCGTCATTGCTTTGAAGGTTACCGGCGCCGCACTAATCATGACTTCACCGGATTTGACAACATCGAACAAGACTTCTGAACATGGACAACCAAGATCGAGGCGACGCCGCAACTACGACATGCAACTCGATTAACAGTCCAGCTACTCTTGGAAAAGAGTGAATGCTCCACCTTGCCTATCTGATATGACTTAACCTAACTGTGACGTAACCCGGATGTGACTACAACTCACGGAGCATGGACTATTTAAAATTGTCTGCTTAAAATTGGAGAAACCGGCTGTGTAATAAGGATTAAGCTGTCGGATTTTGATCTTGGTATTGGTGCCTCAAGTTGGCAAACATTGGAGGAAGAGCTGTTGGCTTATCTGAAAAGGGCTTACAGGATGCATTCAGTACATAGGTTCACATGAGATCTGGAATTTAATCATGATCTACTTTCAATTATTCTATGATTCCAGTGCAGATCTTATCAAATAGTCTCTTTCCGAGCAATGATGCAAGAAGAAAGTTAACATTTCTTGTTTTGCAATGAAGTTCCATACGAGAGACCAACTATACCGACAGTTGAACAATGCATTCATATATTGCTCTGCCCCGTTGTCATGAACCTATTGGATGGAAATTGAGATCCACAACTATAACTCAAGGACTCCAGCTTTCCTTCAATTCCAACTTTGAGACCATCTTGTAGCTCATTTTGTGAATCTATCTAAAGAAATCTGATCAAGATTAATGGAAACTCGTTCTCTTGATTGACTCGGTGGATTGTGCCTCACTGAAATTTATAAGTGCTCACTGACGTAAAAGGTGCCTTTAGAAGATTGATATTTTTCGATGACTTCACTAGTATTTGTGTAATTATAATTCCATTAATAAAAGATAGTTCAATGAACTTGGAGATGTTAGTCATTTTACAACAATGTAGTATTAGACAATCACATTGTCTAAGTAACATTAAGTATCTAAGAACTTATTTTAATAAGTTCAAATTATCTTGGTAAATACGTACAAATAAGAATAAGTAGTTATTATTACTACTACTAATTGCAGTTATGTCTTGAAACGATTACATAGTTCTATATGCACATATAAAAAATTACACAGAACTCTGGTCAGTCATTATTTAAAGAGAAGAAAGTTGCTGAAGTCAAAGATCAGTGACATAATAAATAGTTATGGTGTCATAAATCAAGAGAATGATGCCGTCGGTCACTTTCTTGCTTCACCGTTTGAGTCTTGTCCAGGAAGAACTTCTGCTAAAGAGCAAACTAGCTAAAGCAGTGAAAGCTTTAGTCTGTGGTCATCATCATTCATCATAGGTATTCTGTCCTTATTGGAAGGCCACTTGCCGCAGCTCCACGGTCCTTCGCTAACCTCTTCGTCTTCACGTATGATCTTTCTGCTTTTATATCGTCCATTGATTGTAGCCACCTTCGCCCCCTCCCTCGCTTTCCTGACACCATACCCTCGAGCACATCCTTCATGATACAGTTCCTTCTTATCTAATGTCCCAACCAGTTTCTCTTCCTCTCCTCAGTAATACCTAAAAATGTTTCTTTCTCCCTCATCATTTCGAACACCCTCTCATTCGTTTTCTGCTCACCCAACCAACCCTTTTCATTCTTCTTCATACCCACATTTTGAAAGCTTCCAGTCGTTTTTCATCAATTTCGCATAATGTCCATGTTTCCGCCCCATACAGTACAACACTCCACACGAAGCATTTTATGATCTTTTTCTCAACTCTTTATTCAAGGTCCTACAAAACACTTCTTCCTCCTAAAGGCATATTTCGCCATTCCTATCCTTGCTTTTATTTCACGTTCTCACTTCATGTGATTACTAAAAATACTACCTAGGTATGGAAATGTACCTAGGAACACTTCTTCTATTTTGTCGTCTCTCCCACTTTTATATTTGACACAGACTGCTTCGTTCCAGTCATCATGGCTTTTGTCTTTCTAACATTTATTTTCATTCCATATTCTTCAAATCCCTTCCTCAAGTTCTCTAACATCCTATTGATGTTCTTTCCAGATTCTGCAACAAGCGTCATATCATCTGCAAAATACATCTAATCGTTCAACCTCCTATCGAAATGCCGTCTTTATGTAGGCTTTTTTTTCGCTCTCTCTTCTAGATAGATATTAAATAATGTTGGCGAGAGACAGCATCCTTATCGAACTCCCTTTCCAAATGCACTCTACTCTGTCAGTTTTTCTGCTACTTAACACTTGTTGATTCATTTAGAAGTTTCCTATAAGTCTTCGGCCTTTCCATTCCAACACAATCTTCTTTAGAACTCTCAACAACAATTCCCATCTTGTTATTCAACATAAAAACATTTGCCATGGTCGAGTTGGTTATAAAAGAATTGATCTGGGTGACTGTCGGTAGCACACTTTGAGAGTCTTGAGGCTGGTATTTGCCACCTACATTCAAGTATTCTAATATTTTCAGTGTGACGTTAACAGAATCTCTTATTCATTACCAAGAATATAAGAAATTCCATCAAACTCAAGTTGGGAAAGGGGAAATTTTACTGTTATTACATGTTCTGTTAAATCTAAAAACAATGAAATTTGGTGTACGTTGCTTTGTGATTCAGAAAACATGCATATCTTATTAACTTATACAAACTCAATATGATGGACGTTTTTTTAAAGGAGGGAAGTAGTGGATTGAGGTGTAGCTTTTCGGTGAAGGATTCTTGAGTCATAAATTTGAGATTATATATATCTGTAATAGTTTCCATTTCTCACCTTGCAACAAGCAAACAATGGTGTGCGCAAGTAGGGTTTAAATGGTAACAGAACTGAAAACGATTTGATTACCAGTTTCGAAACCTAAATAAACATTTCTAATGTGGCGTGCTTCGGAAAGAGGACTGAAATACATTTGACATTCTGGTTCTGTTTGCAAAACTGAAAACCATAATTCAATGTGTTTCGAGAAGAGTATCGGAATATATTTTCACGTCATAATTGCAGATATGCCCCCCGTCCCCCCACACACATCATTGGGCAACGAAGGCCTCATTAAACATAACTTAATTGGCTATGTCAACAGACGACTACCGACATCTCGTTAAATCCCTGCACGATTAAATCATTGCTGTACAGAAGGCAAAAGCATCTACACGCTATTAGAGGTAGTCACAATTCAATAGTCGATTGATATATGTTATGCGTGTATTGTTTTCTTCTTACATTAGTATGTACTGAAGTTGTGAAATTAAAAAAAAAAAAAAAAAAAAGATTTGGAAAATAACTAGCTATGTATAATTATTTCCTTATTTGAATTAACACTTAAGACCGTTTCATAGTTAAGAAATGCTGCTCTTTGAAATACTTGAGCAGTTAGTAAATATATATAGCGTGTCTCTAAAGTCCCCTGACAACCTGACATAGGATAACTCTGTTATCAGAGTTACAACAAAATGTAAGAGGGAAAACCATCTCCAAATATGTTTTCAATCTAAAGTAAAGGAATTTTTCAAATCGGACCAGCCGTTTGGGCTGTACACTCTTTATGCACCCAATGTTAGATGAAAATGCAACGTTGCCATTTACCTGGGTCCATAACATAGGTAAATGAAGTTACTGTTTGAAATGGGGGATGGTCATCGACACGTTAGCATAAAAGACAGTAACTTCATTCACTTATGTGGGTCCAAGTAAATGGCAATGTAACATTGGACGCATAAAGAATGTACAGCTCAAACGGCTCGTCCGATTTTAAAAAATTCCTTCACTTTAGATTGAAAATATAATATTTGGAGACTGTTTTCCCTCTTACATTTTGTTCTAACTCTTATAATAACATAGTTACTCTATGTCGGGACTTTTGAGACACCCTATATGTATATCTATCTATCAATATATATATATAATATGAGAGAGAGAGAAAGAGAAATTGTAACATGTGTATGTTTATTGTTTCAGGGAAAGCAGCAAACTTGTTTACTAGCATCACTTACAACAACTATGCTCCTCCCCCTGGTTTCTGTTTCGATATATTATGTAATGATGAACCAATTATTGATGATAAGAAGAGCCCAGAATATAATGTGCCTGATAGGGTAAGATTCCTTACTATATTATATTCAGGAGATATACGAGGGTGGATCAAATATAAACGGGATTTTATTATTTTTATTTAAATTCATTTATTGAATACCACAAGGCACTTACAATTTATTTTTCCACATAGTTTCCTCCTTCGGAAATGCATTTATCCCAGCGTATGAGTAGCTTTTTGATGACCTCATCGTAAAAAGAACAGGGTCGTGTCACCAGCCAGTTGCGCAGGAACTCTTCCACACTCTCGTCATCTTCAAATCGTTACCCACCTACAGCTTCTTTAACCGGTCCTAACAAATGGAAATCTCAGGGCGATAAGTTCGGGCTGTAAGAAGGATGTTCAAGTAGTCCAGTGCATTTCCTGTAGCTTCAAAACAGTTCGAGCTGCAGTATGGGGTCACGCATTGTTGTGCAGGAGGAGGATCTGTTGAATCGATTGGTCTCGTCTTTTGCGGCGATATGCAACTCTCGCCTTGTTCAACAGCTCGCAGTAGTATTCAGCATTTATTGTGCGTCGCTTATGTAAAAAGTCAATCAGCAAAATGCCTCGACGATCGAAAAAAACGGTTGAAAGAACCATGCCAGCTGACGGTCGAGTCTTGGCTTTCACTGGTGCTGCCTCCCCTTTCCTCCAACATTCCTTACTGGCTTGTTTGGATTCAGAAGTGTAGTGGTGAACCCATGTTTCGTCTCAGGTGATCCCATGATCCGACTCACAATATGCATCACTTTCTTCCGCAAACCTTTCTTTAAGCCTCTGACAGACCTCCAAACGTCTCAACTTCAGATTTTCGGTCAAAAGGTGAGGGACCCATCTGGAACACACTTTACGGAACTGTAGTTCGTTTTTGATGATGCTTGACAACTCCCATAGCTGATTCCGACTTGTTCTGCAATTTCTAATACTGTTACTCGTCGATCGTTGTCAATAATGCCTTTAACCGCACGAATGTTTTCGTCCATAATGCTGGTCCGAAGACGGCGATTGTGTTGCTGATTTTCCACACATTCTCGTCCTTCCTTGAACTTTTTATGCCAGGCATGCACACGCGTCCTTGACAATGTTTGATCCCCGAACTGTGCAGTCAATCTCTGGCAGATTTCTGCCGCTGTAACTTCTTCACGAGCAAAAAATTTTATAATTATTCGTTGCGCAGTGGAGAGGTGCACCTGTTGCTCCGCCATCATGACCGGTACTGACGAAATGGCGGGAAATATCTAACAGCACGTTCTCTCCATTCCCAGCGGTCCCGCCTAAACGTAGCAGAAGCGCGCGGCCAGTCCTACCAACTGTTGATGTTCAGGAACAGATATCCCGTTTATATTTGATCCCCCTTCCTACACCAAAATTGAAAGCTCTTGTGTAGTTGGTGTAAGTTTTCACCTCGACAGTTTCTTTCTTTCAAGTACATCCACTACGTTAGTCAAATTCTGTCCGTTGCAGATCTGTTATTTCGAGGTTCTGTTAAATCCAATGGTTTACTATACCAATGTCGCTTGCAAAAATCAGTAAGCATAAATTATTCTGTTGCATTTTTAAAAAATATGTCCATTAAGTTATACAAATGTATCTGTCATGTTCTAAACATGCACTTTATTTTGTATGATATTTGAATGTCTCATTCATAAGCCAGTGTTTCAGTTTCCAATATATAAGAAAAATATTTTGTTCGTGATTGGTATAGATGGCAAGTTAATAAGTAGGCTGTTATTTACAGTAGAATAAAATTTGATAAAATTAGGTATTTTTCGTAAGCATTCAATGTTATTACATTTTCCTAGTATCATCATCGATATTGCATATTTTGATGTAAGAACGGCTGAATCAGCTATTTGTAATGCACTTCGTTATGTGTACAGTTTTCAGATAATAAATAACTTTTCTTCATTCAAATATGAAAAGAGGAGGCACGGTGGCTCAGTGGTAGAGCGTTCACCTCCGGTGCTTGGGGTCCCTGGTTCGATCCCAGCTCGCGCCGTATGGACTTTGTGATGGACAAACACCGTGCTCGTGGGTTTTCTCGGGGTTCTTCCGTTTCCTCCCACTTTCTTCATTCCACCATTTCACTCATCTCTCATTATCACCGTCTCCTTTAACCTAACCGGCATAACCGCGGGACGTTAAACTTAAAGATTTCATTTCATTTTTCAAATATGAATAGAGCGGTCAAACTAGAATAAAGAACAGATTAAAGCTTTGGATGAAAGTCAAAGTAATGTCCCGTGAATAGTAAAGAACTTTATCGTGCATGACTTTTAGGCTTTTAATCATCAGAATATGTTGTTTCGATTTCGTACAAACACGTCCCTTACAGCATCATACGATCTACACAGTAGCGGAAATACTTATTCTTGAGTCGAAAAGAATAGGTTTATGAAAACATTTGGAATTCAAATTTGAAGCGTACTTCCTTCCCTAGTAGTGTGCATGTTTAAATAAAATGATAAAAACTTAGCTTCATCTAAGTGCTAAATACAAGATTTTTAACCTTCATTAAACCACCAGAGGTGAGATGGGGAAATGCGGAGAAGCTAGATCTGTTCACTAGAGGTCGCACATCCATCATACCAAATAACAAGATTTTGGTGTTCTATCATTCTGGAATAGTAAGCGTGAAAACATCGAGTTCAGTCGAAGCGCCCGCCAAGTGTGAACTATGTAATGTAATTCGATTTCTCCAGGCGGTTGCTGAGTTCTTTAAAATTCCAATATCAGACAGTTTAGAAACCATATTGTACTCCTTTTAGGAACCATGACTCACACATTCATCAAGGTTGTTATCCGCCAAAATTCCCACCTTTGGCTACTTTCGTCGTGTACGTCGTGTAAACTCTCTGTAGCACTTACGCATACAGCGATCACTTAAGGTTCCTGTCATAATCTTTAATCATTCGACGATGAATGGTGGTTGTATTATACTCTTTGCTTCTTCTATTTTACTGTTTTACGTGGACATGAAATAATAAAACTAAACAATTTTTGTATTAGAAATATGTATGCTAATGAAAAGTAAAGTTGTGTAGATAGAGTAATTGAGACGTTAAGCAGATTGCTTAAGGTGGTAGCTGGCTTTGAATATGTCCATATGGAGCATTGCATTAATCTCTAATGTTGGCAAGAAACATGAAATTGAAATTACGCAGTCCACCGAGTGAACTTCCATTTGCATGACAAAAATACAATTTATTTCATATACGAATATTTATTTCCTCACACACATCGCTCCCAAATATACTCGGACCCAGTTCGTTTTCCATTTTTAAAGTTTTAAACTGCACATTACCTTTCTTTTGCCACTTCAGTGATAAACAAGAGGGCATATCAGAAAGAATATTTCTGAGCCATTTTTATAAAACAAGTAAATATGCCAATATCAGCCACTTACCGGAGCTTGAAACAACTATGGAAAGAAAGGACAGAAAATAGGGTATTGCTAGAGTCTCGTGCTTTTGTCGGCTTCCAAAAAGGAAGCTGGATTCTTGCATTTTGAAGGCCCATTGATACTTCTTTTTTCAAGTAAATAATAAAAAAAGTCAAAGAATACATTGTTTCCTTTGTCATGAGTTCTACAGCCAGTCTCCAATAACATGGTGTGTAGTCCATAGTGGATTAGCTTGCGTTATCGAGGACTTAGTCGGGTTTTCGACGCAGCATTTATCACTGAACGTTGACTTATATGGGATCCAAAAAGAATCAATCTTTCATGAAGGTAAGATAAAATGTAATGTTCTTTGTCGCAAAAGTTTCTCATTTCAGTAATAAATTATGATTTTAGATGCATCTTATTTTGCTGTTCAATTTTTCCTTTGCATCTCGTTTGTGTGATAACTGCGATGCAGTTCTGCTTTTTAAAAAACGTTGATGTGTAATATATATATATATATTCAGAGCAGAATAATTGTTTCAACCTTTCTTACATAAAAATATGCAATATCGAAATGATAAAAGATCTAATAAAATGTATTGAATGCAATATTTTCCCATGAAATCATATTTTAGTGTAGATAACAAACCTATTAACTTGCGTGGTTTCATCCTAAATATCGCATATTTTCATTGCAAGTTTGAAACAACTAACTTATTTTAAGAACATCACTCTCAATAAAGGTTTTTCGTTGTAGCGATGATATTTCTTTGACTTTCATCCGAAGATTTAATCTTTTTTATTCTATTTTGTCCACTTTTTTTATATTTGTAATAAAGGTAAACTACTTATTATCTGAAAAGTATAACAAAAAGAGTTCTTAGGAGAGAAAACAGACAAAAAATCTCTTTCAAAGCTATTGCGATTTTTAAAATTGAAATAGTTATATTTTACAGCTCACATCAGGTATCAGGATGCTATGTAAGGTTAATTAAAATTTTGATGAAAGAGAAAATACATGATGATATTCAATATACTATGAGATTCAATATATAGCAGTTGCAGGAAATAATTGAGTTTATCAGATTGTTTTAAGTAGTTCTAAAACTAATAAAGATGTTCGAGTTACTCAACTTAGCCTGTTTTAGCTAGACTCTTGCAAATATTAAGTATTTCTTGTATTACAGGTGGCCGCATTCATTAAATATGCTGAAGAACAAGCTTCTTTCTATGCAACAGATAACATCCTTATGACTATGGGTGAAGATTTTCAGTATCAGGATGCCCATGTTTGGTTTAAGAATCTGGATAAATTGATAAGGTGACTAGAATTTAGAGATTATTGTCGCTGAAAGTACAAACAAATTAGCATAAGTTTGGAAAGTCCTACTGGATTGAATTTGTATTAGAATCCATAATTATGTACAAGGAATCGTGTTTCTATGACACAAATCGTAAGGAAAAGTTACACTTAAGAATATTCGATTTAGAATGTGGATGTAAAATGTATTAAAACTTAAGTGATAAGATACAGAAAAAAAGAGACTAAATCAAACTACATTTGCAAGTTGAAAGAAAACGTTCCTATTAAATATGTCTTGATTTGAAATAGCAATAATATAAGAGAAACGATTATGTTACAATAGTAATGATGATGTATTGCAATTTGAAGTTGCCAATGAATCTCCAATTAATTAACCCTAGCACAGATGCTTACTGTCTGTCTGTCTGAGGTATAGTATACCACGCTCGCTGTAAATCTTGAGTGCTTGTTGTTGTTGCCTGGTGGCGAGGCACTGTCCTACTATGTCCCACACATGCACGATAGGGCTTAAGTCTGGAGACCCAGTAGAATAAAGTAGGCGTATATCAATTAGAGTACGGGCCGCGGTGGCTCAGTGGTAGAGCGTTCACCTCTGGTGCTTGGGGTCCCGGGTTCGATCCCAGCCCTCGCAAAGTGAACTTTGTGGTGGACAAATACCGTGTGCGTGGGTTTTCTCGCGGTTCTCCCGTTTCCTCCCACTTCATTCATTCCACCATTTCATTTATTACTCCTCATCACCGTCTCCTTTAGCCTAACCGGCATAACCGTGGGACGTAAAACTCAAAAATTTCATTTCATTTTTCAATTAGAGTACACTGGATTGCTTTAGCGGTCTGGAGATGCATGTTATCCTGCTGGAAGATGGAATCTTGTTAGTCGAAGGATAGGATTGACGACACATCAATCGTACGCCCCTAAACGAAGAGAGGAGACAAGCGGTATATGTAGCTTACTGCGTTCTGTATCAGAATGCCAGCGGTTCCAATGTAGCGAGGCGAAGAAATCCTGGATTTTTCTGCTTGTTAGCATGTCTACGGATACGCACACAGCTATTACTGTCCAAGACAGAAGCATCTCTCATCGCTTAATACTAACGTCCTCCATTCGCCTCGCCACTATAGTCTCTCTCGAGACCACCAAAGACTTTTTTTTTTTTTGGGGGGGGGGGTATGATCAGGTGTCACAGGTAATCATACGAGAGGAATGTGGTAACGTAGACTGTCTAATATTCATTCATTCACGTTGTGGGCCACGATTACTGAAGTGGCGGTTACTATCTTGTCAGTTAGGGCGGCCCGAATTATTTTTCCGTAGGGCATTTCCTGCCATGTCGCGGGGGCCCTGGGTGGCATATACGCTGTAAAATCCTCTGCTTATTCGACATAGACATCACGATACTTGTGAGCAACAATTCTGCTGAACGACCAGCCGGCTTCTAGCAGTCCTAGTATAGGGTTATGCTTGAGTCACTTAATTACACAGCCATTCGCTGTTGTAGTTACGGCTTGCAGATACTATGTTCCACGCACACAACTGCACTCCTCATGTTAATTAAGAGCAAATTTTTAATAGTAGATAATGGAGTTTGCATCATTGTTATAGTCTCATCAGCACCGACAGACTTTTATCCTGTTATCCTAGAATCGATAGGTACGCACATACAAGCACCTTGCCAAATCCCAAATGCCCTATCAACCTTCAAACTATTGGCATCGTGGTCTCTATTGGCACTATGATCACCCTTGCTCCACAGGAACAGGTGTGCTGAAAGCTTGAAACTAAGATCAGGATGTTCTCTACAGATAAACATTCTGTGGTGGAAATCTGACTTGAATGCAAGGGGTTCTTAAATGCGTTTCTGTGTGTTATTTTGAAGTTACCAAACATGTTCATAATTATGCTCTGCTACTAAAATTAGAATAAATCTACGAATATTGTTTGATAGAACTAACATTGAATGCTGCAGTGGCTTAGTGGTAGAGGGCTCATCTCTAAGGAGTGGGGTCCCTGGTTCAATCCAAGCTCATGTCAAGTGGGGTTTGTGGTGGATAAATACTTGTGCGTAGGTTTTCTCGTTTCCATCCACTTCTTCATTCTATCATATTATTCATTCTCATCATCGCTTCCTTATCCTCGGTGCATAATCGTAGAACTGTAAACTAGAAATTCATTTCATAACAAACATTTACAAAATCTCATTTTTACTTCGTTATTGTAGTATACCAGTCTGTTCAGAAAATTATTGTAAAAGCTATATTTTTAGGGGAATAAAGAACCTTCTGTTTCGAATTAATTTTTCGAAAACTTGGCTGTTTCCTTCAATTGTGATAAGGATGCGAATCATAACTTAAGGAAAAAGAACAGTAACAGAAAGATTCTTCCAAACAACAATTCATATTTAGCATTCTTTAAGGTCCATATCTGCACGTGGTCAAATGGAATTGCTAACTCGTGTTTGCCAAGAACAACATTCTTGCTTGATTTTTTGGGACTTATGAAGTCAAGTGTAAATGTGGAAACTAGTACGTAGGTGTGACAAAGATAATTGTCCACAACAGAGTAAAAGAACATATTGAGGATGGTAGGAACATAATTCTAGTATATAGCTTGTCGAGATACCTGAAAGGGACAAAGCATGAAGTTAGACTAAAGTTATTAAAAAGAAGAATCCAACTTTATCAGGATGACTGGATTTTAGAAAGAAAGGCGAAAACAAAACTTATTTTCACTACCGATCGAGAATTTTGTTCACATAAAAAAAAAATATATATATATAATAATAATAATAATAATAATAATAATAATAATAAACGTTGTTTACATATACATTAAACAACAAATAGTTTAAGTTTCTGGCTAAACTGACACAAATTCAGAAATCAAAAAGGACATACAACAGTATGAGTTCTGATTTCATCATATGCAGTACCCGTAAAAGAACTTGTAAATGTGAAATTTTCTGATTTTTTTTTCCTTTCCTTGTCAATATCATGTTCTCCCTCTTTTTAACCGAAATATTGGAAGCTTTTCGTACGTTTTGTAATCAGAGAAGAGAAAATGTGAACCGCAGTGTTGTCCGGCGCACGAAAATAATTTACAGTTTATCTTGATGAAACTTAATTGTACAATTTAAAGTAAGTTACTTTAATTAAATCTAATTTTAATGTGTACATTTTAATACAGTGCACAGTAGCGTTTTCAGAATTTGTTACGTATGTTTTTATGATCTTATTTATGTTTTCATATTATTATTATTATTATTATTATTATTATTATTATTATTATTATTATTTTACTGAGCTTTTATGTTTAGGTAATTGCATATTTATATGTATTACGCAATTAACCCATTCTATATTATCAGATTAAAAAAAAAAAAAAAACAAACAACAAAAAAAAAACCAGAAGTCTGGATTTCAATTTTAAGCTCTTTGTCTTGTCCCATATAGCATAAGTGTTGAAGAAAGACGTTCAACTTTTTTCAAACAGTTAAACCAAATAAAGTTGCATAGTCGTTTGAATATTTCTAAAAGTAAATCTCGGTAATTCAAATAAGGGCGATATTTTTTTTTAAGTGACTTAAATGATATGGTAACATTAAATGAAATAATTTTTTGAATAGATACCTTGTTAGCGTGTAAAGCTACTTGCGTTTGTATAAAGCTACTTTTATACAAAACGAAATAAACTAAACTATAAGCACTTCAGTCAGAACTACCAATGAAATCAACAGCGAGTAAATTAAAATTGTGACGCAGTAAATAAGAAGGGTAAGTGAACAACTTAGAAGAAATAGTACAACTCTGAGAATAACAATTAAAAATATTTAAAATCAAAGTTTGAAAGGTAATAATAATTTTGGGTCATTATATCTCAACTATAATGTATACCGTCTTCGTGTTAGTGTCGTATATGGGAAATATTTTAGTGTGTTTCATCGTAATAGGTGTGGCCCCGCGTAGAATAGTAGCTAACGCTCTCGTCTTTGGTGCGAGCATTCCCGGTGGGGACACTCGGTCGAAAAAGTGTAACAGCTTTTTCAGGCCAGCCATCCTGAATGAGGTTTTCATAAGTTTTCCTCATTCACACCAGACGAATACTGGGATGGTACCTAACATATCGGTCCCAGGTCCCATCTTTCCTTCCCATTCCTCGGATAGTGTGATCACCGAGAGACTGTCATCCTTCATACATGACAGGCTAATATGGCCACAGATGCCGAAAGCCCAGAAATCTAATTCCTAAAGTTGTATAATCATCGTAATAGGAGGCATATTATTAAGCCTGGTATTGTTGACCACGAATAATATATATTTTTAACGCCATAAATTCAAGTTTCGTTGATTTTCTCGAAAACTACGGATGAGAATTTATTGTACGCTAATGCTATTATAGATTTTCTTTTAACATAAGCATTTCCGTTAAATATTTCATCAATTAGAAATAGTAGTAAGAATGTATTCCCATTTTAGGATCCTTTTGTTCCAACCACGTAAGAGTGAGGCCTTCAATCCCCTCTTTATATATATAAAAGGATAAACTAGAATATTTTTCTTCATTTATTGACTGGTACGAGCACAAGTGGAAATTCTCTTAGTTTTCAGTTCATTTTTTAAATGACTCCTGCCCCACCCCCCACCCAAAAAAGTATGGCTCCATGGGGGTGGCGACCATCATTTTATCATCGGAAGTCGTACAGCTTCAACGTTCTTGAGTGTCTCGAACACTTCTTGGACTCCTCCTTTTTCGTGTGAACCCAACCAGCAATGCCTTTCCTTCGTGGTACAGGAACACGTAGCGGCAGATGAAACTATCGGTGAAATGCAAATTCTGCATGTACGTACCTTTCATCATTCACATTACGCTTTAACAGCAAATCCGCGTTGTTCACCGGTCTAATGCTCCATTGTTACTAAACTTCCCGGTGTATAGAACGTCAAAGTCATTCTTCCAGAAATACCTCCAATGCATGCGCGTCTTAAAAAAGGGATTTGACTGTCCTACCCTATATGTACTATTCCAGTATAGTCTAATGTTGAGTGCATGTAATCCATGGTGAAGCATTGTGAAGCAGTCGGAAAGATGACGTAAACTTTAAGGACCGAAACCGAACTTCAGTGTAGAAAGTTAGCAGTAACGGTGAGGAAAGTCGATGTGCTGATCACAAAACAACCAACCAAAAACTCTGGTCCTACCATAGTCCTTGATGGGTTGTAAACGAATTTTTTAATTATTATTTTTATGTAAATAGATGAACAATTACATTGCACTTTCTTTATTTTATATTGAATAATACTTTTTTCTTTTATTCATTAGCTATGTTAACGAGAAACAGGCCAATGGAAGTAGAGTAAATGTATTTTATTCAACACCTTCTTGTTATTTGAAAGCTGTGCATGATTCCAACTTAACATGGACCACGAAGCAAGATGACTTTTTACCGTATCCAAGTGATCCGCATTCTTATTGGACTGGTTATTTTACTTCAAGACCAACCATTAAATACTATGAAAGAAGGGGAAATAATTTTCTTCAGGTAATTAGACATTCCAGTAATAGAATCATTAGTTTTTCTTGTCCTGTGACTATTCTTATAATATATTTGTGATTCTCCTTGATATCTAAGAGGTATCATAGTCGGTATATGTCACCGTGAATATGACAAAGGAGCGTATGTATCAAAATTAAGAAATCTGGATATTCTATCTGCACCTTCCATTACTTGATGAGGCGATATCTCTCTCTCTCTCTCTCTCTCTTTTTTTTTTTTTTTTTTTTTTTTAATTAGTAACTTTTGTCGTCATTAATATATGGAATAAAATAAAATTGTTTCCATGGTTAAAGAAAAGAAGTTTGGTACGATTCTTCTTCATCATATGCGTTCATATACGTTACTTTCTTACTTACAAACTACGTACATCATAAAATTGTTTGTCGTGTTTTTGGTGTGCATATAAACTGGTTTTGAAGTCCCAAAATATGGGACATACATAATGTCTAATAGTAATATCTATCTTCAATAAAGAAAGATAAATAATACATCCTTGTAGAGTTATAAGTTAAAAAGTGTCAGAGAATAAATCTTTTAAGGCAACCTATCTCGATAAACTGAGACCTAGAGATCATAGTTTTGAAGTTGCCAAACCCAGCGTATTTGCCGGCGTCTTAAGACTTTTAGAATGCGTCCTATAATCTAATACATAAAGTTTTGTTATTGCAATTCCAGTAAGTTCCCGATTCTTTTGATGTATTTCTTTTATCCTTTACGATGTGCAATAGTATTCCAGCTTTGTACAGTTCAGTGACTCACTAAATGTAGTTCGAATACAAGCGCGTTATTTACTGTTTCATAGTGTGTATGCTTTCCTCTGGATGCGGCGCGTACGATCTACGTTTAGTTAAGCATTATTAATTCCACATATGATTCTTGCTAAGATATCGCTTTGCATTCATTATTTAAAAAAAAAAAAAAAAAAAAAGTAATATGTAGTGAAAATACTCTGTAAAATGGGATGAGTCTTATATGCCGGCAAATACTATATGTTTCTAACGGAATACACATTAATACCACATTTTAGTTGTCTTCCATTCGCGTCTCCTCATATAATTATATGTGCTCTCTCTCTGTCTACCTTCCATTTCAAAATAGAGTGTTGCATGCGCAACGAATTTTAGAAGGTAAGGTTAAGTATCGCAAGAATTTCCAGATGTGGCCCCACTTCTGTTACTAAAATTCAGGCTACGCAATTCTGAAATACGGACACTCAGATAGAACAAAAATTAGTAGTAAGGGTTTAATTTCTCAACCCGACAACTAAATCCCATACCCTTACCTCGGAAATTTATTTTGTTGTATTTTCTAAACTTTATAGCTGTCAAAGGACGTGTTTTGCGACTGTCTGCTCTTGAAGCAGCTGATAGAGGAGTGTTTCAAGATACTCGTATTTACAGAGTTTTAATATTCTGGATACAAATATGATAATCCATAATGGCGATTTGCTTTTATGAAGCACTAAAGTAGGATTTAAAATAAGATAGCCTGGATCTTAAATCATGATTTCAGAACTTTCGCAATATATATCAAAATTATTGCCAATATTAAATAAAGTTTTCCGACTTACCTTACCACATTTCTCTTCTTCCGATCTGCGTAATACAAGAATTTTAGTAAAGTATCAATCAAGTGTTTAGGGGAGTAAAATTTAAATGTTAAAAAAGTAATTCTAAAAAATTCCAATGTATTCGTGTAAAATTAGGACTCTAGAAAAGGAGTAATATATAATTGTTATCTCTAATAATTTATAATTTCCCATGCATTCCATCTTTTTTGATATTTTAAAGTGACGATAAAAACAAAAAAAAAAATAATAATAATAATAAATAAATAAATAAATAAATAAAAATAATTATTTAAAAAATCAGGAGATTTAACGTTTCATGACTCTTACATGCTGAAAATTGTTCTTAGAATGTTCATTCATTTGTCTGCCCCTGTGTACAGACGTCTAAAGACCAGACTGTTGAACAAATCTAGACCCAATTTTAAACTTGAAGTTTCTGTTGGATTCCTCAAATACGTAAGATAAAGAGGGAGATTTTCCGTACCTGGGGTGAAAATAGGAAATTGTTGTTTTCTTGAAAACCACTTTAACTTTTTTCTTTGTATTTGATAAATACATAATTCATAACCCTACAATACGACAGTATTTGTTTCTCTGGAAATAATGCACGGAGATATAATGGTTATTTTTATACTTGGAAGAGTACCTGAAGGTGCACAGACAGGTGATTAAGTTACGTAAAAGATAAATCTGGACTTCGGACTAATGGAGACTCGAACCGCGATCTCCTGCATGCTATGGATTAAAAAAGGGGGGTGTTGATGTAGCTTAGCATACTTGGTTAGAGTAGTCGCACGACACCGCCATCGGTCAAGTTTCCGCGATTTTTGTCTGGTTACATTCAAAAAGGATAATCAACTGATTGAGATGAATTTGACCTTATGAGCTGGTGACTAGCGCCCTCTTTCGTTTACAAGGTCCCGGGTTCGATTCTTGTGGGAGAGCATCCAACCCACCACACTGATCCAGATCCTAGTTTAAAGTGTAGGTCTTGCCCTACATAGCTTCGTTATTGACACAAAACACAGGATATAAATCAAAATGGCATTTTTCATTTATCTTGGAGAATTCAAGAAAGGGTAATTTACTGATGGAAGTGAGTTTTCTTCGAACGATTGTCGAAAGCAGCTATAGCGATTTTGTTCATATTTATTAATATTTCCACGGTGTGGTGTGATTCATGGTTCAGGCTCCTATCTTATATTCTTATTCGTTGGATCTTCTATATCCTCAAATATTGGATAATATCTCACGAAAATTTTAAGTTATTTTATTCACATTGGAAGAGAGGAGGTGGAGACATTTCATTTACATCTGCTTTTTTGTATATCGAAACATTATGAATATTATTTTGAAAATATACATTTTAGTGCAATTAACGATGTATATGTATGTTTCTCATTTCTGTATAATGTATATTTATAGTTTCAGTTGTTTTTAACGAGGGTTGGCAAAAACCATGGTTTTTATTGAAAAAAATGTTTCTTTTTGTTTAAACTTTTGTGTGTGTGTGTGTGTGTGTGTGTGTGTGTGTGTGTGTGTGTGTGTGTGTGTGTGTGTGTGTGTGTGTGTGTGTGTGTGTGTGTGTGTGTGTGTGTGTGTTCCCGCATTCCTATCCTTGTTGGCACTTGCATATGGTTTAACACCTTACCAGTTGGGACCGGAAAAATTGTTGGGACATTTTCCGGTGCCAACAATTTTTAAGCCTACAGGAGCTTCGTGGCGACGTCCTGGGCCTCCTGGCCGAATTTCGGGAAGGTCCCAATAATTATAGAAAAATGTGAGAATCTGTGTATACCGTGTGTATGCTCTACCGAATTAGCTGCCTCCTGGTGGTCTCACACTTTAACTAAGAAACGGTGTGTAAATATGACGCATACCGCATTTATTGGCACTGCCCTGCTTACGGGATGGAGAAACGTAAGGGGAGTGGAAAGAGGAGGTGAGTCGTGCGGGGGAATAAACACACAAGCAAATTTACACAGTGCTTGTTGGTACCGACGCAACCTTGAAATTTTCGTTTGCGCAGTCGCGTCTACTCACAGTAGCCTGCCTGTCACATGACATAGTTAAAGAGCAGAAGGTGGGTTGAAATCAGGGGGAGGCATTGATCACAATTGGAGAAACGTAACAGTTATATGCATATATTTACAACTCGTACTTCCAGAAACGGTGGGAACAGAAACAAAGATTGTGATAAATGAATGGAAGATATACACAGGAAGGCTAGCGTAAAACATATACACAGAGCGTGATCTTATCGGGACACAATTATTGTTTCTATCTACACACGTAGTTCGATTTTCTGTTGCTCCATGTAAGAAGGTCTGGGACCAGTGTCTGAAGCGAAAGTTAATTTATTTGAACAAGAGCAAAAACAAATGTATCCTAAGAGGTACACTAGAATTATCTAAGATTGAAGACTTACAAGCACATTGGCAGAGTACAGATTCATACATACCTACATACTATATGTTCCAACTTTCACACTATTTTATTTCCTTCTTTTGTCAAACAGAACTCATTAGTTTAAAAATAATAATAAACTAAATATTTATTTTAACCTTTAACAAATAAAAAAGCACAACCGTAGTTTACAGATATGTCGCATACAGATTTATTAAATTAATTCAAACATATGGAATAGGAAACACGTAAGAGGTCTGGGTTGGCAAAGGATAGGCAGCGACCGCAGCCCTTGATTGTTGGTGGGGTTGATAGGGCTAACTACGTATTCTGTGAGTCTCAGTAGAATAGTAGTGTGCCTGTATCGAGCAAGCGGTCATAAAGTAAAATAAATTAACTAATTTCCAAAGAGGCCAAAATATTAAAGCTCGGATATATGGTGTTAGCGTGGTGAAAGTGGTAAGTATGCTGAGAGTGTCGCGAGTAACAACATTTAGGTGACGGTCAAAGTGATGAAATTCTACAAAATTTACGGGGAAACCAAATCCTCGAAGAGGAACAGTGGTTAAAAAATCCTTGGTGACAGGTCCCACGTACAGCTGTGCGATATTACGATATATCGATTGGTAGATATTTTTAAGTATCGAAAACTTTTAAGATCGGTGTTTTTAATATTTCAATATTTTTCAATATTTCGGTATTTTTCAGTATTACGATATTACGATTCTTCGATACTTTTAATGCTTTAATATGTCCATGTTTCACAATATGTCGATATTTTCCATTTAACCTCTTCAATCCCAGGTAATTATCTGCAATCATAAAAATTTATATATTTGTGTATTTGTATCGTAGGAAAAGCAAATTTGTATATTTTAAAATTGGAGTGTTATAAAACATAGAAATGACGTTTTGTAAGACAGTACCTAGGTATATTTATTTAAATAACCCGAACTGCCTAATCGAAAAAATAAAAACCTGTGAATTTCAGTATATTTGTTATCTAGTGCACTATGTATATTAGAGTTGTTCAACTATCAAAATACGAGCACAATATGTTAAAGGTGTCTACCAAAGGCGGCTTGTAAGGTAAATTACGACAGTAAAAAATAAAATGATATTGCGTAAAACAAACAGATGTATTACTTTCTCGTGTTCTGACTGTTGATTACAAAAATAGGAACAGTAAGTAACATTTCTTCTCTCAGTCTGATGCGACAAAACTTTTAAGCTTTACGGACATGACTTCCCTCCGGAGCCGAGTCTGGTGTTGAAATTGTAATAGTTATTATTATTATGTCCCTTCTTTCTTCTGTATTTCATATCTGTTTTACTTTACATGCAAATCATCAGGACAGTTTCTGTTTTCTCAATACACAAAAAAATCTTTCACTTAGCGCACTTGAAACTTTTTGATTTCGAACACCCAACCTTAGTCCATCTTTGGCAGTTTTTGTCTTCAGCTTTCTTTCTTTACATATCTGCATCACATTCATCCGTTTCTTCAGATCCTTACGCAAGAGTTGTTGGTTGATTCAGGGCTTAGCAACCTATACAGCACCGAGACTATAGGAAACATGAAATGCAGCTTAACGCGGGATCCTAACCACATGAGGTCCCACCAGAAATCGAACCCAGGTTTCACGCACTTAAGGCGCGCATACTAACCATGTAACCACTAGGGAATATGAAAGCGGAAGTCCAGTAAGTTTTTCTAAGAGTATCCGAAATTAAAATTGTATTTTCTATGGACTATCAACGAATTCACTAAATACGCTTCCACTCAATGCCCATATACCCAACGTACCAATATTTGTTCTTCCAGATCTACAAATGCTTAACTATTTAACAGTCACACCTGGAGTTGGAAACATGTCATATATCTGGGTCACCAAAGATTACGCGGCCACCACAGATCTGAGACGATGGTAGTGGCGTGTTACGGGCAACTCCATACTACGTGAAAGGTAGTAGAACGTGAATGGACAGTGAGCTGAGCAGTGTTAGTGTAAAATGAGAGTTCTATTTAGTTTTCAAGGAAGGAAAATTGTTTCTCCGTCACGTTCTGCAAGCGCGACAAAACTTACAGGCCTGTTAGGTGTGCCGCAAAGGACAGTGTCTAAAGTGATTACAACCTACAAAACTGATGGCAAATCCTCATCCGCGAAGTGAAACAGTGGATGGAACAATACCGCCGTTGACAGATCTCGCCAAGCCTTACGGCGTATTGTCACTTTGAATCATCGTCTGAGTGCGGAGCAAATAATGGAGAAACAAATAGCACCTTCCTCAACCGGCGTCGACAATCAGTCTGCCAAGTTACATGACATGAATATGACCTGACATGGATGGCCTTCATAATGGACCATGACGCTTGGCACAATGACAACAGTGAAACATGTCGACGGTTCTGTGTCATTGTTGTCTCAAATATCCTGTTTTCAGTAGATTCTGTGCTGACGCATACCGGTTGTGCCAGTGCCCTTGATTATGTTGTCATTTTTGGGAATCAGGTATTTTATGGTCCAATTGTCTCCGTTATGGAACAGAAGAACACCGAGAAAACCCATTGAATACAAATAAGTTTTTCCGCACCTGATGTATGGGTAGGTAATGCAAAAGCTCAACCCTCCTAGCATCCTGCAGACAGAGCAAAGACATTAACACGCTGTTACAAATCTTTACAGGAAAAAATAACTGGAGAACGAGTAATTTCGTAGAGAACTTGTACCAAAATTGTAAACCAAGTATTCCAAATCCGACTATCAACGAAGGTCATGATTTTTTGAAACTGTTCACAGCTGAGAAATTTAGAAACGAAGAAAAATGTTATTTTATAGAAAGAACTCGACTAAAGAAAAGATAGCAACCGTCTAATTAACGTTTGAGAAGTCCACGGGGAAATGCGGGATGTCCACTTTTGGGCGAAATTTCGATTTTCATGCCATCTTGTTGAGCACGCTGTGAGTTTCATTCAATATATCGAAAAGGGGAAAGGGTTACTGTTAGCCTGCTATAGCAGTTTAAAAATCCTTTTAAAATGGAAGGAGATATCGTCATCACTTGCAGTGGAAGAAAGAGGAATTCATTTTACTCTTATTTTTCTGTCTCTTTTGTCGATAACGTTCAACTGTATTTATGTTCCAGTGTTGACTGATCATACAGCTAAATGTAGCTTCAACAATCTATTTCTTTAAAAAAATAGTAAGACAAATCATCTCCCAACATTCATCTTGAGCATTTCTGTTACTCTTGAGCATTTCTGTTACTCTTGCAGTAGTCAAAATAAGGATTATACTTTATTCAGATGCCTTCATTGCATTGCACATGAAAGGCAGGGGTTCATTTTCTTTCAAGTGACATTCCCAGTTCGTGTCATTCCTACCTTGAACGTGATAAGAACATGAGACTGGCTAACATAAAATCAGAAGATCAAATACCAGAGGATTGGAATAATGTAATCAAAGGCAGCAGAGTGAAACGTACACCATATAAAGTAAGTGAATTTACAGTTTCATAATTCGAGATTGGATATCATTCTTACAATCACTGTACTTCGGAAAATGCTCATTCCACTCTAGGCCAATGATGAGCTTCGAGTAGAGAAAAGTCACCCATGTTTTGTGATACCTAGGGAGACTTATAATGGACTTTGGTTTACTTCTGTGATTCACCTACTATTAACAAATGGCCCACCACAACCAGATTTATTGGAGGGAGAATTCTTTAATCCATAAATGACTCGCGTCGGAGAGCTGGACGCTTTTACCATAAATTGTATTAATGTTGAAATATAGTACTATAACACTGCACGAGAGACCCGGGTTCGATTCCCGGTGGGAGCTCATGTGGATCGGATTCCACGTTAATCAGTAGGTCCACGTCTCATATAGCCTCGCTGCTGAAAGGGACGCTAAACTGAAATTCAACTCAACAACTCAATAACACTGCAATAATGCGCAAAGGACCGCATATACTTGTTTCACTCTCCCATACTTGATATTGATTAGAGGATAAAAGTACATTTCCAAGATTTTCGTTGTACATTAAGGAACTGGGTTAAATCGGTTGAGAACAGCTTGAATAGGATGCTATGACCAACATCAATTATTGGTGGGATTTACAAGATCGTTTCCTCTTTCTTAAAGGGAAGTTGCCTATCTAGGAAGAAAAGTGCTAGGATCTGTATGCTTTGAATGTCTTATGCAGCCTATACGCTTACGCCTTCTATACGAAACTCAAAAGAGAAGTAATTAGCAGAGTAAAGGAGAACAAAGATGTCATATTTTTAATAATATTATTTATAATTTGATTAACAATTGCCTCTTTTTTCCGTTATTTTGCCTGCAATAGACCCGTTTTTCCCAGTATATACCAACCTCATGTCAGTTTTTATGTATTCTTTTACTTACAATAATATACATTGAACATAAGATTTTGTAAGCTAGTTTTCAATATAATAAATAACTTGTAAACCAAATCTGAAGCATTTTCCACGACTAGTTTCCGAAATAAAATGTTTTGAACTTTAAAAATCGTTTCCTGAAAAAATTGTAAAAATGGACATCTCCTTTTCCCCTGGACTCTTTATTTATGACAATTTAAGAAGGGACTACTCGGTAGCCTTATACAAGCTCATGCAAACAATAAGCATACCTGCGACATGAAAGCATTCGACCTATGTTTGCGCCATGAGTGACAGTATTTCTTGTCGAATGGCCTTGCCGTCTGATTGTCTTTGTATGGTGGTGCTCTAAAGCTATTTGTAGGTAGCGCGTATACTCAATAGTAGCGTTGATTAATTTAGTTTATTCAGTAATATGAGTAATGTTTTTCGAATCCAGGTTTTCTGCATCGAAGACTGTAACGACAGTGATTTAGCTACAAGGGAACTAAAGAAGGAAACTAAAATTATCCAAAATTTTTGTGTTGGAAAAAATGCGACCGTAGCTATGCAAAACATAAAACCAAAGAGCCCATTGGGAATGAAACGAAATCTTTCACTTTTACGTGCCACAGTTATGCCGGCTAGGCTAAAGGAGACAGTAATGGTTATGAAATGGTGTAATGAAGAAAATGGGGAAAAACAGAGGAACCCCCAGAAAACCCACGCACACGGTGTTTGTCCACCACGAAGTTTATTTGGCGTAATCAAACCAGGGATCCTACTCACAGGAGCCCATAGGGAATAATATAGAAGAAATGAACGTAACTGGAGACAAAAATAGGTTAGGCCATCACTGCTGAACAAATTGTATTGTGGGATAGTCGGTAGTACATGGGAGAGGAAAAGGGATAAATACTACAATTTATGATGGTATTAAAGCTGACAATTCGCATATCAGGACGATAAAATTGCTGAGAATCGCAACGATGAAACTTCGCTTCAAGTGGTCTACTTGAGATGGCAAACAGCTATAATGAATTATATAATACTGTAGTAGAGACAACAACTGTATTTCGTGTCGCAATGTGAACTCGGTACACTTTGAAACTATGAACATTCAATATTAAAACTGGTTGCAGGAGATATATAGCTTTCGATTACAATAGAGGAATAAGATTAGAGGTTACATGTTCTTCGGACGCTGAATACACAACAAAAAAGTTCTATGTATTATCGTATTTGCTTTATGGAGATCAACAATGAAACCGGAAGTAGTATTCGGTTTTACTGGTTTCGCCTTTAGTGCCGAGGTAAGAGTGAAAAAAATATTCTTGGGACGATGAATCGAATACAAAAAACAGATTTTTGCTATCTATTTCCATTTTTACTGTATAGAGATTAACGTTAAAACCAGAAATTGTCTACTTTGACCACTTCTTAATTAAATTGGTCAAAGACTCAAAAGATCCTTGGGACCTTGAATCGATCACAGAAAACCGATTCTCATACGTAACTTTCAGTTTTATCTCAATGCAGATCAATACTGACACTAGCAGCAGTAGTAATTTCTTTACCATTTCCGCTTTAATAGAGAGAGAGAGTGAAGATGGTATATTTTCTTGAGATGCTCAATTAGTTCTAGAAAACCGCTTGGCGCTATCTGTTACTGTGTTCTTTCTATGGTAATCAGTATTGAAACCGTAAAATATTTATTTCCACTACTTCGGTTTTAGAAAAGCGTTAACGGAGAAAATGGAAGCTATTCTTGGAATGGCGAATCAATTCCAGAAAACCGATTCTTGATATACCTTACGGTTTTCTTCCTGTACGGAGATTGATATTGAAACGCTGACTATAGCTCTTTTCAAATGTCAAGTTAAATACCTTTGAGAAGGTTTCCTGCTCCTTTAATAGCAGTGAAGCGACGTTGTCATCATTGTGGGGCAGATGACAGACAGTATATAGACACACAGAATTTCGTACTACTGTGATTTTTGTCAATATCTGCCGCAGTACCTAGAAATATCGCGTATCATTGGCTACCGCTCAAGTAGGTTTTCATGTGAAAAAAGGTATAGTAATAATTTCTGGTTTTAGCAGACAGACGGACAGATATATTTCCTTAACACGCTCAATCCATTCCAAAGAAACTTGTCGCTATATATTGAAGCTTTTATTCTATGGCAATTAATCTTGAAACCGGATACGGTTGTCTTCTACCACTTCCAGTTTGAATAGAGACTTATCAGAGCCGATTGAATCTATTCTTCAGCAGCATAATAGATTCCAGAAACCGCATTTTCTATATCTTACTTTCGCTCTCTATCTCTCCATCCCTCTGTGTAGATTAATATTGAAACCGGAAACAGTAGTAAGATAATACAATTTCGAATTATAGTAAAGAAATACAGATTCTTTTCTTGAGAAACTGAATCGATTTCTGGAAACTATTTGTCAATATCTAGTACAGCTTTCGTTATGCTTAATTTCTACCATTTGTTTGAGCAGCATATTAACGGAGTAAAAAGAACCCTATCTTGGGACGCTGAATCGATTAAAAAACTGGTTTTCGATATGTCGTACCGTTTTTTCTATGAATATCAATACTTCAACCGGAAGTAACATTAAATTTATAATGCTTTCGGTTTTACTACCATATGGATGAAGATTCTAAAATCTTTCAAAATTGAATTGATTCCCGAAAACAACATGTTCTGCAGCTCTTTTCAAGTGAGAAGTTACATGAGTGATAGCCAATGATACGAGATGTTTCCAGGTAGCTCATCTGGCATTGAGAATAATCATAGTATTGCGACAAGTCTTGAAAAGATTTTTGATTATTACTGTTATTACTGTGTTAATTTTAAGGCGATCAATGTTCAGACTGCATAAGGTTGACTTTTACCACTTAGGACTTCAATAGTGGATTAACGGAGGATAAGATGGTGCCTGTTCTTGAGACGCTGAATCGATTTTCGAAAACCACTTCTCAATATATCTCACCAGTTTTGCTCTAATCCCCGTCGACAAATGGAAGGACGGGTATAGCCATTTTGTAAAACTTCCGATATTTATGTACAGTAGAAACTCGATTAACCGTCACCCTTTTAACCGTCACTCTCTGTTATCTGTCACTGCTCCGGACAGCACTGTACTTTAAATGTGCCGTAATTGACACCGTGCGCCGTACAGAGCACGGAATAAAGTGTAAGCGAAATGGACTGAAATAGTCATGCGTCACTTCTGGTCATGCTAGTTTCCACATAAAACTTGGTACAGTACTGAAACCCTTATGGAAAAAAGCATGGACATGTATTATTCACTTGTATAAGGTTATATATTTCTTCCAGAACCTTTTAAATCTACTTACTGTAGAGGTTTATAACGATATTTCTGTTATCCGTCTATTCGCTTAACCGTCATGGTCCCGGTCCCGAGGGTGACGGTTAATCGGGTTTCTACTGTATGACATAGTTTGGAAGACTAAAAATTGAAACTCACTAGCTTTTAATTCAAATATCCATCTAATTGCCTTACCATTTCAACATAACTTTAGTTAAGTCTACAAGTATTATAATGCTAACTTTAGTTAAGTCTACAAGCATTATAATGCTTTTATTGTACCCATCAATTATAACATTCAAGAGACGCTTATGCTTATATGGAGTTATTCTGTGCTCATCCAGTAACGTTTTGTCTTTTATGAGGAGCTATTCTTTTACTTTGTACATTTTCTTATTTCTCGATTGAGTAGCCTAGAGCTTCAGCAGTACCCGTGTCACGACGCGCTCACACGTTTCCTCATTTTAGTTTTTACAGGAATGTTTCCCTTTATCATAAAATGTTAGGCCATTATGAAGCATTGAATTCAATTATTTTCAAACACAAGAATACGTAAGAAAAATGTATTTAAAAGTTTTGTTGATCATTTCAGTTTGGATAAAGTTTCAGTTGCCTTTTTTTTTATCATAACTTAATCAACTGAGGTATCAGTAGATTTAGCTTCGTATCAGTATTCTATATCACTATATCTCTCTATATTCTATATCTCTCCATCAGTATTCTATAAGTATTTATCGTTCTACTCTGTTCTATATTCTTAAACGAAAATAATAATAAATGGTATCTATTAAGAATGCCAAATTTTTAAGTGACTTTATTAAAATTTAAGCTTCGTAAAAAAAATCGCGGATTTAGAAGACAAAAATCCTCACCACCAGGAACGACATTTTGGGAGGGCATAGACGGTAATTGTCACTCTTTTTTTACAAATACAGACCATTTAATAAAAATCGTATTTTGGCAAGCAGTTCTTGTTGCAGGGTCTGTCACTTTTCCGTAAGAGTTTTTCGAAAGTCTGGAAGAGTACTTGGTAGAGGTATACGCTCGGCAACACGTCTCCCTAGAGCATCCCAAGCATGCTCTATGGGTTGAACTCCAGGGAATACGCTGGCCATCAGATTTAATGAATATCCTCTTTTTCAAGGAGGGCGGCCACGGCAGCTGTACGATGCGGACAAGCATTGACATTCATAAAACGAAACTTCGGACCGATAGCTCCACGCAATAAACGAACATAACGGAGAATGACATTAATGCAACAACTGGCCTCTGTTATAGTCCCTCCTTCTACGAACTGCATTTCACTGATTGTTAAATAACAAAATTGTATCTTTCGTGCCCTTACCTAGCTGAAAACGAACACGGAGACTGATTGTCGGTTGAGAGAGAAAGTTTGGAATTTCACTATTAGCTAAGCCTAGGACTATTTTCACCATCTATTTACAAGTAGCATTAACAACGTTTCAGCTGTTGTGTGTGATCTATTGGTCTTAACGGTAAGTTCGGATATCTTATAATTAGCTATCTGTACTTTTTGCGAAACACGCACCGTGGGAGCAGTGACGACACCAGCTTTACTTTCTTGGGGGAAGGGGTGTGTGTGTGAATAGGCAGATACATTTTTGGAAACCCAGTTATATTTTGTGTACCCAAAAATTGCTGTGTGATAATACAGCTTGCCTGGGAAGCGGGGGTTGTCACGAGGACGGAAGGCGGACGATGTGATCGGAAGGCGCCCGTTCCCCTGGTCCCTTCTAGTATCGTCACTGCGTAGCAGTCATAAACGTCTTCTTTTTTTGTTCCAACAACCGACGAAATTAGTATATAGAGAATAAAATACGACAGAGAACGAAATACTATACAAGCGTATGAAGCATAGTAACTGGAATAATAATAGACTCTAATAACAATAATAATAACTCAAAAAATAATTTCTTACGATGTCTAAAATTTTGTATCACATTTTCCACCTTGCCATGGCACTCTGGTGCCGCGGTACGGCGGTTGCAGATCACTCGTTTAGTATACTGGGTGCATCAAAATACCGGAACTTTGTTATGATAAAGATGCAACAACAGAAAAAGGAAGGTTGTTGGAAATAGAAGGTTTTCAATCTAAAATCTCGGATTTATTCCAATCGCTCCAGCCGTTACTGCTCCACACTGTAAGGCGTCCAGTGTTAAACGTTGACAGTGTTTTTCTATTTAATTTGAAGGATATGCGAGTATACCGTATATATCGTATATAATACTCATTGTCAAAGCTGCTTCAAGATAGATTCCCGGCGACGTCACCACCAAACAGGTCAGGAATTTGGAAATACGTTAGTAAGGCGAAGATTATAACTCACACTGTAATGTAGGTTCGATAACTCTTTTTATTTTCAGTATAAAGTCGAAATTCCTAAATATATATCTTGACTATGTCACTGATTTAGATACAATCAAAACCACCAGTAGGATTTTATTGATTATAAATCTCACGACCGCAGCTGGAAATTACAACATGATTGCTTAATTTGATGCATGATTATAAAAATAATGGTTAATGCTTATGAACTAAAGCTTAAGAGAACAACAGAAACAGTAATGAAAATGATAAAATTATCGTCTTGTGTAACTAATAAGGACAGAATTCTGCTTTGATAAACAATACAAGGAGTAGGAAGAAGTTATAGCCTTGATTTTTATAAAAGGTACGGGCCACCGCACTACACTTTGTTGCTCCAATTTCCTAAACTGTTATTCCACACTTCCTATTGAAACTTGTATTTGGGAAATAGGAATAAAATAATTTGTCTTGAAAAACTCAATTGAATAAACTTCACCCTTCCTCCCAAAAAATGTACCACCCCTTCAGATATTTTCATTAGATATGTTATACTGTATATTAGAGCAATTAACAAAATAATTGTTTTTGCAATATTAACAAAAGCACCTGAGCCATTTTTGAGAAAATCGTTAGAAATCTCACCCCAAGAGTAAACTACATATTGTGGATCATTTTCGATCCTGCGAGTTTAGCCATATATTTTAGCTAATTAATGAAACATTTATTTTCGAAACTTGAACAAAATAGTCTGAGTCGTTTGAGAAAATTGTCGTGAAAAACCTTGAGTAAACTACTTTTTTTTTTTTTTTTTAAGGAACAATGAGTTATTTCATGTTATTAGATTATTAATGAAATACTTATTTATGAAATCACTTGAGTTGTTTTCTAAAACGAAAAGTAGCCGAAAATACACGAATATGCTACCCCTGGTAGATTTTTCCCAGGGAAATGATTTTTACCACAATATAGGGTTATAAAGAAATATTTATAAATTATCAACAAAATCGCCTGGGACTTAAATATAATAAAATCAATACATTCTTTGTATCAGGTCTAGTTAGAGAGAACGATGAGAAGCAAAACTTGGCTGCCATAATGGTTTTCTGTTTTTGATAAGAACTGCTTCTTAACTGTTATATAATGATCCAACTTTTTTTAAATCACCAACTTTTTAATTCGATAAATTTGTGTTCTTCTATCGCAAGCATGCATATTATTAATTAAACCCACAGTGCTAATAATATTATCAAGCAAACAGGTGGTAGTAACGATCCACCAGACCCCTGGAGGAGGGGTGAAGCTTGAAACTGTTTTGCACAGGGCTTGGGTGTTATTCCAGTGATGGGAAAACTTATTTAGGAAGGGGACAAAAGAAAAAATAAAAACACTTTGGCGGGCTAATATTCAAATAAAAAGAACAATTAAGTGGCCTATACATTTTTTCAAAAAAAAAAAAAAAAAACTTGTAATACTAAGCCCATGATTGAAAGGCTATAAAGTGGAAGTGCTAAATGAAATTTGTACAGCATTTCTACAAGTTTCTCACAATATTGATTAAAGTGGGATTCACGGATTTTCAGAAGTGAAGTTAAATTCTGTAGATCAGGACTCATACTGCGAACCTTGTGGTGGACAAACACAGTGCTCGTGGGTTTTCTCGGGGTTCTTCCGTTTTCTCCCACTTTCTTCATTCCACCATTTCACTCATCTCTCATCACCTAACCGGCATAAGCATGGGACGTAAAACTTAAAGATTTCATTTCATTTTTCATATTGCGGACATGATAGAATGTTTCAGCCGGTGGCATCTGGCCCGTGGGCCGTAGTTTGCCCATCACTGTTCTAGTCTACAGATGGATCAGACAAAACCGGTTCCGTCACCACTGTGCCAAGTTGCTGCATAATTAATATCAGTGTCAGACATTAGTTATGCACTTAAAACTTTTGTTTATTTTTGTAAGGTGTTGGCATGTCTGCACTCCTATTCTTTGCTGTCTTGGGTTATAGATTGTTTTCTTTCTTTAACTGCAGTGACCAAACGACCTGGGCTCTACACCAATCACATAAATGTTTTGCTTTACCTCCGATACATCGAAAGATTTCGGTATACGATTCGTGGAGCCGTCTTGCGAACGCGCGCTTGACAAAACGTCAAACACCAAAAGTTCACCAACAATATTACCAAACTTTGAAGACGTGATGATGATTTGGTTTCGCAAAAACTCATACTAAATAAATCTAAAGACATTGTATCCTCGTGAGATATTCTCCATACAATGCGGGAGATGACAGAGGCAAAATTTCATGCATAGGAGTTGTAAACCGCCCCCCTCACGTTCTATAGGAAGGGAAATCGGTATATATAGGTGAATTAGGCAATGTAGGCAGTGATGAATGATATAACGAGGAGTGTTCGATAATTCCTGATATAGAAGATCTTCCATTTTCCCACATAGTCCCCTTTCACTATAATGCACTTCTCCCAACAATGTTCTAGAGCATGAATATCAGTTTTAAAAAAATCCTTAACGGCTATACTGGAAGCCATTCTTCGACAGCCTGCATAACATGATCATTGTTGGCAAACTTTGTTCTTCGCGGGTGCTACTTAATCTTGGGAAACACGTGAAAGTCACTTGGGGCAAGATCTGGAGAGTGGGGAGGGTGCTCACGTATTTCATACCTGACATCGGCAATAGCGGTGGAGGAAAGGTGACTTTTGTGAGTAGAAGCATTGTACTGCAGCAGCAGCACTTTCATGTGTAGCTGCGTTTCCCCTTGATTGCCTGCCTTACTTTTGGAATCAGTTGGGAATAGTAGTAACTTGTAATTGTCGTTGGACCCTGAAGATAATCAATGAAAAGTATGCCCTCACTATATCCCCTCCCAGAAAAAAATAATTGCCATAATCTTGCCATCTGATTGCATTATCTTGAATTTCTTGAGGGGTGGACATCATGAAGCCGCCACTGCATGCTATGTTGATTGGACTCTGGACCGCAATGATGTACCTAGGTTCCACACAGCCATAATAATACATAGCCAAATCAATTCAACTCTCTCCACTGTTCGGATTTTTCCGCACTCGTGCTATGTGAAAGGAATTTTTAAGTTTACAAGAGAAGAAGAATCTTTGTTTTAATAGGATGTCACTTCAGTTTCCGTATTTCAAGATAATTTATTAAGAGTCTGGTTTAAGATAGATTAACAGGGAAAAGGATTGAAATATTTCCATTTTTCTAAGTACGGAAGGTGTTAGTCAGGACTGGATTAACCTATTTGGAGGACCGGGGCTAGGAAAAAAATATGTGGCCCCTGCTGACTTCACCTAATAAATTTCTCTTAAAGTACAGTAGGAAAGTTAATGGAATATGTTTAATATTTTCGGTCATATTTTATTTTATGATGATTATTATATATCCATGATTCTTTTTAGAAAGCAAGTTGAGGGGTGATATCAATAAAACGGAGAAGTTACTCATTATTCCCAGTTTTGTAGTAGTTACTCGCCTTGGTATCAGTAAAAAGAGAACTGAGCACTATTCGTCTCAGCTGACCTCGGACAAGCCCCGCCCTTTTGAAGTAACCATACCTTTAATCTCAAGCCAAGTAACTACTCCGCGTTTGATATCAATAAAAATCCAAGATTCCTCTGTGATGCTAGTAACTTCTCCAAATTTGTGGAGCAAGCTCAATAGGTGACTCCGTGCGAAATATGACAGAGTATATGATTGTTTTGCTACGTAGAAAAACTTGTAAACTGCATAGTAATGTTGCAAATGGAAATTACAAAAAGACATTATAGGTTCATGAAAGAAAATGTAAAGTGATTAGCACAACATTTTTTTTTTTTTTTAAGGAGAATCAACCGAAATTCGGGGTGGTGCACTACGTAATAAGGAAAAGATGCGGGTTTTCTTGCATTACATGAGTGATCCGGCATTCCAGATCGGAATGTCAGGGGATTCTGGTGTGGCTCAAGGTACTGTGTCTATGACTACTACAAGGGTAATGAATGCGATTATTGCGAAATCTGAGAAACCTAGTATTTTGGAGACGAATACACTAATAGGAAGAGCTCACTCGTGGCTAAGCGGTTAGCGTACATACCTTTGGCATGGGAGACCCGCGTTCGATTCTCAGCAGGAGCTCATGTGGTTCGGATTCCACGTTAATCAGTGGGTCCCGTCTCATATAGCCTCGCTACTGAAAAGGACGTTAAACTCAAAATCAACTCAACTCAACGTTGATAGGAAGGGTATATACATGAGAATGTATTTTGTTTATGTCAAGGCGAAAGGGGACACGTATGGTGTAGAAAACGCAATCAGATGGACGTGCTTTATGACGTGACTGGCTTAACTTTTTTTAAAAGAAAACAAAGGGGCCAAGTGTCTGATTTCGTTCTTAAAGCCAAACAATCTACAAAGACCTTTGGCAACACGTGACATGCACTTGTCGTGTTAATCTTGATATTGCTGGATTCGAACCAACATCCATCAGCTCCAATAGGTTCGTTCCCATGGTTTCGGTGTTACTTTCTTGTTTCCCGTTTTTTCTTCTTTTTTATTTTTGTTTTATTCTCGCTCAAATATTAAATATTCTCTTTTTGATTTGTGTCTCAGTCGTCGATGTATTTGATATTTCGTTGCATTTCACTGTAATTGCCTTCAAAGCTTCGGCTTTCCTTCGTTTACTTTCTGGTAACTGTGACTTTTAAAGTACTACTGGAAACTCTTTTATAACATCCACAAATGAACTTTGAAGCTATCGTTGCTATTTGCCCGTTCCATGGCGTTTAGGATACTACGCCATAGGTTAAAAACAACGAAATGACCGCGCGACGGATGGGAGAAATGAGTAATCACTTCTTTTATTGATACGACTCTCTGCCACGCGCAGAGGAAACGCGAGCGAACGTTCATAAATCTGGAGCAGTCTAGACCTGAGTAGTGGCTTGCTCTATTGATACGAAATTGAGGGAGGAGATTACTCTAGCTGTAGTTACTCCGATTCTCGAGCAGGACTTCTCAGGAGTAGTTACTTATTTTTATTGATATCACCCGAGATTTTGATCAGATTGGAGGACCCTATTCACCTAGACGCCCGGGGCTATATCCACGGGTGTAGCCAGCAGGTTTCTGTAGGAGGGGCCTGTAGTTTTAGAAGGGGGGCCAGCTACAATATACAAAACAAAAAAAAAAGTGTTGCAGCTAGTGTTTTTGAAGCCTGAAAAAACTGGAAAATTCTAATATCCTTCCGGAAAACTAAAACCACTCTTTTTTAGATTATTTATTGATTTTTATATATTATATTCCAGGTAGTTTTTATTATATTTAACCAAGAACTACTGCCCCGAACCAAACATTATACCTTTGTGCATAACTATTTCGATACACAGAACCTATCTATAAAGGTAACCAAGAAAGTTCTATCGCTTTCTCACCCACTACCTCCGAACATTCATATGTCACCTAAGACGTACCTGAAAGATCAAAAATAGTCTCCATCACCATCGACAACTTCTGCAAACGTTCTGAAAGCCCATGGATTCCATCGCGGTAGAACTTGCATTTTCCGAAGAAGATATCAAGTGCATTTTGCACCTCTATTAGGGTTTTGAATTGGCGTCCTTTAAGATGACTGTCCAAGGAATGGAACAGATGATAATCGGACGGTGTAATGTCCGGGGAGTATGACGGATGCAATAGTGTTTCCCATCCAAGGCGTAGAATGGTATCCCGGGTTATTCTAGCCACGTGGGGCTGAGCGTTGTCCTGTAACAGGAGGACCCCTTTGGGACTCAGAAGTGCTGGCTCCAGAGTTTTGAGTTTTTCTTGAACATGGCTCAACTGTTGACAGTACACAGATACATTGATTATCTGACCAGCTGGAAGCAGTTCCCGATGCACGATGCCACGAGCAGTTTTTCAAACACACAGGAGGAACTTCTGGTGCAGTGCTGGTTTCGGCTGTTTTGGAACCGGTTCATGGGATGCTAACCAATTATGACGGCGCCGTGGAACTTCGTACAGGACCCACTTCTCATCACAGTCAACATCCTGTCTAGAAATGGCTCCTTTCTCAGACGAGACAGCGAAGAAACACAGGTGTCTGCTCACGTTGCCTTCTGCTCCGGAGTCAAGTTATGTGGGACCAATTGATCCAACTTCTAGTGTTTCCCCAGTTGATGAAGATGCTGCCGAACGGTTTCTCCACTCACACTGAATTGTAGCCCCAGTTCCTCACATGTCTGGCCTCTGTTCGCCTAATTGCTGCCTGAAGATCTTCATTAAATGCATGTGTTGGTTTTCCGGCACGTGGTTTATCTTCGAGTGTTTCGTCACCGTCCTGAAACTTATTAAACCACCACTGCACTGTCCGCGTAGTCACGACACGCTCATCAAACGCCTGGCTTATCTACTCTACTGCACCGTGGCATATCTTTCATCCCAGTTTGAACTCGTACAGCACATGGCGCTCTGTGGTGGTTACATGTTCACTCTGTCGTTACGCAAGTTCACGGTGTAACTGTACTGCCAGAAGCAGGTAGAGACTGTCTATTCCACCTGTGCCCTCGGAAACTATGTGAACTGTACTTCGACCCCACCCTCTGACTGAAGAAACCCTCCCTTTGCGTAGGGAGAAGAAGCGAATGACCTAAGCTGTGTTGCCGATTTGTCATTCAGTCGTTTGGTCTTGACGAGTGAAGATCGTAGGCTACTTAGAATGGCTAACAAGATAGCGCACAGCGAAGTGCATGAAATAATTCATTCTGGCAACGATTCTGCATCCAATAATTGAAAGATCTTGGTCGCAGCAACTTGTCCCTCCTCTTTCGAGGGAAGGTATAGGAAAACACACATCGACAGTAGCGCAAGAAAGGGCATAGTTGAGATAGAAAGGCTCTAGTACGTTGGATGTACCACCCCCAGCAACTGATCTTCGCATTATCTTCATTCTCGTTTAACTCACGGTGTGAGAGCCAATTGAACACAGACCTCCACAAAAAGCGACAGAACTTCCTTGGTTACCTTTATACATAAGACTGGTTTTCTTTGAAATTGCACTTAATTTCTTTAAGATTTTCTAAAAAAATATTTATTTATTATTTGTGACTAAAAAAAATATTACAGCTGTTTTACACGAAGTAGCATTTTATAAAAGCGAATGAAATCTAAACTAAAAAACTGAATAAAAACCACCAAATTATTTTCACCAAATTTTCCATCTGATAATTAAAAAAAAATAATTACAGCATATAAATAACGTAATGTACTTACAATTTAGTTTAGTACCATTGTTTAATGGTAGTATGTCTAGTACCTTGTTAAAACGTTTGTCTTCAAACTGTCAAATACAAATCACCGTAAATTGTGTAATCTGCTGTCACAAAAAAGTATACCATACTATTTTCCGATCGCTATAAGAAAGAGATACCATACTGTTTTCCGATCGGTATGGTAAAATACTATATACTATTTTTCCGTACTATTTTACCGTAAATTATTAATCATGTGTAAACTTTGTTATTTTTAAATGATTGAAGCGAGGTAATCTCACTATGATGTTTTAAGAAGCTAGTCATTAGGGGGGCCAAGAGATCATTTGGGGGGCCTGGCCCCGATGGGCCCCCCGTGGCTACACGCCTGGCTATAGCCTCCCTAAGTCCCTCCCTTAATCCGGCCCTGGTGTTGATGCATGTGCTTTCGTTATCAGGTTCATCCCAAAAGTTACCGAAATTCATGTTAATTATTTATTATCTGCCCTCATACAGTGATTTGTTATGATTTTTTTTAACTGATGCGGTAGTGGGAAGTCTGCATTTGATGTTTTGATTGGACTATAGGATATAAATACACTTACTAACTGGTCAATATTTGTTCTCATTTCATTTTTTATTCTACGATTTTGTAAGATTATTACAACGAAATTGTCAAACAGTGGACATTCTTTCAGGAAATAGCTGACTTTTTATTAAAAAGCTGGACTTTTTTTTACATGTAAATTTGAAAACGTTTTGCCTTATAATTGTGTGGATGATGTTGAATCTGCATTGGTTCTTAAATCAGAATTGTAGTTGCCCCAGCCAGCATTTTTTGACCGAAGTAATGCATTATGTTGTTGCAACAAGTATTTGTAAAATTCTTCATAATTCATGTGCATAAAACAACGTACATTTTAGGACAATGATCGATCCCGTAACTGACTCTATTAACGACCTTTTTTTTACACTAAGCATTGATTAGAGAAAACACTCTTTACTCTCTGCATTACCGTACTGCTAAAATCGCAAAATAAAGTTGATAAAGTTCACTGGAAATTTCAATGCTATTGCTATTTCTGAAAAATGCCCATCACTACTCTTCAGCAAGAGTTAAATTTTCATTCTAGACTAAGAACTCATATAAGATAACGGACACATAATGAGTTATTAGGACTAGGCTATATGCGATACGCCTATGCTTATATAACTACTTACATAACTTTCGTCATTTATAGCTTCGTCTTTCATTGATTATTTTCTGAAAGATCAAAGGGACTTATTCAGTACAAATTCAATCAAACTCATTGATCTGAATTAAATTTGGCATGGTTGTAAATCTTGACAACGTTGTATTCATATGAAATAAATATGATTTGCAGGCTTTTAGTTCCCGAGTTAGATGAGATCAAATTTGAAGTTTGGACTTCGACACATTTTCGAGAATCAATTTTAATAAAGAGTTCATTAAAAACCAATGAAGGACAGTTTTCTAACGCAATTGAGAAACATACTAATGTTTCAACCAAAATATTGAACAAATAGAAATATGATTAAAAGTCAGACTATTCAAAAATAATTGAAATGATGTCTTGACATTGAAAAATCACAAAATGTCGGACATGCTCGGCAAACTCCGAAAGGGTGGCAACCCTAATTTCACTGAAATTACCTGTGAAGAAATATAAATGTTCTATTTCGGTATCTTACCAATACTTTCAATTTACTAATATTGATATGATTCAAATGCCGGAAAGAGGTGGGTAACTACTTGTTTACTAACACGCTGAATCACAAGAACTATATCTCCAATTTAGATTCAATTCCAGATCTCGGATACAAATTCAAAAAACGATTTAGATTGTGATTTTGATCCGACCACTTCCACCTCACAAGTTGACAATTTTGATTCCCGGCGGGAGCTCAAGTGGTTCAATTGCCGCGTTAATCAGTAGGTCCACGTCTCATATAGCCTCGCTGGTGAAAGAGACGCTCAGCTGAAATCAACAACATTCCGGGTGGGAACTGAAGGGGTTAGGACGTAACGATAAGGCGGAAGTTTGTGTCAAATGATTCAGTGCTCAAAAGGCATGTTAAAATCCGAACCAACCAACCAATCAATCAAGCTGCAGAAGCACATGAGATGTCCATGTACGTTCAGCACGACAAAAGATTACGTTAAACAACTTATTTTTTTCCAGGGCACAGGAGCGATAGTGAATATTGAGCAAAGCACTATGTTACCAAACGTTATAGAAAATACATGTTTTAGATAAATGTTAATCTAAAAAGTTAATTTCAGACACAGATTAAACATTTATGGATAAGATGTTTATCTCACAAGGAGACTTACGAAAGTGAAACTCACCGATTTGAATGAAACTTTGTAGACTTGTAAAATTTCGAAAAATAATCGATACGTATTTTTTTTTATTATTTTTTTTATTTCGGCATTGGTGGAGGTTTAAGAGTAGAAACAAACTTTGAACGTTAGAGGTGATCTTGAAGCGTGGGCAGAAAACAATTATTTAATGTAGAAAAAAACATACTGCCAGGGGGTTTTAGGACAGCTGATTCAGAATCTGACGTCAAAATTAGAAAATGCAAAATGGTGGATCCAATATGGTGATTACAATTACAAAAGTCTTCTGGTTTGAAATGGTATGCAGTTAGCCAAGAACAATTATAGTTGGTAGGGGTTACTGCGAGGAGATTGCAGAACGATTTGAAACACCTTTCTCTACTTATTTTAACGAGATACTTGATTAAAGTGCATCTCTATACCTCTCACTATTCGGGGTGCTTGTTTATAGTGAGTCTCCTCGCTTGTCAATATGTCCGAGATTCATATGTCCTCACTTGTTATAATTATGAATTTATTGGAAAAACGTTTTACAGCTATTATATTCCGTAAAAAGATGTGTGATGCATAAACATAATTCACACAACGCACACCTTATTACAGCAATAACTGCGCACAAATTACAAAATGATGCACAATCTTTGAAATAAAATGTTACGGGATTGTCAAATGTATGAGGTTTTTGTTACAAATAACCGCTTTCGTATCCTAGATACCTAATATTTACAAATATGGGAGAAGAAAAGCTATTTATGAATCAATGATTGGATCTTAATTATATTATTACGGATATGTAAATTTATGTTATAGAGAAGGACAATGTCAGAAAAATGTCCCAAGAAGCTTTCCAGGGACTCATAATGAAAATACATCAAGATACTAAATCCAGTTGTTCCTGCAGGAATGGTTTCTATTTTGAGATACACTTTTGAGGTTTAACTCGGGACTCAAATAGGAATATAAATCACTTAAATACTCACCCCGACTAGTAAGAAGCGAGGGGACTCACCTTAAATAAGCACCCGAATAGTGAGAGGTGCAGAAACTCACTTTAATCAAACATGCCTCTAAAATAAGTACAGAAAGGGGTTTCAAATCGGTTTGCAACCTTCTCGCAATAACTCATGCCAATTATGATTGTTCTTGGCTAACTGCAAACCATTTCAAACCAGAATACTTTTGTAATTGTAATCAACATATTGAATCGCCATTTTGAATTTTCTAATTTTGACATCAAATTCTGAATCAGCTGTCCTAAAACCTCCCTGGGAGTATGTTTTCTATATTAAATGATTGTTTTCTGTCTATGCTTCAAAACCTTCCCTAACGTTCAAAGGGTTAACGAGGGAATTTAAATCCGTACCATTGCCGAAATTAAAAAAAAAAAATACGTGTCGATTCTTTTTCGATGTTGTACAAATCTGCAAAGTTTCATTCAAATCGGTGAGTTACACTTCTGTAAGTTTCCTTGTTAGAGACGTATTCAGTAATGTAATAATGATGGCCACAAGAATTATCTTACACAGTGACCAGGATTATTACAAGAATATTTTCTAATTCTAGAATTTACATACAAACTGTGGAAACAAAGTTGTCACAGTCATTTTCTAATGTGCAATTTTTGTACTGAGTGCCTATGTTTCAATGTAATTAAGTTGTTCTTTAAAGTGTCAAATGTGGAATACATTTAAATTCATATGATCAGTACAAGAGCCCGATCAAAAGTCCAGTTCATCTATTCGAAAAGCAATTCCAAATGTCCCATATTGAACGTCTAAGTACTTAGCAAGAAAATGCAAAAAGTAGCTAGGCGTTAAAATTCTCAGCATATCCTATTTATGTTTCTGTATTAACATTTTTCTTTCGAAACAATTCAGATCTTATGTTTTTCCTTTCTATCGACGAATGTGATATAAAACGAGTCTCACTGTCGTGAGAATGTTTCTACGTCATCGTCACGCAGAAGGGAAAGGAACTGTTTGAATGGCGGGAGAGTTAATCGAAAAGGTGGATATATTCTTCTGAACGTTTATTAACAAATGCAGCGAGCAGTTGTAATCATAGCAAACTTCAAACTGCCTCTCGCCCGTTTACGAACGAGTTGTTTCTTTCCTGGTAGAACTTGTTTTAAATACGCACTTCTACTCCGATAAAGCGAAGTGGAGACCAAACATACAGAGTGTCTCCCGGTTTAACGTGGTTGCCAGATTTAAGGAGTAGTGTAGGAAGTTTACTTGACGAATATCTGGTAATTTAAATATAATAATATGTAGTTTCTTTCCACATACTTTTAAATTCTTGTAGACTTATTTCCCCGAAACTGCGTGTACTTATCTACTTTGTGCTATTATTTTACACTGTAGATAACTGAAATATTGCAACATTGTAGAGGTCCCAACAGCGCCTGCAATTCTGTAGAAGAATGTTAATAGTGTGTATGTGTGTGACATTAGATCATCCAGATATGTTATTGGTACCGGTACCAATTATATCTTGCAGGTGATGTTGGCACCAGGATCCAATAAATATAGTACGGCACCACACGTGTTTCCCAAGAAACTGCCAGAAATAGCGACATAAGTATTTTCCCACCGCAAATATAAATAAAATTAATGCATTTTGATCTCACTCTCGTTTTTGTATCTCTTCTAGTTTTTTATGCACATTTGGTTCCAACAAGTCGGTCTCCCAACTCGGAGCTAACAAGTACGCAAATACGCGTATACGTGTGTGTGTGTGTGTGTGTGTGTGTGTGTGTGTGTGTGTGTGTGTGTGTGTGTGTGTGTTTGTGTTTGTTTGTTTGTTTGTTTAAATAATTTGCTCGATGTGTTTATATCACATATGGATAGAAATAAGTTTGTTTCGCTTTGATGTTATTATACATCAACAGGGTTGTGCTGGAAGGGGTCACATAAGTTTAAAGCGGAATCCAAATCGCTTCTCGGCTTACATCCGAGAGAAATTGTCCTCCATTTGAACTCGAAACCAGAATTAATTAGCCAGAAATGCGATACATCTGCCGACCCACTCACGAAGACTCCTGATAAATATACGTTGTACTGATCTTTACATATTTGTTAATATAATTTTGAAGAGTCATTTCAGAAGGACAAAAAAATAAACAGTTGCACAAATGAAACCATTATACAGAATTACATATGAACAATTTCAAAATACTGCAGAGTACAGAAGAACTAATTTAGTCCAAGGTAGTTCACTACGATTTTTACAGTCCAATTTAAAGAAATACGACGACTTAATTTGCATATCAGTAAGAAAAGTGAATAAAGATACGAATTATTTCAGTCCACTTTGGTTCTGACCCATTTATACATAGATAGATACCAAAGATACTTCTGATTTCAATAAATGCCTCTCGTTGGGTTTGTATACCCCTCCCCCCCCAAAAAAAAAGTACGGCACTTCGATGTAGTTTATCAACAGTAAACATTATTAAAACTAAACAATATTTAGAATTTTTCTTTGATTGCAACTGCATAACAATAATAAACTATAAAAAGAAAGAAAAAAAAACACAAAAGAAACATTCATAAACTAATAAGAACAACAAAAGTTGCTTTTGTAGGATAATCTCTTTGAGTAATGAATGGAGAATTTAGGTCTGAATATAATACGAATAATATACGGGAGTGAGACGTGATAACCCACAAATGTGTTTTCATCAAGATTTTACGAACACTTACACTTCTACGAACATTTACCTTGGTTTAAACTAGCCAACCCTGTTTTTAACTTGTCATTTTACTCGAAATCTACTCATTATTAAACTAAGATTTTAATACTATAATTTGACCTTTGATGTCTTCATAATTGAAATTACTTTCCCCTGTAGGTTTGCAAACAATTATATGCACTTGCAGACTTGGGCCCTGCAGATGAAGGAGATTTAAATAAAATGCGAGAAGCTATGGGAGTATTACAGCATCATGATGCCATTACAGGAACCGAGAAGCAACATGTAGCAGACGATTATGCGCGTATTCTCTCCGAAGGATTTGATGAATGTGATATCATTACAGAAGGAGCCTTAAAGTAAGACATGTATTACGTAATGCTAGTAGTGTTGATATGTACACAAAACGATAGAAACTAAACAGTAGATATAGTAGTAGTAATATGAACTCAAGTAGCTATGAAAAATACATAGTTACTGATGAAGTGCGTACACTACTTACGACTTTAACAAAGTCATAAGTTAAATTCTTTAAAATATTCTATGTGATATTAAGGTATAGGCATAATAGTATTGTATGTACTTAATTGTCGAGAGAGAACACAATTCAAGTAAGTACACCACTTTCAGAGAAAGTTCCATTTATTTGCATCGGCATGCTCTCATTACTGCAGAAGAATGTACAGTGATGTTTTTCTGTAATTGAACAATCATCTTCTTTGGAAGCTCTCATATAACCTCATAGATACCAATGGTCAACAAAAATTAACATTTTTACCTTATAAAGAACAAAGTGAAGATTTCAGTTTACGTAAAATGTACTAATATGAAATAAAATAAAAGCTTTGTTATCTTCAATGGACCCAATATATTTCAACCACCTATGTTTCTGTGACCATCTTCGGGATTACATCTTCTTACAGTTCTTTTTATATCTTTTTTTAAAAATTTGATATGCAATTGGGTTAAATGTAGTTTCTTAGGATTTTCTTGAGACTTACTGAAAGGAGTATTTTACAGTTTTTCTACCCAGGAATAACACGTTTAGGCCACACTTTCCTAACTTAGATATCTTATTCCGGTTGCCTCATTTACACAAAAGCAGTAAAGAACTAACGACTATGCTATTAGTAAAAATTTCCCATGCATTATAAATGTCTAATTGAGCTCTTTATATTAATTTGCGTATGCTGAATCCAATGAAACTAGTTTTAAACTTATCCGTCCATAGTATCACGAGAAAAATAACCTCAAAATTGGGAACTTTGAAGTACCGCTTATTGCAATGGTAAAGGTGCCCATACATCGATACATTTCTAATTATCTTTTATACTAATTTGAGGATCGTGAATGCAATGAAATTATTTTTAAACTTATTCGTCCTAATGAATCGCGAGCACTTTTACCATTGTCATAAGCGATATCTCAGAATATTTTTCTCTGTTCCCATAGGCGAATAAGTTTTAAAATAATTTCATTGGATTCAGCTCAGCATCGTCAGTATAAAAAGCACATTTAGAAACTTACCCACACGTGGACAATTTTTACGAGTGACATGATTATTAGTTATTTCGCGTACACAAGTTGCAAACCAAGCAATAAAGCAAATCACCTTCAAATCCCCACAGACTTCTCAGTTATATTTTTCATATTTGATTTTTCTGACAATGTCTTCTTTTGTATCAGCAATATATACTATAGGTATTGATGGGAATTTTCTGCCATTATCCTGAAGCACAGCTTTGAAAACTGACTTGAGTCTAAGAACACTCGCCATTCATCAGGTAATGCTGATTTCCAGGGCTCTTCACAAAAGAACAGATCTCATTATAAAAAGCGTACCATGATAGGTTATTAAAAAAAAAAAAAAAAAAAAAAAAAAAAAAAAAAAAAAAAAGCTCTACGCTTCAATTTCAAACCTTACCAGTCACACAGAAACATTGCCTGATGGTCAAATTCTAAATACATATTTTGAATTCAGGATACAAAACACTAGACTCACTACTGTGGTATATGAAGGAAGAACTGTTAAGGTTATTGGCCTTTTCGATTATCTCCTTCAAACTCAGCAAGAATGGGAAAGTGCAAGAACACCTATTATGGGGAAGCAAATCTTTACTTAAGGGAAGTGAACACAATGCCGAAAGCCCTGTTTGTCCATATAGGTTAAACGAGAATCTCAAGCTTGACTCTAATTCTTATTCGCATCAAAGTATAAAATTTCATTTAAATTTCCAGAATCTAAAATATTTCATATATAATAGAAATAAGGACATATAATCCTTACTTCGTCCATAACCGAAGTAACGGGCTCCGAAGAAAATACACTTTATTAGGAAGATCAATTTAAATCAGCCAGTGAGCTTCAGTTTAACAGACATGTAGTTTCTGAAGTCAGAGGCCACGCCCTCTGTTGACGTTGACTTTTCTCTTCTTGTACACTATTTGGAACATTTTACAAATACTGAATAGTATACCACCCAATTTTCGTATGAAAAATCGCGGGTCGCGGTGGCTCAGTGATAGAACGTTTCCCTCTGGTGCATGGAGTCCTTGGTTCGATCCCAGCTCGATCCAGGTGAGCTTTGTGGTGGACAAACACCGTGTGCATGGGTTTTCTCCGGGTTCTCCCGTTTCCTCCCACTTTCTTCATTCCACCATTTTATTCACTTCTCACCATCACCGTCTCCTTTAGCCTAGCCGGCATATCTGTGTGACGTAAAACTGAAAGATTTTATTTCATATCGTATGAAAAATGGTGTTGACCAGTGTTTTTTTTAAATCATCACCACACTTTTTAAAAATGTAAATATTTACCTCACCAAACATCATTCGATAGCTTAATTCAAGGTTTACAAGAAAAAAATTTTAAAGAGGTGCTTTTCTTTGTAACACACTATCAAAATATAAGTGTAAGAGCTTCTCATCAGTATTTCTCGAAAATGACTATTTTGACAAAATTACTTTTTTAATCTTAAAACGTCTTATAATTTAATTGTCGTATCATGAATATAGATAATAATTTTTACATGGAAGACAAAAGTTTTTGATATGTTCAGGGAAAGATCTAATTTTTCTCGAAGTTGTCTTACGTGAAATTAACGTAGAAATATCTATAATGTTATTTAAAGGTACATTAATTTGTGTATTAATATCTGATTTCTTTTCCATTATAGCAAATTAATGAGTACTTCAGTAAACAACACATTGCCTTTATATTCATGTTTATTGTTGAACATAAGTCAGTGCTCTATAACAGAGAAAAATGCCAATTTCGTTGTCACTGTCTACAATCCATTGGCGAGAAATGTCTCTAAATATGTACGCTTACCTGTCGCAGGAAAAAATTACAAAGTTCAAAACTCAGATGGTAAGTGAAAATACCGTTGTAATGTTTGTTCAAGTGACTTCGTATACTCATTTTTGTTGTCAATATCATAATCTCACAATCAGAAATGTGAAAATGTAACATTTGTACGATTTATAGAGTGTAGTACACTTGAAAGTAGCATACCGAGAAGATTAGGAAGGAAATTACCTAAACGTTTTGAAAGTATTGACCGGAAATTGTTCTTCTGAAAATGAGAATTTTTGCAGAGGTATCAGTAACTGAATTTTGTATCAGTGTTTAAAAACAAGATTTCTGAGAGATAATCAAACTGAATGCCAATTTGTAAATTACTATGCACAGCTCTTATAGATTATATGCAAAAGTACATTACTAACGAAACATTATTAACCTTGTGTCTCAATTTGGTTCGTTGAATTGAATATTTCCTTCTGAGCTTGAAACATCTTTAGGAAGATCATAACATCATTTATTTTCTTACTTTTCTGCGTTACCGGGCCCTTTCTTTTAATTTCAGTTGTGATTTCTGCTTTTCTATAAAATACATTTTACATAGAATATTCCTTGACTTAATTCTGGTTATTAGCTGTCACCTATTTACTGTCGCTTTAGTTTAATATTTTTTTAAGGATTAATTAAGATTAACGGTTTAAAAGGAGTTCCACATCATTAGATATTCATTCGGAGTTACAAGGCACAAGATTTGCCCGGAAAATTAATGAGACTGGTTTTCTTGGCACAATCAGAAGGACCAGCGGACGGAGTCTGCAGGCATGATTGTTGGTTGGACATGTTAAGTAAATGATCGTTCTCTCATCGGTTTGCTCTGAGCTATTAAAGGGTGGATTGCTTGTGAAGTGGATAACTGTTTGAACGTCTCGCCCAAATGTAGAGGAGCGATACACGATGGTTTTGTGTTAAACTCGAAAAAGAATCTGTAACCGAGACGCTTGCTGTGATACAGATAGCTTACGAGAAGGATGCTTTATCGAAAGCACAAGTGTTTTGGTGCCACAGCTTTGAATTATACACTACCGAGTCTCTTCGACCAAAGTAGGCTCGGCTAAGTATATCGAAGATAAAACTGATGCTTTTGTTTTAATTACCCGCCGGAAGATGTCCTACGTCTGGGTTCTTCACCAGGACAATACTAGTGAGAGAGTTTCTGGCGAAAAAAGAGCTCCCTCATTGTTATATGGTTAGCGTACGCATCTTCACCGCAGGAGCCCCGGGTTTGATACCCGGCGAGAGCTCATGTGGTTCGGCTGTATGCCCATATCTCATAAACCCTCGCTGCTGAAAGGACTAATTCAAAACCTTTCTGTAGCCCAGACTTAGCCCCGGCTGAATTAGTTTTGTTTCCCTGTCTCAAATTTAACTTGAAAAAACACCGTGTTGAGACTGTTAAGAACGTGCAAACTGCTGTGACGAGTACTTTCAAAGAGATCTCTGTTCAGGAGAGCTACAATGCGTGGCAATTAATACTTAAGGGTGTTATTTCAAGGAATATTAGCATTTTTTGAAATAAACGAATTTTATGGAATCAACTTCATGATTTCCCGGAGAGATCTTGTATTGATTGTTTGCCAGGAGGACGAAGTTCAGTTCATGATAATTTTGATCATGGATGCAGATGTATATCGTACAGATTAGCTTAAAACATATGCTTTAACACATTGTAGTTTATTTGCATCTGTTGTGTCTTAACATAATAACGTTTTGTTTTATTGTTTTAGGTAAAGAAGAACAATTTGATCTTGTACCAATTCCCACTACTGTGATATCTGTACCTGGACGTGAAAGTTCACCTGCTATTGAATCGGAATTGGTTTTCTTAGCTCAAGACTTACCACCGTTTGGTTTCCGTTCGTATTATGTTAGTCAGATTAGCAGCAATGAAACGGTTAGCTCTTCAGTTAAAGATAAAGCAGAAGACACAGTAATCGGTAACTCGGTAAGCTTTTTGGTTGTTTTGTTGCTGATACAAAAATATGATATAGTATGCATTTGTAAACATGAAATCCTCCCATTTATGTGGTAAAAAACAAACTCAGAGTTTAGTGACATTGAAGATATGTCTTGTTTTCATTTTACCTGCACATAAAGACAATCTACAATTTCATCGTTAACCAAATTTTTTGTGTAAACATCTTAAACAATTTTCCCCTTAAACTCGCCAGTTTCCTTCGGGAAGAGATGGGAACGCACACATAGTATGAATAAAAGTGAACCCACTTTAAATCACCTGTTACAGCCTCCTATAATTCTGTCGTGGAAGAGGAGGTGGCAGACAAAATATAAAAATGAAACTATAATTTGCCAGTAGGTTGTGTTGTGTTTTATTTCCCTTCTGATTTAATTTAATACTAGCAATATTTTGTTCGCTAAAACTTCTGCGAACTTGTGGGCAAATGTAGTTTCAAACAGCAGACGAATGCGAAATATACTGTACTTTATTTAATCCACCTTGTTTTAAATCTCTGAAATCCACACTAAACCAGAAAATAATACTTTATATATAAGCATTTAATCAACAAGTTAGTCACAAAAAATACTTAACCACACCGTCATGCAGCCATATCTAGTGTATAAAGTCATATCCACAATTTCCATGACTTGAAGATGTGCATCGTAAGTCGTGAGAACCACATAAACAGAAGCACACATTCGCTATCTCAATGCCCAGCCATTGATTCTTTACTAAAACACAGATAGTGAGAGACTATTAATCCAGCTTACTAATTTTCAAGATATTCCTTACAGGCTTGACGGAAATTAGCAACTACCAACCTGCAGTAATAGAAAATATTGTTTTGCTTCTAGAAAATCACAACTCACTCTGAACAAGCTTTCACGTTGGTCAGTGACCACTGGATTTACTTTCACTATCGACAAGATAACTGTGTCCATTTTTGTCGCTTACGCAACTGCGATATCATCCAGATCTTTATGTGAGTCATACACGTTTCTCTTTTGTTGACAACATTCGATTTCTGGGCCTTCAGCTTGGTTACCGGCTGTCTTGAGCAATCCATCCAAGAGAGCTAAAATATCGTTGTCTGCGAGCACTTAATCTTCTGAAAGTGTCATCCCACATTTCTTGGAATGCTGATCGTATTGTCCTATGACTGTATCGTACCCTTATCCGCTCAAGGTTGAACTATGGGTGCATTGTTTATGGATTTGTCAAACTTACCACGTTACGCCAACTGAACACCGTCCATCATCTTAGCATCCGTTTGGCTACTAGTGCATTCCGTACTAGTCCTATTCCCAGCTTGTATGTTGAAATACATGAACCATCTTTAACTCAGCGCAATCATCAGCTGATGCTCTGCTATTTTGTTCATCTAACATCAATGCCTCATCATCCTTCGAAGGTGGAGAGCGCTGCCAACGTTATCAAGCATGATCCAACGCTACCAGGTCTTTTGGAATTCGTGCTCTGAAACTTTTGGATGATCTTGCCGTCGAATTTCCCTTTTATGTGAGTTGGATATTATACTTACACCCCATGGAAGATACTTCATCCAGCTATTTCTTTTCATATGGCATAATATAAGAAGACAAGCATCAGTCCTTAACAAGAATTTCAACAAGAGTGAAGACTACTGTATTTTTTACTGATGGTTCCAAAAATGCCAATTCTATCGGATATGTCTTTTTTACAACTACACGTACTTATATCCTTAAATTATACGCCTCTTTAATATTCACTGCTGAACTGGTTCCAATTTTACGAACTTTACATGTCATATACGAAGAATCTTAATCTGTTGCGATTCTCAAAGTGCCCTGAGCAGCTTCTTTGATGTGCAAAATAAACATCCTTTCGTCCAGCAAATACTCCTATCATGTCATAGATTGCTAGCACAGGAGTGTGAGGCACAACTCTGCTGAGTTCAGAGCCATGATGGCATACCTGATAATGAAGAGGCTGAGCGAAAGTTGCTACCATGAAGGATGGTAGCTCAAATGGGATCAGGCTGTCAGCAATAAAGTACATGTACTCAAACTTGAACTTGGTGTCGTGATCACCAGCTCAAGATCCCGACAGGAGGAACGAATTCTAACTCTACTTCGCATTGAACATTCACACTTTGTAACGATTATTAACTTATTATTCTTACACGTTACATTTAGCCCACAGTTCGTGTAGATTTTAAAATATGTCAACACGATTAAATTACTCTAAATCAGACACATCACGTATATCTCTATTACCTTTTTATTATTCTTTTCGCAACTCCATTAATAATAATCATCTTTTTCGGTCGTCATAGCAACCTTTAAATAACTATTTACTGTTACGGTAACTAGGAGTACCGTTTATACATTTAAAACCAACATAGATTTTCAGCCACTACGATTAAATCTTATTTCTTTATATTTTAGAATCAACAACATATTATCTCTTTTCTTCTTCTTCTACTTCTACTCAACAGATTGTGTACTTTTACGCACCGTTGCCCAAAATCAAGATACGAAAATGGAAGTAATTTATCGCATAGATATACAATATCGTTGTAACTTAACACACGGATTTCTGCTTCGTAGCGAAGACCCACCATTGTGTGCGGCCTATGAAGCTAAACAAAGTATTCAACATCTGCTTGTGAATTGTCTTCGTCATGCTCAACTTCGAGCTGGCTGTGCCTTACCAGCAGATTTACCAACATTGATTAGAGATGACCACCAAACGATCTCTCCAAGTATTTGTTTCTTTTTTACCTCCATGTCATACCTGCATTGCGATTGTCCTAGTGTTTATACCAGGGATGCAAATAAGCGACAAAATTTTACTCGCCCAAGAATAAAGCTACTAGCCCACATCCCACAACATAAACCATTTACTTACCTTCGGTATGATATTAAATACTTGCCCGCACCGATGAACCACTCGCCTCGGGCGAGTGGGCGAGCGGTTATTTGCATCCCTGGTTTATACATATTTCCTGCTTTCTCCTATGTGTTTGTTCCTCTATCTGTTGTCACGCAATGCATTTTTCGTTTCCAGCTCAATTGACAATCCCGACAAGTATTTGACTTCTTTTATCTTTGATACCAACTTCGGCCTTTCTTTACCCTTGCCGCGTAGTCCGGCAAAACAAGATTAATATCCCACTGTTACCAATTTTACCCTAGTCCTTTTATCACTGTATTTACATGTTTTCTATCTTATATTTTCTTCCATGGCAAACTTGTTACTGAATTTTAAACATTGACAGGCGGAAGAAGACCTATACAGTATAATGCATCCACTCAATCTCTTAGTGTTACTCATACAAAAAGACATTATACTATTATGTTCATTGTTTCTGTTGTATCTTGTATTTCAAAGGTTGTGTATTATTTTTAATACCTTGTGTGTGCACTACTCAAGATAACCGAGTAAGAATTATTTTTTTCAGCTTCAATTTTCATATGCCTTACGTTGTAATAGTGTAGTAAATTAAGAGTTCACTAACTAGTTGTAAGAGCATGGCAACGGGAAGGTTATTTCGGGACTGACTCCATCGCTTGTAACTCAGTGTAATGCCCTCTCTTCAAATGTATTAAGGGAAATAGAATTTTTGATAATGTCAATTACGTAAGAGATAACTATGCCTTGTGATGAATTACTGTATTCTCAACGAAAGCGAGCTAATTACATATTTAAACTCTTCGCTTTGATATTACATTTTTTTTCTGTGTTAATAAATTCAGAAATCTGACGTAATTTTTCTTGTTCGTTTAATGTAGAAGTTAAAAGTGCAGTTCAGTCAAACTTCAGGACTTATTAAATCCATTACTCTGGCTAATGGCTTGATGGTGCCTTTGGAACAAAATTTTTACTATTACATAGGCGCCGTTGGAAACAATTCAAAAAGTGAATATCGTGCATCAGGAGCTTATATATTCAGACCCAATGGCACAGACCCTATAGTTGTATCAAATAGTGCTAAAATAAAAAGTGTCTTTAAAGGTAAGTACTTGGTTAGTTTTATTTTCTTCTGTAACTAATAACAATAACAAATATAATAGTATATTCATTCCATTTTTATTCGACAAATTCTTTTCACATAAATATTTTTATTTCAATGAAACTTTCTATATGCATTCTAAAGATCATGTGAATAATAATAATAATAATAATAATAATAATAATAATAATAATAATAATAATAATAATGTCCCTGGATAGGTAAAATAAAATGTTGATACAAAACTTAAAAATGGCGATTAAGATGAAATAACTGTAGTATTGCGAAGAGTCTGGACAACGTAAAGCTGTTTATATATAATTAAGGCATGTTAATTCAATTCAGAAGAAAGTGATTTTGGCTGGTAAATCTGAGTCTGCCTTTAACTGATGGATGACCATAAAGAGCTTAAAAAAATAATAATAAATAAAAAAAATAAGGATCTCAGGTTGAGGATCAAGCATCTGAAGCTTCAACTTTTGATTGGTTTGTTGGAGTTTGGCATGAGAATTTATGCTCAGACACGTCACTTTGTTCAGCTCGGTGTCTTCTATCGATTGACTAGGTGTTATCTTTGCGCAATATTATAACCAATAATGAAAGTTTAAGAGTTAATCCTAATGTTGGGCTCTATCTCATTAACCATATTGTGTACTGTCATCTTGCAGGTCTCATACTGAAGTCTGATGACAATATCAGTTTCATCTTACAGGTGACAGGTTATCGTACAGCGTCAGTTTTTAAGTTTACAAAAAGAATAAGTTTTGCTTCATTTTCTCAATTGAGAAGTTTGTAACTTGAATGCTGATAACAAGTTCCGTACAGTATCACCTCAAAAGGTTTTTCTTTGCAAGTTATTCTCATCACAAGAGTTGCAAATATTACTTTCTGATTTTTGGATTTCAATAGGAATTGGCATCGTTTCATACCTCTCTTCTTTTTTTCTGGCTGAACGAAGTATGATAACTTGGCTCTATTTTTCATATTTGTGTTTTTGGTGGGATGTGTGTCTGGTATATATACATACGAAGTAAAATATGCAGGATGTTTCAAAACCACCGACCACGTTTGGGAGGTGATACCTCACACCAAGATAAGGCAAAAAGTATAGACCAACCTGGGTGCACAACTGCTTTCTTTCGGAGTTATGGGTTGCCGAAAACATGAAGAAATGGACTTTAAAGGTCCATAGCTTCAAAAGTACCTACCGTAGTGGGGTCAAGACTTCACTTAGGAACTAATATGTACGCTATCCAAAAGTACATATTTCAAACTCGAAGATACTCACGCAACAATTTTTATAGAGGGAATTTGACTACGGGCATATAATTTGAAGTACACACCAAGTCCTTCTATAAAAATTGTTGCGTAAGTACCGCAGGATTCTGAAACTTGGATATTTGGATAGGGTACATACTAGTTCCTAAGTGAAGCCTTGACCCGACTGCGGTAGGTACCATAGTTTTGGAACTATGGACCTTTAAAGTTCATTTTTTCATATTTTCGGCAGCCCATAACTCTGAAAGAAAGCATTTGTGCACCTAGGTTGATCTATACCTTTTGTCTTATTTTGGTGTCAGGAATCACCTCCGAAACGTTGTCGGTGTTGTTTTGAAATACCTTGTATAGTATATATATCATACATAGTAATTGCGACAAGTATTTCTATACCAAATTTTTAATCACAGCTTTTCTTCTAAACACACTAACACAAATAACTATTCAAGACAGTCGCCAACCAGCGCATATGAATTTAACACATATTCTGGCATATCACTTCGTAACAGAAGAAAATCTTGAAAACTATGTTGCATGTTCGTTGTATGCACAAGAATCAAACTCTGTCGATCACTTTGAGGCAACTCTTCCACGTGATCATCACAATGATTTCTATCACTCATAATGCCTGCCACAATTTCATCGCCATTTTATTATAAAACAGGATGAATTTCAATTACGTTTCAAAAATTAAGTTACATATACGCAGAAAGACGAAATTTTCATTCATTATACTGGAAGTTAACATTAAATTGGGAAAAGAGGGGCCCAAAAATAATTCATAATTTTAAAGCTTTCTTTATACTGAAATACGTTACTTTATCTGTTGTATGTTTACTTTCCAATAAATGTGTAGGTAAACCAGAAGTAGAACTTTACTAATAACACACGCAACTTCACTATAACTGAGCTCATTTCCTAAAAAGTACAAAATCCAATGGTAATAATGTTAGTCGCTCGATTACATCGGCTAAGATCTATAACCAATATGTGTATATAATTTTCATTTTATTGGTTAACATTCTGTAGTAATAGAAAAGAAAAGAATTGTCATGAAACATAGTTCACAGTATAACTTATTTCCCATATTTCTAAATCAATGGCTTTGGAAAAGGTGTGTTTTGGGAAACGGATAAAAATAAAGAGAATTTTTAATAAATGTCCATGTCGAAAATATATATGATAAACCAACATAGAAATAAAAAATGTATGCTAAGTACATCGTTACATATTAAATTCATTTAAGCAACGTACACGCAAAAAAGAAAATATTGCCCTTAAGATTTTTCGTTTATTTTAATCAGCTGTTGTCTTCTATACTATCTTCAGACAACATTCTAATACGCTCGAAGCACTCATTTCACGTACTTTAAATTCTGATCACTGAAAAATCCTTGCACTTCAAAGTTTTAGGTTCTTCCCTGCAGCTTTGTTCATGATAGCATAGAGTATAGAAATAGAAGTAAAAGAAATAAAAATAGCAGGGAAATATAACGGAATGAACTCACTGGGGAATAGCAGTAAAGATATACATTGTTAATTGATGACTGTCATTCGTTAAGTAGCGGTATCACATGCTGCGAAATGGTGGGGTCAAGTTGTGCGTTCTTTTGTTGTTGCAAACTTATACTGATATTTTTTGTTGGTGGTGTGGTGTAAATACTGGATATATTTTTTAATTGCCATGTTCCATACCTTAACCAACTCTTTATCTATATTAAATTTTGGATGTTTTAAAAGAATAAACAAAATTTAGAAAAAAAAAAATCTTTCATTTTAACTTTTTGCTCTAAAATAGATTATTGAATCTTTACATTGTGTTGTATTTCTAAAAGTTTTGAAAGACCTGTGACACACACTTTTACATTTTTGTCCGTCATGCCTATATAATCTTCCAGGTAGCTGCAATTTATCTCGTAAACTCCCGAGTTTTCATTGGGATCCATGTAATAACTATTAAAGAGTTTTGTCATAGAACGTACTTTATTAATTAATGCTGCAGTTTATCATCATTACTTCAATATTCTTATACATGTAAGTTCTTTTATTTATTTATTTTCTTTTCTTTAATCTGTTAGGGAAGCATGTGGAAGAAGTTCATCAAGTATTCTCTGACTGGGTGAGTCAGGTGGTACGTGTTTACAAGGAGCAGAATTATGTCGAATTAGAATGGCTTGTAGGACCTATCCCTGAAGGGTAAGTCAGTAACCATTGACTTCTGTGTTTTATCGCTGAAATACATATTAAACTTAAATAGAAACCCCAGTAGATGTACCATATGATGCTAGGTTACGAGTATAATTTACATTAGATCCGACATCGAATTCCTGCTAGAACATAGGCTTTTTTCTCATTACTTCATTCATTAATTTCATTATATAAGCGTCTAGTTTAATCATAGCATCAACTTTAGAACTTAAAAAAAAAGATATTAAAAAGTGTGATAGTAATGCAGTTTCAGAAAATGATCTTGTCGATGGGTAACCACTTCTTAGTAGCAATTAATTTTAAAAGTAATAAGAATTTCTTATAGTATATGAATAACGAAAATCTGTATTTACCTTAATGCATGGCTTGTTTTATACTAAGCTATATTTAATCCTCACATTTGCTGAGGACATCATTTGGCCAGTTCCTCAGAATTCTATAAAACATAATTTGCACCGAAATATCTAAAGAAATCATGTTTAATAATAAACTTGAGACAACTAAAAACACTTACAAATTCTAAAAGTAAAGCAACATTAGATGCTAACGTAGAAATATATATGGCAGCCATTGTTTGCTGACATTTTTAGAATATTAAAAACCTTTCTTATTAAGTTTGATACGTACAGCTGTACGATTACTCATTTAATGTACCTACAAATTTAAGTATACTATAATACAAGAAAAGAAGATGGATGTAAGTAAATGCAGTTAAGTGGAATGCTGAGGAACTGGGTTGGTGTGTTCACAACAGCTGTGTAGTCGAAATACAGCCAAGTATAATTACTATTAAATACTTGTTCAGATAAATAGGAATTCTATTATTCATTGTCATGAAGTGCGTAAATATGCAGACTTTGACTTATTGTTCTTACAGTATAGTTTTGACATGACCATGATGTAGTATTATTCTGTATTATACTTCAAAATACACACGGACTATAAGGCCCTACTTGGAAAAGGCATTTTCGGATAGACCTAAAAGCATATGAGAATTTACTGTAAGTTGGAATTTTAGATTAGCAGATCTAACTATTGTGGTTGATTTGGCTTAACACATTATGAAATTCACAGCGATGAAGTTTACTTTCTTAAGCAATATAATTAATTCATAAAGCAAAGAATGCATGATGAATGAATGATGTCAGCACAATCTTAATGTGATTGCTTTCGTCTTCACTTAAACAAAATTTGTTTCCAAGATCTAATCGATAATTATATTCTTGCCAAACATGTTTTTCTTCTATTTCTCTGAGTTTTTATCCTCTCCGTAGGGAATATTGTTAATGTAAAGCAAATGTTACGAGAAGCGGCCAATAAGTAATCTACTTAAGCACGAAAATGAAATAAGATTATTATGAAACGTATTATTTTCCAGAGTTATCCCATTTGACTAAACATAGGCCTATTTGGCCTTGTTAGCCTCAAGTAATCGAATACCTTCGGAATAGAAGGAAAATGTTGGTTGCCGAAACACCTTGTTACGTCTTTCTTGACTGCATTATTAAAAAAACTCGCGTAGGAATTAGAAAAAAAAAAAAAAAAAATGTGCCGAAACAGTTACTCTTTGATAGTGACTTGTAATTTGTGTGCAGTTTTGGTCTACGCACCAGCTAACAGTTTTCCACATAGTTTCTGTTTGACAGCCTTGTTAAAGACATCAGTTCTAGCAAACATTTGGTACGTCGACTTTTCTCAGTGACATTTCACTTCCTTTAATTATTGAAATATTAAAGCTGAGGATAGCACCTAGTTTGGACATGACAGTATACCAACAGTTTCTTATGGTTGAGGTTCTTATTATGTTTCGGAATAAATTGTACAGTTCTTGCCTTGTAAGTTGGAAGCTGTAACTGCGAAATATAGAGCACGTTCTCATATCAGAACACACACACACACAAATATAATATAGATTTCGCCAGTTTGAAGCGGAGGAGAGTGAGCGATAGTAGGGTTCATAACATTGGCCTTGTTTCTTCTTAATTAATTTAATAATTTAAATATCTTTTTCAGCATCGGGGCTATACTTTCTTCAGAGTAACTGATAAAATGTAGAGGGACAGAAAAATTTAATCTTTTAAATTTATCTTTTCAGCAATAATGTCGGCAAAGAAGTTATTAGTAAGTTTACTTCTGATTTGAAGACAAATGAGATATTCTACACTGATTCGAATGGTCGAGAAATGTTACAAAGAAAACGGAATTATAGACCCACATGGACGGTGAATATTTCAGAGCCTGTCTCCGCAAACTATTACCCTGTGACGTCTCGTATCGTGTTGAGAGACGCTGACAAGAAAGAAGTGGCTGTTCTCACAGACAGAGCACAAGGAGGTTCCAGTCTTAAGGATGGCGAAATCGAGTTGATGGTAAGATTAACTGTTTAAATTAAAATTGTTGATGAGCAAGTTCGTTGAGTTACCAAGTCTGAAACACAAACTAACCTCAATAAATTAACAAAATAGCTGGTGTAGTCAGCATATGTAATTAAATTAAAGTTAGAGATTATTATTTATATGGGGGGAGGGGAAAGGAAAATTAAATGAAATTTCTAATTTAACGTATCACAGTTATGTCCTTTAGACTAAAGGAGACAAATGCTTAAGAAAAGAATTAGTGGATGTGCGAGAGGAAACGGGAGAACTTACAGAAAACCTATGGCCACGTTGTTTCCACAACAAATTCACAAGGTTCTGGGATTGAACCAGGGATCCTCGCACTAGAAGTGAGCGCTCAATCACAGAGCCGCCATGCCCTATTCTCCATTTAAGCCTTATGGGACAAAGTAAGTTTGACATGTGTTTATATATTTTTATTGCCGGTGCTGTTGGTCTGAAAACAATATAACTAAATTGTGTATGGCTAAATACATTCAAAACACACAAAATAAGCTGTATTTTTTCTATAGAATTTCAATGGAATTAGAAAATATCGAATGCCCATTCATACCCGCGCGTGTATTTTGTTTTCGGATTGAGGGTACGTGCCTCGAATACAAATCCACTAGTGGTTCGAGTCTCACTGCAACCAGTACGTGCTGTCCCGCATTATCTCAGTGTTTTTTCATCATTGTAATTTTCAGAATTTTTATTGATTGGAATTAATATTCAAATTTTCACAATTTTATGTAATCTAGTAGTAGGTCGGTTCAGCTTTTTTTTAAGAACAAAGAATAAAAACTTCCGCTAACGCAGCCAAAATTTCGCATAATAGAAGAACCGATAGTTCCCTTTTCCATGTTAATTTTTGTAGTAAATTTATGAACCTTTAACTCTTATTACTGAAGTCCCGAAGTAAATTCTTTTCCTTCTTCATTCGCTTTATTTTTTTACAATTCTGATTATGTAAACAAAACTACTAGATGAGTATATTATATATTGATGAGTATATAATTGTCTATAGCTTTTTTTTAAACAATTAGATGAGATAGAGCAGTGTAATAATTGTAGCACTTCCTAAGTGCAATATGGAAATGTGTAGACAATCGGATAAATCAAGTCAACCCCAATGCTAAAGAAAAACACATTATATCGGTGTTTATTTTCCCGTATGTTAATTCGGCAATGGGTGAGCAGCCAGTTAGCAATAAATCGGATAATGTTCATCTCACAACAGGCTTCCCAGATGTCCCAATGTACATAAAGTGCATCAACTGGTGTGATTTTTCGTCAGTATAATAACTCTCAAAACGATGAGGCAGGCAAGCAGACGCACATGGCTGTGAGTTCAACTGTGTGCTAAAAATGATGGTCAACAGACTAAAAAGTTAATCTGTTGAGAGTTGCAATAACATTAACATTACAGGTGTTTTTGTCCTATGTCGTTCTTTAATATGTATTGTTCACTTAAATACAATTTCTGTAGTTGATTGTTATATCTTTTCATAACAATTATACAGGGTGTTAATGAACTATACCGACATACTATAAGAGGCGATTCCTCACGTCAAAATAAGAAAAGAAGTTTATATGGACGTATGGCAGAAAGTGCATAGTTTCAGAGCTAGGGCTATCCAAAATCGCGAAAAAGCCAATTTCAACAGGCGCTACTTCGTATTCTAGAAAGTGTGGATGGTGGTCCTTATCAGCGTAAAGCAAGCCACGCATACACAATCCAAAAGTTAAAGTGCATATTTCATTAATTTTCAATAGGTATACAGGGTATTTCCTACAGGGTGTAATTCTCAGATATGCTCTTAATAGAGTTTTCAGATACACCCTGATTTCAAGGAGGGTCCAAAGTAGGCAGAAGGTAAGCCTTGTCAACAATGGACATCCAATGCTTCGGAGGGAAGTCGGAAGGGTTAGGAATCGGCAGCTCCATGTTTTTTTTGTGTGTTCGGAATAATGTGTGATGTGATGTATTTCGTCACGGTATATCTCATGTTTTCTTCATTTAGAAGCGAGAAAGAAAACATTGCAGCATGCGTTTTACCGAGTACGAGAAACCGTGCTGTTGACGATCCTTAACACTTCCGACATCGCGCCAAAGGATTCTGTGTTCACTGCTATTAGGGCTTTATCGTTTGCCTATTTTGGACCAATCATAATGTCAGAGCATATCTCAAACTTCGGTTGATGGCATGTCTGGGAATTTCACCCTGTATGGAATACTCTGTACACCCACTGAAAATTAATGAAATATGCATGTTTGGATTCCGTATGAGTGACTTCCTTTACGCTGATAAGGACCACTATCCACAGTTTCTCGAATTCGAAATAGGGCCTGTTGAAATTTGTTTTTTCCGCAATTTTGGACAGCCCTAGCTCTGAACTTTTCCTCACAGATACATATGAACTTTTCTCTTATTATGATGTAAGGAATCACCTCTTACAGTTTGTCGTATAGTTCATTAATACCCTGTATATTAATATCCAGCTATTTTCTTTTTTTCTTTTTTTTTTTTTTTTTTTTTCATCATGTTACTTTTAAAAGTGCATTTTATGTTGACAGAAATACTTGTATATAATTCGGTTAATTCTAAAAAAAAGTATGCGCGCTATGCAAAGCCGTGTTGTTGAAGGTCTATAAACAATGGGTTTCAATTAATTTTTTTCATTGTAAAAATTGTACACAGTGAATAACCCCACTTTCTACTCATGTACTATTGTAACAAACAAAGCGCCATTTTCTTAACGTTTTATAATTTCAAGTTTCTTCTCTAATGTCAATCATTTGCTTTTAAAAAAATAAATAAAAAATCAACAGTATCTTCTTTGCCTTTTTTCACTTATATTATAAAAGGAAGTATGGTTTAAAGAACCTACGTATATAAGTTGCCATGGGAAAAGAAAGAACGTGTCGGGAAACCCTATCGAATGCTTAGTGCATAAACTGTCATTCTCATATCACTAACCAATACTCGACTCGATTTATGCATTATTTGCATCTATAATTCGTAAATAACTCCCGTTATGCAAGGTATTCCTGTATATGCAATTTTCGTAATTGTCTGAAACATGGAATAGATAATTTTTATGCTTATAAAAAGCTTGAAAATGTCCAACATCGGCAGTCAGAAATTAAATAAAGTTTATTTAATTGTAGTTCATTTTCAAAGATCAATAGACAATCCATATTAAGAGGATGGAATCGGGGATAATGATCAGAAAGTATCGGAAATAGTATGAGTTAAAGAATTTTCTTTGTCGGCTAATTACGGTGTAGGGCAATGGAAGTAGTGTAATAAATAATAAATGAAGATAATTGTGCATGTATGTGTTGATATCTTTATGCAGTGCCACTGGTAGTAGATGAGTGACCATATTCTTCCCTTGATCTTAATCTAGTGAATATATAGAATGAGATTTAACAATCATGTCAGAACAAACTGTATTAATTACATTATTATTATTTCTACTTGATTATACTTACGCAGTCCAAATAAATTAAAGCTGTCGGAAATAATAGAACTTTTTTTTCGTTATTCTCTCTTATAACACAATATACGATTACTAGCACAAGTAAATGCCCGTGTTCTTTTATAACTTCAAAACGAATAACTGTAAGCATCGGCTGTATTTGATGCATAGATGTTTGTTTTCTTTCAACACCAATTAAAACTACTAGAAATGATCATTTCGTTCAGAATTTACTGATAGAAGACCACGTAGACCAGTCATTTCCAACTCCCGACTGTATGACCTAGGAGTTGGCTTTTATGATCAGAGTCAAGAGTGAGAGAAGAGGTAGAGAGAAAAAAAAGGGGGGTAGGGGAACGAGGAAGATGGAATGGAATAAAATAAGGTTAGCAGCGATTAATTATGAATCCAGAAGTAGTGTATCTGCAAAACCATCGGCTACACCTTTTTACCTGTCACTACTGTCTTGTATCAACACTAGCTTACCTGCCTTCTTCTTGCTCTGTGAGGAGCTTATTAAAAGCCCCAGCAGCAAAATGTGATGTCATGGAGCCGCAATTGCAAATGACTATTCTAGACGAATTGATTGATAGATTTGCAGGGTCTATTAGTAGCAAAGCTATACAGGGCGAGATCTGAACCACTGTAGGTCAGCCACTTCCCACCAGGACTTGAACCCGAAATCGCATGCACCAGTTTTATGCCTTTTGACGAGCAAAGAGGACGAATATCTCAATGAAGTAGTTTTGTGTGTTTGTACTTCTGTACCACTACCGTAACTACCACCCGATTTATGTTAACGTTGATATTTCCTTATGCAATACTATTATTTGTTGTGTCATTATTACAGTGAATTCGTAGGTATTGACTGAAGTGAGCATGACGTTTTAGGTATTTCTAATGAAAATGGGGAAAAATACGAGGTCAATATCTTTTTCAAAAATTTAACTGTTCTCACGTAGTATTTTCTTTTCTTCTTTTGTGTTTAGGTGCATAGAAGGCTGTTTCATGATGATGCTTTTGGTGTTGGTGAAGCATTAAATGAGACAGCATACGGCACAGGCCTTGTTGCTAGAGGTCAACACTATCTTGTTGTTGGACAAGACACAGGAAGTTCACCATCTTTAACGGCAGAACAAAGGTTAATAGCAGAAGAAAAATTAATAACGCCATGGATTTTCCTTACACCTACAAAACTATCATTTGAAGAGTGGAAGAAGACGTATAAAACAGAGGTAAATAATTATGTGAAACTGTAAAGCTATACTGTGGAGTACTTAGTTGTGTGTTCAACACATTGACAATGTAGAGTTCCACTGTATCATGGATAGTTTTGCTTTCATTCTTCAGTAACCCGTGGAGTAGCTCTCACGTATGAGAAAACTTTCAAACTAGCGAACTTTTTTTTAAGTATATTTGAATACCCGCCGACTACAACTCAAAATAGTTTTGAGGGGAATTACAGAGCTGTTGCCTTCAACGAGCATTTTTGTAGTAACTTTTCTAATTTTGGGATTGCCTCCTCTTTACTTAAGATCCAACCTGTGTGTTCGCACTCATTGACTACAATTATTACCTTCCCTGATGAAGTGAAATAAATTATTTCCTCACAATCTTCTCGCCGCTCTTCTGGTCCTGATAATATCAACACAATTTTCCTTTGTAATACAGCGCACTCACTCGGCCACGCTCTGTCGTTATTATTCAACAGGTGTTCTTTTTTACAGAAGGTACCTTTCCCAATTTGTGGAAGGTTGCCAATATTATACCTGTCTTCAAGTGTGGAGATAGAAAACAAGTTTCATCCTATAAACCAATTTCTCTTCTCTCTTCTGTATATTCTTTGTGAAAAAATAATAAAAGACAGATTATTTATCTTTGTCAGACCTTTTTTTTAAGCAGCTCTCAGCATGGTTTCCTACCTGGACGTTGATGACTGTAAACTCTTTAGTTATTAATTCTGTAGGCGATGCATCTTCATTGCAAGCTGACATAGATATGTTAAGTAACTGGTGCTTTACCTGGAATCTGTCTTTAAACCCCAACAAATGGTCTATCCTTTCTGTCTCTTTAAAAAAAGAGTGTACTTCGCTAGACGTATAATGTCAACAACGTACCGATCAAACGTGTTTCGTCTCAAAAAGATCTAGGTGTTATCTTTGTTTATATTAATTAATTAATTAAAAAAAACTTTGCGAATCACATCATATCGTCCTCATCCAGAGCTATAAAACTACTTGGTCTGCTTTTTAGAGTTCCTGAAATACAAGGTCTCCCTGCCCTTACAATGTTTTATAAGGCTTCCATCTCCCCGATCATTGAATATTGTTCACCTGTATGGAATATGGCAGTATCTACTAATCTATCTCGCATTGACTCGGTCCTAAACTTCTTTCTTGCCATAGTCAGATCTAGAATTCCTGAGTTGTGATCACTCAAGGCAGGAATTAATGTCTTTAATGAAACTGTACCCCTGACAAACGACGCCGAGCTGCTGACTTGCTTTATCTATCTCGTAAATTTATTAATGGTAACATTGACTCTGAGTTCTTTCTATCGCAAATTAACTTTCAGGTTCCTCCGCGGCAAACTCGCTCTCTTAATTTGCTAGCTTACGAAACACCTAGGTTATCAAGTGTCAAGCGCCCCTTGTTTTACAGATTAGCGCACGATTACAATACTGTTTCAACAGATCTTAACATTTTTACTTCTGAACGAAACTTCAAAACTCAACTCAAGAGAATATTGTATATTGAGAGGTGAACCTTCTTTTTTGTATTTGTTTTGTTAATTATTCTGTATTCTCTATTTGTTTGTTTGTTTTTATTTTCTATGATGTTATCTTTTTGTATGTTGATCACTTTGAGCCAATTGCCCTTCTGCTGTATGAAACTTAGTGAACAAATAAATAAAAATAACAGTTCTTTCTAAGTTGAAAAAAAAAAAAAAAAAAAAGGTGCAGGCCATCGTATTGAAGTTTCTCGCTCTTATTTTCTAGGATTAGATTTAGATTTCTGGGCTTTCGGCATCTATGGTCATGTTAGCCCCGTCATGAGGGATGACGTCTCTCAGCGATCATACTATCCGAGGAAAGGGAAGGAAGGAAGAAGGAACTCATTTTCTAAATTGCATCATGAATCATGCCGTATTTTATGGTTGCTTACTCAAATATTTATTTCTGAGATTGTTATAGATGTATTTCAAAGTAAATCATCGTTCCGTAGAATTCTTAGAAAGAAATGGATTATGTCGTATTGTAGGGTTAATAATAGTGATCAAAATCATTATACATGTATCAAAAACGACCGGGCAAAATTCGCTCCATCACCATCTCAGGAAAATAGATTACATATTATATTATAAGATTGTTACTGTAATATACGAGGCAGTACCAAAAGTATGTACTATTTTCCCATAAATATCTCTGTTTTTAGTGTCCAACACAATTTCCGTCCATTTCTACATACTACTGTAATCTTCGTATCCCACTATCAAAAGCATCAGAAAATTCGTTTTGTGGGGCATGTTTTAAGACACAGGAAAATGTCCCTTTCAACCACGTCTGGACTGAAAACATCTCCCTCGCAACGAATCCTTCAGTTTTGGAAACGGATAGAGGTCACTAGGGAATAGTTCTTGAGAGCAGAATGGATGAGGGACAACTTCGATGCACTTATCTTGTATTTAAAAACAAAAACAACAAACAAACAAACAAAAAAAAAAAAGCCTTTTTATTCGAGAAATCATCATTTCTTTGTCCAGCTATCGAGGTACCTAACGTGAACCTACCTTTGTAAGTTGCATGTCAATTATTCCCGAAAGAATTCTGTAAGGTTATAGACCCTTTTGTTCTCCCCAATCAGTTGCCCCCCCCCCCTTTTTTTTTAATCCATGCATCCACTTTCGCACAGTACAGTCAGCAGAGACAGTGTTACCACAACCATCCTTCAACTGACGACGAATATCGATGCCTTTTCCAACAAGTATACAAAATGTGTCTATTATGTACACTCATGTCCAAAATTATTGTCGCATGTCTATAAATATATTGTTGTAGGAATATAATTTGATAACGATTACGTCCGGTATTTCTTATAATGTTTGTATGTGTGTAATCGGCAAATATATATATGTTGCAAATTTCCTTTCTAAAGAGCAGTAAATAAGAACAATAAAACGAAAATAAAATTTTCTTGTCCATTTAGCAACAATTTGTTTTACTCATTCTAATTTTATAATTATTTTCCTATGAAATTTACCAAAAAAATACCTTTTTCGATTATATACACAGTATCAGTATTAAAAGTAACCTGCAAAATCAGATTATATGCTTACAAGACTGTTATAGATATGCGACAGTCATTTTGGACATGAGTGTACCTCTATGAAGAAATTCATCATCTTTCTTTTACAGGTGAATATATTATAAACGCATATAGTTAGAAGCTTGAAATTTTGTATAGTTACACCTGAAAGTCTAAAGTTCAGTATTCTTCAATTTCACTAAAATACTCTCACGCTTTTTGGTACACACCTAGTACGATGAAATACGAACAAAATTTCTGTAAGCGTACTTCCAAAATAGATCAATCAAAAAATTATATTCAGCTTAAAATTTTCACCTGATAACTGTCAGCATTTTCTTACTGTCACAATATTTTGCTAGGAATATGAAAATTAAATGCTGAATTCGTCTTTTGATTCCACCGAAGTGAAGCCAGTCCTTGTAGAGATTCGATCCTTTCGTTTCGCTGAAGGATTTGTTCTTTTGGAACGAATCGTTCCGAAATTACTCATCGCTAGTGAACGTTCAGAATTGTTCCAAATAATGGTATTTCATAGCATTTTTTTTTTTTTTTTTTCATTTTTATATTTATGAACTTGAGTCGGGACTATGAAGAAAAACCCGGATAGCTTAGGTTCATACTATTTTGTAAGTAGTAGACTTCAAATACTCTATTTGTTGTATTGTCTTTCATTTTTCCGATATTTAGAAAATTGCAATTGCAATCGCAACCGTAATAATAATACTCTCCAAATTCTTTGATAAAAACTTCGAGCTGGATAATACTTTTTGTGAGTGTGTGTGTAATAAGATGAATCACAAAAGTATTCGTTTACAACTCATAGAATAGTAAATGAGACTGGAGAAATGTAATTTGAAAGCAGTGTTAGAGAAATATTTGAACACTAATATTAGATGTTTTACAGTTTTCTGGATTGAAGACTGCGCTTCCTCCGAATGTTCACTTATTAACACTGGAACCATGGAAAGGAGCAAGCTACATCCTACGTTTAGAGCATCAGTTAGAGAAAAATGAAGATCCAAAACTATCTCAACCTGTTACGGTTAATCTTCAGGTAAATTCCTTATATTTATATTTACACTGGTATTAAATCTGAAGCAGTGAAGAACAAATATATATTTTTTAAAAGGAGTTTATTAGAACAATGATTGTAGAAGTTAATTTCTAGTAGGAATCTGGATGCATTAATTGCGCAATGGACAGTAGTAAATTTTAAGCTAGAAATTAGTTGCAGTAAGCAGTGCCCTTTATGAACAGCCTTCCTCAAAAATTGTTCTTCCAATCAAATTAGTGAAAGATTATATATTGGACACTTTTCTTTCCGAAGAAAGTTGTCCAATTTACAGAGTAATATTTCAGCTTATATATTCATGTTCTATTGTATGTAGAACTGGCTAAAAATGTTAATATAAGGAAAAGAATAAGAAAACTAATCGCTAGACCGGCGAGAAATTGAACCCCATCTCTCGCTTGTGAGACGGATACAAAAAAGGTTAAAATATTGCTCTATACAGTGGCTAAATAAAGACTGCATTACATGTTTTAATGTTCGTTTTGCAATCTTATGTAAGAAATTAGAACATAATAATTGGAAATACAAAGCAATTGATATGTAGGTGTTGAGTTAAGGTTTAAAACACGATCAACGAAAAAGAATGAGAATAGTTTTCATCGAAACAAAGATGGGGATGTGTTCAACAAATCTGTGCTATTCTTGTGCAGTGTATAAATATATACTGTAGATTCACCATTTGTGGTTCAATCTCAGCGTGAGTACAGAATAGTTTAATTTTATTCGCCTGAAAGACTGAAATTTCGTCAGAGTTAATCTTATGTTAAAATCAGTTACGTGCATTTGATTGTGAAGTACTATACTCTCATACGTATGTGTGATTGAAAGTCTTCCTTTCCTTTGAGATTTGCGTTAAGCTTATACGAAAACAAAATGTTCCACAATATACTTAATAAGGAGATTATTATATTACTCTCTATTGAAAAGAAAGCAAATTATTTATAGAGAGAAAGGAGAGACGTAGCGTTATTTTCTTCTTAGGAGAAAGTATTTTGTTTAAATACTTTATTTATATTAACGCGTTACTCTACTCAGATTAAACGGCGCTTCTACGGACACTGTCCTTGAGACATTCTGTATTGAAGAATTTTTACATGTCAGCATGTTTTAATACTCCCGTACTATTCGTTGGTTAGATAATAAACCGTAACTTTCAAATAATTCCGTGGGGAAAAAAAATAACATCGGTTCATATCCGCTGAATATGGAGTCTGATAAATGTCGATGCTATAATGTTTACAATAGACCAAGACAGTAACACAATTGCAAAAATATCCGTAATACAGATTCTGTACGACGCAGATATGCACATTTTTTGTTTGAAAAATGACATTCCAAATATCGAACAGAATAAATTCAAGAAATTTCCGCAATAAGCAGATATGACTTGATCAAAATGGCCGAATAATTGTTGATTTTTTTTCCAGTGGAAATGAATTAATGTCTCATTTAGCTGATTTAATACCTAATGACGTCTTTTTGTTTCACACATGAAAAATAAGGTGCGTGGTGAGCGATTTAGGAGCTGTTGAGACATTCCGTTTCGAACTGATGTAAAAAACGAATAGGCTTAAACAAACATAATGTAAACATTGAAATGAAATGAAAAATGAAATGAAATCTTTGAGTTTTACGTCCCACGGTTATGCCGGTTAGGCTAAAGACGACGGTGATTATGAGAAATGAATGAAATGGTGGAATGAAGAAAGTGGGAGGAAACGGGAGAACCCCGAGAAAACCCACGCACACGGTGTTTGTCCACCACAAAGTTCACTTGGCGGGAGCAGGGTTTGAACCCGAGACCCCATGCACCAGAGGTGAACGCTCTACCACTGAGCCACCGCGGCCCCCGTAAACATTGAAAGTTCTATTCTTATGACTGTTATAATTTCGGAGCTAGACTCCCTCTAGTGTATTAATATTTATAGAACATTTAAGCAAAATCCTTGCAAAAACTTACATTTCACTTTTATATATATATATATATATATATATATATATATATTTCACTGTGATGTGATAAGCTGGGGAGTTAAGAAGTACCCTAACCTGTAGCTTTCTATACCCTTGTACTTCCTTTTTCAAAATTGTGCAAATACCAGTTTCACAGCGATACAGAAAATAAAGTAACCGTGGTCAAGTAAAACATTAACAATTCCGTAATAAAAATCAGTATTAACATCAAAACATGAAAAATATGTACAAATACCTTTTTGTGCAAGAACTACACTGCAATGTAGACAAAAGTTTTAAGTGATCCCTTGTACAGGATTATGTTTATTTTATTTTGAGCGTCTTCGCTTGGCTTGCCTTTTGTAGGTTACATCTGGAGCATCCCTTGCAATAGTCCAACAGTAGTCGGCCAATATGTTAGAACTCCACTTTCCCTCATATCTCTTCTCCATGGCTGCAATATCTTGATGGAAACGCTCATCATGTTCGTCACTTACTGCTCCACAATCTTCGGGAAAGAAGTCTAGATGTGAATGAAGAAAGTGGAGTTTCAGAGACATATTGCAACCAAGATTTTCGTAGCACAATAACAACTTTGCTACCAGTTGTTTGTAATTTGTTGCTCGGTGTCTTCCCAAGAACTGTGAACACTCTTCAAGCTTTCCCACGCAGCTTTCTCCTCACCTTGGAGAATTTCGTCGAACTTGTGATCTTTGAATAATTGCCTAATCTGTGGCCCTATGAAAACACCCTCTTTAACTTTGGCATCACTTAATCGAGGGAATTGTCCTCCTAGGTACTTATAAGCCTCATCCTCTTGGTTCATGCTTTTAACAAAACTTTTCATAAGACCTAATTTAATATGTAGAAGCAAAATTCGGTTACGATCTACCAGTGGTTCATGTTGCACATTTTTCACTCCCGGCTGAAGAGTTTCTCTGGTACGCCAATCACTTATGCGGTAATGAGATCCACGATCTCTACTGTCCCATTCAGATATAAAGCAACAATACTTTGTATACCCTAACTGCATACCTAGCAACAGTGCTATTACTTTAAGGTCACCACAAATGAGCCACTGGAAATCGTAATATTTAATGGCCTGAAGTAAACGATTCAAGTTTTCATAAGATTCCTTCATATGAACTGCGTAACCTACAGGAATTGAAGGAAGTTCATTTCCAATATGTAAAAGCACTGCCTTTAAACTCACCTTGGACGAATCTATAAAGAGCCTCCACTCCGTAGGTTCGTAATTAATTTTAAGTGCCCTCATGAGACCATTTACATCTGTACATGCCACAAGTGTGTCTTCCATAGTAAAAAATGAAGTGAACATCTTCTCCCTATTCCGATACACTGAAATATTTACTTTTTCCTGCAATAAATTCTATTGCTTTAAGCGTGACGCTAAAATTTCGGCTTTGCTTTTCTAGAGGTCCAAGTCTCTGATTAGATCACTTAGTTCCTCTTGAGTAAGTCTATGTGGTTCACATGGAGGTTCTACAACAAACGTAGGGTCCTTCGAAGTACTTGATTCAGGAGCTTCAACTTCTTGATCATCATCAGAAAAAAGATCATATTCTTTAGGTGGGTCAGGAACAGGTAGTCCTTCTCCATGTGGAACAGGGCGCATTGCAGAAGGAATGTTAGGATAGATCAAGGCCCGCTTCTTCTTCGTGGAAATTCCCTTCTTGACGGAAGGAACCATACAAAAATAACAGTCTCTGATGTGGTCGCTTGGCTCCCTCCAAATCATGGGCACTGCAAAAGGCATTGAGCGCCCCTTCCCATTAATCCAATTTCTTAGATTGCTGGCACAAGTGTTACACACAATGTGGGGTACCCAAGATTTATCTTGGTCTCCAATTTTACAACCAAAGTAATATTGATAGGTTTTTCTTATTAGTGGTGTTATAGTCTGCTTTTGTGAGGAAAATGTCACTTCCCCACACACGTAGCAGAAGCTATCCGCACTGTTTACACAATTTCGCGGCATTTTTGTTTATTGAAATCCTCAAAATGTCACTTGAAATAGTTCCGACAACTATTTAAAAATATACATTCGAAATACCAAGCGTACTTGTAGTTGTATTTTTATGTCCTGCACTACACAAACGTCACACCCAAAACGCTGATAACTGCACTAAACCTGTCTTTTCTAACAATAGCAGAACACTACTGAGATAAGGAACACAATGAAACCAAGCGTTCATATAATTTCTCCAATATTGCCGGATCAGTGTAACATTTTACCCCAAACGAAGCGAATATATTTATTTTTAAAGCGTTATTATTAGACATACCTGTAAAACGAAAAGTAGAGCTAATATTCGAAAATAACTTTCAAATTCGTGATCAGCACCACAAAATCAATAATTAGCTGATTTTGTTCAATTTACATTTTCGTTGTTGAACACTGTTATCTATTATTCATTTCGAATTTCTGTAGGGAATTGCGGTGGCTTAGTGGTAGAGCTTTGTGGTGGACTAACGCCTTGTGTGGGGGTTTTCTCGAGGTTCACTCGTTTCCTCCTACTGTCTTCATTTCATTTATTTTCATTATCACAATCTTTTCTTAGCTTTCACAGCATAACCGAGGGACATAAAACTGAAAGATTTTATGTATTTGTTTTCGAATCGCGAATGTAAGAATACGTATTTAAGAATGTATCTGTTTTTGTTTGATTCGTGAATTCAATTGATTCACGTGAATTTACGATATAAAATTTACATACATTTCAAACTTAATACATGTGCGTGGTGTTAAAGTGAAATAGTGTACACTATGTATACTGTGTAAACTGATATATACTAAGAGTAATTGTGGTGTTAGGATTCAAATTATATTTCATAAAATATGAGATTCAAGTGGAAACCAATATAAATTAGTCGTGGCAGTGCAAAGCTGACTTGTTAAGAAATCTTTCGTAATAAATTTGACTCGGTATCTTTATTGTTTGTATATGGAATAATTTAAATATTGTATACAGTGAGGAGGTTCAATAACTAGTACCAGTGACATAATTGAACCCTTTCTCTGTAATCGTAAAATTAGAAGAACATAATGTACGCTAACAAACGAACCCAATTCAGTCACGGGTGCTATAATTAAAACTTTTACGGCAAAGTGACTGTACTTTAATGAAGGTGATAGAGAGCAAATTATTGTGTGCAGTTTTACAATATGCCCTTTAATTAAATAATAATAAAACTCCCTCTATTTACTTTACATCCAAATAACTCCTTAGACTTTCGATACTCTTAGGCACCACCTACGCCATTAGCAGAAACGTGGCACGGAGTCGTTTTCAGTGGGCGGAGCTTAAGGACTTTTCAAAGTCCATTTACTTCATTAGTATTGCATATATATAAAGAAATATTTATTTATTCCGCCCACTGTTCTTTTAAATTAAAATAGTGGGAGTCTGCATTATCCAAATGCAGCGTTGAGAAAATAGAGGGATATCTTTAATAAATTCCTCTTTTAAGTGTTTTTTTTTATTATTATTATTATTTTTTATTTGTAATTAACTGACGTATTGAGAAAAACATTTAATTATTTGTTTATACTAATACACGAGTTTGTATTAATATTACAAAAATAAAGGGAGTGTAGTTCCATTGCTTTTTGTTCGAGATTACAGTTGAACACTGTAAAATTCATTACCGTCAAATGGGGTGAATAGAAACACATTTTTGGCTATATGGGTATATAAGTTTGGTGACGTTAAAGATTTCGCGTATCAGATTATTCCAAAAAACCGGTCTTAATATGCTAATGAAGTTAAGTAAACGTCATATTAATTTATCAACTCCACTTTTCTCCACCTTGATTTTTCTGAATGTTTCTATTCACCCCATGGGTAGGGGTGAATAGAAACAATGACTTTATTTTCATTTTTGTTTCTTTTATACTATTGGAAAGGTAAAAAGAAACAGCGTGTTTGTTGAAACGAACTATTTATTTGATATCTGCAAGATATAAGTTCAATAAGACCAATATTATCAAAGTTACAAACTTATAAAACAATTCAATGTACAAAGTAGGTACAAACGATCATACAGTTTTGATGATATTTGAAAAAAAGACTTAACCACTGAAATCACTAGGGAAACTTATCATATACTTAAAGAGTGCTGACGAACTCCTAATAGGACCCGACAGTTTCGTCACAATATCCTCATGATTCTTCAGAAGTTCCTGAAAATTTCATTGTTTTTGGTGCTCTTATAAAACACTCTCATATATCCCCCATGTTCACAATTTCGCACTTGGGTAGTGAATAGCCTCACCGAGTATTTTAGCTTCCCATAAACCTTTACCACAGCAAAATCACCAGCTTTAGAAAACCATCATCTAGTTCGTGATCGTCTGGAATGTTGTCTTCTGGAGTGTTGTCTTTCTCCTCTTCCGACAATACACGGGTTAAACTTAAATCTTTGTCATTATCGTGAAGAGAATAATAGTCGGAGCTCTTTGATGACGAGTGTTTTACATGCATCAACTTTCTTGTTCGTGAGAGATCCGTTCCGTTGCTGTCGGAGTAAGAGAGCCCAGGTTGAGTTTCGTTGTGATTTGATGAAAGTGTATCATTTTCAGAAAACAAACCAGAATTCTTACCAGAAACAACATCTATTCGTACTCTCTTCTTCCGTTGTTTAATTTTTTCATTTTCTGGCATGCTCTTGAGAAGATCCATAAGGGAACGGTCTACAGTTGGAGATATTTCTTGCTGTTCTGTTTCTTCTCGTCCAGCGTCTCTTTTTGTCAGTATCCTCAGTACTTGGTCTCGAGAAAGGGGAAAAATTCCACACTTTTCAAATCCAGCCCTTATATTTACCTCCTTCACTTTGTCATTTTTTTTTTTTTTTTTTTTTCATATAAAGAAGACTTGGAAATTTGTTTTTAGAGATGGTTGATACATTCCTATCAGGTCCTTTTTTCCGCTCCTCAAGAAGTGTTTCTATTCACACCATTAATTAAAAATCATAACAATAACCCAGTAAAGTTAAATTTTGATTACAAATAATTTATAAAAGGAAAACTTTTACTATGAACCTCATTAAATGAAGCAACAAGCTACAAAATAAGCATATGTTCAAATTTAACAAATATGAAAATGTCATACTTACCAAGAAAGTTTGCGGAGCGCCAAAATATCGTGTAGGATTTCAGTAACATATTAACGCTGCTGCCGTCTACCTCAGTGTTTCCAACTCACTAAAACATTTTGTCTCTGCTGTGAACACTATAGCCAAGCCATATAAGATTATGTTAAGAAATTCCAGTTTTGTTGATTAATTTATCGTCCAGATAAATCCAAAACTAATCTGGAAGTTTTTGTTTTTATTCACCCCCCATGTTTCTGTTCATCTCATTTGACGGTATGCATGATTCCCACACTTTTTTTTTCTTCTCGATTGTATTGTGTTCTGGAGATCTCTTGGTAAATGCATATTTTAAATCAATTCTGAAACTAGACGTGTACTGAAGAACAGGATTGAAGATGGTAATTCTAATCACATTAAGGCTATTATTTCAATCTAAGTTTTGAAGTATATTTTTGAGGGTGGGTTTTATTGGAGACTTTTTAAGTCAATACAACAAAAAATGTTAGACAGGAACTAATATAGTGCATCAGTTCACTTAAATCATGTTGGTCATTCGGAGATGTTTTTATTTAGTATTAGCATGGTGTATTTTGGGACACATTCTATTTTATCGAGCAGTGTTGAGAAAGAAATACATAATTATGCATTTTAATTATAGCTTCTTTTTAAATTATCTTTGCAGGACTTGTTTATACCGTTCACAATAACATCTGCTCAAGAAACTACGCTTGGTGCCAACCAGGTGCTTTCTGAAAACAGCAGACTTGAATGGATGTCAGAAACAAATCATATAAATGATCTCACTAATTTTGATATGGTGGAAGAAAACGCAGTACCTCTGGATAGTAGTTTGTCTGTCACATTAAATCCTATGCAAATAAGGACATTCATTATATCTGTAAACAGAACATAAGTTTGAGGAATGAAAAGATTGTGGACATTTATAATTAAATTGTTTTAAAATTGTGAAATTCTGATCAACATTCATGTGGGTTTGTTTATAATGCGCTTTTTTATACATTATTTTAATTGTTCTGGTTTAATTCATAATAAATTTTAAATGATTTTTTTTACACACAAAAGAATGTCCGTTATGTTAATGTAATTTCAGTGAACAAGAGAACAACTGAGTAACAATTTTTCCATCTTCTTTTCTTAAGCTCTTATAATCTGTAACTAAAATAATTAGATTTTAGAAGTTACTGGTTGAAATGCCTGTTCTTCAAATGGGAAGAACAGATTTGAGTTCACCCTAAGGACAAATTTTGATGAAAGTGCAATGATTGGAAAACACTTTTTTTTGGGGGGGGGGGAGGGCATACATTTGGGATTCCTAAACCCCCTTAGAATGTATGGTATTCAATCAAAATTAAATGATGGAATATAGTTGTCACCTACCTCGAGCTAGATATTTAAGTTTATTTCGAACGTTTCAGCTGTTTTCCCATGATCCGATCCCACACAAGATCAGTTCAATTTTTATATGGATGAAGTATACTTTTAATTCTAAATAAAGCTTGTTCGGTCTTACAGTTGCTCATCATCAGTTCTCCCCCCAATATTTTGAAGAAAGAAATGAAAGGCTGAAAAACTGGGTTGATGAGCATTCACGTGAAGATATTTTGTACAATTACAGTTAAAAGCTTCCGGAGCATTAATTAAGTCCTTAGCCCCCAGTGTACCTTAAAATGTACAGCTTAGTTTCTAAGTTGTTGTACATATGTTGTATACTGTATGTTGTGATCTTGCACACATTTGTCTTATAGGGCCCATACACGGTCCACGGTTTGTGCAAACAGTTTGATCATGTATGGTGCTGTATGAACTGTTTGCGCAAACATTTTTTTATATTGAACTCGTTCGGAAATTGTTTACACGAACATGATGTTTGCGCAGTCACGTGGATCGTGTATGGGCATGTTTGTGCAAACACGAGGTTTATTTCCGAGTAGTAGTCCTAGTGTACAAACGCTTATTTCTTGCGCTGTGGTGTCAATGAATAGGATTAAAGAATTCTGGCGAAAATTTATTGAACTTTATCGAAATTTACCTGAACTGTGGAAGGTAAAGATATAAAAACAGGAATCTGCAAAATGCAGCCTCCGCACAGAAGATAACGCAAGTCCACAGTCGAACTTATCTCACGCTCGGCTATTATATTTTGATGACTTAACTTGACCGTTTCTTGAACCACTCTTCCATCTACACCCTCTTCTTCCTTTTTGGTTTTATGGTCTTTCCCCTTCCAAAGAACAAGCAATTGCTATCGTTAAACAAGCTGCTTCAGTGGATATATTTACGCGATCGAACTCAAAATTGAACTGAAGTTTGTGCAAACAGTTGAACCGTGTATGGCCGAGTGTTTGCACAAACCGTGGATCGTCTATGGGTCCGTTTGCAATTCAGGTATTGAGTTGATTTATACAGGATTGCTTCATTTTTGTGTAAGTTCAAAATAATATTGAAGTGATTTCTTCTATCTCCCAAGTTTAGCTCACCTTTTCACTCTGTTTTACGTAATTCACTTACCCCCCCCCCCTCCCTTCTAAAGATACTATCTTATATGATTTGGAACATACATTGTTGCAAATGAAGCATTGATGAATTTGCATGTATTTGTAAGTGGTTCATTTATGTTGTGTTTGCGGTAGTGAAAAATGTCGGTGTACCTCTAAAGGCACGCTTGTCGTTAACAGGAGCAGATTTTCTGGTTCGCACTTCTGTTTTAGAACACTGTTGACACCATAGAGAAACGAGTTACGTAACTGAAACCACATTACTATTTATCTACTCACTCAGTTTGCTACGGCTACCCCTAGATAAACCTTGGCCACATACTCAATATTTGTCACTTCAAGAAATTTGTGACGAATTAGGAACAACATTTGCAGACAGTAATTGTCATGAAAGTAATGTTGTTACCACCTTCAGGAGATGCACCTGCAGAGGAAGAAGGATTTTGTGATCTTGATCCAGCGTATGTCAGAGAATTTTTGTATCAGCTGAAATTCATGCTGCAGACAATGAAGCTTCGTGTTCTAAGAAATAGAGTTGCAGAGAAAGTTTAAAAATAATAATAATAATAAAATGTGAATTACTTCTAAAGTGGGAGAAAATGGATACTATTCATTCGAGTGGTATGGAAAATGAATACATCAACACAGCTGAAGAGAGGTTTGAAAAGAAAAGTGAACACATTCACGTCCTATGAAGTATTTTAGTAGATAATGTTCGAATAAATGATATATTTGATGTTTCCCCTGGCTGGAGTTTTTGCGTTGTTCAGATAGATGTACAATGAAATAGAGCACCGCTATTGGTTAGGATTAGCAATTCGATTTTTGGACTCAGTATTTATGGTTATGTTTGCCTACCAGGTATGAGGGATGACGTCCCTCGGCGATCACACTGCCCGGAGAATTAAAGGAAAAAGGAATAGAGAAGAAAAGAAAATGCCTGGGAGCATTGTGAAGTATCATCCCGGCATTTTGTCTGTCGTGGGAGGGAAACCTCACTCAAGATGGCTAAAGCTTTTACACTTTCTCGACTGAGTGTACCAACGGGAATCGAACCCGGGTGCATCAGTCTTAGTATCTGGACGAAGATCCTCTCGTGAACTGTGTCCGATTACATGACAAATATTTGGTTGAATATAGAGGATATTTTCATCCTAGAAACAACTAGATAGAAAATAAGGAAGAAGGTACAAGTTTCAGCCTCCAAGCGATATTCTACAGATTTTTTTCTTTAATGTATTTCCTCGTGAGTAATAGATGAGGAAATATTTTGGTCATTATCTGTGAAAACAATTTAATTTATTCGTAGCAAATCTATTCGCTTTGGTCTAAAATTCAGGCACTCTGCAGTTTATCAGAGTACTGTTATAATTTTGAATAGTATACTTGAGAGATGGTCTGAGACGGTTTGAAGTTACACAACGCAAAACAACTTTCATGAAATAAGTATATAGTAAGAAATGTTATCGTTTCTGTCCAGTGTACCTTAAAAGGTACACACGTGTCTTCAGAACGTTAAAAGATATTCTCCTACATAAATGTATACGTTGAAAATACAGCATTTTGAATGTTCATACAAACTACTGTTAAAATATCTCAAATACTTTCTTCTTGGGCGTGAAAGAATTAAACATGGAAATTAAGAGTTTAACCATATTGAAGGAAGCATGAGTTAAACGATATATAATTTGAAGTGAAGAGAAATGTTACACCTAAATATAAATATGTGCTAGATACGCTTTATATTAAAACGAAGCAGATCCTTTGTCGGCACCGATTATACGTAAATTTGTAGCTAAAGATCGAAGCCAGTAATGAAATATCTGTTTACAGTAATTTGTATTATTTTATAATCCTATTTTTGTATTGAATAAGGGTTCACTAGAAAGTTATACTTAACTATCTAAAAGAGAAACCATAACTAGCACCAACTATTCATATTTAGATGTAATTTTGTTAAACGATCTATATTTAAAAGTGCAAACACTTCTAACCCGTTCAACTAATACTACAGTCAAATTAGCGTTTAACTTTAAAGTAATTTATATAAAGCTGAATTTTCTTTTCTGTCTGGTTGTTCATTTGTTGATCTCAATATATCCCCTGAAAAGTCCCTAAAAATCTGACGGTGGATTTCGGAGTTATGACGTCACCAATATGGTCGGCGCTGAAAGTTGCAGCGTTATCTTTGAACATGCGTAAGTTCTCATAGACTAGAGATAGACCCTCCGTTTTTCTGCTAAAATGTTGAGAATTGTTCAGAGAATATACAGAATAAACCAGTTGAGAATCACGAGCGTCATTTCAGATTTTGCTTGGGGGGGCAAAACCCCTTGATATAAGTAAAATTTCGCGTACTTCACTGATTTACTACTATTTTATTGATAAAATCTATAGAAATCTCAAACTCAGGGGGGAGGGCAATTGCCCCTCCCTGCCCCCCCCCCCCTAAATGACGCCCCTATTGAGAATGCTCCGAGAGCATTACCAGAATGAACTTAAAAAGAATTAATTTTTCTTAACTTCTTCAGGCTTTATACCAACTGTTTTTATGTACTTTATTATTATACTCATTAAACAATTCTTGTAATATATCTATCCATTTATAACTTCCTTGAGCACTAATTTGTTCCACATGCTTCGTTTGAGAGTTCTGTTAAAACATTCTACGATATGTTGTTTAACAAAGACACATGCTCAAAATTAAAGAAAAAAATCGCAAAATATCTCTCTATGACTTACGGCTCCCGAGATATGGCTCCTTAAATCTCCCGAAATCCGAACTTTTTGGGCCACTGGGATGAAAATCTGGGAAACGGTCGCCACTTGGCAGTGGCCGCCGGTTACTATTTGGTATCAAAATGTTCACCATCCTCTTAGGTATTGATCAACACCAATGTGATCTCTCTATGACTTACGGTTCTCGAGATATGGCTCCTTAAATCTCCCGAACTCTTTTTTCTTCTTCTTCTTCTTTCTTTGTTGCTTTCTTTTTCGATTCTCGGGAATGGAAAGAATAACGCGAAACATTCCATCACTTTCTTAGATAGTTTTTGGTGCTTTATCGAATGGAGGGCTCAAAATTGAAAAATTCGCAAATAACAGACACACAAAGACATAGAGAATTCAATAACGAACTTTTTAAGTTTGTTGAATATTGTACGACCTCAATGATGTCGGGAATTATAGTGACTACAAACTGAAATATTAGTTTTGTTCGTGAAGTGTTAGAATGTAGAAAGCGAAAACAGTGTAAAATATACGACATTCCTAAAAATATGGCAAGATAATAAGTACAAGCCATTTAATTAACTACAAAACAGCAGCACTTACTATCTTTACATATAAGAGAGCTACGTGAAATTACCGAATGAAAATGTGGTATTATTGCATTTATGTGTTACACTGATTTCATTCTGTTCTGTTAAACTAATAAATCACACTGATTTTATTTTGTTCTGTTAAACTAATAAATCACACTGATTTCATTCTGTTCTGTTAAACTAATAAATCTCACAGGAAAACTTCATGGGATTGTTCATTGGTCTGTCCTTACTTCTCTATGAAAAGTCCGATTTTGTTGGATTGGTTTTCTGCAACAACCACATGATCCTTTTTCCATAGCTTATATCTCTGTTTACTGGATTGGTTGCAAGCGAGTACATTATTTGTGACAGAGCAGTAGTTGGTCTTCAAGCCCTACAGGAAACATATAGTTACAAGTTTTGTGATCTTAAAAATTTTACGGGAAAAGCAAAACCACGCCTTTATCGTAAGTGGATACTGCAATGACACTTACAGGAGATGAAATGTCAATCATCACACAGCAACTGTTTTGCAGAATTTTGTGTATAATGAGAGAGAAAGAGGCCACATTTCTATACCTCACCCAAACCACTTTCTCTATTTAGTGGATCAACAATGTGTAAAACTGAGAAATCAGTAATTTCTAATCACGTAGGACACTAACACCAGGTAATACTGTGTTACTTCTTTTGTCACTTTTCTTAATATACAACGGATCAGTCTCGCATAAATTGTTTGGCCAAAACCAGGTACATATGAAAATATATTCCGATCATATGTGACATATGTTGTAACTCATTTTCCATCTGAGATAACTGTGATTTTACATGGTTACCAGCATCTTACTACGAAGTCCGAAGAGAGAAAGTGAAGAAGCTATCTCAGTCGTTCTCCCGACATTCAGTTTACACCCACGATGCAAACTATTGTCTTCCAGGAAGATTTTCTTAACGAGGCCAACAAATACCGCATAATAGGATTTCTTTCAGATCGTTTACAAAACGCAGGAGTAAAGGACATTAAACCAGACGACGATGCACATGAAGTGATTGTGTTTACACCATTTAGTGCGTGTGAAAATGACCTAACACAGAAGTGGCAGTTGTAGGAAATGACACACACACTAATCATGCTTGTTGCTAGATGTTGTCGAGGTGCATCCATAACCATGCTAATGCGTAGCCAGGATTGTGTTCTCAGTATATCAAACTTCGGTTAGGTTTGGAGAGATGGCTGATACCTTACTTTTCTGTCACGTTGTCTCTGGCTGCGACACCACCACAGCTATATACAGGAAAATGAAGAAAACAATTTACAGTTTGCTTAAAAACAGCAGAACAGTTCGAAGCGCAGTGAGTGTTTTCAGGCATGCTAATACAAAGGCGAGTGGATTGCTGCTGTAGCTGAGTAATTTTTCTTGGCGCTCAGTGTATGGTGAAAGAGAATCAGAAAACTTGAACGAAATAAGGTATTCAATTTTTACTAAAGTTGTAGCACGTCAGACTTGGTAACGATTTTGAATTCGCATTTCTTTTCTACCACCTTATGGTGGACAAACACCGTGTGCGTGGGTTTCCTCGGGGTTCTCTCGTTTCCCCCCACTTTCTTCATTCCACCATTTCAATCATTTCTCATCACAGTCTCCTTTAGCCTAGCCGGCATAATCGTGAGACGTAAAACTCAAAGATTTTATTTCATTTTCTTTTCTACCACCAATCAGAGACAACACGCCAGCATGCATTTAGAACATACCACCAGATACAACGTTGGCTTCGTAACAGTTAAATCCTAGATGGGACTGACAAACATTGGGAATACTTCACTGTCAGATGCTATGACTGTATCTCCTGCTCTAGATGACTTGCTTAAGTTAATCAGTTGTAGTTGTAAAAGTGGTTGCAGTGGAAGATGTGATGTAAGCAGGCAGGTCTCAAGTGGTCACTAATATGTTTTCGCAAGGGTACAACATGCAGTAATATGCTATTCATTCATGATTATGATTATGTCTAATATATATATATATATATATGCTAACAAGAACTACAATATATATCACATATGGAAGAGAAAGTATCTTCACGGGCAAAATGACACCTCATTATTATAGTTACGCCGAATAGTTTACGTTTTACACGGTATTAAAGGGTACTAGGTAGAAATAATGATTACCATTTTCCAATATAGCCTGCAGATTATTGGAGACTTTTCATGGAGAGATGAGGACAGACCAATCAACAATCCCATAAATTTCAACTTTATATGTTTTTTTTCTTTGTGATTTATTAATTTAACGGAATCGCTGCTGCTGCAACTTTCGGCGGTGAACTTATTGATGACGTCATAACTCCAAAGCCCATCATCGGATTTTTGGGGACTTTCAGGGAGAGATGATCGACCAATGTACACCGAGACAAAGTTTCAGCTTGATACAAATTACTTCAAGGTTTGGTCAAAACTTGGCTGATCTGACAACTATAATGGTTCTATCAACAAATCACAAGAAACTTTTACCGGACCTGTACCATAACAAGTCATTATGAACTAAATCCGAAGTTTAAAAATATTTACATTCCAGACTAAAACACAGTATGGACTACTATTGAATAAGTAAACAAACTGCATTCTTAATTCAATTCTACAAACTCAACTTCTAAGATCAATGTAGTTGTATTAAATATATATTTAGTCCATAATTGTTATACAAATATATTACAATCTTATCAATTAAACACGATGGCGGCTGTCTGATTGTCGAAAATTAGCCATTGCAGCCATTCGTTGTTCCTGCTCTGATGTCATTTTCTCCATCAGCTCATGGTTATAGGTTGAATGTAACATCAGTGCCAAGACACCAGCACGACTTGCCATATTGTGTCGGATTTGACGCTCTTGTTCCAAAAGTTCGTCTATTTTTAGCCACTAGAAATAAAGAACCCAAAGAAAAAAATATGTATTATGCATATTACACAATGAATAAAAGTATTAAAATGTACGACACATCTATAGTTGCTACCTTCTTTCGTATTTCTCTTAATAAGAGGCGAATGTCTAAAAAAATAATAAATAAATAAACTACTTTTTAAAAATCAAGGAGAAAACGATAGAAGAATTTATCGTGATTAATATTCAAATACAAATCTTGGTCAATTTTCGACGTAGTCATCATCAACCTCCACATATTTCTGGTAGCGTGACACATGCTTCTGTATACCCTCTGTGTAAGAATCTGCTGCCTGAGAATCCAGCCGGTACAGAACTATGTCATGAGCATTTCACTGTCGTTGAAACGCTTCAATGCCAAGCCACTTTTTCAGGCGAAGAAAAAGAAAGCAAGCGCTGAGGGCAAGGTCAGGGAATAGCTCCCATCCACATCTTTAAATTGTCTCAACAGTACGAGTACCTGTGTGTGAGCGGGCATTGTCATGGATCAAATGAATTCCACAATGTTGCATTCCTCTCAACCGATTTTAGCAGACATGTCACAAATTATTCAGTGTTATAGCAATACATATCTGCTATAATTGTTCGTCCTAGCTCCAAGAATTCCACAAGAATCACGCCATTTTAATCCCAAAACATGATAGCCATGATTTTGTGCACTGAAGGTGTTTAAGTTTCTTTGTTTTAGGAGGATTATTCAGTGCCGCAACTGCACTGACTGCTGCTTCGTCTCCTCAGTGGTGTCCGATACCCAGGTTTCCCCCGTCACTATATGAGAAAAGAAGTCAGCCCAATCCTCACCCCAGCGAATCAAAATTAATCACGTGCAGCTGTCATTCTTGGCTTTTTGTGAGCTTCTGCACTCACCTCGCTGACATTTCTAGAAACTCTTTGGCACGTTCAGTTATTGTGAACCGGCAACTAAATCGCGCTTTCTTGTTTTGTATTGTGGCAGCCATTTCACCTTCACCTTACCAGCCTACTCCCACGTACGCAACTCAATTCGGACGATGCAATGTCTATTACAAACACAGAATACTACGATATACTCAACTTCATCAGTCCTGCCGACCCAGCGTCATTTTTTTTTTTAACATGCGCCTTGTATTTTGCTACATTCATTAATTAAATAATTAAATGCAGTTTATACTAATTTTTGAAAGCCACAGAAAATATGAGGAGGTTTTTCTCTCTTATTCTATATACTCATGTCCAAAACTTAGGAAAATCTTAATTTCGAAAAGTAATCCTTGTCATGTTAATCCTGTGAATGCTAAACATCGGGCCGACGCGCTTGATTGAAATGACGTAGGATCAGCCGTTTGAAGACACGTGTGCTCTTTATGACTGCGATAACTCTAAGAACGTCCATAGAGAGAGAAAAACACAGTGAGTTGCGGTTTTCGGTGTGTGCAGCGCATATCAGTCATAGTAAACGTGTTCTAGAAACACACGATGGTCCAAAAAACACACGTGTATGATGTGATGCGTGGTCAGATCATCGGTAAGATTAAAAATGGGGCAAAGGCAGCAGTGTGTGGATAGGGACTTGAATGTTTCTCCAGTATTGTATCGCGACTGTGGAATCATTTCCTGGCTGATGAAAGCTGAAATGCAGTACGGTGGAGGTTGTTGATGTGCAATGAGTAGAGCAGATACATTAGTTGGAGACCTTGCAGTTGCAGACCCAGAGAGACCAAAGTATCACATCAACCTGTATATTAGCGGTTACATGAATGCACATGATATGCAAGGCAATCCATCAAGTGCATTCTCCTCACGAAACAGCACCGCCAGGCACTTATAGCCCATAGTGGGAGAACCCCAGAACAGTGGGGTAGTGCACTCTTCAATGAGAGTCACGATTCAATTTAGAGAGTGATCCTCACTATCTGCTTGTTGTTGAAACGGTCAGGTATGAAGGCCTTAGTGTCATGGTATGAGATAGGATTGTGTGTTCCAGCAGCAATCGGAAATAGCTGAGATTTACAAATGCATCATTCTTGAACAGTATGTCCGACTGTTCCGTGGTGCATACAGTCCTGAATTTCTTTCATACGTCTCGAGTGGCTAGCGCGACTACCGAACCTAAAGTCCATAGGACATGACGGTGACGGGCCTTAAACCTCCATCATAGTCAAAATTGCTGAACTATGCAGTATGCTTGTACTAGAGTGGGATACTTTACTACAGGAGCTTGATGGTCTAATCCGTACTATAGGTGCATGCTACACAGCCTACATAGCTGTTGCGGTAACTACATCTCGTATTGAATATTTTTACTAACAAAAACCCGGACGTATGACGGTCAACTGATGGTGACCCACATGACGTAAGTGTATTCGGTCAAATTCTTCGAGGTTCATTTCTTTAACCCACAGGTATCTGTTCCTGAGTGGGCAGATACATTTTTGTACCATTGGTTTATGATTGTCACTGTTATCCGCACATTCCCTGAAGTTTTTGAGAAAGAGAATCTTAATTAGTTTTGCATTTGCAGCGGCTTATGATCAACAATACACAAAGAAAGCCACTATTCAGATGTTCTGTTTATCTCAGAAATTTATCATTTAGAACAGCAGCACAGTTACACTACTCATAATATCAGGTTAGAAAACAAAATTGCAATCAATTAAAATATCTGTCTTAAACTACAGGGGGAAATACTGAAATTGCCTAAAACATAGCAGATACATTTTCTGAGGTAGGCAGTGATTTAATTTCAAATACAGTAAATAAGGCAGCACAATATTTTGGAAATTTCAAATAATCAATAGCTGTGGATGATTTTACGTTCTCTCAAGCATTCCGATATCTTACAGTTCTTTACCTTTATAAAGTATTCAAGGTGAAAATCGGAATTTTTTATTTTTCTGCAAATCCAGAAACAACCTGTAGGATGCAAAATAAAAGCAGTGAAGATATTACTCTGAATATACCTGGTCGACTATGTTTCCAGCAAGGTAAAAAGGAATCAAATTACAATTAACAAAACACTTAAAGAGGTAAACTTTAACACCGTTTAGTGGTTAATTTATTAAACATTAGTATCTCGGTTGTTTTATCATCAGCAGGGCTGGCCTTAAGAGTTGTAGGGTCCAATTGAGAACTTTTTTTTTCTTTGGGTGGAAGGGGGGGGGGGGCACTTTTCCATCAAATTTACATTAAGGTCTACAGGATCTTTATATACAGGGTTCATTATGAAAGTAATGAGCATGATGCTACCCTGACTCAACAATCCACCGCAGCGCGCGTTGCCGGCGCGGAAAAAGTAGTGGGTGGTCTGTCCTTCCAAACGCGCCCAGAGTCAGTCTGCTGCGAGCAGTGACAGCGTGTGGATGTCGATCCGCATGAAGCACGTTTTTACAAGTTGTAACACGGCGCGATGGAGGGTTCGCTCGAACAACGCTACGCTATAAAATTTTGCGTCAAGTTGGGTAAGAATGCTACGGAAACTTACCAGATGCTGAAAGAGGCCTACAAGCAGGAGTGTTTGTCAAGATCCCACGTCGGAAAATGGCACAAGTCGTTCAAGGAGGGTCGGGAGGATGTCGCCGACGAGCCCCGTTCTGGACGCCCAACAACGGCCAGGACCGAGGACAACTTTAACCGTGTGCGTGAAGTGTTGCGCTCAGATCGGCGTGTGAGCATTCAACAAATCGCGGACATCCTAAACATGTCAACATTTGCGGTACATGGGATAGTGACCGAGGACCTGCAAATGCGAAAGGTTGTGCGAAGCTTGTGCCGAAGGTGTTGACGAACGAACAAAAAGAACTTAAGAGTTTTGCGCTGCAAGGAGTTGTTGGTATTGTGTGAAAGTGATCCGGACTTTTTAGACTCGGTCGTAACTGGAGACGAATCCTGGATGTTCGAATACGATCCAGAATCCAAAAGGCAGAGTGCGAAGTGGCACACCTCATCCTCCCCCCGCCCCAAAAAAAGGCGCGCATGAGCAAATCCCGAATCAAAACCATGCTCATTGTCTTCTTCAACGTTCGAGGAAGCATCCATTTTGAGTTTGTGCCACCAGGATAACTTGTCAACGCAAGGTTTTATCTAGAAGTGCTCAAGAGACTGAAATGTAGGGTCGCCCGCGTTCGAAGTGACATCAAAGACTCAATGAAACTCCACCACGACAATGCACCAAGTCACACCACCTTCACCGTCGTCGTCTTCCTGGCCGGGAGCAGAATCCCAGTGGTCCCCCACCTCCTATAGTCCTGACCTGGCTCTTAGTGACTTTTTTTCCCCGTTTGAAGAGAGACCTCAAATGAAAACATTGGGACTCCATGCAGAACATTCAAGCCCATGTTACAAGGTTTTTAAAAGCCATTCCAGCCGAGGACTTTAAAGATGCTTTCCAGGCGTGGAAAACACGTCTCCAGAAGTGTATCGATGCAGAAGGAGCGTATTTTGAGGAATTTTAAAGATTTGTAACAATCGGAACAATAAAACAGTTTTTCTAAAGCAATGCTCATTACTTTCATAATAACCCTGTATATATATATATATATATGAAGTCTACTGTAGGCTTTATTTCTCTGTGATAAAAAATGGAAGACAATCAAAATGTATCACCTCTGAAAAGCAGATACTCACAATACCACTTTTTTAATGACTGAAATGATTGATTGAAAAAGGATATTTTGATTCAGAAAAGGCGAAAATTTAAGTGCACTGTAAGAAATAAATTATATTTTTTGAACTTCTAAACATCACTTAACACTCATAAGCAATAAATGAATTATTATTATTATTTTATTTAAGCTTTTTTTTCCCCTCTGCAAAAACTTCTAAAATTTTGTCTAAGTTCAAACTTCTGCTAATTTCAGACTCAATGAGCAAAATTTGCTGAACTGTTCAAACGTTCTTGAATAGGTGATTTCAACTTGAAAAATCATTTTTCTTCAGACACCACAATCACTTTGATTGTCAAGAATAGTATATGCAATGTATTTTTCTGTATATTTGAAAGTTGATTACACTCTAGCGCAGAGCCCGCTTCGAAGCAATCGGCACCCGGCCCTGAAGATCGACCATGATCCAGAATTTATGTGCGATACCACAATATTTCTGTCACTGCTATAGCTATACCTTTTACCACATACTTCAAAATCTATCAAATATTTATTCATTACTAGCGCAGTTATACACTAGAATCTTAAATACATTGGAAATATGGTACGCCAAAACTTCCAAATCTTCTGGAATGACAACTCAATTGGAACTCAGTTTTCATAGGAAGAAATGCACAATTGGCTTACCTCTACAAAAAATTCTATACATACCTGTCGCACACGTTCCATATCTATCTCTGCCCGACGCAATTTCTCCCAGCAATAATGACGCATGCAGTGTTTCTTCGGGGCACGGCAGAACTCTCCGGTAGGACTAAAAACATTGGCAACTAAAGGACATCCACACACCTGTAAGATTTAAAATACATCGTACTACTGTACAGACAAATTTACACGCCTAAGTGATAACTGATGCAAAACTTTGAATATATGTAACGTACTTCAAAAAAATATTATTCTGCAATATCAAGTACAGACTGTTGGGTTTTTGTATTGAAGTAGTTGACATATTTGGTCCACAATACAACTGTGCACAACAGAACAGTTACTTTAACTGTGTAGAACACTGTTAATTCAAGCATTCTCTTGAAAAAGTCCTTCAAAGTGCTTCTGAGTGAGGAAAAATTATACATGAAAAATGATACAACTGAACATGTTTAATATTAAAAAAAATACCAATTAGTAAACTTCCATTACATTATACCAACTATGGACCTAATGGTTATAATGGGTCCATAGTTGAGCTCTAAACGATAAGAGAAACTTAAATTTTTACATAATACCCGTTTTCACTATATCAATCAGTGGCGCCAAAATTGTTCACGGTTGAGTATCAAGCATAGATTTACGAGTTCGAACACTTTTTGTATCATACAAGCTTTGTGATCTAGATCAGTGGCTCTCAACCTTATTCTATCTCGGCTCCCATTTTATCACATCCTTTTGCTAACTCGCCTTTATAATTTCTGGTTTGTAATAAGCTTGTTCCGGATTTTTTATATACCTATTGCGGAGAGCTCACGATATCCATCTTTTCTATAATAGTAGAATCCATTTCTTGTATATAGTGGATACAGCAACTTCCCTAAAAAGCAAATGGATTAAAATAAAAGTTCATTCATATTACAAATATCGAACCTGATCCGTCATACTGTTTCCAAATGGAGGCCGTTTGAAAATTTTGAAACTTCTTAAGTCCCTTAACTTGGGTCATACGTTAAAAAATGAAGTGGTTTCTAATTTTGGTTTAAAAAGCTGACAGTTTTTTAAAAGTTATTGAGTATTTTAAATGACCTGATAGTATGCGTCACGAAGACTGAACCGGACATTGCCAACTAATAAAATCACATCATGCTCAGGTATCTCACTAGCTTTCAATTTTAATTGTATTTCAATATGCAGGTTTTACTGCATTTGTATTTTTCTGGTATTTCAATATGTAGTTCTCATTAGTTTCACATCGTACCTCTTTCATTTACATTGATTTTTAAACGACTCTGCACCTGTTGAAAATGGTCACCAGTATTAAACAACGACCATAAGGAAAGTGTAAAAAGAATCTGCATCAGAAAATCAGTGTTTGTACGTCTTCAAGATGTAAATACTTTCATCACTTGCAAGATAATATCATTTCTATATTATTTTTTTTTATTTTCCAAATAACATACGTAAGTTGTAAAAATCAATACAAAATTCATTTAAAAAATTCACAAAACACATGATACGAAGTTTGTTAAGTATCTAAACACTGTGATATCTAAATATTCATTTGCACACAGAACTTGGTGCATCTAAGGAAATATATATAACAGTAAAAGTATCAGTTCCACTTTCATTTTCTTCAGTGCCTGAATATGTTTATTTACCATCTTCCGTTTCTTTTTGTTCTGCTCGTCTTGAATTTTCTGTAGTTCAGTCATCTTCAAGGATGCGGGTTGGATCATTGCCTGGGCAACACTAACGTCAGCCATGTCAGAGCGTAGAAGATAATATGAATAAATTATTTATGTCTCTTTAAAATCACTACTCTACAGAAATTATTGATGAATGTGACGAAACTAGTTTATTATTTTGTTCCATTTTGTAGGTGTATGAATACTTTTTGCGCTAACCATATATTGTTTGGTATAATTATCTTTAGTCAATAAGCAGGAAAGCACGAAACACAGAAGTCTCCATTCAATCACCCTACTGTCGAGAAAAAAGGGCCTCCAACCACCCACACCTTATTTCCTTGTTACGAGTATTTTCACTAGTGGAAGTAGCAATGCCACAAAAATATAGGTGGTTTCGTTAAAATATAGAAAATATAGTAGTTTATAGGAAGAGATGCAAATATATAGGAAAAATAGGAAATATAGGAGCATTGGAAAGCTTGGTATAAATATAAAACTATGCCTATCAGAACGAAATTCAAAATAATATTTAAAAATATTTTCCGATATTCGATTTTAATTATATTTCTCTTCCGTTTATCTTCGCGACCTCCATAAAACCCCTCCTGCCACCCCCCTTGGGGTCGCGATTCACACGATGAGAAACCCTGATCTATATAATATCGCATTCCTAAGTTCTGCCAGGGCAGTCTCCTCACTATTACGCCATAATTCATTGACAAACATTTCTCTCGGCACAAATGGCACAACCGACTGATCTCAATTTTCATCTTAATGCGAGGAATAATCAATGGCATGTGGGCCAGGTGAATGAAACGAAGGCCGTGCCGCGACATTACCGTGTAGTAAACGAGTATAGTTAAACACACGCTCGAGCATTTGCAGATACAGCTCGTGAATGTGTACAGAGATGTGGCAACACTGCAGCCGACTCATTTGCTAATAGCGTTTAAAGGGATCTCGGAGCGCTGCCTTCATTTGACAACCTTCATTTGACGAAAACAATCCTTCCCTGGATGCGCCTGAAATCAGTGGAAGGTTTATCGCTAAAATTTTGCGAGCCTCCAGTCTTCCGCTCAATCGCTTAATATTTATCTTGCTGATGGGAAGATATTTTAATGATAGTCTCATGAACATATTCTAACTCACGAGTAGCCGATGCAAAATCTTCGGCTTCAATCTATACAAAATTAATAACTGAATGAATATTTAGCACATGTTATAGTGATAACTTAAGATTACTTTCTATTATACTATTTTTAAAGTTACATTTAAAAAAATAAAAAACAAAGAATTACTGAAACTGCTTCGATCTTCGTTTTTTTTTTTTTTTTTTTTTAATGTTATTTCAATTTTTTCCTAGTTCTTTCTTGGACGTTGGCCTCTCCAAAAGCGCAGAAACGAAACGAAAAAAATAAATCAACTACAGTAGAGTAGCATTTGCGATTATAAACATCAGTGTTTATTGCGCAAATGCAAGTCATATCAATCGCAAATTCAATTATCCGTCCTGCCGAAAAGTGCACATCTGTCCTGCCGAAAAATGTATTAAGGTATCAAGAAACATCGAAGGCCAATTTCTGAGGTTACTGAGGTTTCTGTCTATCAGTAAACATTCAATTATATATATATATAAGGATGGTCCAAAACCAAACGCAAAAAATCTACTTGTTCAAATTAATCCTCCACAAGTCTTATTTTGTTCCTCTAGTCATAAGCTACTTACCTGCCAAATTTCAGTCCTATTGCTCAATATTTACAGGTCGCTCCATTTTTAACTTTTTTTTGGTCATGTATTATTACAAATGATCTAATGCTAAAATTTTTGGAAAGTATACATGGGATCGTTTCCAAAAATATAGCGTATGCTCACCTCCATACATACTTATTCATTCGTAAATTTAACCCTTCGTAGCACGCGCCGCGGAGTCACACTCCGCGGATGGAGAAATTTTAGTTTTCTTAATTTGATAGGCCACCGCCAGGTGTAACCTGCCGTTTAGCTTCCCCCTTTACAATCACGCGCACACTGACTACACTGAATTTGATCAGCAGTTTGCTCTGAGTAAACAGTTTCGAGTGCGGAGTGTCGCTCCGCGCGCGTGCTTTAGTGTTTTCAAAGTTGAGGAGTTTGCCTCAGCGTGCGGTGTACACAAATATGGACGAAAAAGAACAAGAACGGATACTGCGTATACTAGAAGATGAAATAGGAGCTTCAGATGATAGTGATGTAGACATAGTCGAAGAAAGCGATCACAATTCTGAAAGTGAGCAATCGGCTGATGAAAATGACGTACGCATGCTTAATTGTAACATCAAGCCACGCGCGCGGAGTCTCACTCCGCAATATGTATTTATCTTCTTTTTAATGTGTATCTTGTTTTGAAGCGATTTTAAATTGTTGAATATTTTCTTTTAAATGTTTTTGACAATTGCCAACGTATATTTTACAGTATAAACTTCTTTGAACAGTTCTAATATTTTATTACTCTACATAACTTAGATTTGGCAAACAAAATACATATTAGATAGAAGATAAATACACACTGCGGAGTGAGACTCCGCGCGCGTGGCTTGATGTTACAATTAAGCACGCATGCAATGGAGCGTTAAGATAAATATATGCTGCACTATAAAAATATTAGGTGGGTAATGGGTATACGCCACAGTATTCCTGTATACTACATTATAGGTGTCAACACTACAACGTAATTTAACGCAGTTGCTGTGCTAATAGCTGGATAAATATAAGTTCATAGCTTTCAATATGATCACTAGATATCAACAGAAGAAGTAATAGTCCATGATGCTCCACTTACCAACGGAGCACCTCTCAATAGCATTAACTTTTTGTCAATTCTGAAAACTTACCCAAACGAATCTATGTCCAGTAATGCACATGCATCAGTTTTAACATATCTCTGCTTTATGTCTGAACATTTATCAGGATTAGCATTTCTTGATGACAGAGTATCAAAAGAAACAAAGGTAAAGATGGTCCAAAGCCTGCAGAGGCCAGCATTACCGAACATTCCACTACGATTTAAGCTGACAAAGAAATCCGAAGAATTTAATTTGGAGGGTCTAGTAACAGAGAGAACACTGTCGATATGTGATGTTCTATTTGAAAAACGAAAAGTAGTCTCAGTTTGTTCTCAAATAAACTTCAAAACACTTGCGAGATAATCCTTTTTTCCAAGAACTTTGCAAATTATCAGAACAAATGGATGTGGTGGATGATGTAACTGAAAGAGGTATAAGTTTCATCCAAAAGTATAATGAAGCCTTGACAACAGATGAGAAACATAAGCAGTTTCTTCTTCGATTTGTTGACAACCATCGTACAAATTTTCAAGCTCCACTGAAGAAAGCGTTTTTGTAAACTGAGAATACAAATTAACATTTTCTTTTTTAAACTCTGACAACTGAAAAAAAGAAAAAAAAAAAGACAAAATGGAGCGACCTGTAAATAACTTAATTCTACTGAAATTTCGTTCGTTCTTAGTATGCATCAAAAGGAATCAAATAAGTCTTGTGGAAGCGCGACCACTATTAGTTTTGCGTTTTGGACCACCCTAATGTATATAACGATAATACCAGGGTGTCTACAAAAGTTTTGAGAATCCAAATTTCTTGACCTTCTCTTGACTTTTCTTGACGATTTTAGAAATTTTCTTGGCCAAGTACAATATATAAGGTATTTTTTTAATTCCCTACCAATGGCCAGTTAAGATAAAAGCTAAAGGTATTTTACAGTTTTGTCTTAGCAACTTGTAATTAATAAAGACTGTAAATTTAATTTACCTAATCTTATCACCTGTGTTACCTCTTAGAATACACTCATTTTCATCCTGGATAGGGTATGGCTTTATTTATTGTTGTGTCATAATTAACACTTTCACTTACGAGACATTCGTAATGAGGTATTCGCCATTACATCTGGTGAAAGACAAGAGGACTCTTTAACAATTCTGCGGACCAATGGGTACTTTTCAACCAGATTCTCAAACAAAGTGATTAAAAATTCTCTCTACTGGTTCTGAAATGACAGTATCTCCAGATTTTTTAAACCTTTGCAAGCAGCAGAAGTACCAAAACCAACATCTACATCCTAAGCCATTTTGATATTGCACGAATTTGTCAAGTCAATGGTAGTGAGCTGTCTGGCGTTGTTTATTCCATTCATGACGTTTTTGTGAATGAATCTGGTTGTAATACCGTGCAGCAGACTGTACAGTTCCCTGTATATGAATAACAAAAGTGAATCATTAGGCTGAAATGTGGCAAGAAAAGGCTCCAGCCTAAGTGCAATAGAATAAAAAAACACAATTTGCAATAGAAGCTGATCCTGTAGAAATTATTGGATCTTTTCAAGTTCTTAGTTTGAGGAGGCTTCTTTTGGACACCACTCACATACTTTTTAAGAGGCATGATAATTTCTAAAGGCTCTTTTAATGACTTTCGAGTTTTCTAGCCATCTGATTGCACAAAACTTTAAAGGAAATCTTAAGGAACCAGAAAAGTGTGTGTAATCTGCTCTCTGGAAGAACAATCATTGAACAGATAAAAAAGAGAATGCAGAAACTCATGAAGTCACCACTCAATCTTGTTATGAGCAGTTTTGTACGCCCCATGTACAATATACAAAGAACATGTTCCCACGTCAAAAATTTCTGGTTAGTCTGGATCATCTGCTTCAATTTTGAGGCGTTCCTTACGTTCACATTGGGACCGTGCATTGCAAATTCTTGACCTACCGTGCCCATTTCTTGACTTTTCTTGGCATTCTTGACCTAGCATTCGATTTCTTGACTTTTCCTTGACTTTCTTGATCTGCAGACACCCTGAATACGTAACTAATTTAACTCGTAGATAGATATATTTTGTATATAAATGTTGTATATGTGCTAAGAAATATAAAATAGTGCATGTAGTTAGAATTGCCATTGTTTCGTTCAGATGATGTCCTAAACAACTGCGGCAAACATGAATATATTTTTTCAGATATGTCACTGACCATTCAAGTGCAATATACAATACTTATTTTTAATTATAAGTTTATATAAAACCTATTATCTAAATTATTTCATTACAAGTAAAAAGAACTTAAAACTTACCTCTGTATCACTTATTTTAGGATCCTTACAATGCTCTGGGCACAGGACTTTCAATCGCTTGCAGTAAGTTCGATTTGAAGGATTATAATAATCACAAAACATATTATTTCCTTCTATCCTTGTCTTGTATATGGATCCAAATGAAGTTTGACTTTCGTACTGTCAGTGAAACAAAGGATTCATATAATTAAATAGTAAATACTCAAATAAATATATATAGTAGACACCATACATACCCTCAAGCTATTCAAACCTACGTATTAGCTGTCACCATAAAAATTTCGCGGTATACTACCTTGTGCACCTTGTAGTAATGGACGATATGAGAAAATCAGTCCACTCAATCATCTAACTGTCCTTATTAAAATTTTTAAATCTTCGTAAAATAACAACATATACTAACGCAACACACACTGCAAATAGTGTAACGAGCAGGGAAAACAGAAAAAAAAACTGTTATGTTAAGTTCCAAATAATGGAAATATAAAAATATTTTGAATGTTAAAGTCTATTAAGGATGTGAATATTTGGCGTAGTGTGTATCGTTCTTAACTGCCACTCAACATGTCCATGATCGATTCTTCAAGTGAATATATATATACACATGTCCAAAACTTAAGCATAATGCAAGAAGTTGCATGTAAAAGGCGGGAAGGTCATCACGAGCACAGAAGTTTTGGTGGGTGGCGTGGGATGCTTGTGAGGAGCACTGAATCGGCTATGGCAAACGTTCGCCTGACCCCCTATAGGGAAAAATCGAAAACTAGTGCTTGGATGCGAAGAAGGCGCCTTCCGTGTGTGCAGTGAGTGCAGTGTTGTAGTAAGCCAAGGTACTGCTGAGTTGAATGTAGCAAGATACTAATGAAATATGTCACAAAGACGTCAGTTGGAATCGTTTACCAAAGGTCGAATCATTGGGCGCCTGGAAAAAGGTGACACACAGACAGAGCAGTAGCACGAGCCATCAATGTGCCACAAAGTGTCGTGTCTAGGTTGTGGAAACAGTTTTGCAACACCGGAGACTGCCATCGTAGGCCCGGTGGAGGACGTCCACAGGTTACGACTCCACAGCAGGATCGCTACTTAACCATAACTGCGCGTTGGAACCGGACCCTGCTTGCAAGACAATTGTCAGCGGAGCTTGCAGCCGCCTCACGGGTGCGAGGGTCACGCCAAACTGTGTACCGGAGACTGCGTGCCAGTGGTCTGTATGCCCGACGACCAGCAATATGTGTTCCACTGACGCAGACACATAAAAAAGCCCGTTTACAGTGGTGTCGGGAATATCACCAGTGGACCCCGAACGATTCCCATCGCACTCTGATCTGTCGCGAACAAGGAACTTGCTTACATCCCACGAACATTGTGGAACGGCATCGATATGGTGGTAGTGGAGTACTGATCTGAGTAGGCATTATGATAAATGGTCGTACTGACCTGCACATCTTCAATGCTGGATCTATCAATGGTCAGAGGTACAGAGGCGAGGTTCTGCATGCCCATGTGCGACTTTTCAGGGAAGCAGTGGGCCCACAGTTTCTGCTCATGGATGACAATGCCCGTCCCCATAGGGCCAAACTGGTGAAGGAATGCCTAGAGACGGAAGACATCCAACGTATCGAGTGGCCAGCGCGTTCTGCGGACTTCAATCCAATTGAATATGCGTGGGACGCATTAGGAAGACGTGTTGCAATCTGCCAGCCGCCCCCCAGGACACGCCATGAGTTCTGTACTGCTCTTCGTGAGGAGTGGAATCAGCTACCCCAAGAGCTCTTCAACAACATGATCTTGAGCATGGAACGTCGCTGCCAGACATGTATGGCTGTTTGGGGTGACCATATCCCATATTAACATGTTTTCGATACCGCCAGTGCGTCTCACAGTGTTTTTGTGATATGTCTATTATGGTATCACGTTGTGAGTTTGTGTTTTGTGACCCCTTATAGCACGTTTTATTTCCAATTTGGTCTGTTCCGGGTTCGTGTGGCCTTTACGTGTGATACGTTGGTATGGTGGTTCCATTTGGTGTGCCTTCTTGACGTTTTTCGTCCCCTATGTACTCGAACAATCATTATGCTTAAGTTTTGGACACCTGTATATATATATATATATATATATATATATATATATATATATATATATATATATTAAGGAATAGCTATTAAATGTACAGTTTTAGAACTGGTTTCATCCTGTTCGACATTTTCTTATTTTTTACTATAATAATATTTTTTTTATTGCATACTGGAAATTACAGACAGAACTGCCCACTTACAATTTCCATACAAATAACATGCAAATAACAAAAATAAGCATAATACATTATAAAATGCAAATTATACATGCACAGAAAAGGAAAAAAAATCATGCATAAAATAAACATGCTGTTATATAAAAGAAAATAATATTCTCAGCTGCTAATGAAATGATTATAGAACTGTCTTTGTATATTACTAAAATTATGATCAAAAATGTCAATAATACTGGCAAAATCATTGGCTACTGATAAACTTTTATACAAAGGAACATCATTGAGAAACTGAATGGGTTTAAATATTTTCGGATTTCTTATATGATAACTGGTTGTATACACAGTTATTATTGATGATAGATTCAAATTACCGTGAAGGATTGAATGTAGCATTTTAAGATCCAAAATAATCCTTCTTTCAGACAACCTTAATATACCTAATGACATCCTAACTTCATCCAACGACATACCTTCATAACACTTAAAACTTCCAGCGTAACCAAGCAAGAAAAGGATCTTGAATTGTCTCCGGAGTAGTAGATATATAATCTATATTTCTATTCCATATGATTGAACAATATTCAAGATGACTTCTAACATTGGAATAATAAAGAATAAGGCATGTTTTAATAGACTTAAAATCTTTGGACATCCATTTAAGAATTCCAAGATTCCTTCTCGCTTTGGAAGTTATATTCTCAAGATGTTGTTTGAAAAGCAATTTGCTGTCAAAAACAATACCTAAATCTTTAATCGTATTTACAATTCTAATTGGAGTATCATTTATGTTATAAGTGAAAAAAATTGGATTTGTTTTATTCGTAATATTCATTGAAAAGGTTTTGTTACAATTTAAAGGTAGTACATTGTTTTGAGACCAAAGTAGTATTTTATTAATATTATTTTGGAGCACCAAACAAACATCCAAATTTACAACAGTTTTGAAGATTTTTAGGTCATCTGCATACATCAAACATTTACAATCCAAATTTTCAGTTATATCATTAATAAACATAAGGAATAGATTTGATCCTTGCGGAACATCGGAGTATATGTTATATACGTCTGAAAGATTACTCTTATACCTAATTACAAACTTTCTTTGGGACAAGTATGATACTAACCAAATAATAAATACAATGGAAAGATCATAATGTCTTAATTTGTAAATTAAGATGTCATGTGGTAACTTATCAAAGGCTTTACAGAAGTCGAAATAAATTACATCGATTTGACCATTACTTTTAAAGATAGGAAGAGTGTCAGCCATAAAACATGTTAAGTTAGTTGTAGTTGACCTATTTTTCATAAAGCCATGTTGATAGATCGTAATATTGGGATAAACATGATTATACAAATAATTATATATTAACTTATCAAAAACCTTGGGTATGATACTCAACAGAGAAATAGGTCTATAGCCGGATAAATTTTTCCCATCAGTCTTGGGGATAGAAACAACAACAACCATCTTCCAATGGTCATGATAAACAGAAGTAAGTAAACTCCAGTTGAACAAAGATGTTAAGACAGGCGCAATGATGGACACAATGCCCTTCAGTATAAAAGCAGGTATACCGTCTAAGCCAGAAGATTTGGCATTAAGGTTGTTTATAGCCTTAGTTACTTGCTCAGTTGTAATAATAGAATAAAAAGAATCATTACCCGCCAAATCCGATAAGTCAATATTATGTAAAGAAGGATGCCTTTGATATATAGTCTCAAATAAGTGAGCCCATGAATTAGCTAAAGTTTTAGGATTAGACACATACACATCATCAACCATAAGTCCAATTGCTTGGTTTATTTGGCTTTTATTTTTATTAACAAACTTCCAAAACTTTTGAGGTGAATTACTTAATGCATTCTCCATATTATGTATATAAGCAAGCTTGTCCAACCTTAACCTCCCTTTAAATTGTTTCCGTATGTAAGCAAAAACATTATAATCTTCATTTGAACCAGTAAGTTTAAATCTCTTATGAGCGTTTTCTTTCGCTTTAATTAATGAGATCAGATTCCTAGAGTACCAAAAAGGATATTTTCTAGATTTAGGTCTATTTAGAGGTATGTTCTTACTCATACTAGATTTTATTAAATTTTCTACAGCAATATTAAGGTCTGGATTCAACAGAATATTAGTCCAGTCAGCTTCAAAAAGTTGCTGATAAAGGGCTAAATAATCGCCCTTATGATAAGCATAATGAGAAAAATTACCAACTAACGGAGTATTGAAATAAAAAAGGAAACGTAATTTCCATGATAATGAAAGCTATCAGGCACCACAATCGGTTGGACATTCTTGGAAGCACATAAATCAAAATTAGATATTACCAAATCTAAGTCAGATACATTATAATCAACATTGAGATTGAGATCATCCAGAAATGTAAATAAAATTTTAGCCTTACATTAATGTAAGTGTTACTTAACTAAGTCTCAGTGACAGCAACAACATCGTATTTGCAGTCTGCCACAGAACTATAAAACTGTTTATTTTTAGTTCGTAATCTACGTACATTTTGGTACCATAACTCAATGTTCTCCATGATGAGTCTCTATGTTTTCATTCATTTCTTCCATATTATTTGTAACATTTAATTTCTTTAGTTTTCCATAGAACGGACCAACTAAAATACCTTTACGCCAAACTTCAGGATAACTTATAACATTATAATCAAACTCAGAGACCTCAATATGAAATGAGGAATAAGAGTCATATTTGGTTTTGAGTTTAGTACATTTGACAGATTTTACATATTCACTTAATAATTCTTCAATATCCTCAACAGAAGTGGATGGGCTAGATCTTGTAACAAACAAAGCCTTTTTCTTTGCATTAGAAACCAATTTTGTTTTAGTAAAGTCCATTCAGTTTGCGTAAATTATTCTTTACTCCTATACCTACATTCGGATTTTGATTTAGGTTTACATCTTTATTATTATTATTATTACATCTTTATTAACAGGTTTACTTCTCATTTTTCTTTGATTTCTTGAAATTACTTCAACCCAACTTCCCTCGGAATCATTCTTCCGATTAGTCGTACCTGATGCTTGATTAACACTTACAAGTGGTGGAAAACTGTTTTCTTGATCTATTTCTTTAACCTGACTGCTTTGCTCATTTTCTAATTGCGATTTCATATTAGATACATGATCGGACATAATTACATTCTGTTGTAAAAGAGACCTCAACTGATAATTTTCATCACGTAAGGAAGTTATCTCAGCTTTGAGAGTTCTTATTTCTCTCAAGAAAATTTGAGTCATTTTATCAAAAGAATTATCAATGAGCCGCTGAAAAGTAGCCAAAGAAAGATTTTCATTTACAATAAATTTACTGTTTATTCATTTCACTACTATTTCCAGTGTTATCATAGTCTATTTGTTCCATACAATTTTCACATACATAATTTCCTTCAGTTTCCACTGAAATACATGATACATGACATTTAGTTGTACATTTCTTACATTTAACAGCTTTTTGTCTTCCGTAAACTGGGAGATCACAATATGGACAATTTTCAGCTGAGGGTGGCATATTAAAAAATGACAAATAAAAACTACATCAATCAAAAAGAAAAGAAAAAAGTCGAACTCCGCTGGCCTAAGGAGCAAGACAAAGAAAAGGATCATCCAAAATACAGACACAAAAACACAAAATCGCTTCTCAGACTGCCAGAGAATCTAGAAACAACAAGAAGATTTCACGACCCTTCCTACTTAGAAATATGAGGATGCAGATAACGGACAGATGGAAATGTCCTTGCTTAGCAGCTGAAGGCCCTGCAGCAACACACAGTCACTGCGACTTACTGCCACAGTACTGGTTGACTAACTGCCATCAGCGTTAACCAATCCCACCAGCCAAGGATAAGAATGAGATGTAAAAAGTAAGAAAACGCTTGGCACTCTAAGAGGAAGGGACAGCTACTCTAGATGGAAATTGGAGTATTATAATAATAATAATAATAATAATAATAATAATAATAATAATAATAATAATAATAATAATAATAATAATAATAATAATAATAATAATAATAATAGTAATGATGATGATGTAGGCCAACAAATATGATTATAGATCAAAAGTAAGGATGTTCTAAATTTTTCTCCCATTAATAAAATATAGAAATAAGCTTACACCCAAAACTAGCGCACTAATTAGTCCTTTTTTTTATGTACAACCATCAGTCTTTCTTTCTTTTCTTTTTTTTCGTATCTGAACATATTACTTAGGATTTAAAATTGAAAAGGTAAGTTTATTATTATTTTAAGGGATGAATATACTTCAATTTTCTTCTGACTATCTTACTAACGCTCTTCTGAATTAAATATCTACACACACTTTTCCACAGCTGTTTTCTTGTAAACACCGCTTATTTTCCCCACACACAGAACATTAGGTATAGAAAAGAATTCAATGTTCTAGAGTTTGACATCTCTTTTCAGTAACGAGGCTATAATAACGGACGTAGACCTATAGCTCAAAGTGGAATCCGAAACATATGACCTTTTATCTGGAATCGAACGTGATTTTCCACGCCGAAAATGGGTAAGCGAACACGAAAAGAATTATTATACAAAACTGGCAAATAGTGAATATATGATCCCAAATCCAACCCTATTCGTCATCGGAAAAACAATTTTATATTACGTATCTTCATTTTTAAGTATTACTTTTAAAAATTACAGATGTATTAATGTTTCTTTAAAGTCATTTTAGCACAACAATGGGTCCGAAGAGTGGGGATGTACTAAAAAGTTAAGCTTGTGTATCATTATACAGTGTCCCTTCTAACTGTCAAAATGCCTAATGAGAGTCATCAAAAGGTAAAAAGGAAATTTTTAAAAGTCAAAAAAGAAGAAGCTGCTTTATGTTCCTACTACAAAGGAATTATTCATCTCTGGAGCAAGATTCTCAAGTGTAAGTCTGGAATATTTAGGACCTAGCAGCTTTTTCCATGATAATGCACTGGTTCACCGGGTAGTACATACACAGCAATTTTTGGTCCACAAATAAATATGTGCTTAATCATTCACTACTTTCCAGATATTCTCCTATTATTTTAGTTACTATTGAAAGGGTGCCTCTTTTATGACGCTGAAAACATTTATAGGGCTCTAAAATCAAGTTGTTCAGATACACCACAAGTACAGGATACTTATTCTTCATAGGTAAGGATGAGGTTTATAAATATTGACCTTAGAATTTCACGGCGAAAGCGATTCCTAGGAAAGATGTAATGGAGTAAATGAACTTTCCGCAAATGGCCAAAGTAACGCAGAGAGTGTTTTTCATGGTAAAGTTCGTAAATTTTCATGTGAAGATATTTTACGCTATTGGTAGGTTTGATGTGCACTGTTATCTAAGCGAATATTGAGAACGAATTCGGCTAGTCTTATGTGAGTGTAAACTGGACTGGCTTATTCACATCATACAATCATAAATTTTCACACACAAGCCTTCAAACTTATAAATGTTGCATTTTTGCATTCGAAACTCTAACATTATACATAATTACCTTATTAAAACATTTCTCCATATGTCGAACGGCAGTTCGGGAATGAATCTCATGTCCACAAGTAATGCAGTACATACTCATTTCGCCTTCACATTCATCAGCTTCATCATCGCTTCGAACATCAATTGAAGCATTCTTTGCCCTTGCCACAATCGCATCAAGTTCCTACAAAGAAACAACCGAAAGAATTAAGTATTAAAATATGTGAGAAAATATTTTTAGCATTATACTTAATTTTCAGCCTCATTTACAAAAATCACAAGATAACTGTAGAGAACAATATAATATAGGACATTCTGAACGTGTTACACAAAATGCCTTAAAACACATTAATACAACGCTGTAGCTACACGTAACTAACCCTAGCGGCCACACAAGAAGCTCTTCAAGCAGGTGGTCTGATAATATATATGCTGTGTCTGAAATGACATTCTACACTCGCTGTAGACCTTGGCGTAGCTGGTGATAAGACTTTGCCGGTCAGGCGTCATACAGTATGTGCTCCACAGGGATCAGATGTCGAGACGTAGTGGGCCAGATTAAAACGCATATACCGAGTAAAGCACATTAAGTTGTCCTTGTTGTATGAAGACACGTGTTATCCTGTTTGAAGATTGGATCCAGTGAAAGGTCTATACAAGGTTGCAGATCAGGACTGACGTCGTTACGAATGTACGACTCAATAGGTCATACTCCCCTCAATGAATACCAGAACCAAGTGGGAAGTGCAACTTACAGCCCCATATCATAATGACAGATGTGTGTCCAGTAATATGTCGGATTCCTTGTTCTCCTGCACGTCTACGGATATAAACATGGCAGCTACTATGTTTGAGTCCCGATCGAAACGACTCTCATCGCTGTATACCACCGCCCATTCGTCTCACCACTTAATTCGGCGATGAACAGTGTCAAGGATAATCGTGCTAAAGGAACACTGGGATGTAGATCTACCTCCACAAATAGAATGCTTACTTTTCGTGTTCCCATGAGGGGGAGGGGGCTCTCGTACTACTAACGGTCGTTGTCCTGTCAGTTAGGGTAGACCAAATGATCCTTCTATCTTGGCGCTTCTTGATGTATCACGAAGCGGAGGAGTAAAGTCTGCTATAGAAATCTTACCCCTCTTATCATGTATACCACTGATAATCAGTACGAACACTCACGCGATAGGCAATTTTGCGGAACGATCTCCCAGCCTCACGTACATATATTATATAGTTCTGCTCGAAGTTATTTAATAGCGAAATAGGCATTCGCTAGCTTCATTTTGGGATTGCGAACACAGATGTACGATGGCCTTCAAACTACTAGCAGCAAACCTCAACAATCAGCGTGTCCACTACGGTGCCCAATGCTCTGAGACCATCGAATTAAAATCAGTATCTCCTCTACAGAATCGATCGATGTATGCAGAAAGTTCTTAAATGCATTTACACTAATGCAATTGTACCAAGAACAAACTGTCTCAAATAAAAAAAGAGGGAAATATTCTGTTCTTGCATGGAGATGCACTAGAAACAAATACCACAATCTCTCTCACAACACAAATGTATTCTGTTTCATCACGAAACATCTTACTGCACCACCGTAAACGCCTATTCTACTTTCAATGTTTCCCTGCAGCGAGTAGTAGAACATATGTCATTTCATGCCATTAAACTACTTCTCGGTAACTACGCTCTTATTTGTGGCACACATATTTTAGTATTTAACTATTAAAATCCCGAGTAGTTTGGTACAGAATTGATTAAGATGATGGATCCTTGTTATTTTCTCATCTTTTATGATCAAAACTAGAAAAAATAAACACTTTGTCAGATTTTATCATTATCTCAACACAACTATTATCTTATAGTAATGAAATACCTGCAAAATGGACACGTCTTCTCGGCATTGCGCACTAAAATACAATAGAACTCGAGTTCAGCACAATACATAATTCGACATAAGCGAACGTAAAACAATTGGAAACAATAAGAGTAATGTCAACTTTTGACACCTGTTACAGTTGGCACGTCAATCTCCACATCACTATCCACAACAAAAATGTTTATATTCTGGATCTAATGGTCCTAGCGTCTTTCCACAATAACTACTCTCACATGAAAATACGCGCATTATAGAAAACTGGGCTAAACAGGCTGAACTAAAATTAGAGCCTAAATATTCTTAGTCAAAACGAAAATGTACGCGACCAGATCCATCAGCTTCAACTTGGGTTAAGTTTTAAATTAATTTGCCTACTCCACGTTATTATTATTATATTGGATTCTATCTTTCCATTGATTACATGACTGAGTATGATTTCTACTTAACAGCATATACTTCACCCCCAAACCAACTTCCTATTTCTACATTCACTTGCATCCCGATGTCTTTATCCACTGTATTAATTTACAAAAACTAAGACGTACCTTGTGTCTAGTATCTAATTGCTGCAAAATATTTCGAACTTCCTGCTGCTGCTTTCGCACCGCTTCTAAAGCTTTCTTGTTCTGCTCTTCAGCTATACAAGGAGATATTGACCATTCCTGAAGTCGCTGAGGTAAAACCTACACAAAAACATTTTATCAGAAAATATAATCATTGTTTACAAAAACAATAAATAGTTATCAAAACTACAATTTTATATCACAAATATTAATACATACAAGGCATACCGTGAGAAGAACGCCAAGGTAAACAAAAACAGAAATACTATCGTATGCAAAATATGAAAGAAACACAATCTAAGTTAGAAAATGAACTATTCAAATTGTATCTATGGAGTTATATTCTTTTTATCATGGGAAAATTATTATATTTAATTAATTTCCAGTGCTGACCATTCTGACTAAAAGCTTTTCATAGCCTTACTGAAATAATGCTTTGCACATATACTTCTCTGCAAACATATGCTTCACGTAATTGTTCGTATAAAAAAGTGTTCCCAGTGTATAAGGGAATAAAGGAAATCAATGAGCGAAAAGATCAAATTACATTTATAAAGGAATATTTAGTTCTTTCTTTCTTCCTTATATGTGTGAAAACAGAGCAAAACAATCTACTAATTTATTCTATGTTTTATGTGAATATTTTCTTGCAACTCTATGCAGGTATCTGCGTTTGATACGCTCGAAGCAGGATTAGTTTCTTCAGAACTTGCCGTGAGATCGTAACTAATGTATTCATATTCCTATTAGAATCAAATCTGACAATAATTCGTTTACTTTAATTAATAAAATGCAGAAGGACAAAGTTTCTTCAGATAGTTTTGCACACAGAAATGCACTGTTTGACATTAAATTATACTCATGCTAGGTATCGATTTTTCACAATGTTTTCTTCCTTTCTCTAGTTTTTTAGAAAGCAAATCTTCCAAGAATTATTCTTAATGTTTATAATTTAAAACAGGAAAAAAATGCCCATCAGACGAATGGGGGCGAAAAATTTAAAAATGACACCATCTTCAAGCAAAGTCATGTAAAATTCATTCCATTAGTTTTGCGCACATATGGTGATGTAGTAACTAGGCCAGCCTGCTTAGAACGAATTGGCGAGAAAACCAGTCACATTACAGTAAAATGGAAAACCCTAGTAGAACAAGCAGAAAAACTACAAGAGGAAGTTTTCATGAAAGAAGGCTTGGCAGAGTTGGAACCCGTTATAATAAATTTAAAATACCCATGTTCAGGCAGAGAAAATACACTGATATAAATGATGTTGATAGTAAGATGGAACAAACGATGGGCCTTTAGCAGTTCTAGTAGTATAAATTATCAGGTAATTGATTTAATTAATGTTAAAATATCTCTGTATTTCCAGAAGGCTTAGTAAAAACTAAACTATTACTGGAATAACATGTTTGAAATTATGAGTAAGTCCGCCGATGAATTTTATCGTAAAGCGAAAGATAGGATCAGAAACGGGATTGTGTATAGAAGCCGGCAATACTGCGCTAGATCTTGCGTATCATTGGTTACTGTTTTTATGTACCTTCTCAACTGAAAAGCGCTGCAGAGAATTGAAGCCTTCGGACGAACAACAGGATAAGCGCCAAACTGAACAAAACTGGGATTGTCAGTGGAACGTCGAGATATTGGTTAGAAATAAATATATATATATATATATATATATATAGATAGATAGATATAGATATATATATAGATACAGATATATAGATAGATAGATAGTCTCCGTAATGATTCTAATCTTTCTGTTTGTACGAAGTTAAGTGGAACAAAGGGGCACATGCACAGACCGTCCTAGATGATGCAAAATGAGCTGAAACCTTTTGAATTCTTTCCTCTTTTACATTTCCTCAGCAGAGTTTGTTCCGTTGTTCGTCCGCAAGTGTTAATTACTATATACAATGATTTTATATTCCAAAAATTATTTATAAAATACAAATTGATATATGGGTAACATTCATTAAAAATAGGTGATAAAAATATATATAGCTTTTGCTTCAAAATACTCTTATGTTCTCCAGATTTTATTGCAATTAGCAGGGTGCGAATTACCGGGGGGGATGAGGGGGATTTTCCCCCTCAATCACATTTTGTTCCCCCCCAAAGAAGTCAGCTGAAGTATCCCAGGCGGGGATGCTCGATTTCCCCCTCAAACTATGCTTAGTATAACTCCAAATTTCACTGATTTTTGTTATTTCTTGTAAATTTAATCTTCTAGCTGTATTTCGAAATGATCGATGTAAACTGTTCAGTTTTGGTCATTTCTACTTACCACCTAATTACCCACTATTTTCAACGTTGTTTAGTAGAACTATATTATTATGACTACGGTTGTTACTTGCAACTGTACCTTCGTACCCTTCAGTTCGTCATCGTTTGTGAATATGAATGTAGTAATTGCGTATAACAAAGCCACATATAGATTTATAAATGTTCTTAGCGGTTGGCCAAGAAGAAGTAAACAAATAGCTTCTTCTACCATACTTGGCGAAGTTCGGATATGTCATATTCATCCTCTATATTTGTATCGATTATCATCTTATTTTAATTTTTGTTATAACATGTTATTTCATTTTCCAGTGTACTCTTTGTTAGCACATGGTCTTCATTCCCTAGTAGGTTGTGTGTATGAAACTCAAAAGTTGCATTTAATTTGTGATAATTAGCATAGTAATCACTGCTTTTACAGTTTACGCAAATGAACTTTTGAAACTGTACTCAAAATCTGAGATATAGGTAGGTATTCTCTCGTAAGTATATGTTAACGTACACGCTGGGGGATACGCTCCTAGTGAGCAGACATGTTAATGAAGGTGATTTTTAGGTGAATAAGCGAATAATTCAAGATTTGTTTCAGCATTTGTTAATACGACTGGTTTTCCGTGTCATTGTCCGTGTCTGTATAAGCATTTCAACTGGAGCGGGTTTTTTTTAAAAGTTAACCCTTCATTTTTCCATCTTTTCGCTGTACAGTTTGCTGTCCACGCAATTAATGTTGTCTGAAAAACTTCAATGTAATGTTTTACTTTATTTGAATAACGTAGCCCATAGTGAATCAACTCATCTTCAACCTAACAGTAAAGTAATTTTTAAGTGCTGACTTTTCGTGCCCATCACGGAATCGATATTTGGAGAAAAAAAAGTCGTGATGAGCACAGCTTTAGCGGTAAGTAGAAGCACAAGCTCGAAATTTGAATTGAGAGATTTTAAATATTTGGTCTTCGATTTGACCTTGATGTGAGAAATCGGGACCAGCAACAATCTATTTCTTATTTGATAGGCTAATATCTAGATTTTCTTTAAAAAAAAAAAAAAAAAATGTCCGGTTTAACTGATAATTTTAGTGGTTTTCACAAGACTGAAGTAGGTTTCTTTTCGCAATCTGTATGTATAATTGTAAAGTGGAAGCTTTCAATATGAGTGGAAAAATTAACATATGCTTGTGATCATGGCTATCGCTCGAGCCAAATTATTAACTAAATAAACCTTAGAGAGCTACGGGGACAAGAGTGAGTACAACATTAAAACATGTTCAGAAAGGTTTAGTGGGGTGTGTGTGTATGTCAGACAATATATGTGTGTATAGTTATTGTCGGTAGATTTATTAAATTAATAAATCTCTTATTTATTACAGATGTCACACACACACACACACACACACATATATATATATATATATATATATATATATATATATATAGGGGGGTAAGGCATTTATTGTCTCATTTTGAAATTTGAACCTTCAGACTATGTCCTTTGGCCTAATTTTATCCCCCCCAATATAGATTATCTAATTCGCACACTGGCAATTAGTATGCAAACTGAGAAATACTCGAAAATCAAATCTTGTACATCTTCAACCATTCTTGCTTTGAGACACTTTGCTAAATTCACTTCCGCTTTTGTGAATGTTAGTGAATAATTCAAGGGCAATGGAAAAGGAAACCAGGTAGTACGTGCACAATGCTATTGAATAAACTAATAACTGTTTCCAAACCTTTTGTTCAGCGTTTCCCAACCTTTTTCAACTTGCGGCACACTACGGGTGTAACTAGAATTCTCGCGGCACACTCATAGATATTATTTGTAAATACCGTGGTATTTTTTTTCTGATTACTGATCTCCTTCTCACAGGAAAGAAAGCTCGAACACTGGTTTTCCCCCGTGGTTAATCATTATGCTTCTTTTCACTCTAATTTAAAAATAGAAAACAATTCAATGAAATATTGGACTCAGGTTTGCAAAACTACGTTTTTTTTTTTTTTTTTTTTTTTTTGAAAAATGTATCCAACCTTTCACTAAGAAGATAGATAACTAAATAACGAACAGATAAACAAATCTCTTGAGCTTTAAGACACAAATGTAGGTAATTCGTATGCATGTTTACTTTGTCGAAAGGCTTGAATGATATTTTAAAATTTCAAGTTACGAAATAGTCTGCAACAATAAAGGAGCAACAATAGTCACAACAATGATAACTACTTTTTTCAACATTAAAATTGTATACAAGAGTAACACGGTATGAAACTTAAAATTGTAGATTCACAGTAGAGGTTCATATTAATGTGAAATACAAATATACATTTTCCCTTATGTCTTGCAATTTGATTTTTATAGAATTAATAATTTTCTTACGATTTCCCCGCGGCACACCAGCGGCCCATTCACGGCACACCAGTGTGCCGCGGCACACCGGTTGGGAAACGCTGTGTTATAGACTAAGTATTTGGATGCGCAGTCTATGACGTCTTAATTACTGACTACTCAAATTTATACATTATACGAAGGTCTTGAAAATACGAGGGGGTATCGTAAAGTTTTAATAATCACCAGGAAGTTATTACGGTATGATGATGAAATTTTGTCAGTATTATGTTTGGTTGTTATGTGCATGATGTTACGGAAATTAGCTCCTGATGATTGTTATGTTTTTACAGGGTGTGCCAAAAGTGACCGAAGAGCAACATGGGTAAGATTGAGGCTCCAGTGTGATCAAGTTCCTGCGTTTGAAGGTTAATAATACCAGACAAATTCATGACGAGATGAAGGCTGTGTATGGCGATGATTGTCCACGTTATGACACCATTATAAAGGGGAAAAGGAAATTCCAAAGTTGTCATATGTACCTCACAGACGACTAAAGACCTGAAAGACCACCCCTGATGGACGATGCGGCCACTGTGAAGAAAGTGGAGTGTTTAATCTTAGAAGACAGACGTGTAATCATCCAAACGATTATGAATGAGACTGGTCTCAGTTATGTAGTGTGTGGAAAATTATCCATGACGAAATTCATATGTCTAACGTATCTGTACACTGGATTTCTCGTTTGCTGACACCTTTTCAGAAGCGCCAGCTCATTCATCTCAAGCTGCTCTCGACAAAGCAAGGGCGTATGGCTTCCAGGTGTTGCAGCATCCACCTTATTCTCCAGACCTCGCATCCAGTGAATTTTCTTCCAATGAAGAATACGTTGCATGGTCGCTATTTTGACAACACAAATGACGTTAATCGTGAGGCGGAAGAGTGGTTTAAAGCATAATGTGCAGACTTCTACAATGACGGTATTTTAAAGTGAAGGAACGCTGGGAGAGAATTGTAAATCTGAGCGGTGATTACACAGAGAGGGCTTAACAACTATAAATCACAACAATCCCTGTATCCTGATTTCTTACTATGATAATTAAAACTTTACGATACTCCTTCATATAATAGTATTTTGTAAATACTATCTGGTTCACTTTCTAAATTTTTGATATTCTTCATTGTTTTTTCAAAGACGTCAGGGTGAGGAGATGCACTTAGCGAAGCCCCTAATATATATATATATATATATATAGTTCAAAAACGTATTAGATTGTTTCCAAAAGTTCTATAAAATTCGGGATTATAACAATCTATCTTCCTCTTTTCCGTTGAGGACTTTGTTGTAAGTTCGTTGAGGAACCAATTATGTGTTGTTAAAAAAAATAATAAAATAACAGGAGAAATTTAAAAAGCTTATTAAGTTTATATGGGCGACCGTACCCATTTATTCAAATATATACACAAATTTTATATATAGAAAAAATAAATTATTAATCGTTTAATTAGCAGAGATTCTCACTCAAAATCGTCTCCGAACAAGCAATTTGTAGTCTTCAAGTAAAATGCTGTCGGCTCTAGTAGAGAAAGGCCAATGTTTGATTGTCTATTAGTCTAGTGGTCAGTTTTTTCGCTCTTATTTTTTTCCACAAGATATTTAATACTTATTCCGTCATTTATGAACTATTAATTATGATAATTGTACAAACTAATTATTTACCTGATAAATGCGGCTAGTTGCTAATTTAATACCACAATCATCACTACAATATTTGCTTCCTGGTCTCGCAATTTCGACACAACCTGGCCCGTAACACTGACGAGGAGAATCTTTTGGTCCATATTTCTCACTTCCTGAATCAGAGTCCTTCTTCTTTCGATGATATGGCTGCTTGCTTGATTCCACCTAAAACAAACTCTCAAGATAAGCAAATTCTTTTAAAATAAGCATTCTATGGAGATTATATATAAATTTGACCAAGTGACATAACTTTTTGTTGAAATTATAGTATTATACAGGGTGGCCCACATAAAAGTACCCCAGCATGATAATCAGGTATTACCCGGGCGGGCTACTTTTATGTGGGTCCTCTTTTCTAAGCTATATTAAGCAGTAAGTAGCAAAACAGCCAACTTCATTTTTTCACCAGTCCAGAGATCCGTTCTTTAGAACATAAACTGCACAACTCGTCTGATAGGTCCTTCTAAAACTAACTGTCATATACTATCTAAAGAAAGCCTTAGATTTTGCTAATACGTACAAGCTTACCATAGAACCAGACCGACTGTTCGAATTTTACATAATCTTGCATTATTTGTGCCCTGACTACTAACATTCCGTAATCACGAAAACAAAAAACTTTCGTAAAAAAAAATAGTCTGTCCTATCCCTATAACGTACCATTATTTTCCTTTATTTTCGGTTATGTCTCTTAACGTTCATAACTTGCAACAGTCCTTTACCCCAGAAAATTCTAACAACGTAACTGAATTATATGCATCAAATACTGAACCGGTAACAAGCTATTTCATACAAAGTGAAAAATACACAACTGGGCTTTGAATCGAACTGTCGTCTCCAGCTTATGTCGATGCATCAGCAGCTATGTTACCCAAACATCAAGAGTGCCAATGTATGTCTGTTCAGAAAGTATTCCTTGTTTCATTAATTGCATAAAAATATTTCAACTTTTTTTTTTTTCATTTCCTATTCCAGTTTCAAACTGTTGTAAAAGGAATCCCCCCCCCCCCCCAAGAAATTCACATATAACAATACATTCAAATTTAAGTTCTTTAAATTATTGTGCTAGTATCAATGTATGTATTAGCAAACTAGATATTGTAATCTATGAAGTCATGTATCGAATATCTCATCCATTCTTGCTAGCTGCATTATGAATACATGGAACCTGTAAGTATGACAAAGGGACCCAAAAGATTTGACACTCGAGTTTATCTCTTCGTATCTCTTGATTATAGATTAATATTTCTTACAGTATATTCTACTCTTTGACTTCGAGTCTCAAAGTGAATTAAAACAATATAAACACTCAACTAAACTAATGCTTTCTGGCACAAACCTCGAAGGACTTAAGTCTACCAGCTCTCGATCTAATATAATACCTACAATTTTTAGAATAGGAGTTTCACGCATTTATAAACATATTCTCCTTTAATGTAACACATATAGATATTTTTGCTAAAGTGACATGAGCACTGGTTCTTGGAACAAGGAAAACTCAGAAACTTAGAAACTAAAACTTAGAAGCCAGTTACCCTCATGTTTATGTAGGTTGCATGCTGGTTATTTTCTACTTGGCATGCTTTACGTAGATACTTGAACAAGCATCATAACAGTATCAACTACGTATAATGTAAATCAAATCAATAAATATATAAATAACCAATAAAATTCTTTAGAAATAAAAAAAAAATATATGATACTAAACATTCTTAAAACTTATTCATAAAGAAATATCCTCCAATATCACCAAATAATTAATTATACGTAATTATTAACAAGTCATATCAACGAATCCCTCTAGAGCATTTGAAGGAAGTCATTATGATTGTTAAATGTTACTTTTCAGAAACATGCATATTATACAGGGAGGACAGAAAGTCCCTTTACACACGAACTTAATGACTGTAACAATGTAAGATGTATATTTAAAATCTGAAGCTCGCATCCTAATCACTGATATGTCAATAGTACTCCTGACGTGAATTACAACGTGATTGCTGCATAACTGTCACGTGACCGCCCGCGGAGGGACGAGAATAAAGTTTGTGCATGGACCAGTTCACTGTCTTGCTTGTTAGGTATTAACTGGACAACAAAGGTACATACCAGTGACTTCACTTTGAAGGAGCGCTAAATGACAAGTGTATGGGTCCATGAAGGGAAATACAATAACGAAACTATACCGCAACGCCAGTGGGGTATCATTAAATCACATCAAGAAGAAGCGGTACGTCGATAATGATGCCCTGCGGGCAAGTGTGCTTGAAACCTGCCAGCTTCTGACGCCGCAGCTGCTAAAGCAGGTAAGTAGGACATAGAGGCATATCAAGCTGTGCAGGGATAATGGAGGTGCACATACGGACGTTCTGGACAAATAATTGCATGTATTATCGAGCATTATTATTGAAGAGGTGAAATAAGTGAAGGTGTAAAGGGATTTTCTGGCCACTCTGTATAACACTTCCAATTATTTTAGTTTACATGCATCAATAAGAGCGGCTATTCTCCGCAAAAAGCAATAATCACATTCACAAACGTAACATAAAGACAAAAGCATTTTGGTTAACTTAGCTTCTATAAAGCAGAAGAAAGTATTAAAATAACTTGTGGATGCAGAACAAATACAGACCGAATATATTTGCATCGCAACTACAAACAAGAAAATAATCATCTTGGTTATGGACTTTGAAACATCTCCACAATGTTATCAATACCTTTTTCTTCTTCTGCTTTGTAGGCTTGGAAGTTTTTGGTTGCCACGTATCGTCGTCAGAGTAGTTGGCTTCTCGCAGTACAGGCTTGTACTCTGGGTCAGAGTCAAGTTGAGTTGTACTTATGTGTGACGACCACTGCAGACCCTGAAATCCAAGACTTTGCTTCCAGGAGACACAATAAAACTTTTAACATTAACCCTTTCGCGTCAAGCAATTTGTATTCTAAATTTTAGTTACATATTCTATGGTTAACTCCCTTCAAACTTTGACACCCCAATACTTCCGCAATGCTTCATTCATATTTGGGATAGTCTAGACTGATTCCTAGTCATTCCTATTAAGGTATCTTTATATTAGGTTACGAAATTGTATAACTAGCTCTCTTCAAACTCTGATACACCAACACTTCCGCAGTGCTTAATTCATATTTGGAAGATCCTAGCCTCATTCCCGGTCATTTCTACTAAGCAATCTTCATATTACTTGTTGTTATGGTAGAATCAAGAATTCTTTTTCGCGAATAAATGATTTGTGTCGTTTCTTTTGAAGCTAGAGACTGACTCGACTTCCAATGAGAGTATTATGCTTCGGACCCCACAAATTATCTACGTCTCATATAGCCACTGATGCTGAAAAGATACGTTGAAATGAAAACGAACAAACAATAAAATAAAATCAATCCGAATCCAAACGCTTCTGTAACACGTTTTCACAATCTTCAGATCTTCAATTAAAATAATAATAATAATAATAATAATAATAATAATAATAATAATAATAATCGATTCCGCATCTCAAGAAAACGTACCATAGCCATCTGTAACACTTTACCAAAACCGGAAGTGGTTGAAATTTAGTAGTACTTCCGATTTAAATATTGATTTTTCCATAGAGCAAATATGGTGAAATATATCGAGAAGTGTTTTCTTAAAATCGGTTATGCGTCCCAAGAACATATTCCATTCCCTCCGATAACTATCAAATTAGAAGTGATACAAATCAACAGTTTTCGGTCTTGACATTATTAGTCATAGAATGAAAACCATAATAAAAAGCGGCAATTTGCTTTTTGAAATCGATTCAACGTCAAGATAGAATATCATCACCACTCGAGTTACTCTACTATAACCGGAAGTTGTAAAACTTTTCTAGTACTTCCGTTTTCAGCGTTGATCACCATACAAAAAGGGTAACAGCGACAATCAATATTTTGGAACCATCTCAGCGTGTTAAGAAAAGATATAATATCCATCGGTAGCAATGTACTAAAACCGGAAGTGGTGGTACTATACCTCCTGTTTCAGTATTGAAATCCATAGACCAAAAACGAACAGAGATAACGAGTTTTTGGTATCGATTGCATCCCATGACACTATCTACATCCATATTACCATCTGTACGAAAACCGGAAGTGATAAAAAATTTACCAGCCAATGTTGACCACCAAACAACAGAAACGGAAATAAATAGCGACCAGAGGTTTCTTGAAATTGATTCTAGGTCTTAAGAAAATATATCATCTCCACACTAACACTCTACTAAACCCAGAAGTGGTACAAATTGATTAGTATTTCCAATTTCAATACTGACTTGCATAGAGAAAGTATGAAAAATAAAATCGACGTTATCTGTTGTTTATGATCGCATCATGGGAAAACGGTTGACGCATTTAAAACGCATACACACAGGTAGTAGCTTCCTCAAATTGGTTCTTATCATATCATTATGGTTAAAGGGCATATCCTACGTGAATGAGGGCTTCAAACATTTATGAAATAAATAAATAATCCTACTTATTTATATCATTAAACTTTCATTTAAATGAGTATCCTCAGGGACTTAAATCCCTTCCATTAACCTATTCTGGAAATCTCTTGGTAAATACATATTTTAAGCCAATTCTGAAACTAGTGTTCACTGAGAAATGCGATTGAAGAAAGTAATTATAATCACATTAAGGCTATCATTTAAATTTAAGTTTCGAAGAAAAAAAGTGCTAAATCCAAGGAAATCTTTCTTACATGGAGGAAGTGCTGTTTCTGACGAGGCAAACTTTCGGGTTGCCATACAAATCAACAAACAAATTTTTAGGTACTGGTCAAAATAAACTCCTACTGATTCACAGACACAAAATCTATTCAAAATTTGATGATGATGTCTGTTGAAGTTCGCGTCCCTTTTCAGCACCGAGGTTGTATGAGTCGTGGACCTACAATCCAAGGTGAAATCCGAACAACAGTTACTACGTTCACATACTTATATTATTCCACCGGGGACCGAACCAAAGTCGCACGCACTAACCACTAGACCAACAGGAAGGGTTCCAAAATTCACAGAATGATGTAATGTAGTACATGGACGGCTTATCATTAGCTCTTTTCTTGAATTAGAGATTCTGGGCAGAAAAATCTCCGTATATTGAGTAATGAAATTCTACCAGCACTTGATACGATCGACTACTATCCTGAGCGGATTATGCTAGATACGATACTATTTCATCACGCAAAAAACGTGTAATGTTGGTTAAATGATAATATTTCCGAGGTGTTGGATACGGAAGGTCTCGTAAAAGAACATCATGGTCGCCTGATCTAAACCCCGCCAACGCTGCCATAGGATTTTTTTTTTTTAATTTGACGTGCATGTTGTTAAACTTCGGATGGGGAGAATATTACGAATACATGATTGCTATAGGTCCTCATATGATGAAGATAATTCAAAGAAACAAATGGAACGTTTGAAGAAATATTACGAATAACAGCGAGCATGTAGAGCATATTCTGTTTTAACGTCATGAGATATTCATATGCACTCGCAGTCTCTAAACACTCTGGCCGGCCTTTTGTGTTCATAACAATGAAGAATTACTGCAGAGAAAACAATTTCATATACTCATAACGAAAGAGTCGGCTATTAACTATATAAAAATTAAATAGACAATAAATAGCTATGAATGTAGTGTCCAAGTCAGCACCTTCATCTTTGAATGCAGTATCACGTGATAGTATAGCGAGACTGAAGGTTGAGAGAATGCTACACTATTACGTGAGACTACATTCAAAGATGGTGTCGTCCACCTGAACGCTTCACGGCTGCTTGTCTGCTATTTAAATTTTCCGTCTTTTCTCCCTACTTCTACTCCTGATAAAGGGATTTAGGATTTAGATTTCTGGGCTTTCGACATATAAAGACATTTAGCCCGTCACGTTTGAGGAATCACGTCCTACGGGGAGCACACTATTCGGGAAAAGGGAAGGAAGAAAGGAAGTGGCCTGGGGCCTATAAGGTAGGTACCACCCCGGCATTTGCCTGGTGTGAATGAGGAAAATCCAGGAAAATCTAATTTAGGGTGGTACCTACCTCGCGTTTTACACTTTTTCGACCGAGTGACCCCACTGGGAATCGAACTCGAGACCACTCGCATCGAAGGCAAGAGCGTTCGCGACTACGCTACGCGGGACCACTACTCTTGATACTACGCGGGACCACTCTACTCCTGATAAAGAGCTTAGCAAATGGACATATTGTATACCTCTTTCAGTATGTGTGAGACTGTGTTTTTTCACACAATATCTGGTAAGTAATTCGCAATTCCTGATAAATATTTACTTATTTATTTATTTATTTATTTTTAATCCTCTCATTCTCTCTTCGGGATATCTATTCAATTTATTTTGATAAATGAAAGTTTCAAACCTTAAGCACTGCATTGGACTAATGTATTACACAGCTATACGGACGAGGATATAGTTTACGGCTACAAATCGTCTTGTAAAATATACCTAAGTTTTCCCTTAAATACCCCCCCCCCCCCAAAAAAAAAAAAAAAAGAAGCTTACAATTAAAGACTTCATGAAGGGGCAACATTACAATCTTTATAATTTGCAATGAATCAGATAACTCTTCTCTGTGCCCAATCAACTGAAACATGTTCAAGCAGATCACTTACAAAACAGGCCCGTATTTATTTATGCAAAGGTCCAGACTCCGAAGGAGGAAAAAAAAAGCCATCCACGAGAGAGAAATCTGAGGAAGATCTATACTGAAAACAATGTTAGTTCAACAGTGCGACTTTTTTTTCTACTACACTGGTGCTAGAAGGAGCAGAGGTTATGCTTATTGGCAGCCAGTGTAACCCGTGCATTTGGTTCTATATGTCACGCCCTGTTACTGATGATTAAATGTAGGCGTGAACGTGAATACGAATAGGGGGACAGGCGCAAAATTTTCTTGGGACCAGGGACGTAGAATACCAGAATACGGGCCTGCTACGTAATATTGTTAAAAGTGCACGTGTGGACTTCATGTTAATGATGCAGCATCTTCAAGACTACTATAAACTATAAAATTGCAGTATAACTATCGTAAAAAGAGCATGAATAATATGAAAATTCTTATCTATTGACGCAACATACAGGCTTTCACTTTTGGCAATTCCAAATTAGTATTTAAAGAAAGAAAAAAAAAAAAACTCTTAAAATAGCAAAGATGTCCAGAAAAATATCATGTAATGAATTTTATGATTCTATCTAAATAAACTACCCAATAAGGAAACTTCAAAATACGCTGATCTTGAAATATTGTAGAATTTATTAGGTAATAAATATGAAAAAGATGATATACAGTTCCTACGTGTCGTTTTTATCAATGATACTACTACCAATAATAATAATAAACTAGCTTAAGTGTCCATAACATCACATCGCACCTTCGGTAAAACCATCTACGTGCGTTTTTTTGCGTTGTCTTATGTAACTCTCATCTCTTTGAAAAATCTGTTCTGAAACCATCACTACATCCTCTGCACATTGGATAGAGCATATTATGTTTATTTGTTGCCCTCCAAAAAGATTCCTAAAATAAACAGGTATTACGTTTGGTTTAAATTAATTTTCACGCACTTTCAACGTGTAATTTCTCTCCATTCGAACATTGGTTCATTAACATTTCGATATGAGGAGTCACTGATATATTTGGGTATGCATGCCTGAGTCACTTCGTAGAAGTAAACTTCAACAAAATGTTATCGATTCTGTTTTTTTCGTTACGACTTGGTGATTTTTCATGGATAAGTTGCGTAGCGTTCACAAATATGATCATATATCGTCCAATCAAGATTCTAAATTTTAAAAAATATCCTATCCTAAAATATTCTCATTCCACATTTTCTCTGTATAATTTTCAATATCACAAGTTCACTAAATACTATAACATAAATATTACAAGTTGCTCGTCTCAGTGAACGTAGAGTATGAAAACAGAGTCTGAAAAATCGAAAATCTGCTTAGACTGTTTTCATATGATGGTTATATACCCAGTTTAAGGGAAGTGAACTGGCGTATATAGTTCCGACAGTTCAGTTTCGTGGTGTATATAGTTCCACGATCTCCATTTTACATCATTGGGGATCAAACGCGGTACTACAAGCACACGTTCCAGCAGGTCAGATACTGAGAAGCTGGAATACGTATGAGATTTGGATGTATTGTTATTTATAAATGTTTCATTTACAAAAGAAAACACATGAAAGTCAAAATACCATTTACTAAAATATAATTTTAACACTTTTTCAAATATTATACGTAATCAGTTATTTGATACTATTTCTTCCGAAAGCCACTTCTCTGTAGCCATTTTCATTTTTATCTTTTAATTGTGCAATCTTAAAATTTGTTCTACAATTCAGACTCCACATTAGTTCTTGGGGACTTCTAATAAATATGTAAGAATTGGTAGTCATGCACTGGCCAGTTGAAGAGCCCATTTGAAAGTGAACAAACTGGTCGACCAAAGCTCTTAGAGAAATAAGCTGTATTATATTAATGATTTTTATATATATTAAAAAAATTTGGTTCGTTTCTTAGTAGGAATAAATACGATATGATCTGCTAACGCTGTTACTATTATTTCATAAAATCTACGGTTAATATCTCCCAGCTATGAAAGTTTACCACTCTACAACTTACTCGACGTGTCTTATTAGAATGACGGAAGAGCACGAAGCAAAGAAATATATATTACTTTATACTTTTACTGTTGTAGTATTTTCCGTAATATCTCGAAAACAGATTATGCGGAATATTACTTTTTTATTCTTTTCTTTATATTGGACTATAACGATATGTAATATTACTCTGGAAATGTGTTATTCCAAAAGATTCTGCTATTCTAATCCGAGATCATCGAACTGAACGCTTGTACGTTTGCTTCAACAAACATGAAATTCTATTTATTCGTGTTCTCTTGACAATTGCTAAAATTATGTTTTCTAGTATATTTTAATAGACACCAGCTAGCACATGTGCACTTTCAGTGACACTCTTTGGAGATAAGAAATATTGCTATTTCCGACATTGGACACAGAAAACAAGACCTGCACATAATGAAAGGCAGGCAGAAAGCAGATTCACTGCAGATTATATAAATTGACCCCTTCAAATGGGTTTTAAACCTCAAAATAATTTAATCTGATCGCGAAAGGGTCAAGTATAACAATACTGCAATACTAACTACAAAAAAATTAAAAAAAAACATGGATTAGTGGATTCGTTATTGAGAAAAAACAGTTAAAAAGAGCTTTTGTTGGCTGCATTCTAACTGATCTTACGTTTTAATTGATTTTGTAATTATTCAAGCTGAAGAACAGAAAGATTAGGGAATACACATGATTCCTTAGAAAATAACTGATTATGTTAAAATCAGAGCGAGAGGTACTCTTAACGAATTCTCTATCTTTATGTACAGACTAAAGACTCGTAATGCCTAACAGTCTTCTGGTGAATATATTTCAACATATAAACCTAATAAACTGAAAACTGTCCCATCAAAAGCTCTCTATGCACATGATAGACTACCCAGTACACATCTAACTTATATGCTACATACTACTGATATAATGAAAAGAGGGGGAAAAAACTTACAAAATTTAAGCACTGCCTCTGCCTGCATTTCTGGCGTATCTTGTTTGGTCCACCAAACTTTTTCATATCCTTACAAAAATCGCATCTTCCGCAATCTTCAGTACGATAGCATGCGATACACTCTCCACATCTCCTAGCGGATTTTGATTTCCCTTCCGCTGAAAAATAACAAATAATCATCGTTCAATTGAAAGGAAATTGTAAAACAAATAATTTATTTTTCTTTTCAAAGATTTTTAATTTAAATACTGTGATCGAGGAAAAAATAATAGTGTGTTGCTTCCCAAGCAGAGAGAACACACTATGGAAATTAAAGAGAAGTTGTAAAATGAAACTGAACAAAAAAAATGACTCATTCATGTTAATGCACTTTATGTCTTTTTGTAACAGAAAAATGATGATGGACGAGACCTATGGAATCCAGCATACTCGAATTCCGTTTACTCCCAAAAGGTCTGAATCTGTGATTACACGCAGAAAAAGGAAGAGAAGCTCCAAATAAAAACAGTAAACCGTTTCAGTTATTCAAAAGTACTTTTAAGGATCTCGCAACAAGAATCAATGTAATATGTCTTACCGAATTAATCCTTGATTGCTGTTGTGTTTTATAATTGATTTCAATTTCGAACACATTTATTGTTGTTCTGAATGAATGGACTGCAGTCTTCTGCAAATCTCAAGGTCTGAATGGTTCAATACTCACACAGCAAGTAGTTATCATACATAATCACTAGGGTGGTTCGAAAAAAAATAATTTCCCTATTTCCGGAACGCTATAGTGCGCAAAAGTTGCCATTGGTATAGACAAGAAAAAAACCAAAAGGAAAAAAAATATTGACATATCTTCCGGTCCCGCAACGCCGTTGAAATTTGAAAAATCTGGTAAATGCAAAAAATTTTCAATATTTTTTTAAAAACGACTAAAGAATATAGGACGAGGACCCTATATGGCCTAAAGGTTTCCTCAAGTTTGTAAAATCAACGTTAAAATAAATAAACTATATATATATGTGATATCTTCTGGTCGTGCATCGCTATCAAAAATTTGCAAAATTTGCGAATTTAGCAAAATTTTAGAGTTTAATGTGTTTTTTTATATTATTATTATTAATAATAATTTTCTTAAAACAAATAAAATAAGGACGCTACTCACCACGAGGTGGTGGCTGCACTTAGAGTTCCACTGCCCAACCTACCATCCAATGATTAGGGAGTATTATTTACTATTGTATTAACAAGTTAATAATTTTACATAATTCGTCCCCTACAAATTTCCATTTTCCTCTTTATTTTTTTCTATTACTAATGATTTTAAACTCTGATTTATGTGGGGGCTCAGTAATAAAGCGTTTACTTCTTGTGCATGGGGCCTTTGGTTCGATCCCAGCTCGCGCCAAGTGAGCTTTGTGGTGGACAAACACCATGTGCGTGGGTCTTCTCGGGATTCTTCCATTTCCTCCCACTTTTTCATTCTATCCTTTCATTCATTTCTCATCGTCACCGTCTACTTTAGCCTAGCCGGCATAATCGTAGGACGTAAAACTTAAAGATTTTATTTTTCATTTTTTTTTTCCGATTTATGCGGGCATGGATGACCTTGACAATAGTGTAACTCTGATGAAGCCGTCTCTAGCACTGTGTCCACACACTCTACCAGTTATTGAATTTGAACCTATCAATTGTGTGATTCCTGAAATAGACAGGCAGATACTCAGCAAAGACCAACTGTATTTACTGGACATATCAAAAGTCATCCAGTTTAGGCACTGCTCTGAAGACTTTTCAGTTCATGACCCTGGCCCTTTGTCACATTCAAGATGACTCACTACAGCTAATCGAGTTCTGCGGCTATACATTAGTACGAAAAGTCCTTCAGATAATGACGCAAATTGTCACATTTATCTTGAAGTTATATATGCCTATGTGGTTTGCCATTAAGTTGAGCAACAATTTGACCTAAAGTCCACAACATGTTTACGATACCATTCAGAAAACGCGGTTATTTTGCCAGAAGAGCTTAAATAAGTTGTAGACCCTGTTATAGAACGGAATGCTTACTTTGCTCATCCCGAAAATTTGCTTTTGGCGATGGTCATTGATGACAGAAAGCACATTGAAGAGCTTAGGTGCAGACGACTTTTGAAGGCAAGGAAAACAGCTTTTGAAAGTGATCCTATTAGACATTTTTGCCACCAAACATCAACTTTGTAGCTAAAGATTACACAGAAATAATACAATGGGATACTTGTAATCTTACTTTTCCTCTTTTGTTAAGACCATTGACTAATGACGAAATAAGGTAGTTTATAAGCAGATAATAATTTGGTTATGAATTTCAAGAAGTTCCCATCTCATACTCATGCTGTCGGAAGATGCGTTAAGCTTGTAACGGAAGCTTCCGATATAGTGTGTGGGCACAGTGCTAGAGACGGCTCCATCAGAGCTACACTATTGTCAAGATCACCCATGCTTACATTTTCGCATAAATCAGAAAAAATGAAAAAATGGAATTTTTTCAGTTTTACGTACCACGGTTATGCCGGCTAGGCTAAAGGAGACAGTAATAAGAAATGAATGAAATGGTGGAATGAAAAAAGGGAGGAAATGGGAGAATCGAGAAAACCCATACATACGGGGCTTGTCCACCGCCAAACTCACTTGTCATAGCTGGGATAGAACCAAGGACCCTATGCACAAAAAGTTAACGCTCTACCACTGTGTCACCGCTGCACCCGCATAAATCAGAGTTCAAAGTCATTAGTAATTGACAAAAATAAAGGGAAAGTTGGAAATTTGTAGGGGATGAATTATGTGAAATTATAAATTTGTAAATACAATTGTAAATAATACACCCTAATCATTGGATGGCTGGTTGGGTAGTGGGTGCAGCCACCCCTCGTGGTGAGTAGCGTCCTTATCTTACTTGTTGTAAGAAAATAAAAAAAAAATGTTAAACTCTCAAATTTTGCTAAATTCGCAAATTTTTGACAGCGATGCGCGACTAGAAGGTACTATATAAATATAGTTTGTTTATTTTAAAGTTGTTTATACATACTTGAAGAAACCTTTAGGCTATATAGAGTCATCATCCTATATCCTTCTGTCCTTTTAAAAAAATATATTGAAAATGTATTGTTTTTACTGGATTTTTCAACGGCGATGCGGGACCGGGATATATAAATAAAAGTTTTTTTGAGTTTTTTCTTGTCTATCCAACGGCAACTTTTGCGCAGGTTCCGGAAATAGAAAAATGATTTTTTCGAACCACCCTAATAATAACGGTACGGAAAACACAGTATGCTTCATGTGACAAACGAAGAGCATTCTCTATATATTATTACGTAGCTTCAGTTTCAACTGCACAATGTGCTTTGTCTGAAAAGTCCTGAAATAAATAAATGAATAAAATTATCTTTATTATTGCAACAATTCTTTACACTAAATTATCTTTACTGCAACTTCTCATTCACACTATTTTCACGGCAGACTTCACTCACCAATTACATACAGCGAAGAGAAAAACTCGTCTTCGAAGAGAAAAAGCTATTAGCAACCTAATGTGACGACAAAACTTCGTCCAAAGATGCTTTTAAACCTGAAGGAAAACTCCACTCAAAAGTTTTGTGTAGTAGAAGTTAGTTGTTCATGTAAAGTGTTGTAGAGTGAAATAGGCATATGCCCTGAATTGACGTATGTTCTGTGAAAGCAGTTGAGTTAAGGCTTTTCGCTAAATTCACTCCCACTTTTCTAAATTTTATGAATAACTTAAAAGATACTGAAGAATACCAAAAATATACAAAGTAAGCCAGGTAGTGTCTACAAAATCCTATCATTAACATCTGTTTCCAAACCTTTTTTTCAGGCTAGAAATCTTGGTGTACAATTTATGACGTCATAAATGACGGGTGCTAAAATTATTATACTATACGAAAGATCCTGTATTATATCACAGGGCTCATAGTGGTCTGGTCTCTTATAAATAGTTGAAAAGTGACCAAAACCTCATCATGCCCCTTTTCTCCTTCGTCAATTTCTCCATCACCACTCTCTTTGTTTGCTGTTTTGTTTCATCTTTTCTTGTTTACTTCTTCTTTTTGAGCTTCCTTCTTTCTTAAGTTTTCTAAGTATGCTTTGTAGTTACGGTAAGCAGGCTTAGCAGATGTAAGAAGTTTCTGAGTGAGTGGAACCAGTTCTGGCCTATTTCCGAATTTTTTCATCACAGATATTATATTTAACTTAGCATTGAGAGTTCTCAAATCCATGAAATATTAAAATTCATCACCTACTCTTAAGAAGAACATACAAGAAGCATAACACAAGATGAACATGATGAACCACACAAACACACACACACAACGTTGAGCGGAGCGTTAACTATTGTAAGAGAAAACTAAAAGACTATTATGATAGAAGAAAGAATAGACACAGAAGGGTTCTCAACCCCACTATGAGAGCTTAAGCATCCACCAACCATCCACTGTGCTTTAGAAAGAATAAAAGCTGACGTGAGAATAAAGCTGACTCTTTCACATGTGGCAGCAAGTACTGAAGCTTTCAGAGGAGTAATGAGTAACAAGTTTCTGCCTTTCTCCATTTATTTTTATATTTTTCTTAGAAAACTGCCAATGCAAAACATAAATCACACGAAAAAGTCACTTTACCTCCCAAAAAAGTAACTTTTAGTGACCAACTTGAAAAAAAAGTAACTTTTAGTTAAAAAAAAGTGACTCGCTATGAGCCCTGATATCATGTAATGACATTTTGCAGATATTGTCTGGCTCACTTTACATTATTGATATTCTTCACTAAGATTCAAATAAAGATGGGTGGCCTACGCGATGAGTCTTAGGAGATGGAAAATGAAATGAAAATTTTCTGTTTAACGCCCACGATTATGTCCTTTAGGCTAAGGGAGACGGATGATTAAGGCATGTGAATGAAGACGGAAAAAACGGTGGAATGAGAATGTGGGAGAACGAAACGGGAGTTACTCGATAAAACCCACGGCCACGATGTTGTCCACCACAGACTTACTTGGCCGGGGATCGAACCAGGGACCCCACGCAACAGAGGTAAAAGCTTTATCTCAGACCTACCATGTCCCATCTTAGGGGATGAGATTATCGCAATGTAAGAAAACAAATTTGTGTATCCCTATTGTGGTACATACAAGGTAGACCATTTATCTCGATACGTCCTTGTAACTTTTTAACTAATGGGCAAAAACGCTGAAATTTTGTACCATGCAAATATTGACAGCGGGATATTGCTTGGCATATATGTGATAGCACGAGGTTCACACTGCTGCCTACCCAACATAAAATTATTTTTTTCAAATGGCACTACATCAGGTTATTTCAAAACTCAAATCTACATGAAAAAGGAAAACATATAATACCATTTGTTATGCAGTGCTGCAAACTAAGGATGCTACAGTATTACGAATATTTAAGTTTTGGTGACCTCTACAGCAGTAATAATGCAAATGAGACATAAACAAGGCAATGTACATCCAAAATATTTTAGTGGCTAATACTACGATCCTGATGTGACAGATTTCGGATGAATACAAACAATGTTACAAGGGATTGAAAGCTTTACTTTCTAAAAGCATTAAAAAAAAACTGCTTTGATAATATCTTATCTTATCCAATTGCATAGATGGTTTTCAATAGACATGAAGATTAGCATCACGTGAACAACAGTCTGATATCTCAAACCGTTCTCGCGATATGGTAGAAACTGTTAACGTTTGCAACACAGCTTAAAAGTATGTAATTCCGAGAACTTATTGTAATTTCGCCTACCAAAAAAGTATTATTGTAGTGTTACAGAAACGAAGTAATCAAAAATTGTTTTAGAAAGTTCTCACAAATACGCCATTTTAAGCAACATATCAATTTTTTCCGTTTTTTCATATCTCCTGAATGCTTAAAATTGCTGTAAACCGCATTATGATTATCATGTCTACTGGAAATCATTTATGTAATTCAATGTGATAGTTATCTAAACCCTTTTTCGAAATAAAGTCGTTTGAAAAAAAAAAAATCAGTTAATTTTAACTCTGTTTCTACTTGTTCGAAATACGCCATATGATGACAAAGTATTTTACATTAAGGTACTTCGGATGTCCTTGTCCAAGATGCATTACCTTATCTGCCTAATTTTGTTATAACTGCTATAGAACTCCTCAAAATCTATTGGTTTTCGATGTCTATGATACTGTAGCGTCGTCCTTAATTTGCAACACTGCTTAATAAGTGCAGAATTGTAGCGTCGTCCTTAATTTGCAACACTGCTTAATAAGTGCGGAATTTTAAGTTTTTGTTTTACATGTCAATTTGAAATATGTAATAACTTGACATAGTGCCATTTGAAAACATATAATGTTATGTTGGGCTGGTAACACTATTAACCTTGTAGTATCACCAAGTATGCCAAATAATGCCTTCCTGCAGATATTTGCATGGTACAAAATTTCATCGCTTTTGTCCATTAGTTTAAAAGTTCAAGGGGTTCACTGCGTGTATGTATTATATATATATATATATATATATATATATATATATATATATATATATATATATATATATATGTGTGTGTGTGTGTGTGTGTGTGTGTGTTTAACGATCATGCCCTTAGTCTAAGGGGGGCAGATGAGTAATGAAAGTGAATGACTGAGAAATTAAACTTTGTGCTCTCCCACCGGGAACTGAACCCAGGACCACGTGCATCAAAGGCACACGAGCTAGCCACTAGACCAGCGGGAAGGGGATGTATTGTTTATAGTTGCAAGAGGAGTTGTAACAGGTATATTCGCTTATATAGTATGGTATGAGTTGTGACTTGTTTCTGGGTTAGTGGCAACATAGCTGTTGTATCAATACAAAAATTGAAATGATTTTTATCAGCTTTCCAAACATAGTACCAAACAAAAGGCTGAAGCAAACATGAATCATATAACGTATGTAATGTTCTACACATATGTACTACAAATGGGTACTCATGGTTAACCAATTAACGCTGAAGCCATAGCAACAGCGGCTTAGAAGCAACAGACTTATCTTCCACGTATCTCCTTTATTGATACAGCAAAACAAATATCACCACAACACTTGACGATACACGATCAACACAGCCACCACATCAAGTGATACAGGAACATAACCGTACTTAACAAAATAATCATCCATCAGACGTGACGATACAGGTTCCGTATTTTAACTACGACTCAAGGATTCAATATCCACCACGACAAGTGATAGAGTAACATTGTATCAAATATAAAGGACCACCATTTAGTTACAAGCCTAAGTGATTTTTCATTACAGAACACCCGACTAACTAACAGCAAACATACTTTCCCCATTAATGGGTTCAGCTTATAGTTGTTACATCTTCCACATACTTATAGTATATAATCACACTTACATTCCCCAACAATAGCTAGTGAGTATATGCAGAATCTACATCTTCTCCCTAAAACCCTAATTTCATATGTAACTTCAACAGACACAGTCTAACCATTAAAACTCTATCTCGCGAACTATGCTTGATTAGGCTGCCTTACACAAGCCCTGCCCTACACAAAATCTCGTAGGTAAATTTTCTAGAATACAAACTGTCTTTTGTAGGCCAAAAATTAAAGAAACATTTATTTATACTCATAAGACTTACCGTTCACGGTTCCTACAGATTCTGATTTAAAAAAGAAAAAAAAAAAATCCTGACCCTTCATAGGAATTCCACGAAACATGGAATTCTTGCGAAATCATCCTTCATCTCCACTACAGTCAAGCTTTTCCCAGCAATCTGACAATTTCTCTTCTATACTGACACTGTATACTTTTTCTTATACTAACTTTGTTTTTATCTTCATATATATTGTCACTACCTTTCTCATTTTCTAAAAAAACCGTACAACTGACTACAAGCAAAATTGCATATCTCTATACAAAATCATACAAATATAACCAGAATTTTTCACACAGAAATGGAAAACACTACTTTATTTGACATAAAAATAATTAAACTATAAATAAAAACAAGATTAACGCAAAATCGTGATCAACATTGACTTTCGCCCCACAGAACTGCTGAAATGCAATTCAAAGACGCCCTTTTCTTCTTAATCTCGTTCAGTTCGGTATCAACGGCTACCTCCTATTGATCACTTTCAAGTTTCAGATGTATCCTCTGTTGCTGGAAGTTTCTCAATTGTGTATCCGATATTCTCTTCTAGGCTTCCTTTATGGTGTTCTCACTTATCACTTCCTTCTGCTGAAGGAAACACTCTTCGCAGCGTCTCCTGGAACTTTCCACGTAAAGCATTATCGTTCTTGTAATTTGTATGTGTTCAATGCCTTCTGCCTCTTGTACCTGGTTAAGAATACAGAAGGTTGTTCGCTTTATATCCGAGAAGCTCCTTCGTGGCTAAGCGGTTAGCGTACGCGCCTTTGGCGTGGGAAATCCGGGTTCGATTCCCGGCGGGAGCTTATGTGGTTAGGATTCCACGTTAATCAGTAGGTCCACGTCTCATATAGCCTTGCTGCTGAACGGGACGATAAACTCAAAATCAACTCAACTCCTCAATATCCGATCATTTTTTACGGGTACTCAGCTCAGAGATACCGCGCCGCCATCATCGATCATGTTTTATTGGACCCTCACCATTGTGGACTATCACATAGCATCGCAGTTTCCACTGTAGCAAGCGTTGGCGCAGGACAGGTATGGGAATTCTGTCCCCACCCCTCCCTCCACGCTTTCCATAGACCATCTAGGGTGCGCGGGCGATGATACTGAAGACGTCGTTTCAGGAGTTCAAATGCGCAAAAATCCATTGGACTGGCATCTGGGCTTTCCACAGGAATGTCTTCAAACGGAATGACACGAATTTATAATTCCTCTCCCATTTCCTGATGATATTCTGGCGGTATGACTCGAAGTTTTGTCCATATGGATCATCACCTGGTTCGCGTCTACTCCATACAATTGTGGGATATGTCTCCGATAAATAGGGGTCACAATGGGTCCTTGAAAATATCTTTCATTCACCTTCACATTTTTGTCCACCTTGTGTATCAGCAACTTACACTCATATCCGAATCCCGTAACAACCATAAAGCCACGAGGGATTAACAAAGTTGCTGAGCCCCTTGCCGGCAATGTCACGGTATGTGATCGCCCGAATATGATCACCAGCAATGAGATGGACATATGATTCGTTCACTGTGACAACTTTGTTCCATTTGGAACCCATCAGATACTTCCCATACAATTTCCTGCAGTTCGTTTTATGTTCGGCAATGTGATGCGGTAGCAGGCAGTGTACACAGAACTTTCGCACACACAACCTGAAGAGCATGCGAATTGTCTTGTTTCCAGTTGACGATGCGAGGTGGAATCTGTGACCCGTATCACGTTAGGTCGGGGATTTTCTTGGCACGCAAATCGACAGATCCCCCTTAGCACTACAGATGTCACTTTGCTTGCAGCCCTTCTCCTCGTGGTTTCCGTGGGTGAATGTTTCACAAGGGAGTCTGTTGTATGTAACGGGCTACAATATCTTTCGCAGTAGTCACCCTCGAGTGTTAACCTATTTACCCACAATGCGTACTTACGAAAACTTAGCATGGAAAAGGGCCATTACGTATCCCTCCCAATACCGGTTGATTTTCGGCGCCATTTGATAACACTCACGTACCTACAAGGGCACACACAACACTGCTCCTGTCAGCAAGCCCATAGTTCCAGCATACAGTTAGGTGGCAGCACCAAATCAGAACTGGTCGGATATACAGCGAACAATCTTCTGTATATTTTATGCTACAATAGTCTCTTCATGCATATTTTCTATTAGGAATGATTTATTGACGGAAAACCCTCTTTGGCAGTTGTCTTTCCATGCGAGAATAACAGCCCGATATTTACTATCTTCCATAAATGTTTGAAGTTTTCAGTTCCAGCACAAAACTTGCTTTAAAAAGCGTCAAGTCCTAATTCGTTACTACTCTGGAAGACTTCTTGAAGTTCTGTTGTGTTTAGACCGGAGAATGAAATGTATTCTTTGCTACTTTTGAGCAAACACATTATCTATGATGTTAGGCGTATGAAATCTATCTATAAGAAGAGAGTTTTTGACCTACGTGGGGTGAATGCTGAATTACCTGAGGATCTAACGGAAGACAGATATTTAAATGGTTTGTACTTTAAAAACCTTCTCTGTTGAAGTATGGTAACAATGAAAATCAGGGCGCAGCGACAGCCATGTAAATATCCCGTTTCTGCCGTTCCCTAGCCTCTGTACCTATTTGTCCAAGAAAACGTTTGGCAGCAAATTAAAGGTCACAATAGGAATTTTTTACTTTGTCACATTAACACTTAATAGCCCTGTATCTGTACATTTCAGCAGTTCTGGTGTCACAGATCGAATCATGAGGTATCGTAAAAGTTTTGCCAGAACCAAAGGCGATCTGGTCTATTGGTCTTGAAGTCTGAAACTATGCAGGAAGAGCTAGCATTAAGTGAATACCATCTTGAAGAAAGCCAGTTTGCATTTTGTACGTGAATCGCTAGCTGTCTTCAAGGTTTCTACATGTCTCGTGTTTGGCAGCTTCCCTAATGCCATCCGAAAACAAGTGGCATTTTCCAACTAGCGGAGATTGCAGAACTTAACCGGAAATTCTGTGCATCCTGTGGTCTCACAAGTAAACCTTACGTTTGGGTGAATCGAGTTGCTGACTGAGACACATATGAGAAAGTAGTACTAAATGTGGTCAGTATTTCAGTGAACTTGTAGGTGCGAAGCTCCAAGGGTTTAGGAGATACAGCTACCAGAACATCACATGGAAGTACAGAATAGTCTTCATACAGTTGGAGGTAAAAGCTCTGTAAGACCTCTTGGAACAACAAAAGGTGAATAACAAATATATGGGTACATATTAGGACTAGGGGGAAGTCATATAGTAAGGGTATACCTGACGGTGGCCATCTTGAAATCCGCCATTTTGATTTATGGTTAAGTTTTTAAAATAGGAATAGGGTCATGTGATACATGATTTAAGGCGCAAATTTAATCAGAAGAACAATGGTGACGTTAATTTTGATACGTTGGTAAAAATTTACAGGGAAATTAAATATTGTTGCAGCATATGTATTATTCCTTTGCGCCACCTTATAAATTTTGTGTTAATGATAATAATTAAATAAAAAGCAGGTGGATAAATATTAGGTCTATGGTAAGAGTTGCTTTGATGGCGGCCATGTTCAAATCAGCCATTTTGTATCAGACAAAAGCTTTAAACAAAACGCATAACAGTGACACCTTATTAATAGCAAATTTTACCATAACTCCAACGGTATAACCATTTTTGCTTTATCATTAACCAGCACAAAATTAAATGGATCACTCCTTACGACTAGTGCTTTGACGGAATTGTTAACGACAAATGTGTCAAGTGTAACTCGATTGGCTTTGTCAGGTGTGCTCACTGTGAGCAGAGCATTTGTGCAAGTCATGCACTCTTTTCTGAATTACATATTGATTGTACTAATTGAGGACTTTTCTGGAAGTCCCAAGTTAATTATGACTCAATTCCACTTTGGTCATTTTTCCTTAGAATAGCAACTTGCTTATGCGATAACAAATGCTGGTTAATGATAAAGCAACAATGGTTATGCCGTTGGATTTATGGTAAAATTTGCTATTAATAAGGTGTCAATGTTATGCGTTTTGTTTAAAACTTTTGTCTGATTCAAAATGGCTGATTTGAACATGGCCGCCATCAAGGCAACTCTTACCATAGACCTAATACTTATCCACCTGCTTTTTATTTAATTATTATCATTAACACAAAATTTACAAGATGGGGCAAAGGACTAATACATATGCTGTAACAATATTTAATTTCCCTGTAACTTTTTATCAATTGCGCGTAAATCAAAATTAACGTCACCATTGTTCTTCTGATTAAATTTGCGCCTTAAATCATGTATCACATGACCCTATTCCTATTTTAAAAACTTAACCTTAAATCAAAATGGCGGATTTCAAGATGGCCACCGTCAGGTATACCCTTACTATATGACTTCCCTCTAATTCTAATATGTACCCATATATTTGTTATTCACCTTTTGTCGTTCCAAGAGGTCTTACAGAGCTTTTATCTCCAACTGTATGAAGACTATTCTGTACTTCTATGTAATGTTCTGGTAGCTGTATCTCCTAAACCCCTGGAGCTTCGCACCTATAACTTCACTGAAATACTGAGCACATTTAGTACTACTTTCTCATATGTGTCCCAGTCAGCAACTCGATTCACCCAAACGTAAGGTTTACTTGTCAGTAAAGTTTCTCGACGAGGTAGTGAGTCATTGAGAAGGTACTACAAGTGACGTAGTAACGTACATATACAGAAGGCTGTACGCTGTATACCATGGTATATACGATTTGGTGCTGCCACCTGGCGTATCATGCTGAAATTATGGGTTTGCTGGCGGGAGCAGAGTGTTGTGTCTGACCTTGTAAGTGTGTGTCCTATCAAATACCGCCGAACAACAACCGGTATTGGGAGGGTTACATAATGTCCCTTTTCCATGCTAAGTTCTCGTAAGTATGCATTGTGAAACAGAGTTGGGTGAATGCGTTAACACTCGGGGGGGGGGGGACTACTGCGAGAGCTATTGTGGTCCGTTACACACAACAGGCTTCCCTTGCGAAACATTCACCCACGAAAACCACCAGAAGAACTGCAAACAAAGTAATACACATAGTGCTAAGGGGGATCCGTCGATTGGCGTGCCAAGAAAATCCCCCGACGCAACATAATATGGCCACAGATTCCATCTCGCACCGTCAACTGTGAACAAAACAATTCGCGAGCACCTCAGGTTAAAGTGTGTGCGAAAGTTCCGTGTACACTACCTGCTACCGCGTCACATTGCCGAACGTAAGACGACTTCCAACTCATGAACAATTAGATAAGAACGTTTCAGAAATTTGGCTATCGACGATCATCATCTTGAGCACTGAATTTCAGTTGTTGCGTAAATTGAATGACATTCTTTTGCACACAATTTCGGCTTTGCAAATTTGATCTTTTATAATAAAACTATTATGGTTTGCTGAGTCACTTTTCTCCACATGTGTACACTATTTTCTTTACACCTGTTTCTGTACTAAATGCTGAAGACTCTGCAAAGATGTTTTTCATACTTTATTTTTCAAACTTTACAATACGCTATAAACTTATTACTCGACACAGTTCCTAACCATAACGAAAGCTGTGGAACTTTGAGGGAGTCGATGTAATCAATCAATGATTCATAGTCACATTACGTACAAAGAATTTTAAAATTACGTTAAAGATATTTCTAATATTTTGTGTGTGTGTGTGTTCTTCACTTGTCAAAACAAAACCTTCAGACGAAATTCAATTTTCCCTGACTTCTAATCTATTTCCCTGACATTCCCTGGCTTTCCCTCATTTTTCAGTTTGTAGAAACCCTCACATTAGATGCCTTGGGTTACCAGACACAGTTAATTAAGTCTTTACGTACAGTTATATCTGAATGATGTGATTTTTTTCTCCCAAATTTAATGAACCAAATACATCCGACAACGCTCCTGAAAATACCGCTTATGAACTATTCCCAAGATAACTTCGAAGTTAAAGAGATATTTGTTAAAGCACCAATATTATTATTATTATTATTATTATTATTATTATTATTATTATTATTATTATTATTATTATTACTATTAAATACGAAATTGACTTGTAGAAGAACAAAATTATAGTTCATACCCAAACAAAACCTACTTTTGCCTAAAATAACAAAATTATAGTTTACACACAAGCAAAACCTACTTTTACCTAAACGAACAAAATTATAGTTTGCACACAAATAAAACCTTTTTTGCATAAAAGAAGAAAATTATAATTTACACATACGCAAAACTACTTTCTTCTAAACGAACAAAATTATAGTTTACACACAAACAAAACTTACTTTTGACTCAAAGGTCAAGATCTATAGGTAACATTATTCAAGGGAGGCGCCGGTCATCATCTTTATATCTCCTGGTGTAAACCAACTATTAGTAACGTTAGCAGTATTCGATTCACTGACACAGTTTGTAACAGCTAATGCCATTTCCACATTCTACTATAAACAAGAAATAAAAAATGGTCCAGTTTATAATTCCACTATTCTTATTTTATTTCATTAAAACTTACATGAATCGGATCGATCTTTTCGTCTTTTAACTTTTGGTACACCATTCGGTAAGGAATCGCCCTCCCTCTTCCTTGGTTTATACCTTGTCTTTAATGATGGATCTTCTTCTCTACATCTCTGCAATAAATTTAAAGCTCGTTAGAATGCGCTGAAATCATGAACATATGTTCTTTTCGAATATTAAAAAACTGTATATGAAAATATTATTCAACAGAGGAGCTCGCCAATAATAATAATAAAAAAAAACGCGAATTGCAATAATATTGGAAGTGTTATACGTACATAGATAATTTACATACTGATGTGATGTGAACATATATAACCTATTCTTCTGGCTAAATTATTATATCATAAACAGATATAAAACCTACAGTTTTCGGTTGCGTTATCATACGGTGGTCCATTGGATTGAAGTTTAGCCTCCCTTTCAGCACTACTTAAGTTTAGCGTGGATGTACAGTTTAAGGCGAAATCTGAACCATCGTAAGACGTTCAAATTTCGAGGTTTTTGCACCGGGAATCGAACCTGGGTATATGGTATGATTCAAAAAAGTTTGGTTACACTAGTACACTGCAAGAGACTGCAAGGATTGGGGTAAAAATCTGTACTATAGCTATAGAAAGTATGGGTTTCCCTAAAAGGGCATATGATCAATTTAGTGTGATCATCTCGAATCCAACGATTTATTTTAATGGGATAGGGTCATGTGATATGTCATTTAAGGCCAGAAAATAGAAATATAATAATATTGGTTTTTAATTGTAAAAGTGGTTTACGTGTCAATGTGGGAGGTTAGGATGCTCCATGTTCATGTCTTTGCCGTTTATTCATTGTGTTGACAATAGTGGGCACAGTGCCAGTGATTGCAGCCAAGTTTAATGTGCTGCATCCGCTATTACGCAGTACCCTCAGATTCTGATCAAAGTCAGTGAAAAGGTTATGTGTGTGCAATGGACGTCCGAAGACTTCTACAAACAAGAAAACTTTAACTGCTCTTTTGCCAGCATTTGTCAAAAGCCCGACACGCAGTATCTGTCACGTAGCACATACCAGCAGCGGTGCTGTGAGCCTAACTTCATCGGGAGGATCATGCAGTGCAACCAGCGACCCCCTACAAGCTGCAATTACATCAACACCTACCCGAACACGATCCCGACAAGACATTAGAACTCTGTGAGTAATTCTGTAGTAAATCCACAGTTAATCCATAGTTTCCACATAAGCCGTTATTCAATGACGAGATACTTTTCTTCCTGAATGTCGAGGTAAATATAGCCATCGATACTGGTCAGACAGAATCCACACTCGAGTAATACGTGTAAAGGTTTGAATGAAATTTATGGTGCAATACAGAACGCGGGGCATAAGCATCATGGATCCTGTGTTCATTCAAGGCAAATTCTATGGTAATCAATATGGAAACCTGTTACGCGAGGCGTTTCCCTCACTTCTGAATCAAGAAGGGGCATTTCCGACATACTTTCATCATGAGGATACGACTGCACACTATGAGGTGCAGGTCTGGTGGTGATGGATCAACAGAAACGTAACTACTGGATTGGTAGATGTGCGTCATACAGTGACCACTGCGATTCCTAGATCTCACGTCCCTGAAATTTTATTTGTGTAGATACGTAAAAGCCGTTGAGTATCACCGGTATTGTCCGTGAACTGCAGCAGCATGTAACGCATTTCTGTGCCAGCGTGAAATATGATGTGCTCATAAAGGTCCACAAGGGCTGAAAAAACCGCATACCGATATGCTTCGAGCAAGCTGTCATTACATTGAGTTGGTCACCCACATTGACATAAGAATCATTCTTACAAAAATAACGTTAGGTTAAAAGCGATATCGAATTCTTATTCTGGTAACTTTCTAGCCTCAAACAAGCATTCGCATGACCCGCTTTCCTTTTCAAAAACATCAGTTGGATTCAAAATGGCTGCCGTTATGGTCATGTGCTCTGTTACGAAGAGCCCTACCCCTAATAGCCATAGTGCAATTTCAATTCAATCACTGCAGTCATTTCAAGACTTTTGTTTCACCTTATATGTAACATTCTAATATTATACCAAAGTTTATTTATTGGTTTCTAAGAATCAAATATACTTTGTAAATACCCGAGACTCTATATTGAAAAGGAAAAAAAAAATGGAAATTATAATATAGAAATTGCTTCCAATTCTCCTTCTTAGGAATAGATTTTAAAACACCGCCAAACTCATGTTTGCTTATTTTTATTGAAGAGTTTATATACTGAATTACACATTTCCAACGTAAGTGAATCTTCACATTGAGAATTTTAAATATAAAATCGGAAATTAAAATAATATAGATGTTACCCCCTTTAGAAGCTGAAATATCGAAACATTGACATGTGATCGCTCTTATTTTTTTTATGGAGAGTTTATCTCCCTAGCTTCGGAGAGTCCTGAGATGATTATTGGCAACAAATAATTAAATAAACACTATTTTATCCCCCCTTAGAATACCTATTTTTGAAAATCCTTTGTTATCCTTTACCAATGGACTCATGTTTTAAGCTGTAGTCGTTAGTCTGCGTTTTCATGAATGAATGAACCACTTTAGACTTTTGAATAATAGTATAGAAATATATTGCAAATAGAGTCGCAACATTTTAAACAATATTCCCTCTCGTGTCCTCGTAAAAATAACACTATCTCAATTCTATACGGCACCACCACTTTTTTTTTTTTTTCGGGGCATATTTGCCGAAGTGGTGGAAGTAGTTTTCTGCAACCCAACTTCCGGTTTTAGGAGCGACTGAGAGAGAGAGTGTGTGGACTTAAGATGGAACATATTCTTGGGAAGCTTAATCGATTGCAGAAAACAGCTTCCCTCTATCATAGTTTTTACTCTACAGCGATCAATATTGAAATCGGAAGCGGTTGATTTCTTTCACTTCCGGTTTTAGTAGAAGGATTAGAGTGGTGATTAAATATATTCTTGAGTCGTTTAATTGATTGCGAAAAACACTTCTCGCTACGGTATCTATTACTCTTTTTATTCTATAGCGATCAAAGTTAAAAGCGGAAGTCACTGATTTCTGCCACTTACAGACTGAATAGGCAGTTAAGAGAGAAGATGGTACCTATTCTCAAAATGCTAAATCGATTCCAGAAAACCGCCTTTTGTTATCTATTATCCAATTTGCGCTATGTAGATCAATAATGAAACTGGAAGTTGTTGTGTATTTCTATCACTCCGGTTTCACTAAAGAGTTAAGGATGTAAATGAAAAGCATTCTTGGGACGCTTAATCATCTGCTGAAAACCGTTTTTCATTATCTACCACTAACTAACTAACTCTATGGGCTATGAAACCGGAGGTTCAATGCTGCGTTGACAAAAGCTCTCCACTGACTTCTATCCTTAGCTAACTGGATCCAGTTCCTATTTTGTATTCCTATTTCTGCGAGATCCATCTTTTCCGGTCTGAATATCACCTCCATCAACGAAATCGATTCTCAACTTTCGACCCTCTATATCCTGGCAAAAATTGAGTTGATTCTGAATTAAACGTTCCTTCCAGCACCGAGGCTATATGAGAAGTGAACCTACTGATTAACGTGGAATCCAAACCACATGAGCTCCCGCCGGGAATCGAACCCGGATCTCCCATGCCAAAGGCGCGTACGCTAACCTCTTAGCCACGAATGAGCTCCTGATAAAAATTGTTGGTTTCCATCAAGTAGTTCTTGAGTTTATTGTTTCCCGAACGTACACACGGACAGGGCAAATATACGACGATCATCCAGAAAATAAAGACCATTTAGTTGTACAAAGTGAGAAACAAAAGACTTAATAGCATCTTGGGTAAAGATGCCCCACTGAGTGAAGACGCCCCTGCTCGAATTACTCGAGGCGTATGACTTGTGGTCACAGGACTTGCCATGCGCGTGAAAGAGTACACACTCTTGAATATATATGTGTGGAAATTGCATCGGAGAAAGGAGCTGCTTTTGTTCAGGCCAGCTCACCAAGCTAAGTTACTCTTATTTCAATATCTATAATTTTAGAGAGTGGAACGTAGTGATGCTCTTGACGATAGTTAAAAAGAAATACATGAATAAAATATAATTGCTTAAGAACTTCAGTCTTTTACAAACGCTAATATGCTTTGTAGTGTTTCTTCGTCCATGAGTATGTCACATGATCGACTGGGGCGTCTTTGCTTCAAAATTGGGAAAGTTGCCCCAGTGAAATCGAAGCAAGGGATGGCCTTTTTCGAAAAATCTGTTTTTCGATTTTCGGAAATTTCATTTTTCGTTTCTTCGTTTTTCGAAAAAAATTTCGTTTTTAGTTTTCGAAAAAATTTCATTTTTCGAATTTTTTCGTTTTTTGAAAAAACATTTCGGTTTTCGTTTTTCGGAAATTTTTTCGTTTTTCGTTTTTTCGAAAAAAATTCGTTTTTCGTTACTCGAAAAGTTTTCGGATTTCGAGGAATGATAATGTGGGAGTTCCCCGGAAAAACACACGGACACGATGTTGTCTGCCACGAACTTACTTGACCTGGGATCAAATGCACAAGAAGTAAGCGTTCTAACACAGCTACCATTTCCCCTTGGATTTGGATTTAACGAAAGGAAAGTGTATAATGCCTACTATTGACGAACTCATCCAATCACGACCAAAATTAGTATGGTTATGGACTGCGATGTATTTAGTACACACATTAAATATTATGGTGTTTGGGACTTTGGTTCCAGAGTTATTGCTAATCAAATTTGTGTTTTAAGTTAGTGATATCAAGAAATTTCGCTAAGACGCATTTGATTAAACTCAAATGATCTTGACGAAAGTTGGTAGGATCGTAAATCGCTGATTGTATAGGGGCGCCTTTGATAGAACAAACAAGAATGTAATAATGCACCAAGGGCGCTGTAGATATATTAATTATTCATTTTGTCGCCCCTGATTGTATAGGGGCGCCTTCGATACAACAAACAAGGATGTAATATTGTACCAAGGGCGCTGTAGATATATTAATTATTCGTTTTCGCGCCTGATTGTATAGGGGTGCCTTTGATAGAACAAAAAGGATATAATATTGCACTAAGGGCGCTGTAGATATATTAATATTCATTTTGTCGCCCCTGATTGTATAGGGGGCGCATTCGATAGAACAAACAAGGGTTTAATATTGCACCAAGGGCACTGCAGATATATTATTTATTTATTTTGTCGCCCCTGATTGTATAGGGGCGTCTTCGATAGAACAAACAAGGATGTAATATTGTACCAAGGGCGCTGTAGATATATTTATTATTCGTTTTGTCGCCCCTGATTGTGTAGGGGCGCCTTCGATAGAACAAACTAGAATGTAATATTGCACCAAGGGCGCTGTAGATATATTAATTATTCCTTTTGTCGCCCCTGATTGTATAGGGGTGCCTTCGATAGAACAAACAAGGATGTAATATTGTACCAAGGGCGCTGTAGATATATTTATTATTCGTTTTGTCGCCCCTGATTGTGTAGGGGCGCCTTCGATAGAACAAACTAGAATGTAATATTGCACCAAGGGCGCTGTAGATATATTAATTATTCATTTTGTCGCCCCTGATTGTATAGAGGGACCTTCGATAGAACAAACAAGGATCTCCTCAGCTACCACGCAGGAAACAGACCTCGAAAAGACTAGAACACTCGCAGACATCCGCGAAAAGTTACCAATTCAACAGCGCAGAAGAGAAATTATGTACAACCTATTATGAATGTTTGAATATCATTTGCAAAATTGAGTCGATTCCATCAGCCTGAACTGAATAAGTATCGTGCAATAGAGGATGTAATTGTGGAAGGTAAGTTTTCTCAAGACATTAGTGACATTTTAAAAGTATACCATGTCAATCCGGACCGACTACAACTACAGATGCAACAGTTACTCACCACTATTCCCACATCAAAAAATCTGAGAGGCCTGTTGGAACGAATTGTTTCTAGTTCGAACGAATTGTTTGTACAGTTCTTAGAATAATATTTAACAACGAAAAAAGTTTTAGTGAAAAGTGGTAGGAACAATATCAGTTTTGAATAGTGGTTTAAAGACTTGAAAAAAAGTTTTTTTTTAAAAAAAAAAATCATCTTTTCCATGCTTTTTTGGCTTGGGATTTTTTCTTTTAATATTTCATATTTAGTGAAGAAACAACAGTGTGTTCCAGCTTTCTTTTCCCATCATAACTAAAAACATACTGTATTCTGAAGAAAAATAAAAGGTAAGAGCCACCGCACTAAGCTTTGTTGCTCCAGTTCCTTACACTAAATCATATTATGCTGCTGCTATTAGTAAAACATTTTCTTCTGAAATATGAACAAAATTAATTATGAACCTTTTCAGCTCTAATATTAGGTATTGAAGAGTATCTGAAACAATAGTGTGATACTTTTTCTTGTCTGCCAGTTTTACTTTAAGCAACCCAAACAACACATTTCAAGATGTATAAATGTCAAGAACTTGATATCATGGTTAGGCAACCAACGTGGGACTTATGAGATGCTAGTTGTGTCAAAAGAGCGAAAAATTTCCGTTTTCTTTCCAAAAGCCGTTTTTTTTTCTTTTTTTTTTAATGAAAATAAAGCACGTCTCAAAAATCCGGCTATTTTGCATCTCTAGTCCGGTATATCAATACAAAGTGCAGTTCAACCTATGTACTAGTAAAATAAGAAAAGTGTGCATGTAGGTGTATTGTGAGAATATGTTGACCACCTTAAAAATTTTTTTTTGTGGTTGTGATATGTCTTCAGCCTATGAGTTCTGGAGAGTGAGAATGTGGCTTTAGTGCCGAACGTATACGGAACAATCATGTCGTACTATTTAGTGATTAATTAATAGTAAACGTACTTCATAAGTATCCTGACGCAAATCAAATGAGGTCTACTAGTTTTACTAATGTACGACTCTTGTGTCGAATGAATACATTGAGTGGGTGAAGAAGCTATCTTTACTTCAAGTCAGTCTAATATTTTAATTTTTCAAATGTATAGCTGTTTTCGTAAATTACAATTACCCCCCCCCCCACACACACACAAATACATAACAGTAATACTGTAAAGATGAGTGGAAATTACGCGCTGTGATGGGGGGGGGGCGCTGTTGAGAGAGGGGCGCAATAAAAATACTTGCCCCCTCCTATATTTGAAATGTTGTTACGCGGTTAATTTTATAGCAATCAAATTGCAAGACGAAAAGGAAAATGTGTATGTGTATTTCATATTATTATAAACTTCTACTATGAATCTACAATTTTAGGTTTCGTACTGCGTTACTTTTCTGTACATTTTTAATGTTGAAAAAAGTATTTGTTATCATTAGGGTTAGGATCTTGATGATTTTGCAACTTTTTTCTGGATTAGTATAAACATTGCTCGTTGTGTTATAAATCCTGTTTTATTAAAAAGAAGTAATTTAAGACAAACTTGTTTGTGCATTTTTTGCCCATTTCTGTATATAAGTGCATTTTTTACTGTTTTTTGGGGCATTTTACATGCATATTTAGTATTTATTCTTACTTTTAACTGCATAATTCTCATTTTTCTTATAAAAACAATAAATTGAAGCAGAATTCTTCCGCCTACACGAAATAAAATGCAAGGAAAATTGCTCTACACGATTCTACTTCGAAGATTTGTTGGAGTAGGCGTGGCCAATGTCCGCAGACTGCAGTCTCTGGCGATTAGTCGCATGAAGCGGAGGAGCGAGAGTTCAGTGACCCTGGCATTCACTGTTTTGGTGAGCTGTTAGTAGACGCCGGTAATAATTCTGCAGTTTATCTGGTTAAAATGCCGAAGATAAAAGAGAGTACTGCTTCCAAGCTTAAACGATTTGTGAGTGAATTTGGAGGTGAAAAAATGTTTACAACAGATGAAAGTGTTCTCTGCTGCAAGGTGTTTGATATGGCAGTTTCAGCCGAAAGAAAATTTACCGTTGAACAGCATGTTTCAAGGGACAAGCACACACGGGGACTTAAGTTACGTGCGAAACGAGAGGCAAACGCCGCGCAACAACTTCTCCCGCAGTATGATACATCCAAAAATCATTGTTTTTTTTTCGAAGATTTGTGCGAAGCCTTTATTTGTGCTGACATTCCGTTGAACAAAATGGACAACGTGACATTGCTAGCCTTTTTTTGGAAAAATACACTTGTAAACCCCTCCCCGATTCTTCGACATTAAGGAAGAATTACGTGAACAAACTTTACGAGAAAACAATGCAGTGTATTAGACAAGAAGTGGACGGAAAGAAAATATGAGTATCCATGGATGAAACATGTGATTCGGAGGGACGAAATGTAGTGAATGTTGTTGTTGGAGTGATGCAGGAGGGTGGGCCGGGTAAAACATTTCTTTTGAATTGCGAAGTTCTGGAAAAGGTAAATTATTCCACGATCAATAAGTTATTTGATAAATCAATGCATCTCTTATGGCCTAATGGCGTCCTTTACGAAAACGTGCTGCTCTTTGTAACCGATGCTGCACCGTATATGGTGCAGGCGCTATATTCGAAAATGATTCACATTACGTGCCTCAAGCATGGTTGCCACAGAGTGGCTGAAGAGATACGTGTGTAGTTTCCTGATGGTGATAAACTCATAGGAAGTGTAAAGAAAGTGTTCAGTAAGGCCCCATCACGTGTAGCTGTTTTTAAGTTTGAGCATCCTGAACTCCCTCTACCACCTAGCCCCGTTCTTACCAGGTGGGGAACGTGGCTGAGAAGCCTGTAAATACTATTGTCAAAACTTCGAAGCTGCGAAGAAAACGATAGACTCTTTCGACCCCTCCGAAGCTTCCGGGATTCGAACTGCACAAGAGATACTGGCCAATCCTGAAATCCAAGGTAAGCTTGGGTATATTCAATATAATTTTGGATTTCTACCAGGTGTGATTACTTCCTTAGAGAAATCTGGAGACAAGTTGACAACTTCAATTGACTCAATCAAAAATGCAGTAAGTGCATTAGAAAGTGTTCCTGGGGAAGTAGGACTGGTAGTGTCGAGAAAAATTACAGATGTATTGAAAAAAACTCAGGTTACCATGTTTTGTGTGCGATAGTGGACATTCTTTCAGACACAAAATTTGTACTGCAAATATTAGAAAGTGAGCTAGGAATAAGTGATATGGTCTATTTCGAATATGCTCCGGTGAAAGAACCTTTTCAATGTACAAATCGTTATTTGCAAACAAGCGCCATGCATTCCAGTTCGAAAACCTTCATATGATTTTTGTTGTTTATTGCAACTCAGTGTTACGTGCCTCTTTTGAGAAAAACACAACAAAGTAGAACCACGTATATATATATATATATATATATATATATATATATATATATATAGGTAATACACTAATAAATACTAACGGATGATTCTCTGTGAAAGCATTTTTTTCAAATTATAGTGCATTTTTTTTAAAGATTTTTAGTGCATAGTTCCATTTTTTATTTTGTATTTTCCCCGCATTTATAGTGCAATAAAATCCTAACCCTAGTTATCATTATTGCTTCTTTATTTTTGCATACTATTTCATAACTTGAAATTTTAAAATATCATTCAATCCTTTCGACAAAGCAAACATGCATACAAATTAACTACATGTGTTTGAAAAGTAAAAGAGATCTGCTTGATCGTTCGTTATTTAGTGATCTTCTTTCTTAATAAAAGGTTGGATCCAGTTTTCGAAAAAGAAGGTGTACTTTTAAAAACCTGATTCCCATATCTCATTGCAATTGTTTTGTTTTTAAATTAGAATGAAAAATAAACATAATGATTTACCATGGGGGGAAACCAGTGATCGAGATTTCTTTTTTGTGAGAAGATCAGTAATCACAGAAAAGAATTACCATGGTATTTTATATTTACAAATAATATCTATGTGTGTGCCGCGAGAATTCAAGTTACACCTGTAGTGTGCCGCAAGCTCAAAAAGGTTGGGAAACGCTGGTATAAGTAGGAGTAGGAGTAGCAGTAGTAGGAGTAGGAGTAGGGGTAGTAGTAGTAGGAACGGGTTAGAAGCTCCGCAGGAGTTGGTTGGGTTCTGTTTTCGACATGAAATGGGCAAATTAAAGATTTGACCAAATTTTTCTGTACATTTTACAATCTATGGATCCGTACAGTAAAACAAGTGTACCTCTCCGCGAAATAGTCCATCCGCCTCCACATACAGTACCGCTTACAACATCAAAAACAACCAGCAAATACATCACTTTCTGAGCTTTTGCTATTCCCCTTACCTCACTTTCAATCACTCTTCCTCATAAACTTAAATAAATTCCCCAATTGATCCGGTAAATTTCCTAAAATTGGTCCGGCGATACAGCAGTTAACCCGACAATATATATTATAATGTAAAAAAAAAAAAAAAAAAAAAAAAAAAAAAAGACTAACGAATTACCAAATAGAAGGATCCTGTATAAACTGATCGTGATAGTATCAGACAAGTCTGTAATAAATTGACTTTTAACAATTGATTTTAACAAAATACATGGCGATCGCCCCGATCCCCCCTTGGTTGTGATACATTTTTCCTACTTCCTGTTTTTGTAGAGAAACAAGTGAGTTTCGATTCACAGTGTAAAGCTTTAAATCTATGCGAATTGAATACTCAAACTTTAGTACAACAAGTAGCACAACTAAAACTCCTAGTTGGAATAGATTAATAAGATCAAAGATAGAATCTATTCCTCGGATGCTGAATCCGTATCAAAAAGCCATTATTAGCTATCACTTATCGTTTTTGTTCTATGGCGATAAAGATTGAAAGCAGGAATGGTTAATTTGAACTACTTCCGGCTTGAACAGAGGGTTAAGGGAGGAGATGGAATCTATTCTTAGGACGCTAAATCGATTTCAGAAAAACCTCTTCTCGATATCTTTTATAGTTTTTGCTCTATGAATATAAGTATTGGAACCGAAAGTAGTAGTAAATTTCAAGTGTTTCCGGTTACAAAAGAATGAAGCAGGTTATGACGATATGTTCTCTTAAAACCCTAAATTGATTCCTCGAAAATTGTTTGTCGCTATCTATTACAATTTCTGTTTTATCGCGATAAATGTTAAAACCGGAAATGGTTAATTTGAACACTTTCGGTTCAAATAAAGTGTTAACGAAGAAGGTGGAATCTATTCTTGGGATGCTGGATTGATTTTTAGAAAATGCAACTCGATATCTCACCGATTTTGCTCTATGTAAATTAGTATTACCTATAAAATCAAAAACAGTAATAAACTTCAACCATTTCTGCCGATGTGGAGTGTTGCGGATTGTAATGGGTTTCCTCTTGAGACCCTGAATCGATTATAGGTGAACCACTTGTCGCTATATATCATCAATTTTGTTCTGTGGCGATAAATGTTGAAACTTGTAATCGTTAATTTGAACAACTTCTGGTGTGAATAGAGATCAAGGGAGAAGGTAGAGCCTATTCTTAGAACGCTTAGTCGATCGCGAAACACCGCATCACGATTTCTGCAAGTGTTTGCTTTATAAAAATCAGTATTGAAACCAATATACTAGTAAATTCAGCCACTTTCGATTTCGATAGTATTGTGGGTTGAGATTATATATAGCTTATATACTCTTGAGACGCTGTATCGATTCGATTGAGAAAAAAAAAAAAACACTTGTGGCTATGTATTACTATTTTTGTTCTATATCGATCAATGTTGAAACCGAAAATGGTTATTTTAAACAACTTCCGATCTGAATAAAGGGTTAATGGAAAAGATAGACCTATTTCTTGGTAGCTGAATCGATTGCAAAAATCTACATCTCGATATCTCGTAATTCAGTTTGAAACCGGAAATAATAGTAAATATAAACAATTTCTGGCTTTGATTGAATGTTGTGGATAGTTATATGTTGTCTTCAGACGCTAAATTGTTTGCAATAAATCGCTTCTAGCTATCTATTACTCTTTTCGTTCTATAAAGATAAAAATTGAAACCAAAAAAGGGTATTTGAACCACTTATGATTTGGAGGGTTAATGGAAGAGATCGAACCTTTTTTAGGGGCTCTAAATCGACCGCAAGAAACGACTTCTCAACATCTGTTACTGTTTTTGCTCTGACATCTGTCGATAGACAGACGGACAAAGCCATTCTAAAGACTTCCGACACTTATGCATAGCTTAAGCTGCAAGTATAATAAGGGCGGGCATTGAATATATTCTTGGGACACTGAATTGGTTCTGGAAAACCGCGTCTTTCTATATATTACCGTTTCTGTTCTGTGGTGATCAACAATGTAGCAGAAAAAGATAGACCTCTACCACTTCTGGATTAAATAAAAGTCAAATGGATTAGATGAATCGATTCGTGCTGCAAAACTATGTATGCTTCTCGCTATTTCTTACCGCTCTTGCTCTACCAGCCGACAGACGAACGGATGGATAGACAGACAGATGAACATAGCCGTTCTATAAGACTACGTGTTCATATACGTGTGCATATTATACTATAGTTTGGAAGTACTAACAAATGAAATGAATTCAGTTTGTTTTACGAAAATTATCCGCTTTCCGTTTCTCGAAAAAATTTTTCGTTTTTCGTTTTTTCGAAAAAATTTTCGTTTTTCGTTTGCGTCGAGACACAGGAGGTGATAACGTCATAACTTCAAAAAAAAAATTCGTTTGTTAGGCCTATTTTCATTACTTTTTGGCGGGCTTACTTTTACACCTAGAAGACTGAAATTTCGCACAAACATTCTGTTCACCGAGTAGTATTTATCAGAATTTTTTCCAGACCTCTGCGTTAGTACACGGGGGTCCAGAAGGGGAAAAAGAAAAAAATGATATTTTGTTACCAAAAATCCCATTTTTGCTATTTTTACGCCTCAGATACCCCTTTCGAGATCCCGGCTTTTTGGGCTATTTTTTAGACTTTCAGTCAAGCAGCTACTGCATCGTCACTATTTATCCTAGGATCATGGTTCATACCTCATTCTCTTCAGAATAGAGCTGGCTTTCAAATGGCACCACTTGCATGCTCATACCATATACCAGAAGCGGGAAAAAATGTCAAAGTGAAAATTTCGGAGGGAAATTTTTTTATCGAACTTTGGCCCCCCTGGACCCCCCCCTGTGTGAACGTAGCCATCTAAAAAAATCTGATAAATAGTACTTGGTATACTGAATGTGTGTGCCAAATTTCAAGTTTCTATCTTGAATAGTAAGAGCGGGAGAAATTTTATCAAAAATTCCCACAATGCCCCAAATTACCACAAAACACTATGATCTCAGGGGAAAAATTTCCTAAGACATCCCTAATTACCCTAGGGTCATGTGTCGCCCATATTATATTCTGAATAGAACTGCCTTTCAGGCGGTACCATTCACATGTCTCCATCATGTATCTAAGGAGGGAAATTCCTGAAAAAAGGGATTTTTTGGTCTAAACTTCCCTTTTTTTCAACTTTTAGCCCCTCTGGACCCCCTGTTTTAACGCAGAAATCTGAAAAAAAATCTGTTAAATACTACTCGGTGGACTGAATATTTGTGCACAATTTCAATCTTCTAGGTGCAAAAATAAGCCCACCAGAAAAAAAATTCAGAAAATACCCCATGTATTTTGAAAAAAATTCACTGAGACGTCCCTAATTACCCTAGAATAATAATTGGACCGTCATTCTCTTCAGAATGAAACTGCCTTTCAGACGGTATGACTCACGTGTCTCCATGATGTATGTGAGGCGGGAAAATCATGAAAAACGAGATTTTTTGGTCGAAAAATCCCTTTTTTTTCAATTTTTACCCCTCTGGACCCCCCTGTTTTAAGGCAGAGATCTGAAAAAAATCTGGTAAATACTACTACGTGGGCTGAATGTTTGTGCACAATTTCAATCTTCTAGGTGCAAAAGTAAGCCCGCCAAAAGAAAATATACCGACCATCTCCCATTTTCCCCTATATAGAAGTATATTTTTTAAAAAATCCCTGAGACGTCCCTAATTACCCTAGGATAATGATTCGACCGTCATTCTCTTCAGAATGGAACTGCCTTTCAGACGGTATGACTCACGTGTCCCCATCATGTATGTGAGGCGGGAAAATCCTGAAAAACGGGATTTTGGGGTTAAAAATATCCCTTTTTTTTAACCCTTTGCCCCTCTGGTTCTCCCCCTGTTTTAATACTGACATCGGAACAAAAAATCTGGTAAATACTACTCGGTGGACTGAATGTTTGTGCAAAATTTCAATCTTCTACGTGAAAAAATAAGCCCGCCAAAAATAATGAACATAGGCTTCATAAGGGAAAATTTATATTTCAAAATTATGACGTCATCACCTCCTATGTCTGGACGCAGGACGATCTGAAACCATACGTAATGTCTTCTACAATGTCTCTGGACTTGAAAAACAAACAAAAAAACAAACAAAAAAAACAGACGAAAAAGCTCAAATAGAAGAGAAATAACGCAATGTACCATGAAAAACGCGTATGGTACAAAATGTACTCCCCAAAGGGATACATGATGGAGACATGTGAATGGTACCGTCTGAAAGGCAGTTCTATTATGAAGAGAATGGCGGTTGAACCATGATCCTAGGGTAATTAAGGATGTCTCACAAAATTTTTAAAAATCCTATATACGGGAATCTGAGGTATTGTGGGTGTATATATATATATATATATATATATATATATATATATATATATATATATATATATATATATATATATATATATGTATGTATGTATGTATGTATGTATGTATGTATACGCCGACCAAACAATAGTTTATTGTTTTGCGCATTTAATTAAGCAGATAATGAGTTACTGAAAACAATAACAATTTATTTTGAATCTGTATGTGGACTGTATAAATTGGTATAGTTGCTGCAATTAATAAGTATTAGAATGAAGCAAATACTACACACAAACACTGAAGATCCCGCACACGAGGCTTTTGCAAGAAAGCACAACACAACACTGACAAAAGATGCGGGAGGCGGCCTAACGGTATTTTTGAAAAGAAAGACAAGAGATCGCCAGAGTAAGATACTACAAATAGAAACCATATTGACCTGCAGAGACATCTCTACAGCAAAACTGACACTACATAAAACATATATTTTGTTCCAAGTTTTGGAAATGCTCACAATAGGCTCAAACACTGAAAAAACATAAGCCTTCTTTTTCTTCTTAATTTTATGAAACAAACAGAGGGCAGAATGGCCCGAACATAGCCCCCACCTTGAAACGCTCTAGTTTCAAATAACACACACACACAACGAATGATCAAGTTTCACACAGGAAATACACTACAAACGAAATAATAATAATAATGCGTAATAATTCTTTAAAAAATACACACACAAGACAAATATTTATATGCAATGCTAATGTCCCTTTCACATTATCCGGCGATTTGCCGGATCCGGTTACGGCGAATCGCCGGACGAGGTAGAAAGACATTGCAAGGAATTGAAGCTTTTCACATATGTGCGGCGGTCACCGGACATTCATCCGGCGAGTAAAAACAGCCGGATCTCCCTGCTAGAATCCGGCGCGGCAAATCGCCGTGTATAGCCAAGCGGAACATTACAAGCAATGACGCTTTTCACATATACGCGGCAAACTACCGGATGATGTTGGGGGAGGAAGCAAATGTTGCCAGGAAAGAGCAGAAAGTGGCTGCTATAATATGGGAGCATGTGGTTTTGTGTGTTATGTGGAGTGTGTTTGTATATGTGGTTATGTTCTATCCCAGTACATCTGGAGTAATTAACCAAACCTGTATATACAATATATGGGGAAAGATGACATGTAAAATTAATTGAAAATGACCAATACTACCGAAGTGTCGAAATCAATATAAATTATTATTTTTCTATGTAATAGAAGATTGGGATATGTCCGTGTAGCACTGGACAAATGACCTTCTATAAATTTGTGGTGACCCAAAATTGAAATATACACTATCAAATGTTTCAGCAATACAGTCTTTTGCTATATATTTATGTACTATTTTGCTACGCAAAGCAAGAGAGAATTCATGATGTGATATTTGATAAATATACCGTACTTTATATATTTTATAATTATCTGGCTGTAATTTCTTGAATAGTCCTCTGAATTCAGAGACTAGAGCAGTGCTTTAAAGAGACTTGAGTCAATAGTCGGAACGCTTAAAAACAAAAGAATAAATCCGAAATAGTATAATAATAATAATAATAATAATAATAATAATAATAATAATAATCTAATATAAATAAAATAAAGAGTTTATGTGTCTGTCTGTCTTTGTGCGGCCTAGGGACCGAAAGTTACCAAAATTTGGTCACGGGTACCTTGGTCCAGGCTCCAGACCAAACCGATGCGTGTTTTTCAAAATTCGAACCAGGAGGTCTCAGGTGGGCGTTTACCAGGACATGTAAAAGTAGTAGAAAATGACCGATATTAGTCTCAAATCCATAGTTTTCGCGGTCGCTGAGATCAATGGTAACACTATCATTAGCGAGGACTTCAGCCACCATTTGTATGCGGGCCGGGGATCACCAGAGGGGGGGGGGATTTCAAGACATGTAAAAATAATCGAAAATGACCGATATTAGTGTCAAATCAATAGCTTTCGGGGTCACTGGACTCATTGGTGAAACTCAAGATAGCGTTTACTTTCACATTTAGTTCCCATCAGCTAAGGAACTTGGGCCAGGAGATCACCGAGACATGTAAAAACATAATCCACAATGACCGATATTAGTGTGAAATTCACAGTTTTCGCGGTCTGAGATAAATGGTGGTACTTTCATTAGGATGATTTTCAAATTCAGCCACCATTATATGCGGGCCGGGAGTCACCGGGCTGGAGAATTGCGAGACATGTAAAAATAATCGAAAATGACCAATATTAGTGTCAAATCAATAGTTTTCGCTGTCGCTGAGATGAATGGTGATATTCCCAAGGCGTTGACTTCCAAATACAGCCCCCGTCGACTTGGGAGCCAGAGGCGTTGTTTTTTCAAAATTGGAACCAGAGGATCACAGAGGCGTTTACATTCTATGTAAAAGTAGTAGAACATGACAGATGTTAGTGTCACATTCATAGTTTTTGCGGTATCGGCTGAAGACCAGAGGCGATTTTTTCACAATTCGAACCAGGGAGGGGTCTCAGGGGGCGTTTGCCGGGACATGTAAAAGTAGTAGAAAATGACCAATATTTGTGTCGAATTCATATTTATCGAGGTCGCTCAGATGTATATTGATATCCACGGGGGGCTAGGGGGGCCAGGCCACCTAAACTTTGGCTGGCCCCCTAAAAGTTTCACGGTAGGCTTGCAAATGAACTATAATATGGTGATGAAGTTACATTTTTTACTTCGTTACAGTGAAATCGATCATGGAGTGAATATATATATCGTACTAAAAGTAAAATTATTGTTAGTTACATATGACACTTTCAATTACGTTTTTGTAGCGTATTGTATACATATTATATATATATATATATATATATATATATATATATATATATATATATATATATATATATAGAGAGAGAGAGAGAGAGAGAGAGAGAGAGAGAGAGAGAGAGAACTGCACGAATAATTTTTTTAGTGACTTTTCACCCAAAATTGGAGTAATTTCATCTCCCATTTAGCGACTTTTTGTATCAATCTGTTGGCAACACTGGTACTCCGTTTGGGAGAGTCCCGAATTGAAGTTCTGGTGAATATGGTCGTTGTTGTGTCGTGAATTGTTTACATGTCACCGGAGTTTGCAGACGCGAATGCGAATTTCGAAATGTCGTGGCAAGGGCAATCAGATGAAATAGATATGGACACGGAAGTACTCAGTTGCACAGCAACCCTGCTCGCATATTTTTCATCCACGGCAAAACGCCGGATAATATGAAAGGGGCCGAAACCGGATCCGGCAAACAGCCGGAACCGGATCCGGCAAATCGCCGGATAATGTGAAAGAGGCATAAGACCTGCTTGATGAGCGATTTTGTAGCGTTTCGATGACTTCACTTTACTTTGAAGGGTTGAAAGGCAATACAACCAGCTTCGCGATGGGGCGCTTCAACTCCCCGAAGGCAGTCTTTACAGTTGCTGCTCGCACTAAGCCATCATTTCCAGGAAATATGCACTGAACACGCCCTAATCTCCATTGCTGGGGAGGCAGATGGGATTCCTTCAAAATAACCATGTCACCAATCTTGATATTGTCTCGGTTTTTCCGCCACTTCGTCCTTGACTGGAGACTGCAAAAATATTCTTGGGACTAACGGCGCCAAAAATGCTGCGACAACTGCTGCACCAATTGCCACCTTTTCAGATGAGAGAGCTGGGATGAAGTGAAATCCTTATCCGGGATAGAAAGTAATGATTCTCCCACAAGGAAATGAGCTGGTGTAAGAGCGGCCAGATCGTTGGGGTCATCCGAGAGAGGAGTGAGGGGGCGGGAGTTCAGAATTGCTTCAATTTGAACTAGCGTGGTATACATTTCCTCAAAGCTCAACGCCACCTCTCCCACGATGCGCTTGAAATGATGCTTTACTCTACGTATATTTGCTTCCCAAATCCCACCAAAATGAGGTGCGGACGGGGGGTTAAAATGCCAAGATATTCCTTGTTTGCTGAGGTAGGCAGCAGTTTCTTCATTTTTGGCCGTGTGAACACTCACTCTTAACAATTCCTTTAGCTCTTTGCTAGCTCCTACAAAGTTACGCCCACAATCGCTGTAGATGTCACTAGGTACGCCCCGACGAGCCACAAAACGCCTTAGGGCAGCGAGAAAGGAAGTGGTGCTTGCATCCGCTACTAATTCTAGGTGTATAGCCTTAAACCTCACAACACACACAAAAAGACAAATGTATGCCTTAAACCTCAAACGGCTGCGCCCCCAGCTGGCTTTGAGTAGCACCGGCCCTGCATAATCCACACCTGTGTGGGAAAAGCATCGGCTTGGGTTTACGCGAGAGGGGGGCAGGGAACCCATTAGTTGCGTCTCTGTTCATCCTTCAAACCGACAACATTTTACACACTTCCGGATTATCTTCCTCACTAGATTTCTCGCACCCACAATCCAGAAATGTTGCCGTAGCGTAGATAACACTAATTGAGGGCTCAAACACTGAAAAAACATAAGCCTTCTTTTTCTTCTTAATTTTATGAAACAAACAGAGGGCAGAATGGCCCGAACAATATATATATATATATATATATATATATATATATATATATATATATATATATATATATATATATATATATATATATATATATATATATATATATATATATATGGCGGGCTTACTTTTGCACCTAGAAGATTGAATTTTGCACAAACATTCAGTCAACCGCGTAGTATTTATCATATTTTTTTCAAATCTCAACGTTCACACAGAGCTCTTCCAGAGGGGCTCAAAGTGTAACAAAAAAAATCCCGGAAATTTCCCCTTTCCCTCAATTTTTCCCTCTCCTTGTATACGGTATGGGCATGTAAGTGGTACCATTTGAAAGCCTGTTCTATTCTGAAGAGAATGAGGTATGAACCATGATCCTAGGATAAATAGTGACGATGCAGTAGTTGCTTGACTGAAAGTCTAAAAAATACCCCAAAAACCCAAGATCTTGAAAGAGTAATTTTCTCCTTGTGCCAGAAGAAACAGACGATTAAAAGAAAAGAATTTTTGCAGTAAAGGTACTGGAAGGAAACAGAAGAACTCTCCCACAAAAAATAAAGCCGCAATCGAACCAGAAACTCAGAGTGCAAGATAAATGACTACTACTGAGCCACCATGCAATACTTTGGGAATCCCATTAACATAGTATTTTGATTTCACAATTGAACAGAAAGGTGAGATTAGCAATATTTAACTCTAACAATGTCAAAATGAATTCGATTCCGAAGATTATAATAAATAAAAACTGCAATGAAATGGTCTGATTACTAGTTCCAATGGTAACCACATCAGTAAAAATTACAATTTTATCGCTACGAGCTAAAATAAAACTTATTTAATGTTCTAATTCTTGGATACAAATACAGGGCTCATAGTGGTCTGGTCTCTTGTAAATAGTTGAAAAGTGACCAAACGTACAGGATAAAGTTACCAAAAAGTTATCAAAATCTCATCATACCCCTTTTTTCCTTTGTCAATTTCTCCATCACCTCTCTCTTCGTTTGTTGTTTTGTTTCATCTTTTCTTTTTTACTTCTTCTTTTTGAGCTTCCTCCTTTCTTAGGTTTTCTAAGTATGTTTTGTAGTTATTGTAAGCAGACTTAGCAGATGTAAGAAACTTCTGAGTAAGTGGAACCAGTTCTAGCCAATTTCCGAATTTCTTCATCCCAGACATTATATTTAACTTAGCACTGAGAGTTCTTAAAGTCATGACATATTCAAATTCATCACCTACTTTTAAGAACATACAAGAAGCATAACACAAGACGAACATGATGAACCACACAAACACACACACACAACGTTGAGTGGAGCGTTAACTATTACGAGAGAAAAAAGGTCTATTATGACAAAAGAAAGAATAGACACAGAAGGGTTCTCAACCCCATCTTGAGAGCTTAAGCATCCACCAACCATCCACTGTGCTTTAGAAAGAATAAAAGCTGAAGTGAAACAAAGCTGACTGCTTCACATGTGGCAGCAAGTACTGAAGTTTTCAGAAGAGTAATGAGTAACAAGTTTCTGCCTTTTTCCATTTATTTTTATATTTTTCTTAGAAAACTGTCAATGCAAAACATAAATCACACGAAAAAGTCACTTTACGTCCCAAAAAAATAACTTTTAGTGACACATTTGAAAAAAAAAAGTAACTTTTAGTTTTTAAAAAAGTGACTCGCTATGAGCCCTGCAAATAGTGCCAAATATGTTTAATTAATAAGTAAAATTAATAAGTTACATTCTATAGCAAGATAAAATTAACTACCTATCAAAATAGTCAGAAGTGCCCACAAGGAGGGGGAAGGGAGAGATGACGTAAATTGCATCTAGGAAGATTTATTTTTTAACGGAATTAGGTCTTGGGGGGAAAAAAACTTGCTAAACACAGCACAAATCAACAAGTTTTGAAAACAAAAATGAATCTTCGTTTGATGACTTACGGTTATATCCTGTCATGATGATTAACCGCTCAACTGGTTACTTTCTTCGCCTGCTCGCGATCTCGCAGTGGGTATTTAAATCTCTATACTGCCTCCCTCAGTCCATTTCAATTTTAAAAGTATACAAAATCACACCAGTAACAATTAAAAGCAGACAAAGAAGTTAAGGGGGCAGATTACTAAATATTTTTCAAAAGCTATAAATTTTTCTTTTGTCTGTTTTTTTGTAAGAGATAAGAAATGATGAAAGGTAACTTACCACAATAATAGATAATGTTATTCTACACCCGAAAAAACGAATCGGAAGAATAATCAGTGTTGCCATCCGTAGAAATTACAGTGTGACCAAAATTTGAATTACCCAAAAATCTAGGTTAAGGCAGCAACTAGAAAAATGAACTCAACGGTAACTGATGACTTATAATGTTCCTTGTTATTTACTTTTTAAATAATATTTGTATTTATTTTGTAATAACTTACGTAAGTTTTTACAAAATAAATAAGTTATTAGAAAATAAATACAAATATTATTCAAAAAGTACTTAACACGGAACACAGATAACATGATAAGTCATCAATTGCAGTTGAGTGCAATTACAGTTGAAATTAGTGTAATTTCTATGGATGACAACACTGATTATTCTTCCGATTCGTATTTTCGGATGTAGAATAACATTATCTATTATTGCGATAAGTTACCTTTCATTATTTCTTTTCATTTACGAAAAATAGGCAAAAGAAAAATTGTTAGCTTTTGAAAAATATTTAGTAGTCTATCCCCTTAAGTGAATAACGTCGTGGCGTTCACACACCTCAATCTCATTGTGCTTCGCACTGCATGTCAACGCGTGATAACGGCTTGAATGGCTAATGCAAGTATGAAAATATTGGTGCAATGAAATTATCGAAGGATATAGAAGAACCCCAACAAAACAGCGGACACTATTATATACCATACAGTCACATGGCCCGGGATCGAATCAGTGACCCTTCGCAACTGCAGTGAGCGCCTTACCACTGAGCAACCGTGTCTTCTTCAACAGCCCGTTTTAATAAAAGTCGTAACAAGAGTGGAATATTGCAGATCAGAACTAGCGAGTAAATTTAAAAGTAGATAGTTCTATCGCTTGTCGGGTGGAGCACGTCACAAGAATTATGGGGAGACACGTCAGAAATCATGGGGAAAAGGGGTCCACTGAAATCATCTAATGGCAATGCAAGTATGCATAAAGCAAATAAAAAATAGTTTAATACCAATTATCATATTTAGAAATTTTTCTTAAAGTTCATAAGCTTTTTTAAAAAATAGAAGTTCATAATATACAATAACGCTGATAAGTAAAGTCTCAGCAGAAAAGCATATACCCTTTTTTAATTACTCTGGAATAAATTATGGCGTAAACAGAACGTAATTTTCTGAATGTTACCGATAATTGTACACAAATTAACTAATTTGTTTCTAAGTTACTGGCAAACGAACAGATGTGTGCAATTTGGCCGGATATTGTACTATATATATAAATCAAAAGCACTTGAATTTCTAAAATGTTATTAAATGTTCTGAGCTCTTTATATTTTCAAAAAAATAACAACAATCTTATTAACTTCAGATTTTATTAATATTTTGTTAGTATGAAGTCCAATCTGTTTAATTTATTTTTCTTTCTGGTATCTAGAGATAATTGAAATAACTAATTTTTTACTCACACAACCAACTTTCCAACACTGTTCTCCAGTCAAAGACTGTTCCATCGTGTTTACCTACTTATGATAAGCGTTCCAAGCAGTAATGCTTTAATGCTTGATCACAGACGACAAATTGACAACGTAAACAAGTTATCCAACTCGCTGCACTCCTATCTACTATCAGCGAATAGCACGTGTTCCTTACGGCAGTTCCAAAATTGCAACTGCAGTGTTCTTGCGTATTCGCACCTACCAGCATAACCCTGAGAAACCGGAAGTGGGTCAAAATGATCTTTCGGCCTCCCCATATTCAAGTTGTCTGTGGTCACGTACGTCGCAAGACGAAACAGCTCCTGCGCGGTGACAAAGTTCTATTTGCTCGTCGTGTTGTCAATGTAAGCTCCGATTGTATACGAGGTGTTTTTCTACGAACATATCTTACACGTATGCAAAGCTGTTGAAATCGAATGTTATACGTATAGTGAAATAGGCGATAAAACTTCACTTTACTTCCACCTAATCAATAGCTCAGCTGCTGTTGTTTCAATTTCTGTGAGTGTGCATATAAACGTAACACGAGAATTCTTTCTCGCTAGTCCGATGTTTTAGCATCAGTCAAATCAAGGCGCATGCTCGGCATACTTTCAATAACATGCAACAGTTTTCCATGTTCAATTCGACTTTTAGTTTGTATTATACAAGAAAGGTAATGAGAAAAGAATGTTTGAGAAAACTGTCCTTGATCTGTGTTTCAGAGACGTGGTGCTGCAGCTGAACCTATAAAGCGGATGGCCCGGGTTCGATACCTGGTGAGACTGATTTATTTCTTGTTCTAATGGAGCTCAGGGCTCAGCCAGTGTTTGTGAAATAGGTAGCGTAGAAAACCTAGAAGTAAAGGCGATTAGAGTGGACTGCTCAATACATCACCTTTTTGTATGCCGAAGTTGAGCATGAAATCTCTGCTTCGTACATCTAAAGACCTCCCTCGTGGCTAAGCGGTTAGCGTACGCGCCTAAGACATGGGAGATCTGGGTTCAATTCCGGGCGGGTGCTCCTGTGGTTCAGATTTCATGTTAGGTCCACGTCTCATATAGCCTCGCTGCTGAAAGGGAGGCTAAACTGAAAAGCAAATTCATAAGCCTACGGATGCCACATTTCTCTATTCTAGATAAAGGACGCGCGCAGAGGCGTAACTTGTGGGGGGTAGGGGTCAACTGCCCCAAAGAAGCTCCCCGCATTCGAAGGGGACTCCCTTAAGAACATGAAATTATAAATGAAGCATCACACAGGTTCACTACACTACATAAACAAAACAGCATAAAGAAGGTAAATAAAACAAAAATGAGTCGTGGGCCCATTTCAGTAAAAAAAAAAAAAAAGTTACTATTAGGGGCCCAGAAATAATATTTATTCGTATGGTTTTGAGATTTGTCAATATTTTCCCCTTAATTAATTTGGCGTGTATGGAACGAGCCCAGGTGGCGTGCGGGAGGGCCTACAGGCTCCAGGGGGCCTACAAAGGATATGAGAAAGATGGAAAGAAGGGGCCTATTTTCGAATTTTGCGGGAGGGCCCAAAACAACTTTTTCTGGGGGGCCCAAATATTAATGCTCCCCCCCCAAGAAAAATCTAAGTTACAGCGCTGGATGCGATTAGATGGAATGAAAGCAGATTTTTAAAATTATATGCAATTATTTGTACGTTATTTTGGGATTTAAAAATATGCAAAATATATGTATTAACTTTTTTAATGGTGAACTTAATTATTTTACAATTTTGATTAATAGGTACTGAATTTAACTTCATAAAATTCTTTTCAACGCCAATTGATATTTAACAACGGTCTTCATTAGTGTATCTGCATTTCTCGGATATTAGCTTGCAACATATAGTAATGAACAGTGATGTAATGCTAATTTTTTAGATGGGTATACCATCCAATCCGTTGTTAGACACAGGCACACACATATATTATGTATATACACGGTGTTTCATAATTCCTATTACAGGGAATAGGGATTGAAAGTAGATACAAAAACAAGCACAAAAAAAAAAAAAGTTTACGTCGTATTACTCCGAAGTCGAAAGCGGCATTCTTTCCAAGTTATGAGCATGGGAAAGTACAGAAAATTGAACTCTGATCATTAATGGCGCAAGGACTATTAGTGTTAGAAGAAACAGTAGGCCTATGATGAATTTCAGACTCTGGAAGGTCGCAGCTTTAAACTTCGGTGTAATAAACTTTTCGCTTGTTATCGTGTCTACTGGTGGTTTCTATCTTTAAAGCATTCTTCTTACCAAGCCATTTTAATTAAACTTTTCTTTTGTAGAAAGTAATTGAGAACACAGTTTTTAAATGAAGGAATCAAGCATTATGCTTTATTTTGGAACATTATGATTTATTATGTTCTTAAAGATATCAAACTTGCATACACATAAGTAACTGTTACAAGTAGACATATGGTACAACCATGAGTGAAATATTCTGTTATGCTTTTTTAAGCTTTATGGTTGCCCTACCAATCAGTGTTTCTTCATTTAATACTAATAGTCCAGGAACTTTAGTCAAAAAATGCGTGTTTCTTCGGAAAAATTAGAAGCCAAGGTTTTTCTTCCCAAAAACGTTCATTAGGTCACTCTAAATGACATATCAAAAGTCCCCGACTTTCTGATGTACGCTTCCCCTTTTTTCGGGGGGTGTAAGTGGGGGAGGAAAACGCAATTTAAAATACAATCAAATTCTGCTTATTTGCATGTTAACCTAAATATTCCGAATAAAAAAACAAAATTTACCGGGAACGCTTACCACATTCGCTCCTAAATGTTTCACAGGAAGTCCCAAAGAATATCGGGTCAGGTTTCGGAAATATGACGTCATCAAAATGGCCGACACCAGAATTTGTAATGTTTTGTGGGAATGGTTATAACTTTCCGCAGAATAGTGGTAAAACCGTCGTTTTTGTTTCAGATTGAAGATAATTAATTAGCAAATGTACGGAATAAAACGTGCTGTCTGCATTGTTAATTTCTTTCGCGATACAATAACAAAAAGAAAACTACTTTTTGAGTACCTGATTTTAAGTGTAAATGCAAATAACTTAGTAATAATAAAATATTTCAAAATATATCTTCAAATAAAGGCTGTAGAACATTATAAAGCCTTTCCAACGGTATCTGTACCTGCATTTTTTTGTAACTAAAACCAACTAAAAGGGAGAGGTCCAACTGCACAATTATGGGACCAGTATTTAGATATGGTATTAATCCTCAAAGAGTTTATTAGGGCAGAGAGGATGGGTAACTGGAAGGCATATCTGTCTGCTGTGAAGAGGATGATTTCGCATTTCCACGCCGCAGGACTTTTTTTGTACGCCAAAAGTGCCAACTTGTTTGTAAAAGACATGGTAAAGTTGGAGAACATAATGGATGGAGAAATCTATATAAAATTTACTGCAGACCTTTACACTGTTAAGCGATCAGACAAATTTTTTAGTGGAACTCCAACAGATATGATAATAGAACAGTCTGCAGTACTGACTCATGAAGTCTTCAAAGATACGAGGCGGCTTTGTGCATGGAAGAAGTACAGAAGAGAATGTTTTAACTAAGTTTGTTGTTGGTTTGTTAAGTGCGAGCAACATTTCTGAAGGACTAGAAAACTTTTGTGGGATTTCGTTTGCAAGTGAAGAACAGCACGTAGATGCACGAGAATCTCGAATCAAACGGGACCAAGATGATGTTAGGAAAGTATCAGAGTGGTTCAGTGCCCACAACCCTTTCCCAAATGTAGCAACAGGGTTACAGGTAATGTGGAGAAGATAAACTGCTACGATGCACTGAACATTGGAGCAACCATGATGGAAAGAAAAGCTGGTGACAATTTTCATGACATAAAATATTCTCGTACTGATAAGGTTCTTTCTCTTCAAACAGTGAACAGTCACCTTACGGTACATGATGCTACTGTGCCTGTCGATCCACTGCTGTTGTTTCAACGATTCAGCGTAATCAAAATATCAGATGATGACTTTCGAGCATGTTTAAATTTCGAACTGGCTCCTTACCTAATGGCTCTTTTTGATGTAACTGGAATGAGAAAAACGAAGAAATCATCCTTATTCAACATCTTCAACCCGACCAATGTTCATCCTGATCTCGGAAACGCAAACTACGTCGTTGATGGAGGGTTCCTTCTTCATCGAGTGGTGTGGCATCAAAACGATTCTTTCATGGATATTTGTGATAAATATGCAGCATATGTGGAAAAACACTTCCGTCAAAACACTGTCATCGTATTTGATGGATATGGTAATCCTCAGAAAAATGTAAAAGGCATGGAGCAACTTTTACATTATTGGTGCTCGAAAGCAGCATCAATAACAATTATATTTGATGGAAACATGGTTGAGACTACGAGCCAAGAAAACCTTCTTGCCAATGCAAACAACAAAAGTAGGTTGATTGGTTTGCTCACTGATAAATTCAAGGCTGCCAATATTGATCAGCAGAGAATGATGCAGGTGTCCTGTAGACAAGCATTGTAGAAACCGCACTCACGATATCAAAAATTAATTCTAATTCTACAGTTATTGTTGGTGAGGATATTCATTTGTTAGTAATCATGACAGCTCGATCTCCGCCGAATTTATTATTTTTTTTTTCTTGAAGCCAGGAAAAGGAAAGACAGAGCAGAAGATTTACTCATCAAGGAGTTTAGAAGGTGTATTCAAAAATCACATTTTATTTCTACATGCTATTTCAGGATGTGATGGAACATCTGCCATTTTTCAGAAGGGGAAATCAGCTTGTTTGAAATTATTACAAAAATGTCAAGATTTAAAACATGTCGCAGAAATTTTTAATCGAAGTAATGTTTCCCATCCAGAAATAACTGAAAATGGCATACAGTTTTTTGGGGGGGTTTATACGGTGCATATGCAAATGACATTTCACTAAATGATTACCGTTATCATTATTTCACCAAATCAGTGAAGAGAAATTAGTCTGTCGATTTAAAAGCCATACCACCGACTTCAGCTGCAGCATAACATTTCTTTCGGGTTTATTACCACGTACAAACATGGCTTGGAAACAAACTAAATCCTGAGAAGTGGGGTTGGGTTATGAAAGATAATTTGTTAGTACCAATTTGATCAACGCAGCAACCTGCTCCACCGTCCCTTTTAAAAATGATTTTCTGTTCATGATTTAAAGGATGCAGCAATGTGTGTGGATGTCGAAAGCTGGGTCTGTTCTGCTCTCTTGCTTGTGCAAATTGTCGCGGACAATCCTGTTTGAATGATACTTCAACGGAAGAAATCTCTGAACGTGAAATATTCATGGACGCCGAAGAAATAGAGGCCGAATACTTATTGAATTCCTTTGCTGATTGATAAATAATAATTGTAATTATAGCATGTCCCAAACCAGGCGGACATGCTATAATTGCAATTATTATTTATCAATCAGCAAAGGAACTCAATAAGTAAACCATTTCAACATTTCTTATTCATTATTACTCTGAATTTTACATTGCTTATTCTACAAACGATAAGAATCTATCGCCGAACGTTGTAAATCCTCATTTTTGTATCTGTGCCTGGGGTGTGTGTGACTTACGGATTCTAATGGATATTGAATCTTATATCCAATTTTTTTCAAAATTCAAAAAAAAAAGTAGGCTTATATTGCCTTTACAAGAGTCGGTCTATTAAATAAAACAACATACCTTCCTTACATTTCAAAATACAAAAATATGCAGGTACAGGTACAGTTGGAGAAGCTTTATAATGCCCTACAACCATTGTTTGAAGATATATTTTCAAATATTTTATGATTACTGAGTTATTTGCATTTACATTTTAAAGCAGGTACTCAAAAACTAGCTTTTTTTGTTATTGTATCTAGAAAGAAATTAACGATACAGAAGCACGTTTCATTCCGTACATTTGCTAATTAATTATCTTCAATCTGAAACAAAAACGACGGTTTTACCACTATTCTGCGGAAAGTTATAACCACTCCCACAAAACACTACAAATTCTGGTGTCGGCCATTTTGATGACGTCATATTTCCGAAACCCGACCCGATATTCTTTGGGACTTCCTGTGAAACATTTACGAGCGAATGTGCTAAGCGTTCCCGGTAAACTTTGTTTTTTTTATTCGGAATATTTAAGTTAACATGCAAATAAGCAGAATTTGATTGTATTTTAAATTGCGTTTTCCTCCCCACTTCCACCCCCTGAAAAAAGGGGAAGCGTACATCAGAAAGTCGGGGACTTTTGATTAGTGTTGTAAATAGAAAAAAAACGGTTTGTATTTTTTTCAGAAATGTACGTTTTTTTTAGAAAAAAACATTGCCTCTCGTTTTTTTTCTAAATTTCGTTTTTTTTTCAAATAGTCATTTGTAATGCATCTTACGTCTATTTAAGTATGAAATATTTTTATGTAGGTGTAATCACCGTAAAATGCAACATAAATTAAGCGCTAGATACTGATACGCTACAAATATTTTACAATTTACATGAATACCATACCTATTAACAATTCGGATTTCAGCAGTTTTAATCAATCTCAACTAAGAAATAAAAGTAGAAATGAAATTTTGTTTTTTCGTGAAAGCAGGCCTTTAATAAGTACGAAAATAATGTCACGAACAGTATAAAATTCCAATAATTTGTCTAAAGGTAAAAACTAATACTAATTTGCCTAATAGTATTTTCTAAGTGTCATATATAAATAATTTGTCGTCTAGATATATATGATATGCAGAGCCGGCTCTACCATATATGCAATACGTGCATTTGTGTGGAGCGGCAAGCTTGGATGGTCCGGCAAAATCTGTCATAAATATATTATTTAAATTAAATATTTCTTGTTGGAAGCAGACTTCATGATGATGGTAGTTACATTTACTAAGCTGACCTTCTATTTGAATACTACAGTCATAAATTATGTTTAGGTTGCATTAGTTTAAGGCCACATGGACAATGCTAAAGCAAATGGTCGAATAAATCCGAGCACAAATTGTTTGATTGTTGTCAAATGCAAGAATTCAATTCTCGAATAGTAGTGAATGTCTGTTCCATTTAGTAAGTTATTACAGTTTTGATATGAAACTAGTCTTGTTTCTGTCAGAAACAAGTTCCTTATCATTGAAGATAGAAACAAGTTTTTTTTTTTTTTTTAAAAAAAATTAGAAGATGTAGAAGAAAAATCAAGAAATAAAGATAAAAGAGCTAGTTGCACTGGAATTGCAAACTGATACATTGAGATTGAAGCTCGATAGTGAATTCTATAAAAAGGATTACCATTTTTCCTCTGCAGGTGTGTTTGCTTTATCTTTCACTAACATAATAGATTAATATTTAAAGAAAAACAGACACAACGGGATTGCATTCTTAGTAAGTATTTAAGCCTTTCTGAGTGCGACTACACTTACCCTCACCTTTGTTGTTCATGCTGGAGTAGCATACTTAAAATCATGACTTTTAAGATTTGTTCTTTCTGGAGAAAGAGGGGGGGGGCGGCAAATTGACTAGGACCGGCCCTGATGATATGTATATAAAAGACATGAATATAGGATGACTCAATTTAAAGTAATGCAGGGTGTTTCAAAATTAATATTTGGGTTTTGAAACTTTGTAGTATTTATTACAATTAACTTACAATTATAAATATTATATCAAATGAAAGAGCAACTCAGTTTTGTACGTACGCATGTGCATGCATTGTTTCTTCTGTCTGCCGTTAGAAAGAGCAAGTAGCAAAGATGGAGACTAGAGAGCAAAAAGCTTTCTGTGTTTTAATAAAGACTGAATCTGTACAGTGCAACCGTCTGTGTGAAGAATATTAAGGAGACGCTTGCAACTACGTCTTTATCGTTTGCAGTTGCTACAGGTCTAAAGCCAACAAACTACGGTTTACATGCCAATTTCTCATGTGAAATATCACTGCATAACAATGAAGATTTTCTGGATCGTGTCGTCTTCAGTGATAAATCGACTTTCACCTAAGAGCTAATGTGAACACTCATAATGTTTGAATCTGGCCGTCAGCAAATCCTCAGGAGATGGTACAGTTGAAACGAAACTCTCCTAAATTGAATGTGTTTTGTGCCATATGGCGGGAAGTTTACGGGCTTCTCGCCTATCGACTAGATGTGTGCCGTGTGACGAATTAATCTCACATTGAACACTTGTAGCAAAGACTGTTTGAGGTTCTCTTTTACTTGATGCATTGCTTATAATTTTACGTAAAATGTAATAAGTACTACGAAGATTTAAAACCCCAAAATTTATTTTAAAACACCCTGCATTTCTCACCAACAGTGTTGGAACTAAGATGTAAAATTTTCCTTATACAGTTATTGTTTACAAAGATATTATTATTAGTCGAGACTATAACTACTACAACAACACGAGTTAGTAGTCAAAAAAATATAATCAAATGCATACTCGGTGGCCCAGGTGGCCAAAGTGGCACACACAGGTGTGTCACTTGTTTAATCCACTCCTGTGTGGACACTAATTAAGATATCGGGATATTATTCTTGCCAAACATGGTTGGACTATAGTTTATCATATTAATTTCTTTTTCTTCTGGTGTCGAATTTCCTTCTCAAATTTCACCCGTCAAAAATTTGAGAATTTTCTAACTTCTAATTTCCTTTACATTTTTTCCTGCAGCTTTCTCGGATGGATACCTAACTGTTGAAATCAATTGGACGGGCCTGCGCGCAGTGTTGCCAATTAGGGAAATTAAAATTCTCCTATATTTGGGCAAGAAATTAGAATTTTTTGTTTATAAATCCGTACCTATGCGTCGGAGTGCAAGTCAACTCACGCCAATCGAACATTTGTCCTTACTTAACAAACGAAAGTACAGATCGTTACAATCGGGTAATTAGGGGGCGCATGTAAAATTCGTATTTAGGTTCTAACCCTTGATTTTTCTACTTTTTCCTTACTTTTCTGTTTACTGTAATATATTTTTTGTAATTAGAAGCTTTGTTCCTTAAATATCGCCATAATACTTGTAGGATATATTAGTGGTGTACCAGTGTTTAATTTAAGATAGTTTGCGTCTGTCTGGTAGCAGAGTTGCCAGCTACAGAAAATTTTAATTCCAGATTTTAGGGGGAAATTGTGAAAAAACTATATATTTTGTCTCTATTATTTCCTTCTTGTTGGCTATATCGGAACAAACGTACCAGTATCTCGAAGTCTCGTCTTTGCTCTACACAACGCACTATAGAAAGTTTCAATAGGATAATTAGGGGAAGTACAGTTGAGGTTTACAGTAGACCTTATTCTCTAATTGGAAAGATAACTGATTTTTTTAAAGGTAGAATGTGATATTTTTTATTGACATGCTTACTTTATTAGATATCGTCACAATACTTGTAGGATATATTAGAGGGATACCAAAGCTTATTTTAAGATAGTTTGTGTGTGTCTGATAGTAGTGTTGCCAGCTACAGAAAATTTTAATTCCAGATTTTAGGGGTAAATTTTGGGAAAAAATCCCTTTTTTATTTCTATTATTTCTTTCTTGTTGGCTACATTCGAACAAATGTACCAGTGTCTAACAGCCTCATCCTTAGCCTACACAGCGCACCATAAAAAGTTTCACTAGAATAATTAGGGGAAGTACAGTTGAGGTTTATAATAAACCATGTTCTGGAAATGGTAAGAAAATGGTGAATTTCTGAGATAGAATGAGATTTTTTTTTTAATTTCATGCTTACTTTGTTATATACCGCCATGATACTTGTCGGATATATTCTTGGAATACTACGATTTATTTTCAGATAGTTTTCGTCTGTCTGATGGCAGCATTTCCAGCCAAAACAATTAATTCCCGCTATTAGGTGAAAAATTCGGAAAATTTCCCTTTTCCGCTCTATTATTACCCTCTTACTGGCTACATTGAAACAAACGTACCACTACCTGAAAGCTTCCTCTTTGCTCTACAGAACGCACCATAAAAAGTTTCAATAGGATAATTAGAAAAGCTGTAGCCCCGGCATATTTGATTTTTGCTTCTGAGGCGTAAAAAGTATCAAAATTTCATGTATAACACAGATTTTTTCTTTCCCTCTTTTAATGGAAGCCAGCGACTTCAGGATTTCACTGTACCATGTCAACACACCAAAGATTTGTTTAGGTGACTTGAACCCATATAGCAGCAGTGGTGCTAGATACAAAAAATTTTGAAATTCGGTTAAGGAGTTTTTTGTAAATTTTCACCCCTACATTTCCCTCAATAATCTCCCAACCGTTGGCAACACTGCAATGCAGTTTACACCAAAAAATAGCCACATCCATTTTCTGAAAAACAAGGTCTTAACCATATCAATCGAATGAATAGTTTTTGAGCAATAAGTCACTAACTGGAAATGTAGGAAAACGCCAAAAATGACCTGGGGCTGAAAGGAATAATCACACAATTTTGCTCGTATAGGTACAAAGAAGCAAACGATTTGTAAGTTACGGGGGCTTCGACTCAAGTTCTGTTGATTATTTCAATAATCTGCAACATAAATCAATAAATAATAGTTGTCAGGAAAAAAAACAGACATTTGAAAAAAAACATGAAAAAGAACGGTTTTTTATTGAAAAAAAACTTCACAGAAAAAAAACGTTTTTTTACAACACTACTTTTCATATGTCATTTAGAATGACCTAATGAACGTTTCTGTTAAGAAAAACCTTGGCTTCTAATTTTTCCGAAGAAAAATGCTAAAGTTCCTGGACTATAATGAAAAATCGGTCCTTGTATTATGAGATAATTACATCTTCGAAGTTATGAAATATCCTTGCTTATAGGCAACTCACACTGGCTTTCTGCGCGTATCAACTGCATAACAACCTGGATTTGTGTATGAGGTAACAAGAAGAAAAATCTTGATGGAGAGCTGGATTTTGGAGAATAGTTACCGAACCACTTAATCTATTAACCAGAGACTAAGAAAAATATTAACTTCAGATTAATTTAAGATTATAGATTAATTTAAGATTTTATTTAAGGAGGTCTTTGCGTTAAGTAGGTCAGTCTGTAAAAGTAGTTGCACTTCTAATTCGAGGCCAATTTATGGCTGAATTAAGCCCTGGTGCCAAGTTAGAATCGGTTAGTATCGCTATTCCCATCTAAAACTTTAGTCCAATAATTTCTTTCGATTCCAGGCTTAAGCTTCCCGTCAGCAGCAATTCAAAAAGAAAGAAAAAAAAAACTCACAAACGACAATCTTACCGAGCGAAGTAATTCAACTGGTAGAGTCTGGCTTCGCATTTAGAAGGTAGTTGGTTCGATTCCCGCTGCCAACCATCCTGACTTATGTTTTTCAGTCTTCCTCAGTCCAACCAGGCAAATGTCGGGATAGTACCTACTAAAAGAAACTGGCCGATACCTTCCCAAATCCTGGGGCTGCAGTGGCTAAGTGGTAGAACTTTAACCTCTGGTTCATGGGGTTCTTGGTTCGATCCCAGCACGCGTCAACTGAACTTTGTGATAGACAAACACCATGTATATGGTTTTCTCGGGGTTCTCCGTTTCCTCCCACTTTGTTCATTAGAGAATTTTCATTCATTTCTCATCATCACAGTTTCCTTTAGCCTAGCCGACACAACCGTGGGACGTAAAACTTAAGATTTCGTTTTTCCTTCCCAAATCCTTTTCATCGTTATTGTTCTTAGATATTCAGTATAAAATGGCCTCTGAGTGATATGTGGTCATTGTCAAATAAATAAAATAAAATAAATACGCACCCTGGAAAAAAGGAAAAATACATTATAGGTAAGACAAAAAATGTTCTTCTTCTAAAAGTCTTCCCTTAAAGAAATTGTAAACTAAAAATGGGAGGTTTCTTTACTTTATAAATTCAAATTTGAATTATTTAGTTTCTTTCTTATTATTAAATAGTGTGGGAAATATACACTTTGACCTAGAAAAAAATCCTACCAAGCTGGAAATAGTGTCATTCGATTCATTGTAAAATACTGAATAATATAGTAAAACCCGACTGAAATCCAACTTGGGGAAACTTCTACAGGGTGGTTCAAAAGTCACTGATAATGACAAATTTGTTTTACACGGACGCTGAATGAAAATATTTTCACAGCCTATAGACACACCATAGAGAGCTGGAAATGTTGCCATTCGATTCATTTTATAATACCAAATAATATAGTAAAACCCCACTGAAATCCACCTTGGGGAAACTTCTACAGGATGGTTCAAAATTCACTGATATTGACAAATTTGTTTTACACGGACGGTGAATGAAAATACTTTCACAGCCTATAAACACACCATAGAAAGCAGGAAATGGGGTCATTCGATTCATTTTATAATACTAAATAATATAGTAAAACCCAACCGAATTCTACCTTAAGAAAACATCTACAGGATGGTTCAAAAGTCATTGATATTAGAAAAATCACATTGAACGAAGAATGAATTTCAAAATCTTAAATCGTCATAGTCGCCAACTGCATGGTACCCATTGACTGTGAACTAATTATGAAGCCATTGATGTTCCTCCTGTAGTTGCATCATTGTTTGTAAGTACAGTCGACAGCATTTAGCATAATTATTATTACCTGTTGCAGCGAAAAGATTTAGCAAACGCGATATCGCAAAAAGATGGGAGGTCCCAGTCACTATTCGTTCAGCTCTGATAAACACTCATGATTTGAACATAGTCAAGATACTGGAGCCAGAGTTTAGCTTATCTCGATGCAACTGACAAATGCGACATAAGCGCATTCAATGCCTCATTTACTTTTTTATGAAGGGGAATTTTGGTATGCATCCTCAATGATGACTTCCTTGCATTCGATTAAGGCACACAATGAAGAAAAATCGTTACATCTTCATCTGTTAGGCACAGTAAGTGGTCCGATGTGGATGGCGAGACAGAGTTGGAGAGAGCCGTGAGCTGGCAGACTGAGAAGGATGCTCTTGGTGATATTGGTAGAGGCGTGGATTCGGGAAACAATGTGTCTGTTGGAGTTGGTTCGCGTTGAAATATTTCTGTGAGGTTGCTTCGAGAATTGTGAGCTGCCTATTGTCACTATCTTGTTCGTTGATATCAGGAATCTGAGCTGATGGAGGCAATATCTTACAAATCAATATGTTCATCAGGAAGCCTTTTGTAAGAAAATGTGCTCTCAACGCTTGGAAGAAAGATTTCCCACTCAGCATGTGGGATCAGTGCGTTTTCTGCATAATTGACCTGAAAAGCTTTTTATAAACCCGCACCATCCATTACTGCACCTATGCTTCCCATAAAGCTCATTAGTGTATGCAATCCAACAAACCGACATACAATATTCATGTTATTTTTCTTTATAATTTCGAATGCTTTCAGCCATAAAGGCTGGTCGAAAGTAATGCATGTTGTGCCAATTTTGAGCATACGTGCTTGCTTTTCTACATAAACAAGTGTTGAGTATATGCAGGTGTCATCAGAAGGTACCAAATCAATTATGGGCAAAAGATGGATGACAGCCTTAGGAGCTCGTTTTGTTTCATAAAGATCTTGCAGGTATCCAGACCGACTAAGCCTTTGGTGTGAAGGACTGCGAATTACTCCGCTGATATACCATATGATGTCAAGATTTATAGATGCAGGTAGTGTTTGGGCCAAATTAAGAGTAACGACTGAAACTAGCTTAAGGGACTGCAGTGAATGCATTTAACGGGCTGAATACTATTCTATTGGAGTTCCCAAGGTTTTGCTTAATCAGGGTGTCTACTAAAATTCCAAAATAAAATTTCGTGACTTTTTCGTGACTTTTTTATTATTTTTTTATTTTTTTTATTTTTATTTTTATTTTATTTATTTATTATTATTATTATTATTATTATTATTTTTTTTTTTTTTTTGAGATCAACGATTTCTTGGAGCAAATATATTAATTTAATTTCCTCTTAACACTTCACCTAAAGTACACAGCACATTGTTTCGGAACCTCCTTCCGCGATTAGAAAGGAACTGGTTCCATCCCGCATTGCCTCGCTCAAAGTGTATAATATTGGTAAACTTTGAATTTGTATCAAAAAGGGGGTGAAAAGTGTGGTCATTGCTATGTCAAAACAGAACAACTTCAATGTCACCACATGAATATAGGCCCAACTCTTCACTGTCCTCCCTCCTCACCACTCAACTCTATCTCTTACTGATCTTTTGAAACAAAAGAGTTTCCAATAAAAACATTTGGAAACAGCTTGGTTTTATTTTAATACTAGAGATCAGCTTTCAGAAGGTAGGGACAGCGCATGTGACATCTTGAGGAAAAAACATTGCAGGTTCACAGTGCTGCGGGATACTCGGAAAACTCGATTCCCATATCCCGAAAACGCAAACATTTTAAAAGAATTTAGACATCATTCGCGGCAACAACCTGACAATCAGATTTTTTGCTTTGAAATACAGTACGTGAAAAGCAGTTGTTGTTTCCTCCAATGAAGTGAGTATGCCACGGATGCACGCCTGTATTTAGGTAAGTGCTATTCTGTGCTCGAGCACAGAGCGGCAGAATATATGGGGCGGCAAAATTTTGGATTTTTTAAAAGATTCACAATAAAGTAATATTGAAAAGTAGCAACCCGAAGAGTCCAGAAAATAAGATAATGTGTTTAATTCGCTCTAATTACAGTAGTTACTAATTAGCTAGCTTATCTGATTATTTTTTAAAAGTCATGCCCTCCTACCCCCACTTAAACATCATGGAAACCGATACCGTTAAACTAGCTACCTCGAAAACTATGAATTCAACAATAATATCTGTCGTTTTCGATTACTTTTAAAATCTCGCCCCCTTCTTGGGGAGTGGAGTATGACCTTAAAGTTGAATTGAATCTCAGCAACCCCAAAAACTTTGAATTCAACTCTAATATTGCTCGTTTTCGATTATTTTAAAAACGCCCTCATGTTATTCTTATGGGAACTTTGCACCAGCTATATCTCAGCTCAGATGTGATCTAGGGACCCAGAACAGGTCATTTTGATCATTATTTTCTGAGAGCTTTGAAACATATTCAAATTTCGTGTTTCCATCTATTATAGTTCTCGAGTTGAAAGGCGCCACAGACAGGCAGCTTAAGGATTAATAGATTGCATTTTGTCTGGACAGTATATTAAAATCTACATGAATAAATTACATGCGAGTATTGAGAGAACGTGTTCCCACTGGATGAGTGGTTAAGCTTGTTGCCTTGTAATCAAGGGTTCCGGGTTCGATTACTGGTGGGGACATAAGTGGTTCGGTTCCCAAGTTAAGCTGTAGGTCCGGTCTTACAAGCAAGGGGCGCGATATCGAGACTCGAATTGCGCAATAAGAGTTACACATACTGAAAGGGCATCAGGTAGTTAGTAAGTTACCAAATTATTAGCTGCAGTCCGCCAGTAGGGAAAAAGTTATGGGACTGTAAAGTTCAGAGCCTGTCGTACGAAAACTACACAAAACTTAGCATTTGGCTTGTTCCTCTTTGTATTGACAAGAAATAATAAACTCTAACGCATTCCCATCACAGAACATGATGTTTGACATAAGAAAATCTGTATAAGAAGAATTGCCAGTGTTGCCATAGAAATTACAGTGTTGCCAGAATAAGAATACCTCGAAAAGCTTGCAAGCAAATAGTACGTGATCGGGACTTACGTTGCACAATAAGGGTTATATATTCTGAAAGAGCATCAATCATGAAATGACCACGTTGTTAGCTGCAGTCCGCCAGTAGGGCAAAATTATGGGGCTGCAAAGTAAACATGAGAGACTATGGCAAACAGAAAGAATAACCTGTTTGTGTGTGCAAAACCAAATGGTATTTGTTTGGGAAGGGGAGATAGCTATGTAAATGACAGTGTTAAGCCACACAATTGATATGAAGAGCAGAAAGTATCGAGTGATCCAAACAAAAACAGTTAGTATAATATGCGCATCGGACGATGGCCAGCGACGCGCAGTAATAACACATTTCTGTGGTAAGGGGGTCAAAACAGCGCTCCTGGAGACTTGCCATTGGTGTCATCTATAGACATTACAGTGTTGCTAGAATACCCTACGCTCTTCGTTAAGACACGGACTACAAGAATGAATTCAACGGCGTTATTCAGCGGCGATATATCACTAACAACACGAACCGAGTTTTACGATTCGCGATGCTCGGCATTTGTGTTGTCTGTCTGTCGGTATGCCTCACGATAAATGCCCAACGAACAAACCGATTCGAACCCGAATGACATTTTCACAGGCTTATCGTGAGGTCTACTTTGCGAAGCATCTTCATACTAGTGTTCTCTTGGTAGCTTTTGTACTTATGTTTAAGTAATATTCTGTAATGTTAATACAAGTATATTATAACTACTTTCATTCTTACAAACTAAATAACGTATTATGTAAAATGTAATTCCGTGCGAACCACGAAAACATGATGTCACAAAACACCGTTGTGTTCACTCTTTCATTCGCTGCAAACCAAGCTTTTCGCTGTATTCTTATTGGGGCAACACTGTAATTTCTATGGATGGCAACGCTGACAATTTTTCTCATATAGATTTTCTTATGTCAAACATCATGTTTTGTGATGGGAATACGTTAGAGTTCATTATCTCTTGTCAATACAAAGAGGAACAAGCCAAATGCTAAGTTTTGTGTGGTTTTCGTACGCCAGGCCCTGAACTTTACAGTCCCATAACTTTTTCCCTACTGGCGGACTGCAGCTAATAATTTGGTAATTTACTAACTACCTGATGCTCTTTCAGTATATGTAACTCTTATTGCGCAATTCGAGTCTCGATATCGCGCCCCTTGTTTGTTAGTACATCATCATTTCGTGGAAGGCAAAGACAAACTACCATGGGTTTATCTTCCCCAGGGACCTTCGGGAAGAACACATTTTAATCATCATTGAGAGAATTAGGCCATTTAAAAATACGTTGTAACTTTTGTAACTTGTCATATCTAAACTGCTACTCAACAAGAGCTGATATGTTTGCAAAATCATGCCTTGTTACCTTCTTTGAAAAAGTTTGTGCGGAGGCAGCAAATTATTGAGAATACAGGGGCGTGCAATATATAAATACGGGCCTTCATGAATGGAATGTAACGTATACCCGCGTACTTCCTAAATTTTAGGTGGCTATACGATAGTTTCCAAAAATTAGAGGTGGGTATATGCCGTACCCTCCATTACATCCCCGGTAATGAAATATAAAATTCAATGCAAATCATGTTCAAATACACTAAACACTGCAAGGTGGATTCTATTGTTGCTAGGTTAAGTCTGATTACTCCACTATACACTTACCAACAAAAATGTATGTTCAACATTAGAATTATACGCAGGGATGCTGAGCTGCAACTGCTTCTCACTTGCTCACCTAAAAGAAGATTCGTTCGTTTGCGAGCGGCACATCACTAATGTAATGTTACAGTTCTTCCATTAAGTTAACATAGTGAAGTTATGCTTTAGGTCATGGCTTAAGATTTTAAACTGCCCGTACTAGTAAGCAAATACAGGACAAATGTGCGTCCTGTACAACATTCGTACTGGTTGTCTGACAACCCTATATATATATATATATATATATATATATATATATATATATATATATATATATATATATATATATATCCCATGGAGATTCAATGTCTGTCCCGAGCAGGGTTCCCAAATGTCCCTACAGCTGAATGATTGTGTAAAAAAAAAAAATGTAAGTGTAGGTACCTGAGGTCAAAGCCAGAAGAAAAAAAAGCCTTCTGCAACTTTTCTCGTGTTCGCGTAGTTTAGGAGCTACAAGATGCTCAAAGTGCGGGAAAATGAATTTTACAGTCGTTGATTTGAAGTCCTAACAAGCGCTCTTTCCAAATATGCAGGTATGACATCTCTGTAAATTTAATTGACCGCAGCAATGTAGAATGAAAGGATTCTCCAAGGGAAACGAGAGATTCCCAGTTATTTTTTCAGACAAAGGTGGGTTGAAATGAGCATGTATTGAAGAAGCTCACAAAAGCACAGTAGGCAACACTAATTAGTTTCAGCCAACTCGATATCTCAAATTACATTCCGCGATATTTAGGATCAGTGTTTCAGAAAAAATCTCCGAGGGGGTATTTTAGGTCTCGGGGGTAACGTTAGAAACCAAAAGTTCAATGATTTAGCAATGCAAAGTAGTCTCAATTGAAAATATATTCACAGAGGATTGGTGGAGCGTATGGACGATTTAAAGATAGAATTTTCATATGAAGAAAATAAGACACGCATAGGATACTCAGTTAGTACTTGATAGAAGAATTAGATTCTACTCGTAAATCTACTTTATAGCACATTTATGATTCTAATGATTATAATAACATGCGATTTTTTAAAATAAAGAATTTGTAGTCCTATCTGTTATGTTCCTCACAGCTAACATGCCGACAAAGCTGATATGGACACCATTGTTTGCAGTGCAATCACTAACTAACACTTCATAATATCCACATAATTATGTACAGTCAAACTTCCCTTAACGGGCACCTCTATAATACGGACACTTTTTTGTCCCGGCAAAAGTATGTGTTCCCTTATCGAACAAAACCCTCCCTTTTACGGACACTCTCAGATACGGACGCGGACAGTCCCCCCCCCCCCCAGACGCTTCAATAACCTCTTCATAACGAACAGGAATTACTCTCGGTTCTGCGATATATTATTCCTCACAAGCGTATCTATCATGAGCCTAGACCTGGTGAACCATCAAACAGAACAGAACTTGAAATTATTCTTTTCTGCCTGCAATAAACTGCTTTCTGGTGGAAATCCTAGGAAACCTTCAATACGCGATAACACTCATGCAGGGTCAGTCGTATGGCCAAGAATTCTATGCGAACTATCTTCCCTTCTCTAACAAATTTAGTCCTTTTGCCACAGGGCCTTGCATCTTTCCCGACAATTTCATAGATAACAAAGCATGTTTATTTTACGATAACATTTTCAACGAGCAGTTTTTTTTTTTTTTTTTTTTTAAGAAACATTTTTTCTTTACTTATGATATTGGAACAAGTCTGGGGTGGAGTTTTCCCGGCTTCCTTTTTCACTTTCTCTAAGAGGATATTCTTTGTGATTGGGGCTGGATCAATAAACATATGCACTCCCATATGCCTTTTCATCCATTCCGCCAACGAAGATACCGCGCCTGTACACAAACACACACACACACATGTTTCTTCCGCAACCGTACTGAGGATTCTCAGAGGACACTTGCTAATGACTTTTATTTCCTTGTAGAGGAAAAAGTATGCCTTTTTCGTTAAACAAAAGAGTTTAGAAGGTTAATTGGTTCCTAACGCATCTTTTGAGAAGGTTCTGAGAATTTGAAATAAATGAGAAACGCTTACAGGGTGATGACATTACTTAAGAAAATTAACATACACGCATTATCTTTTGCAGTACCGGTATAGAATATATTAACACACCCCCCAGCAATAATATTATTTAACAGAAAATGAAAATCCTTCAACCCTCCCAGTAATTCAAATACGTACTAAATAGAATATTTTCACATTGAATTTTACGTACTTACGATCATACACAATGCATTTACTATATATTACAGCACACAATTACCGTTGTGAGAAATTAAATTTCTGTAACCTCTCTGTAACGGATACCTCTCAATAACGGACAAAAATTCATCTCCCATTGGTGTCCGTTATTCAGAGGTTTCACTGTAATACTAAAAAAAACTAAGCTGTGAAGCACATAAGTCAAACTGTAAGACAATTTTTCCTCGCGAATACACACATTCAGAGTCACATCACAAAATAACTTCATCTCACGTTAAAAAAAAGAAAGAAAAAGAAAGAAAGAAAATTGGTATTAGTTATTTTAAAAGTATTTTCACTTAACGTAAACGTATCCTTCTTTGCTTTTTGGTTGCATAACGTTCCATAACTTTGCAGAAAAATTCTTCACTAGGAACTTCTCCTGCAATGGAAATTCTCATGCAATGGTCCAAGGAAGTTTCCCCGAATCGATTCCTCAATGTTGTCATTATTTTGTTCGTGGCACTGAAAGATCTTTCAACGGTGGCTGTTGATATTGGTACTGTTAGAATTTTTACACTGGCCCTTTTAAATTCATCGTATCCGAAAGAAAATGTTAAAATGTATTTTAATGGCGATATCTTGTTATTCATTCACATTTGGTGCCAGAAATTTAAATGATTGAAGATATGCGTATAAGTGATCTTCATCTATGCCGGACAAAATGCTACAGAGACTTTTTACATTTGATTCTTTGGTATGTTGAACAGAATCAAATGATTGAAAAATGAACAGCTGAAATCAACAGCTTGCTTATTAAACCTTCTGCCCATTTCAGTGGCTACAACATCAGCGACTTTAGCAAGCATTCCCACACATTTCTTTTCTTCAGATGGATCTGACTTGTTTGTTCGGATCCCTGAGAGTTTACTTTTCATTTTGTCGTAAATAGTAAAAATGGTACTAGATTCTTGCATTGCTGCTTTATTTGCATCTTCAGAAATTGACTTCAGGTGAGCCTCAGTACTTGAAATCAGCTGGGGTACATTCGCTAACTGACAGTCTTCCTTTTGCAGGTGTTTACTTAAATTTGACACGAATCCTAATATCTCTACCAACAAGCACAATGTTAGAAGAAAGGTAGAGTTTTCCATTTCAATTAATATTCCACCTGCCAAGGAACAAAAATCTGCACCATCTTTATATAAGTGCTCGTCATCATTATTGCTCCATAACATTTCTTAATGGTTTGAATGATTTTGTGATGACTGAGCCAACGTACATGCATTGGTTCTGGAATTTTCAAAGTAGGGTCCTGTAACAGTTTTTGAACATCGTGAAGAGCAGCTTCTCCTTTCGGAGATTGGCGGAATATCTTGCAGATGTCCCTCACAACGTAAAAATCTTCTTACACATGGAAACAAATTTTTTGCACTTGTCACTGCAAGGGTAAAACATGCGCTCTACAATGCATATGGGACTTTTCTCTTTGCCTTTTCTGAAATTCTTTTCTGCACCCCAGAAACACTACCAGAGAAATTAGAACCCCCATCGAATCCACATGCCACAAGATTATCAAATGACAAATCTCATTGGATATTTCATTTTCAATACAATTTGTAATAGTTTCGGCGGTAGTGTCTTGAAGCGTAGTTATGCACAGAAATCTCTCCCTCACTACGCAGCTGTCAGTAACATATCTCACACAGACAGAAAGCTCTGATTTATTCGCTGTGTTAGTTGATTCGTCAGCCATTAACGCAAACGGTTTTCCTTTAAGTTCAACAGGAGACTCCTCATCTAACACTTCTCCCATGCACTCCATCTCACAAGCTGTGTCTTTGCTGCAATATGCTGTACGCTCACTCTTTATCTGAAGCCAGTCGTTTAAACTTTGAATACACGGAGCCATCAAATTTCTTACAATATGTTAATATTTACTCGTATGAGCCACTTCTTTCACAAGAAAATAGCTATAAACTGCGCAAGACAATTTTTACAGCCTGTTTGTTTTCTTCGATTTCAGTGCTGCTTTGTTGCTGTAAAATTAAATGAATAGGTTTATTTTCATGTAAAATTCGAAGATTTTCTTTCACCATCGCACTATGCTTGTGTAGCTTCCCTGTAGTACCAGTTGCTTTCCTGAAATTTGTGAACAGAACTGTGATGAATACGCCTTTAGTTTTCTGTGCTACATTGAAATCATTTTGATAATATCTTGAACACATGCTACAAAATGCACCTCCCCGATTTTCGTCATAAACTAGCCACTTGTATTTATCTGTCCAAGAAGTCATGAAACGATATTCATGTTTAGATCTTCCCTGTATAGCTGGAATAATTATTTCTTTTATTTGTTTTCTTTACTCACACGGGAGGGTCCCACAAGTTGTCACTAAAATCTGTGTCGAGTAAATCGGGGCCACATAGCACATCTGATAGAGCATCATGAAAAATGAACATGAGCAAAATTTAAGGTGCTATGGACCAGAAGGATAGGAGCTAGGGGACTTCAAAATTTGAATATCCAAAGAATTATATCATGGAATTATGTACGTTTAAAGTATATATCTTGAAAACCGTGAAAGCAATCAAAAGAAAAGATGCACAATATAATGAGAACAAAAACCTATCGAAAACCATAAACAGTGTTGCCATAGGTGAATCAGTGTTGTCAACTCAGCATAAAAATATGTTATTATAAATAGCACCATATACAAGTCTGCACAGATTTAAAATGCACTATTATCACTAAACATAACAACGAAGTGTAGTGGTACAGTGTTACACACTATTGGAGCTACGTGTGCCGAAAGTGTACAATGGAGAGGTCTGATATGTGGCAACAGGTGGTAATAAAGGAATCTGGGTCTCATACTATAAATTTAGTTCAAATGCATAACACAGATAGTATAACATAGCAAAATGTCAGCAGTGTCACAAAATATTGATGTATTTGAGAAACGAATTTGAGTGATGCCATTTTTACGACCTGTGTCAGTTTCGAGGCTATATAGGAGTGCAAAGTAGGATTCGAATCACTATGAAAGAGAAAGATAACAATGAAATGTAACAAAAACATGTCCGAGGCGGGATTGGAACCCGCGATACCTAATATGTTGGTTGTCTAGCCTTCTAGACCACACCGCTATCCGCTCCGACTAAAAACGAAATGAGGTAGTAACAAAATAATTATATTTCCAATGTGAATATGGTAATATAACGGTGTACAAACATAATTATATGGTATGTAGGAGAGGAAGTAAAAGAATATGTTACTTAACACGAAAAACCAAACCAAGAAAGTACTCTTACAAATACTGATAAGATAACCTGGAGAACCAGTTTATGGAATTAGAAAACACGTGTTTCTTTCCTCGCGTGTATCATTTAGTTTTCGCGAGTTGTCTGCCTATTCATCGGGACTACAGAAGTATATTGCAAAATCCTCACATTTTCCTAATGCATTCTTTTATTACTCTTTGTTCCCACATATCAGACTTCTCCATTGTTACATTTTCAGCACATGTAGCTCCAATAGCGTGCAACACTGTACCATTACACTTCACTGTTATGTTTGGTGATAATTGTGCATTTTAAATCTGTGCACAATTGTATATGGTGCTATTTATAATAAAATATTTTATGATGAGTTGGCAACACTGATTCACCTATGGCAACACTGTTTATGGTTTTCGATAGAGAATTTTGTTCTCATTATATTGTGCAACTTTTGTTTTGATTGCTTTAACGGTTTGGATATTCAAATTTTGAAGCCCCTTAGCTCCTATCCTTCTGGTCCATAGCACCTTGAATTTTGCTCATGTTTATTTCTCATGATGCTCTAACAGATGTGCTATGTGGTAATCAGATTTTAGCGACCACTTGTGGGACCCTCCCGTGCTTAGTACAGAGTTTGATTCATTTATATTGAGACGAAGTTAATGTGCAACTACTGCACATGCGCAACCTATTGCCGTGATATTGCCACGAGGCAAACAACAGTATATTCTTAGTCACGTATAAGAGCAGCGTGGTCAAGTGTAGTCTGATGCCGCCAAACTGAACATGTTCTGGAAGGGGTTCATTGTGACCCTTTGAGACGCTAAGTTCACGGCCATTGCGCATCGTAGAAATGTGCAAAGTGCGTCATTTTCGCGTAGGCCATGTCACTGTGTATCGTATTATATGGAAATATGCAGCATAGAGTCCTGGGCCCACCACACCGAAGCGAACAGCTAGAAACTGGCCTCCCGTGAAGAAGATTCCGCCGCTATTGAGTATGGTTCGGCTTATGGCGACCTCCGAAAATCTCCACAAACAGCATACAATGGCCAACAAATGCTGCACATCAGTCGACAATCAACCGCGCCATTCACAGGAATTTACACCTCCCGATAGTAGTGTGCATGCCCTGACGCTGTGTCATGTGACTGAGCGAAAAAGGAACTATCGGAAGTTGTACGGAAGTCATTTTGCAAGTGATCAGTGAAAGTTTGTAGTTACCCTTGATGAGGCGTAGATTTACCTCACAAACAGTGGTAAAGTTCGTGCCACTACCTACCGAGCTGTTGATGCAAAAAGTCGAAGTACGTTTTCCCGCCAGTGCGCAGTTTCCAAAAAGATTCATGATTGTGGTCGGTTTCCGTACAGGGGCAAAGTGCGTCTCCGAAAGATGGAACAAAACGTCAAAACCAATGCTGCGTACTACCAGACTCATGTCCTGACTGAAACGTACCAGCATGAAATTCCAGCATTGTACTTGACAAGACGTGAATCAGGTTGAACTGCACCAAGAGAAAGCATTCAATCACATGGCGAAAAATCTATCACAGTATGGAACGGAAAACTGGAACTGCGGCAATTCCCTTCTCTGACATCCTTGTCAAGAGTCCAGATGCCAGTCCAATGGACTATTGTACTTTTTCAACTTCTCAAGTGGCGCCTGTCCCATCGTCGATTCCGCACTGTCTCTTGACCTGTGGAAAGTTTGTAAAGAAGAATTGGATGTTACTCATGGTCCAGCTGCAACGCAGTCTCCTGCATCCGATGGCGGGCAATAGTCAGTAGAGGCTCAACCCTCCGATTGAACACAAACGGTGGTGAAAACACGGCATTTCCTAGGTAACTGGCACATTCAAAGTCAGCTTAATATCCATGAATTAATCTCTCTACATATTTTAACACTATTTCTAAGTCTTCCACACATTTTATACATTTGAAGTGTAAAAAATGGTGTTGTATTTGTTTAGCGAAAAACAGACCTTTATACCTTTCCCATTTAATTTACGTTTGTTTTTTTTAACTTATTTATATTAATATCCTCACGTGTTTTTAAAACTTCTTTTGCAAAATATTTTAGAAATATTTAAATCTGGATTTATAAAATGCATCACGCATATATTTGGTTCTTCTAGGTCAATAAATATATCTTCTATTACAAATGCTTTGTTTACATTGGTTACGGTTGTTTTATAAATGATACTATTTTTTAATTTTTTTTCTTGTTATATACTCTTTTTTGCTTAATGATCTTTTTCCTCCTCCTCTTTGATGGTGTTTTCTTGAGCTTCTTATTTATTTGTTCAATTGTCTTTAGATTTAATTAGTATTTTTATTGGATAACTTTTTATTTAAAAGTCTATCCTTGAGATAGATATTTTATATATTACTTTAAGTTACATGTAGATGTAGTGCCATCTTTCTCATTGAGTACATGTTATTTTCCTATTGTTACACGGTATACAGATTTTATTTATCTTTTTTGGAGATAATTGCTTTCCATGACCTTTTGTTATACATTTTGTTGTTTAAAAAAAGAATCCGATGTAGGAGTCGTCTCCACAATTGTCACATTTTGGTATGAAAAAAAAAAGAGCGTTTACCGTATGTACTTGGTACATCAGATAAATTTTCTCCTGATTTCCGGTACCACTTCTGTCACTACGTGGCACTAGATCTTTCCCTGGACCCTGTCATAAATTTAAGTTCTATATTTTTCTCCTGCATTCTCTTGTTTCCCCACTAACATAGTACGTAATCCATTGTTTTATGTTGGTGTGTTGTAGTTCACAATTAACAGTAGTCATTTGCTAGATTTTTCTGCGTTGATATTCTTTTGTTTTCCGAACCGCGGGACGTAAAACTCAAAAATTTCATTTCATTTCTTTTGTTTTCCGGTGGAACTTGTCATATTGTATTGGGTGGCTGTCTCAACAATCACTGAATTTTTAATGATTTCAATCCAGTTATTTTTATCTTTTCTTTGACCAATTAAGTTCTTTCTTTAGTATTTTAGCAAGCTCATTGTTTTGTTTCTCTTTTCTATTTCCTTTTAGGAAAATGGTTTGCCTTCGTTATTCCTCATGTATCTTTTGCTTTATCACCTATTTGTCTGTAACTCTTTACAACACTGGTGTTCCATGGCTTCTCTGTTTCTCCCACTTCCAGTTGTTGTTTTCCCAGGATCTTTGTAATTGCCTCGAATGTTTTGTTTACTCCTCTGTTTATTCCCTCCTCCAATTCTCTTCCTTTGCACTTATACTTTTCTTCAATTCTCCATATAATTCCATTTATTCTCTTCTTCATGTTTAGAATTATTCTCTTCTTCATTTTTAGAATTACACCCGGAGGTATTACGGTTTCTTTTGTAGGTATTCCCTCTATTTCTACTTATTTCTTCGTTTTCTAGCAGCGTATTATCTTTTCCTTTTTTGTGGTTGTTTCATCGTATTACGTCCTTTTTCTTCTGTTAAAGTTCCCCCTGTTATTTATTTATTTTTTTTTTTAATTTGCGGACTCAAAGTAGCTATGTCTTCTTTCATATTTAAGAAACCCCTGAAAACTTTACTCTTTTTTCTTTAATTTTCAATGTCCCACTAGTGAGGGTTTAAAGTGTACAATTTCCTTTTATTTTAATCGTTTTACCATGTATGATACACTTTTTTGTTAACACTCCTTTGTTTATGCAACCCAAACGACTTTTTGAAGATTGTTTGGCTGCATATCTTCCTCCACTTATATAGTGGTTTGAAATAACAAAGTTAACAGTGTTACCAACTAAACAAAGTAGTATTTTTAAATGGTACTGTCATATTATAAGACTTCTAAACTATGTTATGCGTGTCTGAAATCTTATAAAACGTTATATCCGTCTGTCCCTCCCGGTAGATATCAGAGCAAAAAAGTTCAGATATATCGAGAAGGGTTTTTTCCTTTCACCTCATTCAGCGATCCAAAATAGCTTCCATCCAGTGTTGTAAATGAACTCACTCATTTGAGCTAGCTCGTTTTGAAAATGTGAGCATTCAGTTGAGATTAACTCGAATATAGGTGAGTTTGAGCGTAAAACACGCAACACCGGATATTGTTATTTTCACAAACTAATGTAATCGTCCATTTGTACGTTTGCTGTTGTCCGATTTCTGAGAAAAGACTTTAAATACTGATTTGTCATTAAACAGATAATGTAGGTTAAGGAGATTAGCGCTAAAACACCTCGAGGTGACTGAAAGTGCGTCTATTTTAAGTTATATTTGTTTAGCTGACGGAATTTATCATATTCTTTTAAATATAAAAATCATCTCGATACTTTGAAACGTCATTTATTTTCTGAATCTCTCCATGTAATAACACAATGTAAGTAGTAGGACAAGTTGACTGGCATTTTTTTCTTTTCTTTTGTTTCCAATGTAAACTCGAACTTTTAGTGTCTTCAGGACTAAATTAGAATTTTTTGTATGAAATAAATTATGTATTAGTCGGATTTTCGTTTTTTACTTTCGAGGGACGATAGGAGACAAAAATCTATGATCATGGAAAAATCTATGACGCGATATTTTAACGAATTTACACGCTTCATGGTTCCTACATAGCAAGAAATTTTTTCTAGAAAGTCCATCTGTCTCTTCGTTCATTTCGACGTATTTACATTTGCCTAGATGCCTTATTGTTTAACGCATCAGCACCAAATTTGAAATGCAGGATTTTTAAAAGATTGTTCAGAATAGTCTTGTTAATTTTCTTCCTACCCCAAAATAATGGTAGTTTACTGAATGATATAAACAAAAATGTGGGGTTTTCTTATTTTTTTAAAAAAAAAAAAAATGTTTATATTTCATAAATGAGTATTTTAATTGAGAACCTTATACTGTGGCATAAGCCATTTTTCTCGGAAAAAATCAAGTAGTATCAGTTACTTTTGGGAGTGATTTATTTTCGCAATATTTTCACAAAAATGATAGGCTATTTCGTTTGTATTTCATAAAGTTTACAATATTATTAAAAGTTAACGAAAACGGAATGTCCAAACAGAGACATTTTTTTGAACTGAACAAAAGAATATATATGAGTGGAAAACTCACGCTTAGTTTCCAAAAAAATGAGAAAAACACATTCATTTGTAAACCTAAAAATTACGTTGTACGAGAACCATCCTACGTATTGATGTGAAACTGATACTGATTTATATTCTCATTAAGCTCTTAATTATGATGCTAGGAAGACAATAGCACAGTATGGTTAGTGAGATATAGCCTAAAATTATCATAAAATCTGAAATTTTAATTTCTCTTGAACTAAAATACTGTTCAAATATAAAACATATACAGTCGAAAGATAACACCGAGTGAACAAGTAACATGCATGAGGGCAAATGTGTAGTTTTGGAGAGAAAAGAAAAAGCAATTTTTGTAGTGCTAAAAAGTGTTATTCGTTTCCAATAATAATTAAGAGGTTTTATTTTACTAAATGGATTTGTTATATAAACCTATTTGTGTACTGTATATATAACAAAATACGGTATTAACTAACAGATTGTTGTCTTTTCCTAACGATAACACACACACTTTTTATGCACATACTACTGGTAAATGTTTCCCAAAAACCTGATAATATAGCACAACTCATTTTTTTTCCTTTAAAAAAATCATAACGAATGATATACTCTTGAGGGTGAGTTTCTCCTGGATGATATTCTCAAAATGAATCAAGCGATTCTGTTCATATATCACAGTTAAATATTTTATTAATAACCCTATAAAGATCCATAAATCGCTTGTCATGAAAATATTCAGAAGGGGTGGTTTACTCTTGACAATTTCTTTTAGAAATTTCCTCAAATACAACTCATGCAATTTTGTTGGTAATTCACAAACAAACATTTCATTAATAATTATAATAAATGGCATAAATAATACTTCGAAAAAATCGAGAAGGGGTAAATTTTCTTCAAAGGAAGCTTCCCAAAAATGTCTTGTCATTTTGTTTTTGTTTTATAAGTGTCTCAGTAATAACTGCAACATAACTTGATTTAGTTTAAGAAATTGGAGCGGTGCGGTCCCCCTACCTTTTACTTTCTAAGTTTTTCCAGCTTTTTAATGCATTTGCTTAATGGTCGTTTCACAAGCCGATGCCTGTAGGTTAATAAAATGTTCTTTTAACTCAATACACTGGATAAGGTTCATGAAATTCTAACCATCAATTTGTGTGAAATAACACTTATTGTGTAATCACATCCTTACATAATGACTTTTTAAACTAATAGGTAGTATTTTCGCAGATTTCATGGTCGATATCAGTAACGATTTATTCTTATGGGACAAGAAAATAGGTAATACATTTAATGTTTTATTTTCTAAAGTCAAATATAGTAGTTGAAATTTCTTCAAACGCTGCAAAAGTTACAAAATTTCAAATAAAAAAAAAAAAAAAAACGTAAAAATTGTAGAAAAAAATTGCATCAGTGAACTTGTTATAGTAACTACAGTATCATACGGAATTATAATAAAAAATCAACTTTGATATTTCACTTCTTCATTATAAACTTCTGCTCTGAAAAGCAGAATTTGTTAAATTTCGATACTAAATTTAGCGAGCAATTTTCATGCATTAGGGTAAAGAGCTTTTCATAGTAAGAGGCTGGTAAGAAAAAGTGCTGGAGAAAATTGTGTTCGTTGCAATGTTTTTGAATAGCCCAGTTCTAAGATATACCAGCCAAGTTAGAAGTTTAGGCTAACGTCTCAAAACTCACTTATTAGCACGCAGTGCTCAACAAAAATGACCGCCACTCACAAATTGACTGGTAATAAAACTACTAATATATACCCCTATGTATACTGCCAATGTATATAGTAATAGTATTTTAAAAAGTCTTTAACAATTAAATGGTGAAGCAACTTTCATTGATTCCAAGTAACTTTATATAGATAGTAACTTTATATTTTTAAATCATTTATTATGGTATTTGAAACTTGCATAATGCAGATAGATTTAATCTTTTCGTACAGATTAAGAACCGCCCAGAATAGAAAACATAGCTGCAAAATAGTGTTTATTTTTGGGCAAATAAACTTCTTGATGCTTTACATACATTTATTCTGTTAGGAGACTGCCACTTCGCGAAACATATTGGGCAAGGATATTTGTTTCATAGAACACATTGAGGTGCAAGGGCTGAGGGAGCAAACGGAAGCGACATAATGTAAAGGTGTCGAATTCACACAGCTTTACAATATGTTAGACACGTACTTATGAAGTATTAGGGTACAAATGATGTGTAGAGTCCTTCTCTTATGGAGGCACAGATGGAGGCTATTATTACTGTACCTTATTAGTGCAATTACAGATTTGCTGGTTATACAATGAGTTCCTTAGATATTATTCTTTCTTTGTAAAGTAATATATTTTATTCTAATATTTCCAATTGTAATCCGACCCGTTCTCAATACGCACCATTGTAAATATGTTTAGTTATTAAATGATCAGAATGTGCTTTCCTTATGTTGAGCGTCAGCTAAAAAATAAATAAAAATAAAAATGCGCGTGCTCCTTTTAAAAAGCTTGATTTAACTCATCTTTTACACCCCTGCGTTTCGAAAGTGAGCGTTAACAACCCTGCTTCCATTTCATTCGTTAACCTTCTATTCAAACCGGAAGTGGATGAAATTTTCCACTTCTAGTGTCACCGTTCATTGCCGAAAAAATAAAAACGACATTAGATAGCGACTAGTTTTTTTTTATTTATTTATTTTTTTTTCCTGCAATCGATTTAGCGTTTCAAGAGAACACATCACAATTTCCCGCAACACAACCTAAAACAGAAGTGGCTGAAATTTACTAGTACTTTCGGTTTCAGTATTGATTTTCATAGAGCAAAAACCGTAAAAGATATGGAACTGTTTTACACAATCGATTCCGCGCTCAAGAATATGTTTCATCTCCTCCGTAAACTCTCTATTCAAATCGAAATAGGTAGAAATCAACTGTTTACGGTTTCAACGCTGATTGCTTAAAATATATATATATATATATATATATATATATATATATATATATATAATTTGTAGTAACAAGCTGTTTTTAGCAATCGATTCAGCGTCTCAGAAGAGCATACCATCAACACTCCAACACTGCCACAAACGGAATTTACTATTACCTTCGGTTTCAATACTGATTTCCATAAACAAAATCTGTTAAGGGATACCGAAAACCCGCTTTTGACAAATTCAGCCTCACAAGAATGAGTTTTATTTCGATTTTTACCTGTTGAAACCGGAAGTAGTGAAAATTTACGATTTTTCCGTCACAATATTCATAGCAAAATGTATAACCGGAAATAGCGACTAATAGGTTTCGATATGGATTCAGTACCGCACTAATGGTACACCTTTGGTTTTATTCCTCTATTGCAACCGGAAGTGATACACATAAACTACTACTTCCTGTTTCAATATTTCTCTCTATAAAGCAAAAAATAGTAGGAGAGAAAGCGACTAATGGCTTTTTGAATGGAGTCAGCGTACGAGGATCAGTTTCTGTCTTTGATCTTATCCCCTTATTGCAACTAGTAGTTGTAGTACCACAACTTTGAATATTGAATTATCATAGTTTGGAAGTCTTCCGTAGTTTCACACTCTGAAACGAAATTCACTTGGTATACTTAAAATCTCACTGTTTTTAAACTTAAGTATCACGTTTATTATTCAATATTGTAAACTAAGGAGACTACACTATAACAAACATTCAAATTTTGGAGGTCTTTAAAATAGTAATAATAAGGTTAGGACTTTTAGGTGCGCATCATTTTCTGTTAGAGCAAAATGAGGTACTCAATCAAATACTGCCTCCAGATAGGAATAAAGATAATTTTCCAGCACACTTTTTCCTTTTGGGATCTTTATTTTCTTAATTAGTGCTAATTCATTTTTCTCCTTTTCCTGCTACTTTCTAAAATTTTGTTTGAATCATTTTACACAAAAATCGCATTTCATTTTACAATAATTTATTTTTATTTTATTATTTTATTTTACATCACCACACAAGAAGCAAAGTCCCTTATACAGAACATGGTTATTTTGACTTTTATACAAGTATTTGTTTATATCATGTATCATCTTTTTTAGTTTAAAGCAAGTTTGTTGTACAAATTACTATAATGTGTCACTATATCTACTGATAGTGTTTCTAAATTTGCAGCTTCGCAATTTAGGGAAGCATTTAGACGTACCAAAGATGAATAACTCCCGTTATTTCGGACCTGCTTAGTAATCGAAGGAGGAATTCATCAAAACTAATGGTACTGTAATACGATGCACTGTATGTGATCACTTTGGAGGGGAAAGTCAGCGAGACTTACAAATCAAAACATCAAAAGATTAAGTTCAAGAAAGAAAGAAAGAAAGAAAGAAAATGGAAGAAACTCGTTTACGAAGTTTCTTTGAAGTGGTGGTAGGATTAGATTTTAGCGTCCCTTTTCAGCGCCGAGGTTATATGAAAGGGACCTACAGTTCGTACAGGACAATAGAATCTGAACCACCGTAACGAGTTCAACCTTTTTAGGCTTCCCACCAGAAATAGAGGCCGTGACCAGCAAAGTTTGCGAGCTAACTGCTAGAGCAATAAGAAGGGCGAATACAGTATTCTTTGGAGATACAAATTTTACGACAATTTAATAATAATTTGTGTGCAGCTTTAACACAGGGGGGAATTCCTCTCGATAAGGTAAACCATCCAGCCTTTGAACAATTTCTTGAAAAATTCCCACGAATAAATAACCGACTGGGACCATACAAAGAAGCATGCCTTAAATATCAAACTGCAATGCAGGAAACAGCTAAATGAAACTACAGACACAATTGGACAGATATGTTTTGAACGGCAGTTGTTTTTCTTCTCAGGTAAGGAAGTAAACTCCATGTTATTCATGTTTGAATAGGAGAAAACCAATGCCAGTACAGAACGAAATTCGTAAAAGTATTGCTGGTGGTTGCGGATCGGATATGACTTCGGTAGCTAATTAAAGCCTTTGTTCCCAAGGTTAAAATATGTAACTCGTTCCGAACATGTCGTTCATTGGGTATGTAAATTTATTCGGAACGAATACGCTATGTGAATCAGTTTATCTCAACTTTAAGAACATTTTCATGAGCACAGGCCCCAGTTTTTCCAAGTTCTGTTAGGGGTACTAACGTTGACATAATGACCAGTTCATCTGTGTATGTATGTGCATGCGTTGCACGGTCCATAAATTATATATATAAGAAGACTGAAACTTTAATAGTGGTAACACTGGGTTAGATCCGCTACGCAACGGAAGCAAATGATGTCTCTCGTCAGGGCCGGTCTTATGCGGTGCGGAGCCCGATTGGGAACATTTTGCGGAGCCCCAGATTAACAATTAACTTACGCCAAGGTCTGTACAAGCTATATATATTTTGCTCTCCATGCTGGTCTAGTGGTTATACCCATTTTCCTTTATAGCGTTTTTCCATCTGCAAAATGTTCTAGTGAAAACGTTCACCCTGTTCACTGCTTATATAGCAGCTAATTTTTCAAAGAAATAACTCAAATGAAAATGCAGACAGTAAATGAATTTAAATATATATTTCACCCTTGTGCCTCGCAAAATTTCAAGAAGGTTCTGTACAATACTTCATAGTTTACTTCTCTTAAAAGTAAAAATATCGATGTCGAAATCTAGTTTCTTGACCAAACTTGGCAGAGAAGTGGGGAATATCAAGAAACGGGTGTAAGCAAAATTTAAAGTGCTTCCGATCAAAAAGAAGCCGCAGTGGCCAAATACTGATTGATCAGAATAAGCCAGAACAACGTGTTTCAAGATTGAAAATTTCGTTTTATTTGTAAAACGGGCAAAGGGATGAAAAACAAAAACACATTAACCGACACCGGGAGGAAATAGACATCTAATTTGAGGACATGCTATCATGGCTGCCATCTTGAAGTCGGCCATCTTGTATATCGCTCGATTTTTTTGAATACGAAGGGGTCATGTAATATACCAAGTTGAGTTAGAATTTTACGAGAAATACAATGTTGAAGTTTCGCAGGAGAAGGCAACGTTTGTCCACAGGTTTTGTATTTTTAATACAGCTATAATAAGATAAAGCATATGCAAAGAAGTCGTACTGAGGCTGATTTATTTTGATATCATCTCGGTATTCACGGTAGTATCATATGACATAATCAGTAAGAAAGCCAGGAACTTTTACTTAGTGGGGTGTTCAAAATAAAAGAGGGTGTGCACCCAGAATAATAATATACATCTTTACACAAACTCAAAGAAAAGAATATTTTTATACCTAGGTGTGTGTATGTAAGGAAATTTGGGGGTGTATTAGGGTTGTTGGGGATGTGCAGAATATTCCCTTGACATAATATATACTTTTAAAATACAAGTTGTAAACGTATAAAAATAAAGAAACTTCTGCAGCATTAAACTCAGAAAATATTTACTAATGTATTCATTTCCTTGTTAGGAAGAGGCCATACTCTCCCTTGTGGAATCCATAGATGTACCTGTATTGAAATATGTTGTTGTGTGTACTTCACAACTGAGAGTAGCAGAGCCATCTTAATGGTACAATAGCCACTTGGCCGGAGGCCCCGCAAGTATTGGGGGCCCCACGAACAGAATGGCATGTATTAATTACGTGTATTAGTAGCAAAATTTAATCATAGGGACCATAATACACTTGTTTGCTCTGGGGTCTAATATGCTGTTAGGGAACTGGAGAGTTGATCAAACTGGACAGTAGAGTAGACGGCACTAGCACGGGGCCCGATTGGAAGTAATCGGTCCAATCGGCTTAAGGCCGGCCCTGTCTCTCGTATCACATACCCACTTTACCTCAGCGCAAATGAACTGTCCCTTCCAACGTCACGCACAACAACAACAGACGAGAAGAACATAGTCTCGTGCAGCAGGTGTTACGCATACACACGTATGCATGTGGTCTAAGGCAAAGTTATTGTTGTCACAATGCTTTCGAAATAAAAACAACGGAGTTGAATAAAAATCGAATGTGCCAGAAGCCGTACAGCACGAGAGTGGAGAATCTGCATTGTCTTATAAAATAGTAGTAAGGTGGGTACAAGCCTTCGAAAAGGGATTCAAAAAAGTGGAAGACATATAACGCCTGGTCGTCCCCGTGTCAGTGATGAAGACGCGAATACTGTTACCACGTTACTGGACACTGATCGACGCCATACTATTAGTGCGTTGGTCCAAGAGACAGGGTTAGCGCATATGACTGTTTTGCACATTTTGAAGGGACGCCTGGATATGAGGAAAACTGCATTACGATAGATTTCGTATGAGTTGACGGAAATGCAGAAATGGCTACGATACGACACTATTCGGACCCACTTTGAACGCCACTAGCGGGAAGGACAGACTTTATTACGCCGTATCATTATGCTAGATGAAATATGCGCCAAATCGTATAAGCCACCGCTGAAACGCCAATCAAACGAATGGCGTCATGGTGATTTTCGTGTACGATTGCGATGGTGTAATCCTAACGCACATCGTTACCCCACATCAATCATCGAAGTGCCGTATTTTTGTTCGTTTCCGGAGCACAACTTGCAACCAGCATTGAAAAAGAATGACAACACCTTTTGCAGAACCCATCCATCATTTCAGTGAACAATGCTTGGACACATACAGCGCAATGTTTGACTGATTTGTTCGACCGATAGAAGTGGGAAGTGCTGTACCATTTACCCTAGTCTCCGGACTTAAGCCCTTATGACTTTCACTTGATTCCTAAGATGAAGGAATCTCTTCGACGCATTCGTTTCAGAACTGTTCTAAGAGATTCTTCAGGCAGTAGACTATCAACACAACAGGTACTGCTACAGATATCCAACGACTTCTATATTGCGACAACGGATTATACACAATGCTGGTGACTACACTGAAGATGTAAACCTTCATAACATTTATCTGTTTTGTATCAGTTGTTAAAAAAGTGCCACTATTAAAGTTCTAACCTTATCATCATAGGTATTCTGCCATTGTTGGCAGGTCACTTGCTGCAACTGAGAAGGTTTCATGCTCCACGGTCTTCCGCTAACCTCTTCGTCTTCAAGAACGAATTCTCTATTTTGATATGGTCAATTAATTATAGTTTCCTTCACCCTCTCCTTCTCTTTCCTGCCACCATACCCTGTAGCACGTCTCTCACGATACAGTCCCTTCTTAAAAAATGTACCCCCCAAGTTTCTCTTCCTCTTGTTAATAATATCTAAAATTGTTCTTTTCTCCCCCACCATTTCTAACATCCTCTCATCTGTTTCCGCTCCACCCAACTAATTCTTTCCATTCTTCTCCACATCCATATTTCGAAAGATTCCAGTCGTTTTCATCATTTTTGCATAATATCCACATTTCCGATCCATACAGTACAAAACCCCACACGAGGCATTCTATAAATCATTTTCTCAACTCATTATTCAAGATCCCACGCTAACCATATACACCTAATGATTCTACCTCCTACTGAAAGGCCATCTTTATTATGCAGATTCTTTTTCACAATCTCTTCTAGATATATTAAATAATATAGGCGAGAGACAGCACCCCTATCGAACTCCCTTTCCAATTGTACTCCCCTTTGTCATTTCTTCCCCTATTTCTCTGACTGGCTCTTAGCCAATCAGAGCTCTTCATGTGGCGACCAGATTTACAAAACTTGGAAGCCAGGTGGAGAGAGCTCAGTTCAAACAAGTTGAGGGAGGAGACAGAGTCGAGTTCAGCACGCGTGGGATTCCCATTGATTCTATCAGTGTAAATCAGCCTTTCTTCGGTTGTATCCCGACTTCGGTCTGTTCTTTCGCCCACATCTAGTCACTTGTTACCGCAACTCATCACTATTTCGTGTTACAGGTGAACGTGTCGCAGCCGCCACGTCACTTCCGACTGCCCGGTCCACACTACCGTGCCCTATGACGCTTCGTGAATGCCTTCTCCAGTGGACAGCCAATACACCCAGGATTTTTCCGCAGCATTGTGCTCTCCAGCGTCTCAGTTTGGCCAGCTTAATAGTGCAACTCCACTTATTCAGCCTTCACCATTGTTGTGCACTCGTACCTCTCGTATGACCGCGACTACTATCCATTTCATAAAGATAGGCCCCTGACTTCGTGGTGCTGCCGTGACGTTCAGTCAAAACTTATATTGCATTGTCGTACCTCGTTGGAATTGCTGAAATGTTGTCTTTTCAATACTTAAGACATAAAAATTTTCTCTGTACTATGTAGTGAGAAAAAAATAAAAATTAATGAAAAAGTGCGTATTTTTTCGTACTTTTTTAGTAGATCAATGTTTAGAGGACTATATCTCAGAAAAGAGATCACGTGAAATAATTTCCTGTGCACAATATGTAGATGCATCCATTAACTGTAAGTTGTGAAAAGTTCAATTTTCATCACTTGATACTTTTTGTGTAATTAAAACAAATGTACGACGCTCTGATCTCCTTTACCATGGTAGTTAGAGAAACGTACAAAACACTGTTCGAAAATTTGAAAGTCTAGTGTTCCAAATATTTGAAACTATTAACATAAAAAGGTTTAGTTGGTAGAGTATTTATTTTTTTAATTTTTTTTTTTTTACTTCAACATGTTCTCTGCGTTAAGCGGTGAGCCATGTTGCAGCCCAATCTTTAAATTCCCCGCGCTTATATGAAGAAACAGCATACAGTAAGTGGAAGTGCGGCAACGCTGTCGTGCAGTGTTGTCGCGTTCAGGAAGTTTGTAGCGCGAAGCTTACTTCATAAGAATGTAATAGGAAAAAGTATTTATTATAACCTTTCACAACATTATAAAAATAATAATAATGCATTACACATCTCAATTTAATCGAAATAAAACGTTGAAGTAAAACATCCGAAAACTCATCTATTTACTTCATTCACTTTCGTAATGGGTTTGTTGACTCATCGCTGCTCCTGTTATCTTCCTGTATACTTATTAACAATGGCTCCATTTCTACCTCAAGATCCTGTATCAGTATACACACTTTCCAGCTTACGAACATGTTAAAGGTTAAAAAGACATGTATCCTTGGCAATCACGTGTTCACCTAAATTCTGCGATCAATTCCCCTGCCGAATGTACAATAACACAGAATGGGTCCTTTGTTTTCTTTCAACGAAGAAAAAAAAAAAAAACAAAGCAATGAGTAGGTGACGAGGGCTGTATTTGGGTCTAATCACGTTGCACTGATTACGTCTTCAACACTTCCCTTCGGTTCGTAGGCGTCAAAAACTTAGACATGCACTCACACCATATGGGTTCATTGCAATGAGACGGACGAATAGGCATTTATATTTTCCTTAGTATATGTCGTGGCTTTTGATTATATATATACAAAATTTTTAGGGATAATGAAATTGCAGAACTGATGAATGACTCCGACTCAGACGGTTATGAGTTAGTAATGAATAGTAATGACATTGATTATTCTGTGCTCAGTGGCGTATTTGGGAGTGAACAAGATAGTAACTCTGTTTCAAGTGAACCTGAGGCTGCGCCGGGAAAGAGAGAAAAAAAGTGTCGTTCCTATTCAAAGACAGATTCTGATGTAGCTTGGAGCGATAAAATTCAAGTAAATGCATACCCCTGTTTAGTGGTATCCCGGAAATTGATCAAAATGCTGGGCTATCTACAGAGTATTCCGCATATAAAGTGTTTCAGCTGTTTTTACCGATGAAGTTTTATAGTAAAAAAAAAAAGTTGAATTGATTTTGAGTTGAACGTCTTGTTCAGCAGTGAGGCTATATGAGACGTCAACCTACTGATTAACGTGGAATCCAAACTACATGAGCTTCTCCCAGGAATAGTAGTAAAAGTTATGAATCAATACGCAAAACAGCAGATTGAGAAAAAGAAAAAATACTAAAACAAAAATCTTTGTTTTCTAAATGAAAGCGTGTTACTTTAATTAAAAACAAGGAAATTTTTACACTAATTATTCACATAAGCCTTGTACGGAAGCCAGCTTTACGCGGTTTTACAAATCAACTACGCAAGAGCTATTAGTATGTCTGTCAAGTGGTGGAACAGATTTTCTGTGAAGTGTAAACTCAATATTACATATCAACTAAGGTTGTATCATATAATAAAGTTTATGCTTGTATTTGTTTCTGTGCAAGTGTATTTTGTACTGCGTGCAGTAAGTGAAAAACTGATAAAAAGCAACAAATTTTCGAAGACCATCACATGCAAATCCAAACAAAATAAGAGTTCGCTTTTCTAATTTTGAACATTTGGCACATTTTCTGTATATCCTGTTAATTTCTAAGAAATTGGTTTAAAATCTGTGGAGATAAAATTTTAAAAATATCTCTAAAAAGTGCCGGACAGTGTGCGTGACAAGTTTAAATACCCGTCCGTCTGAGAGTGTATACGCGCCAGGAAAATGTGGCAACGTAGCACTCCGTATAAACTGCGATAGCGAAGGGCGCAAAGCTGAGAAAATCATAATGTCATATTTGTGATTATTTATCTTTTAAAACAAGTCAAAACAGTTTGGTTGAAAAAGCTACTTTAAGATCTTTCTAAAAGTTTTTTAAGATTGTTAATACACCGCAGCAATTCAGAGATAATGATGTCTCACTTTTTACTGAATAACAAGAAAATTACTATGTGTTGAGTGATGAAATTTTCAGAACTTACAGGTAACATATGCATCTACATATGGTGCACAGGAAATTATTTCATGTTATCTCCTTTCCGAGATATAGTCCTATAAACATTGATTTACCAAAAAAGTACGAAAAAATACGCACTTTTTCATTAATTTCTATTTTTTTCTCACTACACAGTATAAAGAAAATTTGTATGTCTTAAGTATTGAAAAGACAACATTCCAACAATTCCAACGAGGTACGACAATGTAATATAAGTTTTGACTGGACGTCACGGCAGCACCGCCAAGTCAGGGGCCTATCTTTATGAAATGGATAGTAGTGCCTTCGGTCAGCAGTATTAGAGTAGCTTTGACGTCACAGTCTACGGGACCTTCTGTTCAGAAGTCTAAGAAAATATATCACCTCTCACAAACATTTCTTCCTCCGACAAAAAATGCAAGATGGAGAAGATACAGGGAGATCCGAGACTCCCGTCCAAATGTCGCGCTGGTCGAGTCGATTCAAGCTCTCACTAAATATATCGAGCAAGTGTCTCAAGCTCAGCAGCTGATTCTCCAGCAGTTTAACAATACCACTACTCGTAATCATGAAGCTACCTTCGACGTCAACGCCGCCATGGTACATTTTCGGTCGCGTCTCAATGACCCTACACTTGGACGAGGAGACGCCATTGAACTTCAACATATTTCTTTTACTTTAATCGACCAACTCGCAGGAGACAAAACTTTTCTTATTGAACGAATTCGCATTTTATGCATCGCCTTACAATATAATTGGCGCGTCGCAGCAGTAAACTCTACGGTCGCGAGCCTTCATTCCTGGACTTACGATCATGATGCAACCCGCAGCCCTTTCGGTCTACGGCCTCGTCTACCTCCACACAGAAGATGATGACTACAACTAGCCATACGCCCAAGTCTGAGGAATGACATACCGGACTTCTAGACGCCACTTCCTGTTGAGGGAGCACCAGCCAATCAGCTCGAGGACGTCCCTGATGAGCCATAGCAGTTACAGGATCCTTTGGCGGACCTCAGCGCGGACTTGGACCTCCAACCTTACAATATCCGATGGCTTCCGGAAGACCCAAGGATGATTTTATATATTGCCTAGGAAAGGAATCTTGACCTTTTTCGAAAGAATTCAAAAACCATAGTATTATCTCGCAGATGACAGAATCTTGAAGAGTTTCATTAACCAGTTTAGTGGAAAGCCCCCTAATCCACAGCAAGATGTTAACCCCTCTCAAGAGGATCAACCTCAAGAAGACAGTGTTTCTTTTAGTGCCACGTGTGATACCTCAAAATATTTAGTTCGATGCACTGAGCACCTTCTGCTGCGTTTTAGAGGCGACCGACATTCCACCTTTGGTGGCTCCCTGTGCCTTTCGCCGCACTAAAGTGGCCTATACCTCAGCCCTTACAGAACTATGTGACTTGGGAATTACAGAAGAATCAAATCTGGTGGTAAACACGTTTCATGTATTCTGTATTCCAAAAGATGACACAATGTGAGTAATTTACGACTGTTCAAAGTAGATCAAATTTTACAAACAAGTTTCTCATGTCTCTTTAATTACGATCAAGAACACTGCGGAACCAGCTACTCCTCAGGACTATATGGTAAAAATTGATCTGCCCCAGGGCTTCTACCACGTAAGTTTAAGCCTTTACATACAACGTTTCTTGGGTGTCAAATGTGGTGAAACTCTTTATCATTTTGTTCGTTTGCCAATGGGTTGGGCCCTCAGTCCATTCATTATGCAAAGATTTGTTATTCAAGAACTAAGCAATTATGTTGGAAATTTAGTAAATTTCTTAGTCTATTATGATGACATTTTACTACTCGGTTCTTATGACGCCGAGCAGTAAAATGCTATTCTAATCGATCGGAATCCCACACGCGCTGAACTCGACCCTGTCTCTACCCTCAACTTGCTCGAACTGGGCTCTCCCCACCTGGCTCCCGGGTTATGTAAACCTGGTCGCCACGGGGAGAGCTCTGATTGGATAAGGGTAGTTGCAGAATCGAGTCCAGAGTTCGTGAGGCCCCATCTGCTATATTTTCATCTGTTAGTACATATACACACTTCGTGTTATTTAACAAGTATAGAATGTGTGCAATTGGTAACAAATAGTGTACTCTACATATTTTCCGTCGGAAACAATATATAACTGCCATGTTATCAGAGTGTACAACAACATTTTTAGGGTAATACAATAACGCACGAAAGCTGCAACTAGAAACTCCGTTCCAAAAATTGGCAGTGGTTATAATCCCGTCCACTGAAACACAATGAGACCAGAAATGTCTGCAATAGCTATTGAGGTAGGAGCAGCATCTATGTAACATTCTTCAGTAAACGTAAGTTGAAGACAAATTGGTTGTGGTCTAGAAGAGACCGTAGTAATGGCATGTAAAAAAAATCTCCTATCCTTATCCTATTGCGTACAGCGAGAGTCAAAGGCTCAGGTGGAACAACTAGTTTTTATAATAAAAAACGCGCAACGTAGAGCTGTTAATGTCTGTTATGTATCACACTATACTGGATATATTAAGGGACAGGCTTACAAACAGAATGTATGAGAGTAAGAGCTGTATTCAAGTTACAATATTTACCGAATGGTAACATGTAAACTTAGTTAAGTGCACACCACGCATGCATCTTATATACTAGATCATGCATGATGAGACTGCTATAGAAGTTTGAAAATCCTCTCTTTAAAAAAGAACATAGAAGATTAAATGTAATTTCTACTTACCTTACAGAAATATTGTTTGATATATTTCGCTTCTTTCGCACTAATACGAATACAATCTCCGTGAAACCATTCTTCACAGTTATCGCATCCTCTGTAAAATAAAGAATACCTATTTACGATCGGAATTGTAGGCACTTAAACAGGAGGTGATCTAAAATAACAGATAAATGAGAGAGTATCAAAATTACGCATTTAAGTACTTTTCGACAGATTACACACATACTGTCTCAGAACAAATTAACATCATGCTTACACCAAACGGTGAGATTATCACTTTCGCATGCTATCAAAAACAAACAAACAAACAAAAAATTTAAAACTCCCGTGAAGATGTAAAGAAATACCACGAACATTCACAATCAAAATTTACAGTTTTCGTATATTTTCTTGAAGTACTTCATGTCCGTTTATCATAGTGGACGAAACGGTATAAGAATGGGTGAAAATCTCCAATAGAATGAATTCCATTTTCCATTCCTTAAAATGAAACAAGTTACTTCACAAATCATATCTCCCAATATTTTCCTCGGCTTTAAAATCTAACTTCGTCTATGAGAAGATTAGGAGTCGATATACGAGGGTCATTTAACTCGAACAGGTAACACTGCTACAATTGGAGTGTCGTGTGTTCCGTGGATGTGTACGAGTCAGTTCAACGCTGCTGCGGTCCCATATTACGGTGTGTGTGGCGAGACCACCCTAACGCAATGTTCACGCGTGCAGAAGAGCGTGTGTTTATGAAATTCCCAGTGGCACGAGGGCACAATGCTAGGACAATTCACAGAGGATTAGTAGAGGCCTGTGGTGAAGCTGCTCTATCGTATCGGACAGTAGCGAGATGGGTTGCAGTATTTTAGGCGCGACGACAGTCAACAGGCAAAATGCACGGTAGAGGGCTTACGCGAACAGATACGGACGAAATTAATCTTGCAAGACTACGGACACTGCTTGACGGCGATCGGCACTGGACTTGTAGTGAATTGGCGCAGGTGCTGAACATTTATTCCGGATCAGTGTTCAGCATACTAACACAAGATCTTGGCATGCGGAAAATTTCAGCCAGATGAGTACCCATGCTCTGACCGAAGTTCAAAAGTGGTATAGCTGGGAATGTGCGCGCCTACACCTTCAACGTTACAATGAGGAAGGTGATGACTTCTTGCACCGCATTATTACAAGTGACGAAACGTGGGAAAGATCCTACGAGCCTGAATTGAAATGTCAGTCGAGTGAATGGCGCCACCCAGAATCTCCACGACCGAAAAAGCGTAGGCAAGAGCCAGAAAACGTGAAGCTGATGATAATGTCATACGACCACGAAGGCACTATCCTGTCACATTAAGTCCCACCGGGCGTTACCGTTAATGCTTCATACCTCAGTCACTATTTGCGACCAGCATTGCGGCGCAAACGTCCACCCCTCCTGGAGTCTGGACCAACTATCTTACACGACAATGCCAGATGCCGTACGGAATCCCAGTTACGACGATGGGGTTGGAAGGTGCTGGAGCACCCGCCATACTCCCCGGATATGAGCCCCTGCGATTCTAATCTTTTCCCCAAAATGAAAGAACCTCTCAGGGCCAAACGTTTCAGATACATTCTCAGCATTGTTCGTTTTTAGGCGCACTGTCAACACCTTCTCACAAAGTGGGGCTTCGACAGATATTCAACGGTTACCAGACATCTGGCGAAGGGTTCAACAGGCTGGCGGAGACTATATCGAAGGGCTGTAAGCTTCTTGAGGTGAGTGATTGACTAAATTCCATTTCACAACTATGCTTCCACTTCGAGTTAAATGACCCTCGTACAAATATGGGAAATATTTACGAGTTCTTCTACAATTCATAATCGTATCCTTCAAAACTGCAATTTTACTCAATAATTGTAAAAGGCATCTATAACCAGCATCATTTACATACAGGATATTTCTTACAGATCTTACTTTAAACAACAGGTCTCGTCTTGTAAAACCTTAGTACTCAAAATGTTAACTCCAACCAACCAATCAAAAGTTAGTTTATAACGCTTGTAAGGTGATCAGAAGATCCGAAATCAGACGTGTACAACTAGTGAGTACCTAAAGGTGTGAAGGACTGTGTGTACGTCACAAGAGAAGTGTGTGTCTGAAATGACTATTCATATAAAAATCAATATCTGTAAGTGACTATAGAATGTAACAAGTACATGAAAGAAGCGGAGGAAATTTGGACAGTTGCAAAACAAAATACAAGAGTAGTTGTTCTAAAGAGCAAGGAAGAATTATGTAGGTAAATCGTACGTGTTTGCAATAACTTGGATTATGATGCACTTTAGATAAACATAAGGAATGAAGGGTCAAATAGACGCATGGTACTCTTACTGTATATAATAAGTGGACAGTAACTGGCTACTACGAAAGAGGCAAATAAGAAACGCCTCAGAGAAGAGCTGAAACTGTCTGCCATTGGTATCACTGTCATCTTTTTTCCTGGTGCGGTTGAAGACATTTGGATTTTGTGAGATCATAGCTCTGGTTATAACTCGCACAACAATTTCCTCGCCTGTTGCCTTAATCGTTTTGTATAGGATGCGTTTCATCTCAGACCTCAAAATAGAAATTCAGTAGTATCATGTTGGGCGGATAACTCGATAAACTAACCGAACTCCTGTACCCCGATTGTATTAAAGACATCAATACTACACACGGCATCTGGATACGTTCTTGTTACTACTTACTGTACTATACCATATATATATTTGAACCTTCATTCCTTGTATTGTATGCAAAGCATACTATCATCCTTCGATTGACAGTCGTTCTGAATTGTTGCAAACATAGCCTACCTATGTACTCAAAAAAAGCGTCCCTACGGAATGTCTTCCTTACACTTCACCACTTCTTCCATTCTATTGGGTTATGCACCCATGAAATTTCTTCCATTCGGCATCTTCCATTCTCACTTACGAATATTTGATCTGAGCAGATGATCATTATACACACACACACACCCTCTCGATCCACACTTCTCTTACGATGTTCACGCAATCCTTTGTGCACTCATTGTAAAAGTTCGATCTTTGCATCTATAGACCTATGGACAGTCCATTATTATCTTCGTTTGAAGGCAGCCACTGCGTTTCTATGAATTGCTGTTTTGCCACTATTAGGTTAGAAAATTCATTTTCCTACTTTTGAAACCATGATAAAAGAAAGAAGCAGTTTTCCGCTTTATGCTACGTGAGCATTTTTATTTCTGTCAAGCATTGTAAACGAACTTCAGTGCTCAGTTCAGAAACAAAATTATTTCTTCTGCGATGAACTACAAAACTAAAAAGTGCGTTAATGTCTTTATTCCTTTAAAACAGGGTTGGTAAAAACCATGGTTTTTATTGAAAAAAAAAAGTTTTTTCTTGTTTAAATTAAAAAAAAAAAATTGCTCTATGTATTTATATCACGTATGGACAGAAATAAGTTTGTTTTGTCTTGGTGTTACTATGTAACAACCAGGTTATGTTGGAAGGTGTAACATAAACTTAAAGCGGAATCCAAACCGCTTCTCGGCTTACATCCGAGAGAAATTGTTCTCCATTTGAACTCAAAACCGGAACTAACTGGTCACAAATGCGATAGTCTGCCGACTCTATAACAACACCATCTCAGGGTATTGAAGAAAAAAAAAATATATCAAGGTTATATTAGACTTAATGTTTGGGTTGTGTTAGCTTTAGAAAAGAAAGAGAAAAAAAATTGAAGTTACTATCTATCATCAGAAGATTTCCAAATTCTTGCTTTGTGGCCAACCAAGAGTAAGTTTATAGATTATATTTGAAATCATAAAGTTAAATTTTCATGACTAGTTTATTCGTGCCATTTGTTAACAATTACATTATAACAGATCCAAAATTAAAAAAAATTGTCATTAAACATTTGCCTCCATCGTGGTATCTCAAAGATACTTTATCAACATTTTATGAAATTATGTTATCATAGTGGTTTAACATATTCAGATTATCAGACATGATTCTCAACGTTGATACATATAGGAAATTCTTAATACTAAAACAAAATTTGGCGATCCATCCTCTCTACTTCTATATTTATAAATAAACGTTTTAATCGGGCGTTCGTTCTTTATGATATCCCTGTCGTTTATCAAATGAAATACAAACGTAGGCCGTATCATTGCTACTACAACGACATTCTTTTAACTTACAGTAAATAAGTAGCATCATTACTTTATATTAGCCTACTCATCATTCTCATAATATCTCTAATATGAAAGCACTACTATTAAAGAAAAAGGATATATTTACAAATGTCTAGCGAGAACGAAAAAAAAAAAAATGAAATCTACATATACTCGACAGGGTCCAATTACCGAAACGCCTTTTAAAGAATTATTATCATTTTTAACTTATTATCTTTGTTTACAACTAATTAAACTTATAGAGGGATGGATACGCATAAGGAATCATATTCTACTTGAGAGTGGCAAGTCGAAAAACATTCCAACACTATTGGTTTCCGATGAGGCAAATATATAAGTAGGCACGAACATTTAATTTCACACTGTAATTATGGCACGTTCAAAGTAAATATCTACCTAAACTGAAAATAAACAAACGTAGCCCGAAATAGTATTTTATAAATAGTAATATCGAACTCCGGAGGTATGTCCAGAGTAAAGTTCTCCCGCATCGGCACAGACCGATTATTCGTACTCATCATGATATGACATCATCATCGGAAGACACGTTACGTTCAATTTTCCCTCACCTACAAAACTAAATATATATATATATTTGGTGCAACGCAATGTGATAAGACATACGAAAGAAGATTTTAAACTACTAATGTATTAAGAAGCACTATGAAAGGGCACATGACGAAATAGTAAAAGACACGTTCAAAGTACAATTTTACCGACATTACACGTATTAACTATATGAAAATGTATCACAAGGTAGTATCACAGAGTACACGACAAAATATGGCAAGCACGTATACAAAATACATCACAAATTGATATCGAATGGACACACGACAAGATATAGGAAAGCACGTTCAAATCACAATTGTTACCGGCTCTACACGTAAGAAATGGAAATTTTATCTAACCTACACGCATGTATCACAAATACTAATAAAAGGACACATTAATATATTACAGCACTCTCAAAGAAATTTCATCATAATGTTTACAACTGACATACATCACGGAGCAATATTAAATCAAATGACAAGGATTACAAAGCACTTAGATTCTCAGATACGAAATATTCATAGGTACGTTCATAGTATAGGTTTTCCTAATAAAATAACATATATCACATTGCGATATATAAAAAGGCACGTATTAAATTTAGAAACATGGATAAAAAAAAAATCTCCTAACCTAACCTACATAAATACTATGGATCACACATTTACAATTTAGACCTAACCTAACCTACAACAAATATTTCACGGAATAAACATCATTATGAAACATAATTCAGCAATGTGTTAACATAACCCTATCTAACCTAGACATTCAAAATTCTCAAGGTACATTGCCATCGAAAGGTGCGTACAAAGTAAAGTATTACCCTAATATCAACATACACATTTTCAAATCCACGTAGAGACACACATAAGATTTAGTAATTCAATTATACATGCTTGTATATGAGTGGACGACGATTGATAAGTTCAGAGACGCGTAACGCCCTTTAACTTAGTTACCCATCCTGATTCTTAAAGATGCCATTTGTTGAACTGCTATACTGTTTATAGAAAAATAAGAAAATGGATGTTACCCAATTATCCGCAGGTTTCACAGAATAGTCCACAGGTTAAGCTGGGTGATCAAACTCCAACTTCGCAAAGTAGGTTTCATCTACTTGCTTATTTAAATATCGAGAGATGATTCCTCCGGTATACTGGCTCTACATTCCACGCTCGTAGGATGTATTTCCGGTACGCCGCTGCCATCAACTTCGATAAATTATATCTCCCACTCCATTACTGTATATGTCTAGTAATGGCGGAGATGACATCCGATGGCTTGTAGCCGAAAGAAGGTTTTACTAAATTTTTACTTCGGTTAGGCTCCTCAATATCTATTTTCTTCCAAATAACATATCAGGTTACTCTAAAGTATAATTTTAACTAGGTTGGAGGCCGAATTGCACTTTTAGTTGCGAAATTTCTAAATTTTGGAGGAGCTAACCCTAAGCCATCATTCTTCTACACTGAAATCTATCGATTCACTGCGTCATCTTACACTCGTAGCCAGGCCTCGATAAACGCGGTGTTTAATATTATATCTTCGACTATAATTATCACAGTTTTACCATAAATACATATCGATACAAGAATCTAACCGTAAAAATCATGAATCTCTATATCTATTTTTAATATCTAACTTACCACAAATCCTATCTAATAATTTATCAGTAGGGGGTTTGATTATTTCAGGCAGTTATTTAGTCTTTTCTATGACAACGAGAGACTTACAATCACTCCTAAACCGCCATATTTGAAACTATTAGCTTCACGTATAGCGATTTGAACGCCCTCTTGCGGCAATAACCAGAAAACCCGCCATGACGGTTTGTTTCAAGTACGTAAACAACAGCCCTAGCACAAGGAAAACAGTGGGTAAATATTTTGAGTAGAATTTATAGTATCACTTGGTTTTACTTATATTAATTGTTCTAAAATACTGTATAGACTGTAAAGAAACGGTTACATGGTTTGAAGTGAATCGGTAAGAACTAGATTTAAAGAAAATACTCAAAATTTTAGACTAAATTTCCGGATGTGTTTACGTGCGTATCTCATATCAAGATTGAGTACATGTATTCTTTTGTGCCATCCTTTGTACTAACAATCCAAAACGAATTAACATTAAATTAGTGTAAAATTACACGTAACAAAACTGTGCACAGTAATACTATGCGGGAACCAACTTCGACTTCAACCGGTAAACATTACAATACGGACCCAATGTAACCAACCGGTAATCGGTCCGTTACATTTTTCCCGGCGGCTTTGAGAAAATTTTTTTTTAACTACTTAAAACATCAAAAAGAATTTTTTTTATTTTTTTTTTGACTATTTAAAATCTTTTAATAACTCTTCTCTCTTTTCCGGAGAGCAATTGAATAATTTTACGTTTGACAAATTTTGAGTCGGCACTTCTCTCCCCTCCAAATCTTTTAAAGAAACGGAGTTGTGATGTACTTTCGTCACAACAAAAGGCCCTGCGAATACAGGCATGTACTTATGTGTGACCTTCTTAAAGGCGTCAGATTGAAAATGGGTTTTAACCATCACCAAGTCCATTTCCTTAATTTCAATCACATTATTTTGCGACTTTCGTTTCCGTTTTGATAACAAACGGGGTTCTACCTGAATATGCCGTTTAGAATCTTCTACTGTTTTCAATTCAGAAGACCATGGAAATTTTTCTCGAAATCTATCAGCAGCCGAAAAAGAAATGAACACCTCAGCAGGCGTACATCCAATGGTACTATTATAAGAATAGTTTAATAGGTCTTGTGCTACTTTTAGCACTGTTTTCCACTTAGTATGGTTATGGCTGCACAATAATCGAATAATTCGATTGAGTTCTCGATGCGAACGTTCCACAATGCCATTCCCAGAAGGGTTGTATGGCGAGACCAAAATGTGTTGAATTTGTTGTTCAATACAGTAAGTCTTCCACGTGTTCGAGAGGAACTGTGGGCCCTGGTCGGATATGATAAAATTTGGATAAGGGAAGAGGTAGAAATATTCCTTTTCTAACGTCCGAACAATCTCAGCAGTTGTGGCAGTCCTTAACGGTAAGTAACACAAAAACCGTGAATAAACATCAACAATTGAAAGGATGTAATAAAATCCATAACTACATGGCAATTTCCTCACGAGATCGATGCACAATTTGATATGTGGCTTATCTGCCTCAATATGTAGATCCTCTCGAGCAATAATTCTATTGGAGAACTTCGTTCGGGCACACAATTCACTATTATTAATGAAATTTTGGAACGTACGTTTTTGTCCTTTCCAGAAAAACAATTCTTGAACTAATTTCAAACATTTGCTAACACCAAAATGCCCCGTTTCATGAACTTTCCTAATCGTCCTCTCAATCAATAACTCTGGGATCACTAGCAGCCAACGTTTCGTTTTTAAATTTCGAATATATACCAAATTATTTACTAAACGAATTCAAGAATCGACACTGTCTGACATCTTCGCTTTTAATTCGTTACAGTACTTATCACCCGCTTGCATTTGCATTAACTCATTTACAGTGAACCACGCACTTTCATCATAACAAATAAAATTAACATGATACTCTTCAGGATCGGCTGGGAGTTCTGGAGTATTGCGACTCAATATGTCGGCTATTTTATTGTCCACCCCTTTTATGTGCTCGAACCGAAGATCGAACCTCTGTAACTTTAACAAAATTTTTGTGGTTCGGGGATCTAAGTTCTGTAACGTGAAAGCGTATGTCACTGCGCTATTGTCACAATGGACCGTAACTTTTCTACCTAAAATATAATACGAGAAATGCTCGCACAGAAACAATACTGCCAGCAACTCCAGTTGGAAGATCGAATAGGAAACCTCATATAACTTTAATTTTCTACTTGCATATCCGATAACGAGAAGCTCTCCAGTATCATCATACTGAGCCAGATAGCCAGCCAAATTTTCCAGCGACGCATCTGAGAATAAGTGAAACGGTTGGTCGAAATTGGGTTGACTGAGCGCTGGAGGCTCACTCAACAACTCTTTCAATTGTTGGAATCTATTCAATAATTCCTCAGTTAGACAATATTTCTTGTCTTTCTTCAGCAAATCGAAAAATGGCGCTGTTAAGGCCGCAAACTGAGGAATGAATTTCCTTCGCCACGAAAGAATGCCTAAGAAGGACCGAAGTTTCTTCTTAGTTTTCGGTATCGGAAAGTACTTTATCGCTTCGTTGTGTTTGGGATTTGGCTTTAATTCCTTCCCATTCACAATGTGTCCCAAAAATAAGATTTCAGACTTGACGAACTGACATTTCTTGAAATTTAGCGCAAAATTTCCAAAGGTTAGAATTTCAAAGAGTTGTTCTAAATGAATGAAATGTTCATCGAAAGTAGAACTAAAGCACATTAAATCGTCGAGATATACTACAACAAAATGTCTAGTATCTAATCCAAAATATGAGTTCATCACATTTTGGAAGATACTAGGACTCGACTTTAAACCCATTGGTAGGACACATAATACATACTGTCGGCCTAAATATATGAAACTTGTGGATGCGAAGGAATCAGGATGCACTCGAATACCATAATATCCCATCGTAGCGTCCATGGAGCTAAAAATTTTAGCTCCAGAGATGCGAGTAAGAATTTCATTGATGGGTTCCACCTGTATTTTAGGACTTACGACTTTTAAGTTCAGTAATCTGAGGTCAATTACAGGCCTCACACCCCCAGAAGACTTTCTCACGCAATGTATCGGATTGCGGTAACTGCTAGGATGTTCTTTAGCTATTCCCAACCTTATCCATTTATTCAACTCTTCCTCAAACTCTTTTTGCATAGCCTGAGGGATTGGATAGATCTTTCCGACCACAGGTTCTTGGTCTGTTAATTCTATTTTATAAGGTTCGCATCGGATAGGTTTAGGATATTCGCAAAATAAGTGCTTGAATTTAAGGAGCAACTTTTCTAGTTTTAGTTTCGTATCATCATCTAAATCATCGCGACTTTTAATATATTCTTTAATTTCTAATTCCGAAATCTCACCATAATCCCTACATTGTTCGCTAGAAGAAGGAAGAATTTTGTTAGGTTCACGTAATTCCGAATTAGTATCTACATGGACAAGGAGTATCTTTGGATAAGAGATATCCAAAGTTACTTCTTCGTCATTATTATTTTTCAAGATTAACTTTCTGTTATGACTATCCAATGTGACTCTAAACTTAGCGAAGAATGGCGAGCCCAATAACAGTCCAGCCTTCATGTCTTTCACGACAAAGACTGGGACATTAAAAAGATTATCTTGTATATTTAAAGTTAATTCAAGCAATCCCTTCACAGGAAAATTGTCCTTACCTGCAAAAGCAGTTAAGTGTACACTGGGCACTGGTTTGAGCTTTGCCGAACGAAAAGAATTTTGAAGGTTTTGCCAAATATTATAATTTAGGAGATTCAGCTCTGCCCCAGTATCCAGGATACACTTAATTTGCATTTCCCCCACTTTACAATCTATAGAAGGGGAAGGAAATATCTCGAAATCTTGTTTGGACATATTCCCTTCTTCCTCTTTTAACACAAAATAGGTCAGTAATTTCAAAGAAGGCTCATTTTCAATCGACACATTCTCTCTCTCAAAAGAATAAAATTTACTAACATTTTGATTCGGGGAGAGAAGTTGGTTGGAGCAGCCGTCGTCTCCCCTCAGTGACGACTGCTCAACATGTTTTCCGAAACAACTACCGGATTTGTCGGTTCCGCAGTCACCGAAGGGTACGGTGGACGTAAAGCGGAAGTGACAGTAGTCACGACAGGTAAGTTTTGGGGAAACGAAGAAGTTACCATAGTAACTGAAGGACCTGGCATCATAACCGGTTTCATATTGTTAAAATTGTACATTCCCGGTACCGTGTAAGGTACTGGTACTGGTACACCCCCATACATCGGAACCGGCTGAATACCGTTCATGGGTCTAAAGTTATTATTTCTATTCTTGTCCCATCCTTGTTTCTAGTTTCGATTTCTTTTCCAGTTATTGCGGTATGATCTCCCGTTAAAATTTTGAGGTTTATTTCCAAATTGAGAATTAGAGTTATTTTCTCTTCCCCCACATTCATTACGAATTGGCTCGGTTTGTACCGCATTATCGGTTCGATTAGAATTAGTCGGTAAAAAGAATGTTTTCCTAATTTGGGGTTTCCTAGGTGGAAATTTTGAATTGCCCTGATTTCCTAACGAGGGAGTTGGACTACACTCTAACTCAGCTATTCTTAACATCAGATCCTGCACTGTGCTAACTGAGCCTAGTTTCAAAATTTTTGCTTCTTCCTCAGGAAGGCAGTCCAGATCAGATCCTTCAACTCTTGATCCGAAGGTGAAGTTACAATTGAATTGTATTTCTCCACAATGTGACGCACAAAACCCAACAAGGAAGCATGTTTTGACTTATCATATCGTAACGAGTAGAGGTGGCGCTTTTGTGCCCTCTCTAGTCGTTCTGATATGTATTGAAGCTTAAAAAGCCGCACAAAATCAGGGAAAGATTTTATCTGAGAAGCAACACTACGATACCAAATTTTAGCTGACTTTTCTAGAACTCGTCCCACGATATATATACGATCCCTATCAGTGTGAACGTACATACTCATCGTTTGTAAGAGATCATCTAGAAAGATTTGCGCTACCCCCTGCGTCAATTGGCCGTCAAATTTTGGGAAGTGATGAATTTCTTTGAGATACGTGCCAGCCCCCCTTTTATATGAAGGACTAGTCTCCCAAGGTTTAATCTTTTGATTTAGCTCCAAACTCATTGGATTGTCCTGATCGTTAATGACCAGATCTCTATGACCACACTGATTTTCACTAATCCCCGTACGGACCGATTTCTTTGTCTTTTTCTTCCTTTTTAGCCGATTAGGTTTACGAAATTCTTTGCAGCATTTTTCCGAATCCGTCGAAGACGAAGAATAATTCATGTCGTTCTCGGTGTCATTCGCTAAAATATCATCAAGTTTGAATACTGGAGTTCGTGGAAGTGCATTATCATCTCGAACCGATCTACGACTTTCAAAAGGAGTTTCAACTAAATTTAGTTTAACACGGTTCTCGATCAGATTTTTCAAAGATTCGGCATTTCGTTCACATCGATCACGACTGTGACGATACGCATCAATTACATCTTTTTCTATCGATTGAATCATATTAACTGTCTTTTCGTTAGCTTCCCGAAGTTGTCTATGTTCCTCAACTTGCCTCTCTTTTACATTTTGCAAGTCACTAGTTAATCTTACATTTACTTTACTAATGTCACATTTCAAAATTTCCATATCCTTAGCCAAAGTTTCGACCTTACAATCTACAATTTCTGCAGTTTCTTTGCAAGTTTTATTTGTGTTTTCTAAGTCCGACCTAACCTTGGTAATTTCGACATTTAAATTATCTACTTCTTTACTACAAAACTCTCTGACATTTTCTATAGTTTGACCTAAATTTTTATTACTATCTTCCAATTCAGTTCTTAACTGTGACACCTCACGGTTCAAATCACGTTTGACAGCGGATAAATCCTCCTGTACCGTGCAAAGAGATTCTTTAATCGTAACAATGTCACTACCTAACTTGTTTATGTCAGATTTTAAATCATTCCTACCGGCATCCATTTTACCGCTCATGACAGACATTTCTGTTCGCAAATCCTTGATTATTCCAATCAATGTTTTAAGCAATGGTCCCCCACCAATTTCAATTTCGGGTACACCTCTCTTTTTCGGATTTCGCACCACGGGTGGTTCAGTTTCTGTATCTAAAGCACTATCCAATTTACAGTCGAAACAAACCCATTTACTATTAGTGGTACGTAGCACTTCCTGTTCCTCATCAGGAATATTCAAACAACGGATGTGGAACCATTGGTCACACGTTTCACAGCGTATGGATACACTGTCACTAGAACTGTACTTATTGTCACAACATTTGAAATGTTCGGTAGAACCATCTACACTAAGACTTTCGTCACTCATTTTTGCATTAATTGGGTCACGCGTCTAACAACTTATCATCGTCATATCCACTCATTATTTTATCAACTCATTACTTCACATACTTACCTCAGTTTGGTACACAAAACAATAATTATAAAAATATATTAATACATATCCTTGGCTAAGGGTCGCCACTTATAACAACACCATCTCAGGGTATTGAAGAAAAAAAAATATCAAGGTTATATTAGACTTAATGTTTGGGTTGTGTTAGCTTTAGAAAAGAAAGAGAAAAAAAATTGAAGTTACTATCTATCATCAGAAGATTTCCAAATTCTTGCTTTGTGGCCAACCAAGAGTAAGTTTATAGATTATATTTGAAATCATAAAGTTAAATTTTCATGACTAGTTTATTCGTGCCATTTGTTAACAATTACATTATAACAGATCCAAAATTAAAAAAAATTGTCATTAAACATTTGCCTCCATCGTGGTATCTCAAAGATACTTTATCAACATTTTATGAAATTATGTTATCATAGTGGTTTAACATATTCAGATTATCAGACATGATTCTCAACGTTGATACATATAGGAAATTCTTAATACTAAAACAAAATTTGGCGATCCATCCTCTCTACTTCTATATTTATAAATAAACGTTTTAATCGGGCGTTCGTTCTTTATGATATCCCTGTCGTTTATCAAATGAAATACAAACGTAGGCCGTATCATTGCTACTACAACGACATTCTTTTAACTTACAGTAAATAAGTAGCATCATTACTTTATATTAGCCTACTCATCATTCTCATAATATCTCTAATATGAAAGCACTACTATTAATGAAAAAGGATATATTTACAAATGTCTAGCGAGAACGAAAAAAAAAAAAATGAAATCTACATATACTCGACAGGGTCCAATTACCGAAACGCCTTTTAAAGAATTATTATCATTTTTAACTTATTATCTTTGTTTACAACTAATTAAACTTATAGAGGGATGGATACGCATAAGGAATCATATTCTACTTGAGAGTGGCAAGTCGAAAAACATTCCAACACTATTGGTTTCCGATGAGGCAAATATATAAGTAGGCACGAACATTTAATTTCGCACTGTAATTACGGCACGTTCAAAGTAAATATCTACCTAAACTGAAAATAAACAAACGTAGCCCGAAATAGTATTTTATAAATAGTAATATCGAACTCCGGAGGTATGTCCAGAGTAAAGTTCTCCCGCATCGGCACAGACCGATTATTCGTACTCATCATGATATGACATCATCATCGGAAGACACGTTACGTTCAATTTTCCCTCACCTACAAAACTAAATATATATATATATTTGGTGCAACGCAATGTGATAAGACATACGAAAGAAGATTTTAAACTACTAATGTATTAAGAAGCACTATGAAAGGGCACATGACGAAATAGTAAAAGACACGTTCAAAGTACAATTTTACCGACATTACACGTATTTACTATATGAAAATGTATCACAAGGTAGTATCACAGAGTACACGACAAAATATGGCAAGCACGTATACAAAATACATCACAAATTGATATCGAATGGACACACGACAAGATATAGGAAAGCACGTTCAAATCACAATTGTTACCGGCTCTACACGTAAGAAATGGAAATTTTATCTAACCTACACGCATGTATCACAAATACTAATAAAAGGACACATTAATATATTACAGCACTCTCAAAGAAATTTCATCATAATGTTTACAACTGACATACATCACGGAGCAATATTAAATCAAATGACAAGGATTACAAAGCACTTAGATTCTCAGATACGAAATATTCATAGGTACGTTCATAGTATAGGTTTTCCTAATAAAATAACATATATCACATTGCGATATATAAAAAGGCACGTATTAAATTTAGAAACATGGATAAAAAAAAAAATCTCCTAACCTAACCTACATAAATACTATGGATCACACATTTACAATTTAGACCTAACCTAACCTACAACAAATATTTCACGGAATAAACATCATTATGAAACATAATTCAGCAATGTGTTAACATAACCCTATCTAACCTAGACATTCAAAATTCTCAAGGTACATTGCCATCGAAAGGTGCGTACAAAGTAAAGTATTACCCTAATATCAACATACACATTTTCAAATCCACGTAGAGACACACATAAGATTTAGTAATTCAATTATACATGCTTGTATATGAGTGGACGACGATTGATAAGTTCAGAGACGCGTAACGCCCTTTAACTTAGTTACCCATCCTGATTCTTAAAGATGCCATTTGTTGAACTGCTATACTGTTTATAGAAAAATAAGAAAATGGATGTTACCCAATTATCCGCAGGTTTCACAGAATAGTCCACAGGTTAAGCTGGGTGATCAAACTCCAACTTCGCAAAGTAGGTTTCATCTACTTGCTTATTTAAATATCGAGAGATGATTCCTCCGGTATACTGGCTCTACATTCCACGCTCGTAGGATGTATTTCCGGTACGCCGCTGCCATCAACTTCGATAAATTATATCTCCCACTCCATTACTGTATATGTCTAGTAATGGCGGAGATGACATCCGATGGCTTGTAGCCGAAAGAAGGTTTTACTAAATTTTTACCTCGGTTAGGCTCCTCAATATCTATTTTCTTCCAAATAACATATCAGGTTACTCTAAAGTATAATTTTAACTAGGTTGGAGGCCGAATTGCACTTTTAGTTGCGAAATTTCTAAATTTTGGAGGAGCTAACCCTAAGCCATCATTCTTCTACACTGAAATCTATCGATTCACTGCGTCATCTTACACTCGTAGCCAGGCCTCGATAAACGCGGTGTTTAATATTATATCTTCGACTATAATTATCACAGTTTTACCATAAATACATATCGATACAAGAATCTAACCGTAAAAATCATGAATCTCTATATCTATTTTTAATATCTAACTTACCACAAATCCTATCTAATAATTTATCAGTAGGGGGTTTGATTATTTCAGGCAGTTATTTACTCTTTTCTATGATAACGAGAGACTTACAATCACTCCTAAACCGCCATATTTGAAACTATTAGCTTCACGTATAGCGATTTGAACGCCCTCTTGCAGCAATAACCAGAAAACCCGCCATGACGGTTTGTTTCAAGTACGTAAACAACAGCCCTAGCACAAGGAAAACAGTGGGTAAATATTTTGAGTAGAATTTTTAGTATCACTTGGTTTTACTTATATTAATTGTTCTAAAATACTGTATAGACTGTAAAGAAACGGTTACATGGTTTGAAGTGAATCGGTAAGAACTAGACTTAAAGAAAATACTCAAAATTTTAGACTAAATTTCCGGATGTGTTTACGTGCGTATCTCATATCAAGATTGAGTACATGTATTCTTTAGTGCCATCCTTTGTACTAACAATACAAAACGAATTAACATTAAATTAGTGTAAAATTACACGTAACAAAACTGTGCACAGTAATACTATGCGGGAACCAACTTCGACTTCAACCGGTAAACATTACAATACGGACCCAATGTAACCAACCGGTAATCGGTCCGTTACAACTCACTCGCAAAGGACTCCTGATAAAAATACGTTGTACTGATCTTTACATATTTGTTAATACAACTGTGAAGAATCATTTCAGAAGGACAAAAAAGATAAACAGTTGCACAAGTGAAACCATTATACAGAATTACATATGGACAATTTCAAAATACTGCAGAGTACAGAAGAACTTATTCAGTCCAATTTAGTTCACTACGACTTTTATTAGTTCAAGTTAAAGAAATACAACTTAATTTGCATATCAGTAAGAAAAGTGAATAAAGATACAAATTATTTTGAGTCCACTTTGGTTCTGATCCACTTATACGTATTTGGTCTAGGAATTAATTCGTGCGGTTGGTACGCACACATTGAAGCTGTAGTACAAACACAAAATACATAAATACCTTAAGAAAAATATTGTCCATCGCTAGCCACCACTTTCGCCCATCTGTCAGGCAATGTACGGATTCCGTGGCGAAAGAAATCCTCATCCTTGGAAGCGATCCAGTCAGAGACCCATGTTTCGATATCTTCTGAAGAAGTAAACCGCTGTCCAATCAAATCGTTGTTCATGCAATCGAACAAGTAGTAGTCCGAAGGAGCAACGTCTGGTGAATACGGCGGGTGGGGTAAAACTTCCCATCCGACATTTTCTAAATAGGTTTTGACCGGTTTTGCGACATGTGGGCGAGCGTTATCATGTTGAACAATAAGTTGATCATGTCTGTTCTCCCATTCTGGTCGTGTTCTGGCCAGAGCTTGCTTCAAACGCATTAATTGTCGTCGATAACGTTCTCCATTCATAGTTTCACCCGGTTGCAGCAGCTCATAGTACACCACACCTTTCATATCCCACCATATGCACAGCATAACCTTTGCACAGTGAATATCTCGTTTTGGTTGTGATGGACCTGGTTCACCTGGTTTCACCCAGGCCTTTTTTCGTTTAGGGTTCTCGTAATGGATCCACTTCTCATCACCCGTAATAATTCGATGCAGAAACCCCTTTCTGCTCTGTCGTTGAAGCAGCAATTCGCAAATGGTTTTTCGTCTTTCAACGTCTCTGTCTTTCAATTCATGTGGAACCCAATGTGACATCTTTTGAATCATTCCCATGGCTTTCAAGCGTTTGGAGACTGTTGTTTGATCAACGCCTAATGCTGCTGCAAGTTGTTCCTGCGTTTGACACGAATCCTGCTCGAGCAATGCTGTCAATTCTTCGTCTTGAATTTTTTTTGGCTGTCCAGCTCGCTCTTGGTCTGCCAAGCCGAAATCACCACTTCTAAACCGTGCAAACCACTTCTGACACGTTCGCTCAGCTAGAGCATGGTCACCATACACTTCCACCAAAATACGATGACTTTCAGTCGCACATTTCTGCATGTTAAAGTAATGCAGCAGGACACCCCGCAAAAACACTTTATCAGGCACAAATTGCGCCATGTTCACTTAACTACAAACTGGTGTTGTTGACGCTTTAATCCACTGCCCTATACTACGAACGATACGCGATGACAGGGGTTTGCAACACATGTGTGGATACACGGAACTGTGGGACGCTCCGTTCGTTGCGCCATCTCTTGTCCACCCGCACGAATTAATTCCTAGACCAAATATATACATACCAAAGATACATCTGATTTCTATAAATGCTAATGTGGGGTTTGTATGACGATCCCCTCCCCTCCAAAAAAGTACGGCATTTCAATGTATTTTATCAAAAGTAAACATTTTAAAACGAAACAATATTTAGAGTTTTTCCTTTGATTGCAATTGCATAACAATATTAACAAACTATTAAAAATATCAGAAAAGAAACATTCATAAATATAAAAAAAAGCTGCTTTTGTAGTATAATCTCTTTGTGTAATAAATGGGGAATTTAGGTCTGAATATAATACGAATAATATACGGGAGTGAAATTTCATAACCTACAAATTTGTGCTCATCAAGATCTTACGAACATTTACACTTTTACAAACATTTTTCGTTTTTTTTTTTTTTTTTTCTGTTGGTTTAAACCAGCCAACTCTGCTTTAAAATAGAGGCCCAAATTGGCGGGGGGAGAGCACACGCTACTAACAGAAATAAACCACATCTATAATTACAAATATTATGAATGTTGCAACAAAAAGGTGTTAAAATTAAATACCGACAAACAGAAAGTAATTATTGAATTAGAACTGTGGCTTCAGTTTTGCTTTTAAAAAAATCTCGTAAACAAACAAAACGAAGTTCAATTATATGCAGAAGTCTTGGTGAGTATAAATATAAATAGCAAAGTATACGATTATTATTACTGAAAATTTAAGAATTCAATGCTGCACCTGAAATCACACAAAGCACCTGAGTCCAATGAGCGGGAAGGAGAGGGGGAGCTGAAGTATTAAGAGTTTTATGAAGGGAAGGCGCCTGGTAAACAAGATTCGGAGCCACTGCTTTAAAACAAATTAATTACACCAAACAACATATTTTTCTACCTGCAAAATATATTAAAAAAAAAAAAAAAACACTTATATTATAATGTTAATTAGATAGATCGGAACAAGACTCCCGAACTACGGAACTAGATATGTGTAGAAAATAGTCTGTGAATTTCAATGTTATACTTAATGTGATAAATATATCAATTACTAACTACTTTTAAAATTCACTATTAGGTACCAAAACTTCAAGTCACTTTAAATAAATCAACTAGTAGTGCGGACTTACATCATAAATCTTGATGAATCCGACGATCGGCAAATACAATATGCTTGTCCATCTTGCTTCAGCAAAGTGGCTATTTTCGATTTCCTCTCAGGAAGCATAAACTGTCTAGCAATTTCTTCTTTCTGAAAGAAAAATTGCATGTACGAATAAGGACAAAAGTGTATAGACTGTATATTCAAAACACACGTACTCTACAAAACAACGCATTTGAGCGATATACATGTAGAATGCAGTGTTAAACATGAAGGATAAATGTGGTAATACGTATACGTCTCCAAGTTAAAATGCTATAACTTGCGTTTGCCTTCCTCTAACATAGCTCTACATAAACAAATATTGCCAGAATACCTTTCACTAGCAAAGTATTAGATTTAGATCAGCAAGAACCCTAAAAGTACCGGTGAGATGATTTTCCAGTAAAGCACTCAATCCTATTGATAACAGCATCCGAACATGCAAAAAACAGTTTAGAAAACTAACAACAGGACACAGTAACTGTAAATCCGACTTTGCTGTTATTAACATGCGTTAATCGTTGATGTTAAACAAGTACAGCACACGATGTTGCTGGGAAACAGGGTTGGCAAAAACCATGATTTTTATTTGAAAAAAAAAAAAAAAAAAGGTTTTTTGGTTTAAATACTTTTTTTTATGAAATAATTTGCTCTATGTATTTATATTACATATGGACAGAAACAAGTTTATTTCGCCTTGGTATGATTATGCAACAACGGGATTATGCTGGAATGGGTCACATAAGCTTAAAGCGGAATCCAAACCCCTTCTCGGCTTACATCCGAGAGAAATTGTTCTCCATTTGGATTCGAAACCGGGACTAATTGGCCATAAATGCAATGAGTCTGCCGACTCACTGACGAAGGACTCTTGATAAAAATACGTTATACTGATCTTTACATACTTGTTAATATAACTATAAAGGTTTATTTAAGAAGGACAAAAAATAAACAGTTGCACAAATGAAACCATTATACAGAATTATGTATAAATGGGGAACTCCCGCCTTAGCCATTGGGATAATCCTGTTATTACTTTAAATGCAAAGCAATAACGAAAAAATCCTCTTATTGCTTCGCATGTAAAATTTTATGGTCAACGTATCATAATCAGTACGCTAAAACCGAGGTATTAAATTACAAATTTGATATGTAGATATCGTTCAATTAAAACTGAAAGTCCAATTAAAACTAATGTTGGAAGCTACATAGGCAGTCGATAAATTTTGCTAATTTTTATCATATTTAAGCAACCTTGGCTTCTTTATAAAACAACAGACATTCAGGGATATAATTTGGTTTCGTTTCGTGTGTTTAGGCTTAACACCCTTATCTAATATCGAAGTAAGAAGATTTTCGCTTAAAGTGACATTCGAACGGCTATTGGTTTACACTTCAAAAAAGGATTGTGATTTGACCGAGAATTGAAAATGGAATGCCATGATTAACAGATGAAAAGGAGATAAAACTAATGCAGATGGTTTGATGTGTGGAAACGTCACCATAAAGTTCATACGATTTAAAGCATTTTTTTTTGGGGGGGGGAGTTAAACCTTTTTTTTTTTTTTTTTTTTTTTTTTAGCTGGTTTAAGCCATGGTTTAAACAAGCCAACCCTGGAAACAATATTAAGAATTTCTTTGATTGCAGTTGCATAACAATAACAACAAACTGTAATAAAAATTACAAAAGAAACATTCATAAACTTACACAGAAAAACAAAAGTTGATTTTCTCTTGAGTAATGAATGGGGAATTTAGGTCTGAATATAATAGGAATAATATACGGGAGTGAAACGTGATAACCCACAAATGTGTGCATCAAGTTTTTATGAACACTTACACTTTTACGAACATTTTTGGTTTACACCAGCCAACCCTGATGGGAAATGATTTAAGTTATGGACCTGGACGCAATAGTGATCTCAGCAACCTAACCATCATTTTTGAATTTTCAAAAGATTCTTAAATGTCAGTGTGTCTTTCTATTTCACGCACTAATGGTTGTCTTAATCTTTTCTAAGCATATTACAAGGGCTTGAAATTCCGTTGAAAATACGAACACCGTTAAGGGTTTATAAGTGCTACAACAATGGAAACAAGCAGAAAATAATCCCCCAACCACGAATGGAATACACTGCTCTGATCAAGTAATTCATCCATGTAATAGCTGACACCGTAACTACTATTTGAAGCATTGTAGACTTATTCAACAGTATATAAACTATTTTTAAGGTGTATTATGTCATCAACTGAAACTGGTATCGATTTTTATATTGCTGAAAATGAATATAACCCTACAGAGAACTTCAGTGTTAGAGACATCAAATAAAGTAAATAAATGAACATCTTTGGAGTTCACATCTCATTAAGGTAAGCCCAGTACTCTAAAAATACCTAAAGGTTCTCTCAGAATCCTAAGAATAGTGTACAAAACCAAAGAACGGAAAATGCAAGGTTTAGACAGATACAAACTTCAGTAATGGTTTGGATCTCACTTTAAACAATAGATCTTATCTAACATAGTCGGTGTCCTTTAAAAAAAAAAAAAAATCTAATGAACCAAAGGCCAGAAGGTGACTCAGTGGTAGAGTGCCCATCTTTGCTGCGAGGAATCACTCGTCCGATTTCCGATCACGCGAAATTGTGATGGAAAATGCCGTGTCCGTCGGAGTTCTCTAGTTTTCTCACTCTGCAGATTAATTTACAACCATTAACTTACATGAATCTACATTTTCTTTAGCCTAAAGAGCATAACCATGGGAGGTAAAACTAAAAATTTCAGCCCATTTTCATTAATAAAGAAATAAGAGATAGGGCTTCGAATTTAGGTAACTAGGCCTTCCTATTAACGGATTTGGACTTCGTCTAAAATACTTTGGACAAAGGACAATTCGAGCCGCGAAGTCACAAGGTCACCAAAGTCGTCTTCAATTTGTTCCTCCACCATTTATATAATGGTACTAACATGGAAAAATATCAACCAAATACATTAAGCTGATCATGATATTCTATGTTATGAGGATCAATAGTGTTGTTAATAGTATTATTAGACTTCTAAATTATCCTACGCCTAAGTGTTGGAAATCTTATAGAATGGTTTTGTCCGTCCATCCGTCTATCGACAAGTATCACAACAAAAACGGTTAAGAGATATCGAGATGCCGTTTATTGCAATCGATTAAGCGTCCCAAAGATAGGTTTCATCTCCTCCGTTAACTATTCAAACCTGAACTGTTCAAATAAACCATTTCCGATTTTAATGTATAATGCCATAAAACGAAAACGGAAACAGATACAGAGAAGAGTTTCAAGGATAAGTTCTATCACCTTTGGTTCACTCTCTATCCAAATCGGAAGTGGTTCAAACTAACCATTTCCGATTTCACTGTATATCGAAACAAAACGAAAACGGTAATAGATTGCCTTTTTTTTTTTTTTTGTAAGCGATTCAGTGTCTCGAGCCTGAATCCCGAACACTACAAAAAATGGACCCGAACATACAAAAAATGGAAGTGGTTCAGATTTTATATTACTTCCGGTTTTAACATCTATTTCCACATAGAATAAATGATAAAGATCGAGATGCAGTTTTCTGGAAATGATTCAGCGTTCCAAGAATAGGTTCTATCTTCTCCATTAACCTTCTACTCAAACAGGAAGTAGTTTAAAGTAGCCACTTCAGGTTCCAATATATTTATAGCAAACCAACGAAAACGATAACACATAGCGAAAGCGTGTTTTCGCAAACAATTCGGCGGATCAATGCAACGTACCATGACTACCTCGAACACTCTACCAAAACAAGAACTGGTTGAAACTTTCTACTTCCGGTTTTAATGTTTCATAGAGCAAACGGTAGGAGATATCGAGATGCGGATTTCTGCAATTGATAGTTTCCCTAGAATAGGCTCCATATGTCGTCTTCTCCATTAACTCACTATTTAAAACGGAAGTATCTCAAGTTCCAGTTTCAACATTTAGTACAATAGAACGAAAAACGATAATATATAGCGACAAGCTGTTTTCTGCAATATATTCAGCGTGTCAAGACAACACGCCATCACAACCCGCAACACTCTACCGAACCCGGATTTGGTTGTAAATAACTACAACTACTTCAGGTTTCAATACTGACTTCCGTAGATCAAAAATGGTAAGCTATATGGAGATGCTGTTTTTCATTAAATTTAACTTACCAAGAGTAGGTTCTCTCTCCTCCCTTAACCCTCTACTGAATCTGGAAGTGGTTACAAATAACCATTCCTGATTTTAACATTTGTTGCTATAAAACAAAAATGGTAATAGATAGGACAAGTGGTCTTCTGCAATCGATTCTGAGTCTCATGAGTATACACAATCACAATCTCTTAATAATCTTATCAAAACCAGAAATTGTTGAAATTTACTACTACTTACGGTTTCAAAACCGGTTTTCGTAAAGCAAGCACGGTAAGCGAGATCGAGATTTTTTTGTAATCGATTCAGCTCTTCACAGGGTTACAGAAAACCCGGGTATTTTTGAAAAACCCAACCCACCTGGGCCCATATGGGTTTTTGAAATATTTCAATGTTCTTGGGGTAAAAGCGATCTACATTTCAAGACTGTTATTGTCACAACTTGCAACAAGTTTCTATTCAATGCATTTTTAAAAAAATGGCCGCCATTTTGAGGTTTTACATTGGATCGCCGAGAAAATTTACACCGCAAATTTAGAACGTCTCCTGCTTCTACTCGCAAATTTTCAACTTAAAAGTCCAAGAATTGCACCCTGTATCGTCGATACCCGCTAATTTGAAAAAATGACAGCCATTTTGAAATTTTACATTGGATCTCCGTCAAGATATATATATATATATATATATATATATATATATATATATATATATATATATATATAGCTAATTTAGAGTGTCTCGTACTTCTACTCTGCAAATTTAAACTTAAAAGACGGAAAGTTATACCTTGTAGTGTATAAAATAAATGTTTCAAAGTGTCTTATACGAAATATATATTTTCCAACGTAAAATAAATGATTTTATTGTTGAAGTATTCTGTTCCGATGCTTTGTGTGTTCAATTGCGGGAATTTCCCGACCATTTTCCTCACGACGGATTTCTCCCGAAAATGCAGCTTACTTTGCCGTACATCGATACTTCCATTAGTACGAAGTTTGAATTCAGCACTTGAAATGGTAAGCGCTACGTAGTCTTCATAACTCCGAGCATTAAGCTTCTTAAATTTGACAAGAATTTTAACGCAATTTTTATGCTAGTGTTGATTCTACAGAATGCTTATTTGAAGAGTAGCAACAAATGAAATATCAAATAATACTTTTGATGAAGTGGATACTTTATTAACAGACGAAAACCATATCCATGAAGAAATTAAATGTCGACTACAAGCAGGGAATTTGTGTTATTATTAAGTTCAAAATCTCATGTTGTCGCGAAGTTTGAAGCTTAAAATACATAAAATGATAATCATTCCTATTGTTCTGTATGGTTGCGAAACATGGTCGCTTACTCTAAGGGAAGAATATAGACTGAAAGTATTTGAGACAAGTTCCTGATACGAATATTCGGACCCAAGAGGAACGCGAATGGGGAACGGCGAAAACTTTATAACGAGGAACTCAATAATTTATACGGTTTACCAAACATCGTTAGGGTCATCAAATCTAAGAGGCTCAGGTGGACAGGTCATGTAGCCAGGATGGAAGAAAGTAGGAACGCTTTCAGTCTTAATTGGAAGACCAATCGGAAAACGGCCATTGAGGAAGATCTAGGCGCAAATAAGAGGACAATATTAAGATGGATCTCGCAGAAATAGGAATACAAAGTAGAAACTGGATCCAGCTGCCTAAGAATAGAAGTCAGTGAAAAGCTTTTGTGAAGGCGGTATTCAACCTTTAGGTTCCATAGACCATGGAGTTAGCAACAAATGACTGAACTATTGTTGTTGGAAAACCAAATTTTACTGAAGAATACTTATGTTACCATCAAAGGTAATAAATAAAACTAATAGTTTTACTAATATTGCCTTCATTTGAATTCAGGCAGAGCATGTACTATCACTATCTCAGATATTGTTGAAACTTTTTTAAATAGCAACTAGACATGTTTTAAGAGTCCCATATTTTTTTGTTTTGTCGAAAAAAAAGTTCCCGCCAAGTAATGGGCCATCAAAGACGGGGAGGATAATTTATGAATTGTAGAATGGAAAATGGTCTAATTCGGAGCCCCACCATTCAGCTATGGAGACAGGTAGAGTTATAATTCTTGTAGTTGTACGTACATAGGGATATAAATAAACTATATTTTATTATGGTTTTGTTTGCGCATGCGTATCTTTTTCTACATAAATTAATAAATAAACGTCAGTTTATCTGAAAAGTCTAAGTTTGCGAATTTTTTTCGAGTACTTCCGGTTCGAATTTTAAAATTCTGTTTTCACGGTTGGTAAGACCTAGTTACCCGCTTCCCGAAAGAAAGAAAAAAAATGTATCGCTTCTGTGTGCAACCGTTTTGTCGCAAAAAATTCCAGAAATTGTAAAATTTTCAAAAATCGCCATTTTCTCGAAAACACCATCTTTTAAAACGGAAATTTTGTCAGGTGGTTCAACTTTACGTGAATAATAAACACACCAAATACCATTCTCGACCAATGCTTCATGAATTAACTACAACCTTTTGAAGTTAGCCAAGTTTCGTTAACTTTGATGTCACACTTAGCAACACTGGAAACAATAAAAGTGCAATGATTTGACGATATTTGAGGTTCACATTTATTAAATAAAGAATAAAAGGTTTTCTTGGCATGTTTTTTATCATTTTGATCAAAAAGGCTCTCTGAAATAGTAAAATGAGCCTTCCTTCTTCTCTTTGGTTTTTTTATTCCGAAGTAATCACTCGGGAGGAACAAATTCTTTATCTTGCTGGTGCATAATTTCATATTTACACCTTCTTCCGTGGTCACAAATATCTCACACACATTCACGTTGTTCACGGTAAATATTAAAAGCACTCTTTACACAAATAATCATCCTCTCCTAATACTACGTTTTGGCAGACGCGCTGTACACAATACATATATTTTACCGAAAGATAAAATTTTTGTCAAGAATTCTTTCTGTACACAATCCTCTTATGCCTTTTAGAATAATCAATACATATAATAGGACCTTACTGTAATAAGACTTCTCACTGTTATTCACACAAACACTAACTAGTGCATACAATGTCATGTTACCAGTGAAAACAATTTTCATGGTTCCAAAGAACACTAGGACGATGTTCACGATACTTAATCATGTAATGAACTGTTTCGTGGTTGCAGCAGAACTTCTTGAACAAGTTCGAACTTGATGCGTGGAGTTACGAGAGGTTTTGCAATAAAAAATAAATTTTCTTCTTCTTCTTATTATTATTATTATTATTATTACAACTTACACAAACGTAGTTTTTATTCGACATTTTGATTTTACTAATGATGGCAAACATCAAGTGAAATTCACATTTAATGTTGCAACCTATCAATAAGGCATGAGATAAAATCTTTTAATGAAATACATGTAAGTTTTCGAAAACTGCAATGGTGGAAAATTGTTCTTCATGTGATGTTTACAAGTACTAATGAATACCAAATATCAAATAAAAACCACATAGTGTCATTTGGAAACAAATAAAAGTTCTACCAAGTTGGCTACACTGCCAACCGAATTGCAACGCACGTAAAAATTATCATATTGATACAAATCAACTTTCGGAACTTCATCATAACTTTAACACACAGTTTTGATTTAACGTGAAATTTATATTTTATCATCCATTGTCGCGAGCCTATTTTAGGTCCCGAGTTGGAAACCCTGTAACTCGAAAACGAAGCGGAATTCGACTTATGTTTATAGGAACTTTTCTACTGGATTTGATGTCAGGATTCATCTCTCAAAATTTTCATACTCCCTTTCAAATCGCCTTATGTATAGGACCTAAATGCCCATAGGGAATATTTATATTCCAAGTACAAAAATCGAAATTTCAATAATTAATTGCGAATGTTCGGGGCTACAGCCGCATGAACGGTTAACGGATATTAAATAGTTAGGTACTTCTCCAATACATGTAAAAAATTCAGATTTTTAAAAGGTGGATTTTTTGAGAAAATGGCGTCCAAACATGGCGTTTTAATGAAATTTTCTGCTTTTCATCATGCTATAACGTCAGATGTAATAATTAGAAACGCAAGTCCTTTACATTTTCAAGAGGCCTTATGGAGTAGATTTCAATGCTAGAAGTAGATGATTGACATTGCTCGTGAGGACAGAAAAAAAAATGTTTGAAGTTAGCAAAATATTCACCAAAGTTGGCAACATTGCGAGTGAATTGCGCGATTCCTATTGGACCAACAGCCGAATTTTGGCCCTCCACCGAAACATACAACTTTATACTCTTCCTGCTATTGCAATTGTGTTACTAAGTACACTCGTTTCTCTACAAAAAGTTTTAATTTGACATGTTTTTCAGTTTTTCGAGCAATCTGAGAGGAGGGCAGCCATTTTGGAAGGCTGTAAATCGAAGAAAAAAAAATTTTCAGCAAAATGAAAAAATATGGGTCTAATAATTTTGTATGTAGTTTCTTATTTTAAAAAATAAACTAAACCTGAGACAGTCGTGTGGACCAACCTGGACGATTTGAAATGGAATCACTCGATTACGAAACACAAATTTTAAGTTTACTTGAAATGGCCATCCAATAAATTCTAATGATCTATAAAAAGCCTAAACTATTGATGATGATTTGGAATGATCCAGACAAAGTCTCAATTAAGTGCGATATCGTCATTATAGTGATTGAAAAAGGACAAAAATAAAAAATAAAATAAAAAATCGAAACGTTTTCTTACGCGTTCCATCAAATAAATTTACGGACTTTTTAAACAGAACAATTTTAGCATAAGAATGGGTCACTTGGAACTTTATAGTATTCGACTAAAGTGGGTCAGTTCGCAACCTGTGAGGGAAGTGTGTGTGTATTGTGCAAATTTTAAGTTAGCTACTACCGCGTTAAAACAAATCAAAGGTACCATTGCTGTGATTTGTATTCGAGTCTTCATGTACTCAAATTACTTGTATTGAACCATGTGTGCCATAAACTATAATTACTCTACAAGCCTTTTATGCAACCTGTATCGAATTTTGTTCAGAAAATGCTGTATTTAGTAATTATAATGTTAAAATTGCAAGCGATGTCAGAGCAGGAAATGGGGAAGTTTCTAGAACAGATGTTCCCTTTTATAAAACTAATGAAATATATTTTACGTGCCTTGTTTTGGTTTTATTTCGTTCCTGATTCTTTTCTTCCAGTTTTTGGATTTTCTATCGTTGAAATATATTATTATCGAAACTAAGAACACAGAGTTTCAATCTTTGAGCAGTCCACTATCATGTTTGTTTATTAACCCACGTGTCGTGTAGGCGTTATAGTTTCTTTTAGTGTTCTATTGCTTGATCCTATTGTGTTTGTTTGTGTGTTTGGGTCTTGTGGGCTTATTATTTTTTGTGGCATAGAGTGTGGTGTTCTTTGAAGTCCATTTTTTTGCAATGGATAGATTACTTTGTATTGTTTGGTGTTATTGATGTTGCTGGTTAGTTTTGTTTTTTAGGGCAATTTGGGAAAATTACGACAAAATAGATTATTTGAAAATATTAATTAATCAAAATTCCATTAGCATTGAAGGATTTGTTCTAATAACATACCGCTATATTCTAAAATAATATACGTCTTGGGGGTGTGAGGTGCTCTAGCTCCCACTGTTATTTTACAATGCATATCATTGGAAGAAATAGTTTTATGCAAGTGGTATTTTGGTTAGTTAATAGTTTGAAATAGTTTACTTTGTCGTAATTTACCTAACTTGGTCTCTGGGTGGTGGATCTGGATGGACTTCTGTATTCTAGAATCTCGGCGAGGAAAAGTTTAGGAACACCATACTTTGGAAAATTTATAGGATAAGTTAAACACACTGCATATAGAGACATATTTGTAATGAACAAATTTCTGTAGACGACTGCGATGAATACTAAGTAATACCGTTGTATTTTGTTTAAACGTATAGGGCTGCTAGTGTAAAATCATCACCAGCGCTATATGACGGTTAAAATAAGTAGCTAAATACATACAGAAAGGACTATAGAATATTATCCTTCACCGGAGAAGTATTTCTGCACAGTACAAGTGTAATGTTACTAATGGGAAATCATTTTTATAAGTGCTATAGTAACTCATCACTACAAGAAAACTCCATTAAGGTACTTGTAAATGCAACAAACAACCACTAACCTAACCTACCCTACTCTACGATCAGTAATAAAAAACTTATCTGGTACGGTATCTAGTAGTATGAGGAAACAGTGTGTTTTTAATATCCACAATGTCATGCCCGCTCTTTACGGACATACTCCCAAGATGAATACTGCCCTGACTAGGGTCAGATAGCATTCGTACCCCATAGTGGCCACCTAGCACTCGTTGGATTTTGATTCTTGCACTGTAGCTATTATGACATATGTTAGGACGATGTATTTATAGATAAATCATGAAAGAATTCTAATTATTCAACAGTTATTTCTTGTGGCCTTCTTCAAATTCAATTAAGCTACGTGAAGTATTATCATGACGCCAGCGCAATTATTTTCGAGGACAATCGGAAGAAAGTTCGTGAAAAACTTATTATTTTTGACATTTATTTCGATAAGCTCCGCCTGCTTTTCAACATTACAATAATTACTTATGAATAGGTTAGTAGGGGTCCAGCTCTTTTTTTCTAAAAAAAATATTACAATTTTGGTAATTTCCGGCCATATTAGGTTAGTTTATGTTATATTATGTTAGTGTAGGGGTCCAGCACAATTTTCCAAAAAATGATAGTTTCGCTTATTTATACTAATATTGGCTTAGGTTAGGGAGTATGTTTAGCAGAAGGGGTCCAGAAGCACGTAAAAAACACAAAATTTACAGGAGAAATGAGTTTCGCTTATTTCTACTAATATTGGGTTAGGTTAGGGAGTATGCTTAGCATAAGGGGTCCAGAAGCACGTAAAAAACAAAATTTACAGGAGAAATGAATGATGTAAGTACTTCGACATAGCATAACCTAACCAAACCTTAACTAGGCCTATGGTTAGCAGGTTAGGTTAGGTCAGACTTGGTTACGTTAATTAGGTCTAAGTACTTGCATCATTCATTTCTCCTGTAAATTTTGTTTTTTACGTGCTTCTAGACCCCTTCTGCTAAACATACTCCTAAGTTACTTCAAAGTAAGGCTAGGTTTGTTTCCTTTCATTACTTAATACATACGATTTGTTTCGGCGGAGTTTATCGGAACTTAATCCTATTTTTTCAACAACTATTTCGAAATCTAAATTTAACTTCCATGGCTACATCATGTATAAAATAAGATTGTATTGGTACTGTCAGTAGCTCCCCTATAAAATTCCGGCATACGTAAGAAAACCTACTCAGTCCTGTGTTGTGACATAAAACATGTCATTTGTATATTATGCAAGTATTTTTATCGCCCCCTCTGAAGATAGTAAAAGTCAAATTTGTCGAAAGGGCAAGGCAAGGTTCTAGAACACAGGTCCCCTTCCCATTTACCTGTAATAAAGTCAGAAAACAGCGTGCCCTGCGGGGCTCTAACCAGACTTCACTCGCTGGCGCTCGCTCGGCAATACTGTGTAAATATTAAACTTGGTACAGAGAGGAACCAACCTATATGGAGGGGAACCTGTATTCTAGAACCTTTCCAAAGGGCATTATATACTTAGACCCCTATGCTCAATCTATCCCGTTAAGCTCTAACTGTATTAAAACATATTTTTACTTAGTTTGTGGAGTAGATATAACTAATGCGTATTAACAATAATTTTATCGTGTTCCTCCTGGAATACCGTACGTGTATTCGCTACTTAAATATGATAATATTATTCACTTTATAAATACTTGCAGAAGCTTAAAATCAACACTCAATTATGTTAATATGGAACTGTAACACTTACGGAGAGTCCAGTGTGATCTTTCTCGGTCATTTTGTATAAAGTAAAGTTTCCTTTTCTATCATAAAATAGTACAAAGCTTTTTTATTAGCTCCTTTGAAAATTTATACATAACAACCTCTACTAAAACAGCAGACACAAACTCGGATTTCGTTCGTAGTTCACAATTATATCGCTGTTGTTGGTGGCGCTGTTATCTTCTGAATAAGTAATTCACTGCTGCCAACTCTTATCGGCCAAATGTCGGGTAAACTCAGCTCCGAAAATCGCTAACACAGGTAATTGTCAAAGCCTAAAACCGACGTTTCTTTTTCTTTTTTTCTTTTTGCAAAACAATGTAACATGTAATAAACACAATCAATAAAATCAGGAACCAAATAAAATTAAACCTACTCGCAAAAAAACACTGTCTTCTCCTCCACACTTCCTCACACCACGACGCTGCAATCGGACAAGAAATGCTGGGGAAAATGCTACGAAATAGAGCAGGTTCTATTGACAAGAAATGCCATAGGATATGCTATGGCATGCCAAATGCTATAGCATTTTCTACTTTACACGGTAGGATATCGATGATACTATTTATGCTACGATAAATGCTTCCGTCTAAAACTAGCCTTTCAATGTTGAGGACAAAAAACATGGAAAACGTTCGAAGAAGTTCGAAGATCATAAACTGCAAGACTTGATGGACGAATAATCATTTCTAATGCAAAAATCAGCTTACAGAAGCATCACAATTTAATCAAGCAACAGTTTCCAGACGTCTATGCAATAGGGTGGTTCGTAGAAAATCAATTTTCTATTTCCGTTACGCTATAGTGCGCAAAAGTTGTCATTGGTATAGACAAGAAAAAAACCGAAAATAAAAATTTTTATTCACATATATTCCGCTCCCGCATCTCCGTTGAAATTTGAAAAATCCGGTAAAAGCATTAAATTTTCAATATTTTTTAAAACGACTAAAGAATATAGGACAACGATCCTATATAACCTAAAAGTTTCTTCAAGTATGTAAAAACAACGTTAAAATAAATAAACTATATTTATATATCTTCTGGTCGCGCATCGCTGCCAAAAATTTGCAAAATTTGAGAATTTAGCCAAATTTGAGAGTTTAACATGTTTAACATGACATGAGAGTTTAACAGAGTTTAACATGAGAGTTATTATTTTCTTAAAACAAGTAAGATAAGGACGCCACTTACCACGAACGGGTGGCTGCACTTGGAGTTCCACTACCCAAAAAGCATCCAATGATTTGGATGTATTATTTACTATTGTATTAACAAGTTTATAATTTTACATAATTCATCCCCTACAAATTTCCATTTTCCTCGTTATTTTTGTCCATTACTAATGATTTTAAACTCTGATTTATTCGGGGACTCAGTGATAAAGCGTTCAATTCTGGTGCATGGGGTCCTTGGTTCGATACCAGCTCGTACCAAATGAGATTTGTGATGGACAAATACCGTGTGGTGGGTTTTCTTGGAATTCTCCCGTTTCCTCCCACTTTGTTCATTCCACCATTTCATTCATTTCTTATCATCACCGTCTACTTTAGCCTAGCTGATTTGGATGAGAGGCAAATCACTAGTTTGGGATTTTACATGTTCGGACACATTTACCCATTCAAGCCTCCCATTGACTATTATGAATGCTGGAGAAGTTGCTAGACGTAGAGAGACAGAAAAGGAAAAGAAATACAACAATCTCCTCGACAAATTTATTTTTGCTCCAATAGCCATCGAGACCAGTGGGGCATGGGGTTCTAGAAGCCTTGATTTTATCAGAGAGATAGGTAGACGCATATCTATTGTTTCTGGAGATGTTCGTTCAGCATCCTTCTTATTACAACGTATATCCATTGCGGTCCAACGAAGCAACGTTTTGTCAGTTCTTGGTACGTTGCCGCCTGGAAGGGAACTGGAGGAGATATTTTCTAGTAGAGTAAAGCGGGGCAAAAGGCTGCACTTAATGTTCAGCGGGGAAAAAGTCCTTCAGTTAATGGGTAAAGGGACGCATAATTGTGTTTGATAATATCATAATGTAAAATGCAGACTTTTTTCCATTACAAACTAAAGTAAATATTATTATTACCTATATATATAAAATTTTAGTAGGACTTTCTCAACTCAAATCATAAATTCAACTTGAAATGATTAGTTATTGTTTCAGATCCAGAATTCAATTACAAGTCAGAAATCAGAACTTTTTGAAAAAAGTGTTGATGTCCTTCCAGATAAATAAAATGTTAAGCCTTGTCATTACAATATTTCAATTTTACATTTCATCATTCAATATCTTATGGTAAACACATTATTATTGTAGTTGTTATTTATACTATCAATTAACTTTACGTCTATATATATATTATCTGAATTTGATACTTATTCCCAAAACTCGATTATATTTACTACATTTATTTAAGGTGTGTCTCAGTAGCTTTCCGGTACAAAAAAAAAAAAAGAAAAAAACCTAACAGAATAGATGTAAATGTTCAGAAGGTAATACGCATACACATTATAAGTAGCCTTTTCGGAAGGTCAAACAAAGTTACTTTTCACATCCACATTATAGGTAGCCTTCTTTGGAAAGTCAAATAAAGTTGCTCTTCGCTAATATATATAACTGAATGACATTTCAGATATGAATGATCATCATAATCGTAAACTGATCCATTAATCTTATTTTAAGGAATAGGAAAGGGAAAAATCAACGTTCCGTGTAATACAACATAGTCACTCTTGTCACATTTATTTATATGTCCCAAACACATACTACACTATTATTTCATTTTAGTCTAAGCTTATATCTGTAGCATGTAATAAACTTGGCCTACATATTTAGCCACGGGACAACGCTACTGCAGACACTACTGACAACTATTCGATTTGAACCGAACTTCGAAGGAAAATTGTACAGAATAGGCCAATGGTAGTGTTGTGTTTCTTCATGACAAAGCTCGACCACAACTTGCTAAGTCTGTCCCGGAAACGCTGGAAGCACTGAGCTGGAATATTTTACCTCACCTCTCGCGTATTCACCAGACATAGCCCCTTCCAACTATCATATGTTACGTTCGATGGAGCATGGACTTTTCGGAACAGCGCTTCAATTCTTATGAAAAAGTGAAAAATTGGCTTGATGAACGGCTTACCCAGTAAGGTAAGGAATTCTTCCAGGAATCCGCAATTTAACTGATAGATGAGCAAAGATCGTAGTTAACGACGGACAATATTTTGAGGTTTTCTTTTTAAATAAATAAATAAATAAATGTGTTGCCGAAAAATCCTACAAGTCATGTGCTTGCACCTAATAGGTTTTATTTCTTATAGATCCCTCTCCGTATGGTCCAACCACATATGCTATACTAAACCTATTTAAAATATATAGAAATACATAAAAGTAAGAAAGGAATATTTTATGGTCACTCGATTAATATCAATGTCCAAAATTTTATCAGTGTTTGACTTCGGAAAATATATTAATGTTGCAAGATTTGAGGACACGATTGAACCATTTGTGAGTTTTAAAAAGCATGTAAAAATTACAATTATTATTTATTTGTTTATATTTTATTTTTATTTTGTTTGTTTATTATATTTTAGTTGCATGTATAAAAGTAAGTGCTATTGGCAATCATAACGGAATCCCAGATGATAACTGAGGAGCTTAGTTTCAAAATGCAGTTTGTCCATTATGTTTCGTTTCGAGAAATTCACGAAAAACGTGTATCTCAACTATCGATATACCTGGAGTGGAGCGAAAGTTGTTGGCTATAGTATTTGGAGATATCGATGATAGAAGTAAACAGTAGAAAGGAAAATAATACTGACTCAAGAATAAAGTGACTTACGGAGCATTGTTGTCTGGATAAGTTGCATTTTGACCCAAAGTCAAGGACTTGTTGCATTTTGAAAATAACGTCAAGTGAGTCATAAAACGTAAGCTGAATAGCCTTTCAACCATTGACTCTTCTGTTCGGGTGATTATGTTACCTGTATTTTAAAGATAAGTTTGTACGTTTTGTACGTAAACATTATGATTGTTATTATCTTTTTTATAGTAATGTTTTTTATTGCTACACAAAGTTAATACACCCAAATCGTACAAATAGGCTACAATATTCAAAAACACAAAAGAGGTGATTGATATAAAAATGCTTCAGTGGCAAATACATGTTTTCCGTGAAAGTAACATCAATGTCTGTGTAAAAACTAATGTTACTTATGAGTATAACAAAACTTTTATATCTTCAAATGCGAACTCCCAGGTCATCATCAAGGCATTTACATTCCTCTTCTGGATCACATGTTGTAGTGCCAACCTGTAGTATTTCACAATACCATTTTAACTTTTCAATCTTCGACCATTCCGTTCCAAATTGGAGGTTAAGCAATTTCTTGACGTCGGCAATCTTTTCTGGCTTCAAATGGCTCTTGCATTGAAGTTCGTCTGGTTCCTGTACAGATGTCATCCGTTTTCCTCTCCGTAATACTGAGGAGAATTTTTTGGAAGGATCACCAAACCCGAACGTGGGTTCCATTTTGATCAAGAGCTTCATATTATCTGTTTCAATGTCCTTCGTCAATATGATTCTCTTCATTTCACTGATGCCGTCAACTTTCCTAAAATATTCGGTCAACTGCTTGTAATCTTTCACATTCCAGTCCTTAATAATATGACCTTCCCCGTTTTTAAATATATATTATTATAGTCAGGGACGTGTAGTGCATATTACCGCTGTTACCGGCGGTAACGGTAAAAATATTAGTTTTTCGTTGTTTTCATATATCTTCAAATTTCATTACCGACATGGGAAGATGTTTTACATTCTCCTTTTTCTTTCTTTCTTTCTTTCTTTCTTTAAAAAAAAAGTTTGGATGGCCTATGCTTCATTTACATTGTGAACGAATGCAACATGCCAACACCAAATAGGAGCATACTGTTGTTGATACCGCAGATTTCAGAGGTAACGCGAATCCCGATAGCGTTCTTTCACTCCAGAAGCACCTTATAGCGTGCCAGCCAGAAGCATCCTGCGAGCTCGTATTTGGACTTTCGGAATAGCCCTTATGTTACCGTTCGGCTGAGTGGAACAGGAAAAAATAGGAACGTTCCCTGTCAAAACAAGGAGAATCTAGAATATCATCAACATGTATATTCTACTCACCGCCCGCTTAGGAGTCTATTCGCTCTCCTCTCGCTGTAGAGGATCGAGCGGGCGGTAACTCTACTATACTGTTTCGTTTGCTTCCCCATTCTAAGGATAGAAACTTGGCTGTAATTTCAGTATTCATAAGGTTATTTCACTGTCTTAACACAACAGCATACAATTTCGGACAAATATAAGTAGCAGGTTTTTCATACTAATAGCATTTAACACGTGCTACTCTGAGACTGATGTTCCTGTGCATTATTTATATGTTAATGTATCATTTTTACACGACTTTTGTATGTTAATACGTTATCTTTATTTTGAACCAAAGTAAACCTATATTAAATTTTTGTTAGAATATCCTATGGAATATATTCTTCTTGTTCACTGTTGCTGTATTATTCAAATTTAAAGTTTCTCATTGAATGTTAATTTGAGCTTACGGGCATTATTTATTTTTTTAAATGAGATTTTATTTCTGTTTAAACGGTATATATAAATTTAGATGGTTATCTCATGCCTGAAGGAGCAAAGATATTGTCAGTTCCTGAAATGTCATTAAATATATAGAAATGCCTATCGATGAAACACATTGTGCTATATGGGAACTGTTTCAAGAGCAAGTGGGAATAGTAATAATTAGAGCGAAGCAGAGATGTTGCCCGCGCTGCTTCCAATTCGAGTAATTATTATTATTTAGGATTTATGGCAATTAAGTTGAAAATATTTTGTTTTTAATTTAGTATAGAAAACTTTCGATGCAACAAATTTCCAACTCTAGCCGCTAGCCTACTAGTTGAATTTGCACTTTGATGCAGTTTGATGTGTTGAAAAAGAACTGTGCAATCGTCTTCATCGTTTCGCAGTTTGACTGTCTGACTAATTTTCAATACGGAAAACTTGTTGCTCAAACATACAATGAAACTCCAGTTATGGTTGGTGAGGTAGGGAACTGCAGCCTCTTGTTAATTATATTTTCATTCTTATGCCCATAGACTTAATTTAGTTTTAGAAAAGTCCGTTGATTATACAAAAGGGCACGATTCCATGCATTTTCACACGGTGCAATCTCGCACGGTGCTCATTATCGAGCAATTTCACACGGTCCTGGTTATCGCATTAATCAGTCAGCAGGTGTGGTGCATTTTCACACGGTCCATCTGCAATCACGTGATTCACCCTGAAACTCCTTTCACTACAAGGGGAGGGAGGACAGAACAAGTATGAACTAAGTAAGAACAGAGAAAGAGCAAATACAAGTTAAATATGAACAATTGCAATTAATACTAGAGAAGCTAGAAAAAAGAAAAAATAACAAACACACGTTATAATAAAGAAGAGGAAAATAATTACAAAAATAAAATAAAACTAATAACGAAAATAATAGCAAATTAAAGTACATGAAAATAAAAATTCAGAAAAACAAATAATCTTGCGAAAACAGACTAAAATGTGTTACTGGTTTCCACTCCAAATTGATATCGTCTCTGCAGGTCGACTTTCAAGGCATTCTGCGGCTAAGTTGATCAAGATCTCTATTTTCGGAAATAATGTATGGACAATAAAGTCATTCTCCACAGCAAAGAATAAAATAAGCACTTTGTTAATGAAGTCGGAACCCATTGTTTAAAAATAGAAAGATGAGTTAAATAAACTTTTATTTTGTGATTATTCTTTTCCTGTTACTGCTTAGTTATCTCTGCAGGTGCGTATGGCCATGGTACACCTGTGAATCATGTCATTGGAGGGTGGGGGATAAATAGGGTATAGAAGAATCGCCCTTGATGTCTAATTCCTTAATTTTAGTGTTTTCGTTGTTGGGTGAACATAGTGATTCAACGTAGAAATGGAGTTTATAACAACTAGCAGAGGTAATCGTCTCTTATTTCATGCAGGGTTCCAGTACTGCATGCAGAGAGAAAACAGGGATCATACAGTATGGGTAAGTATCGTATTAATAGAATTAGGATTTTCTGTAAAAATTCATGTTTCCTTTTTTTATGTTCTTAATTTCTTTTCTTTTTTGGGGGGGGGGCACGAAGGCTTCATATAATATGACTAGACATCGGATTTTTATGCAAATGCATTGTTTGCTCGTATGCATCTCTGTTAAATTTGGTAGGGGTTTCTAGAAATAATAATATAGTCCGAATTTGAAGCTTTGTAGTGCATATAAATGCACATTTCAAAGGTTAGAGCATATATTAGTACTCAAGAGCATATTCAGCACATTTTATAAGTTTTTATTTCAGATGTATGCTTACAACATGGAATAAATCCAGTTTTAGTTTATATTTTCAATACATTTACATGCCTATGCAACGGAAGGGCTTTTTGCATGAGAAGATGGAAGAATTTGAAAGATGGAAGATGGAAGATGGAGGGTTTGAAACCAGCACTGAAGGAAAGCGAACAATGTTTTTTTGACGGAACGTTCAAGAGTTCCGGTAAGTATTTTTCCCAGTTATACACCATACATGCAGACATAGGAAGCACACATGATAAGACACTGGTTGTACCGGTCTTGTATGCATTGTTGCCAGATAAAACAGAGCGAACATACGAACAACTGTTTACATTTCTTAAAACGTGGTCTGGCCAGAACGAACCTCGAGTGTTAAAAATAGATTTTGAACTTGTTGCAATCAATGCGTTGCGTGCAGTGTTTCCCAATTCACAGATTTCCGGCTGCCATTACCATTTCAACCAGAGTATCTGGCGGAAGATTCAGAGTATAGGTCTCGTCGAAGAATACCTCCACAATGAAGATGTACGCCATCATGTTCGCATGTGTAGTGCATTGGCATTAATATCAACAAGCAGGATCGATGAAGGTTGGCTCACCGTCATGGAGGACTGTCCATCTGGCCAGAAAATCGAAATGTTCAACGATTATTTCATTGAACAATGGATGGATAATCCAAATGTTCCAAGAGAAATATGGAACTGCAACGGTCAAAGGCACAGAACAAACAACCCAGTGGAGGGTTGGCACAATAAGTTAAATCGCACCATATCTAAGAGTACACCACATATCTTTGAGCTTGTGAGTGTATTAAAACCAGATGCGACAGCTAGTTTTCATGCTTTCGCGAGACAGGGCTTAGACTGCAATTCGGAGAAGCGTAGAAAATTCACTTACATCCGTCTTGACGAACGATTGCAATTAGTCCTGGAGAAGCTAGAAAATGGCGCAGACCTTAAAAATTGCTTGAGAAGCTTGAGCTATCTCCAAAAGCTAAGATAATGGGCTATGAACTGTAAAAATGGGTTGACGACGTACAAAAGTAGAAGGTTCCATCTTAACGACGTGCTGTTCGCTCGGAAAATAACAAGATGACAAGGTTCTTCTTAGAACCGCCTTGGAGTATGGAGCTAATATTGTGTGTTGTCGTGGCTAAAATTTCGACCAAACTTTTTGCGGTGTTTTTGCAAACACCCTGTACTCCACGACAAAGTTCTCCCTTGTATAACCTACGAGAACTTGTGTAAATCAATTGCTATGTGAGTATCAACCAGATCTATTCTCAAATTTCTTCACTTACTAATCTAGAGGAACAACTTTATTTCTTAAAAACTCTTGGAAGCCGAGAGGTATTCAGAAATAGATGTCTGTCGCATTCTGCTCCAGACACCCTTCCCAACCAACTACGAGACGATAAGATTATTCTTTTTTTCTCTCTCTCTCTCTTTTCCCCTTTAAAACAACTTCTCTGTTTCCCGGTGAATCATCAGTCTGATATTAATGTTACCAAACCCTCTTAGAGTCTTAGTTCTGATATGACTCCTTATTCTATATTTAGCGCTGACTTCATACTTTCGCAGCTGCTAGATTGACCCTTGAACCGATTATTAGTAAGGGACTTGTGTCACCCTTTTCTTGTATAATGTTGTGTAATTTTAACTGGTTTTAGTTGGAACCCATATCTGTATTTTTTTCTTCTTTTTGTGAAGGTGTGTGCGTTCTGGAAACTCTCTATACGATATCAGAAATGTCGCGCGCCTATCATAAGTAGGATGAGATCACCTCTAGCCAATCAGAATTCACCAAGTGTTCCGAACCATTACATCATTTACATCCAACCAGATTCTAAAGAATTTTTCCTAAACGATTGCACAATCGGTCGTAACATTGAGTCATCTTAGATTGACACATAAAACCTCGGGGATGATCTTTCGGTTGGTCAATTACCACCAAGCAGTCGAAGAGCACATAGTCCGTGCTTCTCTCTCTCTCCCCTCGTGGGGGAGGGCCGTCCTCTGCACTCTTCGCAGAGAGAGACTGTCACTAATTTATTGGTAACCTAGTTTTATTTTCCTAGTGCAGTATAGTGAAATTCATTTCTGGTGAACTTATACAACACCAACCAGTGCTGTGTTTATTATTCGGCGTGATGACCGATTCCACGCCAAGTATTGTGAGTAAGTACTGTTTCTTCCTTAGCTCTCCAGAGAGCCATTTACCCTTACTCAAGACTTAAATTCTTCCACAGACTAAATTAATTACTTCGCCCTAATTTCGTTGAACTGTTTCCTGGACGCCGTCACACCTGTGTGTACAAATTGTGGATATGTAGAAACCTGTAACTGAATCTTGCTTAGTAAATTATAGTGATCCTATTTAATGTTTGATATTTTGGTCTGTAAATAAACTGAACTCTTTCATAATAAATAACTCGCAACATAATCATACTGCTTCCATATTATTATTACTATAACAGACCATATAAAATCCTCTATCTCTCTCATCTATCGAGAGACGCCTCCGCTAAGATCACGCACTGCGATTAAGTGGTAAGACACCTTACAGTGGATCGTTGTGAGAGTAAATCTACTGATATTCTAGATCCTAGTTCTGTCTGTTCCTGGGGACCTCCGTCCCCCTTTCAAGGGACTACCAATGAGCCTGGTAAGTCAAGATCCTGTCCCGACAGAGATGCCAGATGCCGACCTCCACTCTGAACCATCCACAGGTAAGAGTAACATCTTTTCAGCCAATCCGCTCGGGCTATCAACTACCGCTACTAGTTTGCCAACTCCAAGAGATTAATGTAGTGAAGGAGTTAATTGCGTCATCTGTGATTAAAATGTGTAATTTGATTTGCAGTAGTGTTGTGTGTCGCCAGTGCATAGTGTAAGAGGGCTTTGGTAGGAAAGTGCCTCTTAGTGTACATCATGTGTTCCTTACTCGTTTGTTCATCTCAACGAACCGACTTCCTATCCTTGCGGCTTTTCAATATGTTCTTTGTAATGTAGTAATTCATTTGATCAAGGGGAGTCGCTTCCTCAATCGGCTTAATATTTAGTATATAAATGGATATTCTTAAGCCCTAGTAAATCACTTGATAGAATAAAAAAATGATCCTTGGTTCTAATCGTTTGGTCGTTCAACTAACCTAACTGCTGTAACTGCCCATTTGCTTGAACCCTGTCAATACTAACGAGGCGCACTTTTACTTTGTTGTTTAGTCCGCCCCTCGTGATGTCATCATTTATAGCGGGATGTGTTTGACCTCCCTCTCTCTCTTGATTTATAAATTTAGAAGTGTTTCTATTAGTCACTTGCGTGGCCATACCTAAATTATAGATATTATTATGTATTTCTTTAACTAATAATGTATCTGAGTAGACATCACGGCGGACAGTTTAACACTAAATATCTTTCTGTAAAATTGCAATATAACCCCTGCCGGGTTAAGGAGTTATTGCGCCTCCCTCTCTCTGTTTGATGTACTAATCTGTAAGTGATTCTTTTAGCCACTTGTGTGGCCAGACGATAATTATAGATATTCTTCTATGTATTTCATTAACTATTAAGATGTCTAAGTGAACATCCCGACGGACAGTTAAGTACTAAGTATCTCTCGGTGATATTGTAATATAACCTCTGTCGGGTTACTGAATTATTGTGCCACTCTTGGCTTGAACGACCCTTCTCGTACTGAGACCGTCGTCTCAGACTTAATATCATAAATCACACCGCTCCCTGTCCAGACCACTGCTATCGGTGTGATCAGAGAATTATTATTTATTCGTATTAATTGAGTTTATTACTTTGATACTGTCTCAAGAACCTCGTAATATTTTGTAATATTGAGGAAGCGACTGTTTGACGAGCCTTTTGCCTTTCACGCAAGGACGGGTGTAACCTTATCAAGATCAGATTGTTATTAGAAAAATCCTACCGGTGGTTCCGCTTGAGCTCGAACCCCTGACGGGTTCTGGCGGCGCTACATAAATGGTTTAGCAGCAGTGAGATTCGATTATTAGCTCGTCATCTAAAAATGTGTTAATTGGTATTGTTTTATATCATCTTATGTTGCGTTTGTAAATGACAAAGCAGGAGTTATTTATATTATTAGTTTCATTGTGTTATATTGTTTGCTTAGGGTCACATCTATATTCTAGATGAGTAACGTATAATTTAATGTTTAAATTGTGTTAATTGAAATGACAGGTTTCCTATTAAGTTGCTTGAAATTTAAATCTAAAAGTAAACATTTTGTGTTAATGTGTTGCGTTGGGCAAATGCCCCCTTCTACCCTGAAAGTTTAGCTATCATTTTGCTTGTTCTAGAGAAGTCAATGAGGGAAGGAAAAAGAAACAGTCCATATATCCAAAGAATAGTTCGTTCCTTTTTCTTCAACACAGAGAGAAAACATCTGTTCTCTGTTAGTTCCCCCAGCTGGGCAAAACAAAAAAAAGAAAAGAATATATATATATATCTATATATTTTGTGAAAAGAAAAAGTGAGAAAAAGGAAATGTGTTGGTTAACATTCCTCGGTTGTGTACTGCCTTAGTATTCAAAAAACTGTAGGGAAAAATATCAACACAATACCTTGAGAAGGTTTATGGCGCCAAAATACGGAACAGATACTTTCTTCTCCACCTATCGAGATGAAAGCTATTCCGTTCTGTATTCAAAGCTTCTCAACGTATTCTGAGTTCGATTCTTGCAATGGATTTTCGCGAGATTCATTTCAAGAATCATCAGTCGTAAGGCTGGTGTAGGAACTCCAAGTATTCAAATTCTGCTTGTGTAATTAATGAACAAGTCAGTCAAAACAAACATCATTGAAATTTTGAAATTTATTTTGAAATTTTCATTCTGTGAGTCCTTATACTCACGCGTTGTTAGTTCTTTGATTGTGGGTAAATTCTTGATCTTTCCCCGGCTGGCTTCTCAGCGTTAATGGTAAATTAAATATTATGTTAGTTGCTAAAGAGATTCCTTACACGAACTATATGAACTAACGCCTTAATATGTTTCGTTTCTCAGTAAAAGTTCATTATTGTGATTTTGAAGTTTTCAAATTATCTTAAATTTTCTTGGAGGCCAATTTAATTTTATTGTTTATGAATGGACGTGCTTGTTGTTAATTATGAGAGGATTAAGTATACCAAGATTGAAAGTTTAAAAGGGCAATAAATTCAGTCTAGTAATTTGTTTTAAGTAGAGACCATTCTTAATAAGTTGTTGTAATATTAAGCCTAACTCGTTATTTTATTATTTTAAGTCGTGTTTGAATAAAGACAACACTAATGTGGGACACCCCTGAAGTATAGTACCCTGTATTCTAAGACCGCGAAGTCCCTTGTATTTTGATTGAATGATAAGAGCGTAAAGTATTAGGATATGCGTTATTGCTTTTGAAGTCCATGGCATCAAAGTTTTGTAATTTTAATAAAGCTCTTGTAAATTTTAATTGCCAGTGTAAGGCTGTTTTATTAAGGAAGAAATGTGTGAACTTAATGTAGTAGAAGGACTAATCCTAACAATTCCGTTTGTGCTTAGCTATTATTATTAATTAAGGAGACGTTTAAATAATTTATTAGTAGACATTATTAATCAATGAATCTTTTCTTATTCATTATGTTAGAAGTTGCATTATCTATAAATTTATCACTTTCCGGTCACGATAAATTCGACCGTAGTCATTGTGTTAATAATTTCATTTGTTCAGGACATAAAACCGTGCTCTGTAGTATTGTTATTAATTTTGCTATTCCTTGCCGAGTGCTAATGCCTCGAGTTGTGTAATTATTTTGTAAATTTTAGCGAGCTATCTAATTTTGGAACGTGTCGTTGGGAGACACCCTGTCGGAAAATATTGAGACGGTGATCATACCTCTCCCTTGTTCCAGTAATAATTCATGGAGTATAGATTAGGTTAGGATGTGTCAATTCCCTTTCCTAAAAGGAGTACCAATTCCATCAAACGTGATAATTAACTATAATTATCAGCCCCAAAGCGTACATTGGTCGTCCAGAGAATTGCCGCCTGTTTCTATCGCTTGTATTAGCTGAGAACCGCGCAATCTCTGATGATTATACTCCGTTGAATCGATCTTATTGTACCAATTCCATCAAACGTGATAATTAACTATAATTATCAGCCCCAAAGCGTAAATTGGTCGTTTCAGAAAATTGCCGCTTGTTTCTATCGCTTGTATTAGCTGAGAATCGCGCAATCTCTGATGTGGATCCTCTGTTATATCGACCTTATTGTATAATGGTGCGTCCGCGTAATTGTAAGGATGTTAAGCCGGATCTTTGAGAAGGCTTACCCCCTTAAAGGTACGGGACCCTCCTATTACATCCCAGGTCGACATGGACCCCTTAGGTCCCGAAGCTGTTTATTATCGTTCTGTTTACTAACGAACGACCAGAGAATGTTTGGTTCTTTCGGAAGGAAGCCCAGTGTTTCGTTCGAAAGACACCCTATGGTGTTAAAGTTTTAATTATGTGCTTTTCGAGATGGTAATGATATGTATGGAAGCTAATGTTGTATTTTCATGGTCATAAATGTTCTTGCTCGCGAGTGCCTAATCTAATCAAAGGTGCGTTTGTGTAGACCTAATCCTTTTTGAGCACTCTTGCTCCCTAATGAGTCCAGACACGAGTCCTTAAAAATCTAAGGTTGTCCGAAGAGATAATTAAATTCGCTTGTTCAATGTGTCAAGTATTGTTATGTTTTCTAGCTTCCGAGTAAATTAGTGATGTTATAATATCATGAGTAAAAGAAATGTTTTTGCAAGTCCAGGAATCGAGTTATTTTCTAGAATGAAATCCTTATCGGGCCTAAATGTCAGATACAGCCGCCCTGTTTAGAAAATAAGTGCATTGTTGATCATTTTGTAATTGTGTAATTGCATATAAACTCTTTCTTGTCTCCTATTTGAAATGATAAATCGTTCTTTTGTGCATCTAGATATCCCAAAAGGTCTCTAAAATGTAAATACGCGGTTAAATTCCTCAAAGTTAAAGTTATGAATAAATGCGAAGTAAATGTAAGTCCCAGGGTCATATGAGTTAATATTAGATGATAGGCTAAAAGTAATTCTTATTATACCTCTCTTGCCTCCTGCCGTCCGAGTGCCAACTTAATTTGTATCTAAGAGTCGACATCATGTCTCCTGTAAGGAATTCTCGTTGAATTGTATTAATTGTTCTTAAATGTATTTAAGTAATTATAGTCTATTCCCGTTCGATTGTATTTCTATAAGGTTGTGGCACATTCTATTTTTATCATTTGGATATATTGATTATTGTATTTACTAGGAATAGACTTGTTAAGCTGTAATTGTAATAATATTCTAACGTGAATATACATTCTAATAATTATGATAATGGCATTTGAGATATTATGCGTTATAATGCATGTGATAATTGTATTTTGATATCTATTATATGTTATAATTAATATGAATTTTTGGTGAATATCCAGGTTGAAATTAAGATCTACCAATTGAATGGTATCAATATTTTACTGTAAAAGGTAGTTGTTATCATAGTAAGGCAACAAGATAATTGCCTGAAGCTATATTTAAATTCATTGTTAACTTCTAAACGTCAGTACTTCAGTTATATTGGTTCCTTTGTTAATAAAATGACGTAAAAGTGAAGTACCTCTGTGCGAACAGTACAATTAAATATATGTTGATTTAAAACTGTATATTGTAACTCTACCTCTCTTATCGATTAATTATTTGTAGCAGTTCATTTTATAAATTGAGACGATTTATTTGATTACGTTAATTAAGCGTCTGTTCAACTGCGTTGATTAATTATTTGTGGTAGCTCATTCTATAAATTGAGATGATTTAATTGATTGATTTTGTTAAGCGTTCGTTCAACTGCGTGACAATAGTCACTAAACAATAATATTGAACCACGCGTTAATTGGCATATTGTTAAATAAAAGTGTTGAAAGTCTAGACAATAATTGATCTTGTATATTGGTCGTTTGCGTCATATTGTAATTTAGGTATTTTTAGACGTAGCTGTAAAATTGCCATCTAGTTTATGAACACCCTGTATTGAGTTGTGTTCCATATAAATGCTATTTAAAAAGGGTTCATTTCGAAACATTCATACGCTGTTCCGTACTGAATTCAAATTGTTTAAAAGGATGAATGTTATAAAGTATATATATATGTTTTAGCTTATCCCTTTCGCGCTAAAAGAAATCCGCCTTCATTTCATTCGAAAGCTTGCAGGAAAACATAGAAATTCTTCTTTTGGCCGTTCTCTGTTTAAAGAAAAAAACTAGACCCTTACCAGACAGGGCTGTAGTATACTTTCTTGTTCTTCACACCACCCTGACCTCAGCGTGGAGTGTAGTAGTAAAAAAAAAAGGGAGAAAACATCTGAGTGTCAACTCCCAACTACCCTCCGGTAGTGGATAACCTTCGACCTCAGGGAGTTCCAGTGACCCAATTTTGGTAAAGACTAGAAGAACATAAAAACAAACTGGCTCCCTTTCTTATCGTATAATTAATGGTTTGATTTGACAATTTTAGAGTCTGTGATAATGTGTAAATTTTAATTAAAGTATCCAAAAACAAAACGTAGATAAAGAGAAAATTTATATATAATAATAATAATAAAAAAAAAAATAATGAATTAAATCCTTCATTAACTAATGTAGTTATATTCTGTATACGGTAATCTTGCGATTCTGTGTAGTGTTTATAATGTCTAGAATTTTTATGTAATTGATTCTGGTGCTTTTAATCATACAGAAGTCACTTAAATCTTTTTAAATTTAGTAATTCTATATATATACCTAGTGTAAATTCCGTTTAGGAAAATGTGCAGTTCCTTGAATGTCCAGATAGGTTAAAAATACAACTATCGTGAATGATTGTAGAGTTAGTAAAAAAAAAAATTATATATATACGTGTAAATATTTATTATCTATATATATTCCATATGTAGTTATAATTGATTTGTATAGCATAATCGCGTGTTCCTTGGGTTTAATATCTTATTATATTAATTTAGCATGGGTCATCCATTTTCATTACATACATGTATACCATTTGTATGTATGGGAACTCGTATCATAATAATAACTATAAAAACTGTGTAAAAAAAAAAAAACTATTTTTACATGTGTACTGTATATAATTGAGGTCTTTTGTGTTATCCCTCGCTATAGTGTTGTAATAGGTATAATGTAGTTATATGAAATCATGTTGTATTGGCCTTGTTAATCTTTGTATATCTTTATAGACAAGACTTAGTTTGTAAATATGTAGGAAAAAAATCGTACCAACTAGGGAATTCTTTTTATTATACGTATATAACCATTTGTAGAGTCATGTAGTAATTTTTCAAATTTGTGATTCACTCACAATCGAGATTTTATATTTAAATAATTGTTGTAGATAGTGAGTGTATATAATAATCGTAACCGATATTAATCTTGTAAAATTGTTATATTGATACTATATTATTGTAGCCATTTTAATATATGTATACTTGTCGTTTGAGGTAGTTACTAATGATAAATTTTATTGTGTATGTGTTTGTAATTGATGGGTCCAACTACCTATATATCTATATATAGTTTAACTTTTAGTTGATATTGATAATATGTGTATCGTCAGTGTGATATTATGAGTTCACTCTGACCTTTCATACATCTTTTACTTAGTATAAATTTGTATATATACTTTAGCTTAGATAAGTGTTTTAAAAGTTATTTCTATCATCATATCTATCTATGTATTAGTTACGTAAGTGTTTTTCTCGAAGTTGTAATCATGATCCTAATCTTATGTAATTTTGTATTTAGCAGTGTTGCAAACCCCTTTCAACAATTTCTTACTATTTTTACATTACTGATTATTTCAAGGTAGTGTTGCCAACCCTGCAGATAGTTTAATAGTAGTTAACAGTGTTTCCAACTCACTTAAATTTTTCTTCCATTCCAATCCAAATATGACTCTGTAACGAAATTTTGTTAACTTCACTCTAACATTAAGTACAAAATTTCTTTCCCAAGGGGCGTCGAATGTCGTGGCTAAAATTTCGACCAAACTTTTTGCGGTGTTTTTGCAAACACCCTGTACTCCACGACAAAGTTCTCCCTTGTATAACCTACGAGAACTTGTGTAAATCAATTGCTATGTGAGTATCAACCAGATCTATTCTCAAATTTCTTCACTTACTAATCTAGAGGAACAACTTTATTTCTTAAAAACTCTTGGAAGCCGAGAGGTATTCAGAAATAGATGTCTGTCGCATTCTGCTCCAGACACCCTTCCCAACCAACTACGAGACGATAAGATTATTCTTTTTTTTCTCTCTCTCTCTCTTTTCCCCTTTAAAACAACTTCTCTGTTTCCCGGTGAATCATCAGTCTGATATTAATGTTACCAAACCCTCTTAGAGTCTTAGTTCTGATATGACTCCTTATTCTATATTTAGCGCTGACTTCATACTTTCGCAGCTGCTAGATTGACCCTTGAACCGATTATTAGTAAGGGACTTGTGTCACCCTTTTCTTGTATAATGTTGTGTAATTTTAACTGGTTTTAGTTGGAACCCATATCTGTATTTTTTTCTTCTTTTTGTGAAGGTGTGTGCGTTCTGGAAACTCTCTATACGATATCAGAAATGTCGCGCGCCTATCATAAGTAGGATGAGATCACCTCTAGCCAATCAGAATTCACCAAGTGTTCCGAACCATTACATCATTTACATCCAACCAGATTCTAAAGAATTTTTCCTAAACGATTGCACAATCGGTCGTAACATTGAGTCATCTTAGATTGACACATAAAACCTCGGGGATGATCTTTCGGTTGGTCAATTACCACCAAGCAGTCGAAGAGCACATAGTCCGTGCTTCTCTCTCTCTCCCCTCGTGGGGGAGGGCCGTCCTCTGCACTCTTCGCAGAGAGAGACTGTCACTAATTTATTGGTAACCTAGTTTTATTTTCCTAGTGCAGTATAGTGAAATTCATTTCTGGTGAACTTATACAACACCAACCAGTGCTGTGTTTATTATTCGGCGTGATGACCGATTCCACGCCAAGTATTGTGAGTAAGTACTGTTTCTTCCTTAGCTCTCCAGAGAGCCATTTACCCTTACTCAAGACTTAAATTCTTCCACAGACTAAATTAATTACTTCGCCCTAATTTCGTTGAACTGTTTCCTGGACGCCGTCACACCTGTGTGTACAAATTGTGGATATGTAGAAACCTGTAACTGAATCTTGCTTAGTAAATTATAGTGATCCTATTTAATGTTTGATATTTTGGTCTGTAAATAAACTGAACTCTTTCATAATAAATAACTCGCAACATAATCATACTGCTTCCATATTATTATTACTATAACAGACCATATAAAATCCTCTATCTCTCTCATCTATCGAGAGACGCCTCCGCTAAGATCACGCACTGCGATTAAGTGGTAAGACACCTTACAGTGGATCGTTGTGAGAGTAAATCTACTGATATTCTAGATCCTAGTTCTGTCTGTTCCTGGGGACCTCCGTCCCCCTTTCAAGGGACTACCAATGAGCCTGGTAAGTCAAGATCCTGTCCCGACAGAGATGCCAGATGCCGACCTCCACTCTGAACCATCCACAGGTAAGAGTAACATCTTTTCAGCCAATCCGCTCGGGCTATCAACTACCGCTACTAGTTTGCCAACTCCAAGAGATTAATGTAGTGAAGGAGTTAATTGCGTCATCTGTGATTAAAATGTGTAATTTGATTTGCAGTAGTGTTGTGTGTCGCCAGTGCATAGTGTAAGAGGGCTTTGGTAGGAAAGTGCCTCTTAGTGTACATCATGTGTTCCTTACTCGTTTGTTCATCTCAACGAACCGACTTCCTATCCTTGCGGCTTTTCAATATGTTCTTTGTAATGTAGTAATTCATTTGATCAAGGGGAGTCGCTTCCTCAATCGGCTTAATATTTAGTATATAAATGGATATTCTTAAGCCCTAGTAAATCACTTGATAGAATAAAAAAATGATCCTTGGTTCTAATCGTTTGGTCGTTCAACTAACCTAACTGCTGTAACTGCCCATTTGCTTGAACCCTGTCAATACTAACGAGGCGCACTTTTACTTTGTTGTTTAGTCCGCCCCTCGTGATGTCATCATTTATAGCGGGATGTGTTTGACCTCCCTCTCTCTCTTGATTTATAAATTTAGAAGTGTTTCTATTAGTCACTTGCGTGGCCATACCTAAATTATAGATATTATTATGTATTTCTTTAACTAATAATGTATCTGAGTAGACATCACGGCGGACAGTTTAACACTAAATATCTTTCTGTAAAATTGCAATATAACCCCTGCCGGGTTAAGGAGTTATTGCGCCTCCCTCTCTCTGTTTGATGTACTAATCTGTAAGTGATTCTTTTAGCCACTTGTGTGGCCAGACGATAATTATAGATATTCTTCTATGTATTTCATTAACTATTAAGATGTCTAAGTGAACATCCCGACGGACAGTTAAGTACTAAGTATCTCTCGGTGATATTGTAATATAACCTCTGTCGGGTTACTGAATTATTGTGCCACTCTTGGCTTGAACGACCCTTCTCGTACTGAGACCGTCGTCTCAGACTTAATATCATAAATCACACCGCTCCCTGTCCAGACCACTGCTATCGGTGTGATCAGAGAATTATTATTTATTCGTATTAATTGAGTTTATTACTTTGATACTGTCTCAAGAACCTCGTAATATTTTGTAATATTGAGGAAGCGACTGTTTGACGAGCCTTTTGCCTTTCACGCAAGGACGGGTGTAACCTTATCAAGATCAGATTGTTATTAGAAAAATCCTACCGGTGGTTCCGCTTGAGCTCGAACCCCTGACGGGTTCTGGCGGCGCTACAGTGTTTTACAAATCACAACGTTTTTCTATGCTCTAGGGCGGGCACATTTTTCTTCGATTGTTGAACTACCTGTCTGAATTCTCTGATGTGCTGCTTATTTTATTCTTTATTTATTTTAATATGTGATTATTCTATCTTATGACCCTAATTATTTTAATTTTTGATTATTCTTTATTTGTTCTTATTTTCATTTGCTGTTCTTTATGTATTAATATCAATTTCCGATAGTTTCTGTTATTTTTTTTTCATTTATTTCAATTTCTTATTGTATATGCTATTTTTCTCTTCTTCTTTACTATTGTTTTTATTTGCTGATTTCTTTGTTCTATCTTGTTCTTTGTTATTTTAATTTCTGCTTACTTTCTTCATTATTCTTTTTGTGAAAGTGAAACATTTTCTAAGCTCTCCTTCTCTAATATTAATTGCAATTGTTCGTATTTAACTTGTATTTGCTCTTTCTCTGTTCTTACTTAGTTCATAGTTGTTCTGTCCCCCCTCCCCTTGTAGTGAAAGAAGTTTCAGGGTGAATCACGTGATTGCAGATGGACCGTGTGAAAATGCACCACACCTGCTGACTGATTAATGCGATAACCAGGACCGTGTGAAATTGCTCGATAATGAGCTTCGTGCGAGATTGCACCGTGAGAAAATGCACGTCACCAAGGGCACAGGCGTAAATAGCACCCCCGCAACCCTCGTGACGGAGGGGGGTCGCACGAGCTCCAGGGTCGCAAAATATATCGCAACTAGGGGTGCATAACTAGGTTGCGGGGGCACTGAAGCTTCAAGTTACGCTACTGGAAAAGGGTATTTTTTTTTTTTTAATTGTGTTGGGACTTGCTTCTTCCTCGAAGTCTTCAAAAAGAACAAATGCTCTGGATTATTTAGTCAACAAAAGTATCCCAACAGTCTCAAACACAGGGTTTGAAACTATAGAAGTAGGGTAAATGATGTGCTGTATGTCTTTAAAGATGAACTGTTAGGAGTCTTTAAATCCATGATGGATAAAACGGACGAATAGGATTCTCAAACCAGAGTTTGTGTAGCAAAATTCTATCAAACATTTCAAAGTTTTGACTTGAAGTTTTTACTTGAACTGTTTTCTGTTATAGCATCAAGATAAGAAATCTTGTTCAATATCTTACAAAAGAAAGTTCATGCTGTAGGTTACTGCAGAAAGAAAACAGTTGAGTTTGAAGAATGTCTAAGATCATTGAGAGACAGTTTCAATAATATTTAGTAAAAAAATGAAAGAACCTGAAGAGTCACATTGTTCAAAAAGGTCAAGAGTAAATCAAGTGGGATTTGACCTCTTTGCCAATGCCTATAGTTTGAAATAGTTGATACTCTGAAAGAAAAAATTAAGTAGTAGATTTTTTATTGAGAAACAAGAGTTACTTGTAGTATCAGCAACCGGTAACAATCGTCAAAGTGTCACGCCACGTCACTGATTATAGTCCTCAGGCAGTAATACAGTATTTCTTCATGTTTTTTCAGTTCTCTTTCAACACGACCGAAAACGCGATCTGCAGGTAGGTATGAATGACCACGCACAGGAAAATGCAACACAATGCGTCTAATGTGAGAAGGTGCCCATTTGAACAACCAGAGCAGAAGTGCATGTATTACAGATATTTTTATTCTGTCCCGAGCAATCATCTGAAAAAAAGCGCAAAGTCTTTGTGGTTTTATCAAAGTCATGTTTTCTTAGAAAATCTATTAGTGCTGATCAACCTCTATAGCACCTCTTCCACTATGAGCATCTGTCCATGTATAAAACATTGGTGACGAAGTTTGTGTATCCGTGACACACAGCACATAGTACGATACAGGCCGGTATCCACGGGGGGGCTAGGGGGCCGGGCCCCCCCTAAATTTTGGCTGGCCCCCATAAAATTTTACGGTAGGATTCCAAATGAACTATAATATGGTGATGAAGTATAATATGATTGGGTCGGCCCCCCTAACTTTCACCGGGCCCCCCCTAAATTTTTGGGCTGGCTACGGGCCTGGTACGATATCTGCCGTGCATAAAATGTTTCGGAAATCGCAAGCTTTGGGAGGCATTGAACCTGCTGTATATCAAAACAAAATGAAACACTATCTGCGGAGTCTTCCCGTAGTAGCTTATAAAATTTTTTCGCCTTTTCCTTATGAGCCTTGAGTTGCAGGCTCATGTCACTTTTCACACTGCTTTTAGATTCCACTCTAATTGCATTCTTCATGCGCATACAAAAACTGCACACATCACTTGCTGGAGTACAGAAACCAATGTTCAATTTTGTGACGAATATCTTACGAAAAAAACTCTCCGTTACCTTATAATCAACCTCTACACTTTCATTGTACCAGTTCCACAATTTTCGTATGCTTAACACTAGGAGAATCATAATCTTGCTTATACTTGAAGCATCAAAAGGGTCATTTTGACCCCTACTTAAAATATACACACTAAACAGTACTACTCTTTACTTCTTGTATACTTTTGGTGTTCCTCTTGAGTTTTTATTAATTATAAATTCGAATTTCATTATTTTCTTTCTTCTTTTACATTTGTAACTCTTGTTAGTCAATAATTTGAATATTATAAGTTTCGTACCGGTAATCTATAAAGTTGCTTAAAATGAAGTTATATAATATAGCAAATGTAATTACCACTACTTATTGTTACTGTAAAATTTCTTAGTTTTCCTTCAAATACCATACCCAATAGGAATTAAAATGAAATATAATAAGAAATGAATTAGAACATGAACTTAAGTAAGCGTGTTTACAAGTAACCATGTTTGATAACGTTCACATCTACATGCCTACTCTTCACATTTTGAACAAACAAGGAACTTTTTGGTGATCTTTGTACAGGATCCACAGACGTGTCTCTTACAGTGGAAACATTGATATTGTGTCTCCTTTCCATTGCACTCAGCAACTTGACATCTCTTCCGTCTGTTTGTTTGAAGCAATCCAGGTTCGCACTGTTTGGTACGATTATCGTCCTCCCATAGTATATTCACTTCCGAACATAGTTCCTCCCCAAAGGAATTGATAACGAGTGATCTCTTCCTCGTTACCAGCTTGTAGGGGACGAAAGCACTTGTAGCTGCCAAATCAAGGATGTTATAGAAAATCTGTACTGGACATCTTCTAATCTCAGCTTTCACGGAGTAATTTCTTACCATCTGGTCGATTACATCAACTCCAACCTTTTGCTTATGGCAAAATAAAATAGCTTCAGACCTTTTCTTCTTATGGCTGATATCGATGTCAACATGAGAGTAAGGACATTTTTGTTCTTCTTACAATGAAATGGCGTGAGCGTGATATCGTCTTCAGCCTTCAATACAGTTTTACTGTATAGGTCCTTTCCCTCAACTTTTTTTTTACTGAATCTTGAATTTTTCTCCTGTTGTTACGAATAGTTCCTACCAAAGTGATATTATTTTTCTGGAGATCACGGGCTAGGCGTAGGGATGTGAAAAAATTGTCTCATATGGCATTCAATCCAGACTCTGCGAAAGGTCTCACAAGCTTCTGTACAACAAATTCACCAAGCTCTGTGTTTGCTGGTCGTTCATCATCCTTCCCTAAATATGGGAAGCCGTTTATTATGTATTTGTGTTCCACTTTCACTAGCATCCAGAATTTTACGCTATATTTGTCTGGTTCGTTGCCCATGAACTGTATGAATTTGCACCGCGTCTCCATCGAAAACAGCTGTTCATCAACCGCACAACAAGGTTCTGGATTGTAGCACTTTTGAGGGTTTTCAAAAAAAGCTTTCCAAACCGTGGAAATCATACAGAACTTGTCAGATGAATACTTTTCGATCCTAGTACTTTCTATATCGAATCTCAGAAACCGCATGATTTCTCTAAATCTTCCTAGTTTCATTGTATCACTGTAACCTTGCGTTCCCCATTTCCTTGACCAAAGACTCTTTATGCCAATCCCCTTCATTCCTAAAGTGCCGCGAAGATATAAAACACTATGAAGACATCTAATTCTTGAAGTGAAACGGACTAAGTTGGGTCATTCAAAACTCTTTGAGCTTCGACTTCCGTGCAATTCTTTATAGGTCACATAACAGGTTCATCTATTATAAGTCTGAAAGAACTAGAAACTCTGTCGTCGACATGTCGAGAAGCATATGGGGTTGAACCTGGAGTTTTACGTAATACTATATGATGTTTAGCCCTTCCGCGAACACTTCCACAGATTTGTTCGATCAAAACTGCCTGGTCTTTGGATAGTTCAAAATTTTCAGCATCCGTGCCATCTCCCATGCTTCCAGTGTCACTAAATTCTATATTACTCGCAGAAACACTTGCACCATCTGACAATTCATCAAGCTATGTATTCATCAACACTTCTATCACTACAGCCACCACAAGAGTCGATGCCATCAATAGCCTGCAGTACTTGTAGTATTTCTTCCGACGATTTTTTTTTCTGAGCACTCATTATGCACCACACTAACAGCAACCACTTCGAACACACATGTAGTGAATTGCATCAGTCGCAAAAGTAATACTAATTAGTATGTTAAAAATATGTATCATAATGTTTGTTATTGTCAAAAATCCGCGTTGTAGGCATGAGGGTCAAAATGACTCCCGTGTGGTTTCTAGGTAAAATGTAAAAAAAATGCGATATATATACATATTCTTAAATGTCAAAATGTGATTAAGTTAGAGTGTCGGTAGAGTGATAAAAAGTCGTGACATGTAGTGGCCAGATTTTCAAAACTTTAGAAATTATAACAAATTAATCATCCAGACGGGTCAAAATGACCCCTCTGATGCTTCTAGTGTTAATGTGGATGACACATAAAGTCTTTTACACTTCTTTCTAGAATAGTGACATTCGTTTGCTTTCAGTTTTGATATAAACTCAATCACCTTTAACCTTTTACCTGTAAAATGTTTCGTTTTTCTATCCCCTCCTCTTCTTTCGCTGATCGGGTCCCCCTTCATCATGGTTTGCGCAATAGTCAAAATTCTCCTTTGCGTTACACCAAATAAACTGACGAAGAACGATGCCCATACTTCATCCCCTTTGAAGTTGGCACACGATAACGCACGTGAAGTTGACTCGGTCTCTTCTTTTTCGAATTGCTTCTCGGATGATGTCTCTTAGGATTGCTTACATGTAAAAATGTTGAAATGAGTATATCTTGCTCCGTTTTCTGTGGTCGTTTATATATTTTCATTTTAGCTTGCCTTAAATCGTGTGCTGGTATGCTTCTGCATTGGAATCGCTTGTTATTGTGACTGCATTTTGGTTCAAAGTTCATTAGATGTGGATCCTGGTCTACATACTTTCGTTCCTTTTCCTTTTCTCTTTTACGTCCTCTTTTCAATTTCTTTCTGCTGCCTTCGCTGCATTCACCAACAAACACATTTCCCTCCATCTTACAGTTTCCTCCGCACAGCTCAACTGCTGCGACACAACAGTATAGCTACAGTGTTGCCAATAACCTACACCATGTGTCCAATTAATTTATTACGCAACATATGGACAAGTTGCAATTTGATTGTTTAACCCAATAGCTTTAAAATACAAAGGGACAAGTTGCATTTTGCAACAATAAAGGACAAATTGCTTTTTGAACAGAAACTGTTGACGGACATGTTTCAATTTGAAGTATACCCCCTTTTTTAACCCGCTATAGCTTCGACCAGAATAGGACTACTTGCATTTTGTTGCTTTTATATGGTGTAAAGTCTCACGGAAATTCCATTTCAATCAATAACTCATTTTTTAAAGAAAGTGGACATGTTGCGTTTTGAAAGTAAGCTCCTCAACTGTGAAAATAGTTTCTTTAATATTTCTGGTACCAAGCCAATCGTGTAAGTAGTACCATTGGTACTAGACCAATTTTTCGAAAAATGCATATTTCAAACGTTTCTTTCAAATGTTTGCAGTTCAGGTTCTAACTGGTATATCTCCGTTATGGGGCGTTTACACTTGGTCGATTTAGTCGCACGGCTAAATCGACTCGCTGCATTTGCGACTAAATCGAAGCAACTAGACCGAATGAGATCGATGGATGTGTTCAATTGTTTCAACCGAAATTGAATGCTGCTTGTCGACTCGCTCTCCTCTGGTCGATTCGAAATCGACTGGCAATTTTAAAGATGTCCAAGCAAAAAGTAATTGGTACAATTTGCGGTGTTATAGCAGAAGAAAATAGAATCGACCACAGAAAATAGAACGTCTTTCAATTCAGTTGCTAGTCGATTAGTCGCTTTCGATCAACAAGCGATTAAGTTGAATTCCTGTTTACACGGTCGATTAAGTTGAAAGTGACGTCAATTCAACTGAATCGAACGCAAATCGACTAAGTGTAAACGCCCCATTACAGTGCTTCCACTTCAACCAACTCTTGCAAAGTTATGGGGCGTTTACACTTAGTCGATTTGCGTTCGATTCAGTTGAATTGACGTCACTTTCAACTTAATCGACCGTGTAAACGGGAATTCAACTTAATCGCTTGTTGATCGAAAGCGACTAATCGACTGGCAACTGAATTGAAAGACGTTCTATTTTCTGTGGTTGAAATAATTGAACACATCCATCGATCTGATTCGGCCTAGTTGCTTCGATTTAGTGGCAAATGCAGCGAGTCGATTTAGTCGTGCGACTAAATCGACCAAGTGTAAACGCCCCATTACACATACCTCGCGTCGGTTCCTCGTATCTATCAAGGATTGCTTGCTTCACTGGCCGCACATAGTGGCGCTATCTACCGCGACATGTGTGTAACTTTGTTCTGCAAGAGTCGGTTGTTGAAGCGGAAGCACTGTTGCAGAGATATATTTGGTGTTTCTGTTTCGAAATGGACACAATCGAAGCAACCGAAAAACGACAGAAGCGGAAGGGACGCAAGAGAAAGGAAAATTGTGAACTTTGGCAAAGGATTGTTTGAAGGTGGGCCCTCGCCTTGAGGGCCCTAAAATGTTGGAAAAACTGTGCGAAAAACACGTTGGTTTTCAGTTTTATTTCTTTTTGACAATGTTGCCACCACTTTCAGGCCCCGAAAGAAAAATATATGTTGTACCAAAGGATATAACAAATTTTTTAATCAAAAAATCAGGAACGTGTCCCCCAATTTTTTCTACATTTTTTTTGAAATTTTCAACACGCAAAAAAATAAAGAAAATACCCATCGATAGTTTTGAAAAAAATTGCACATTTGCATCTAGATAGAATCTACAATCTGTGAAACTCAAAATTTTTGGACCACCCCCACCAAAATTTAAAAATATTCAATTTTGAGCACGTATGATACGATAATTCGGTAAGGGGAGGGGATAGGGAGTCAAAAATATTTTTGAGGTAGTTTTAGGTCAAGGGTAACCCTTTTGGCCAATAGAGACCCAATTTGGATCAAGGGCCGATTTCACTATCTTACTACGAAAGACCCTTTTAGACTCTCTCAAACGGCTACTGCTTCCTTACTATTTATTGTAGGATCATCGTTCATACCCAGGGCCGGATTTAGGGAGGGGCTTAGTGGGGATACAGCCCCGGCCTCCCCACTATAATAATATAATATAAAAATTTACTGCATCATTACTATTTGGCGTAGAGTCATGGCTCAAACGTCATTTTCTTCAGTTTAACAAGCTCTTTCAAACGGTACCACTCATATGTCCGTACTATACACCTGAACCGGAAAAATCGGGAAAACCGGATTTTTTCTGAAAAAATTATTCCCTCGGAACACTTGTGACCCTCGGGCCCGGCCGCGGTTTCATGTTGACATCTCAAAAAAATTTGAGAGATACCGTGTGCAAAGCTTCAATGTGATATTTTGGCAACTAAAGTTATGATAACTTTTGAAATTTGCCTTAAGAAAAAAATAAAAAAGTCGCGCCCCTCCGTCCCCACTAAGCACCACAAAGTTGACCATCCGATTCCAAAACGCATCTGGGGTGTTCTTTTGTCCATCCTTGACTTTACCAATTAAAAAAAGGCTCAAATACCTGTTATAAAACCTAAATAAACTGTCAAAGACGATACCACGCCATGGTAACAAAAGTTACCAAAAATCCTGAATGGGTTAATGTAAGGAGTTTCAATTCACTTCTTGCCTCTTTGTTATTATTAATTATTAATACCTTTACAAGGAGTAATGGTACTGTGTTTACAAGGAGTAATGGTACTTCACTTGCACAAAACGGGACAAATACTACTTTTTTCAATCTAGTGACGGGTCGGCCGGGATACGCCCCTAAAACGGGACTGTTCCGGAATAAATGGGATGTATGGTCACCCTATTCATTCACTCATATTGTTAATTCTCGGCAAGTTTGCAAAGGCGCACCATTTAAATTTTGGAAATTGCCAAAACTAATATCTTTGTAGGGTTGTATCGGACCAATGTGTGTATCTCTGAAAATTTGGATAATTTATCTTTTTCCCTTGCATGAGTCAGAATTCAAATTTGGGAAGTTTTATTATTATTATTATTATTTTAATTTGTTCTCTATGATTATGCTATATTCATTATATGCTGATGGATGGATTTTCCTCGATGGCATATCGTAGGACCTCAGAAACTGTTACCCTGGAGCGGTCGGATCTTGGCTGATATTCCGCATTTTTACAACGGTCACAAAGTTTCTGGAACCGAAGAGTTGCTGTGCTGTGGTCAGGGCCGGCGCGAGGGGGGGTCGAGCCGTGCCACCGCCCAGGGCGGCAAAATTTGAAAAAGAAAAGAATACTATCAAAATATAATGCTTCGTAATAGGCCCACAAATGGAAACATAAAACCGTATTCACCTGAGAATGTAATTGAACTTACTTCACTCACATTCAGGAAATTACTTACTCAGGAAATTCACAGCATTCCCCCTCATTTTCATTTATCGAACTACCAGCCACATGTATCTCGTTCAATATTTCCCTTGCAGCGGCGAAGATTTTCAGCTAGGGTGGATAAGATTTTCAAGGTTTTTTTTTTATTTATTTTTTTTCTATTCAGCAATGTTCTAACGCTCCACTCCAAATATGTAAAAGGTACACTTCCACTTGAGACAGGGCGTTTAGCCTATAGCATCTAGAGACATTTAGGTTCTAGCAGCGAGTTTTTAACGAATTTACAAATTGGTTGAAAACTTGTTGCTTTCGTACCGGTAACAGACACCGCTGGCCTAGGACCGACAGAAGTACTATTAATTAACATTAAAGGAAATGAACATTCCTATCGAAGACATGAGGGGCCAAGGATATGACAATGGTTCCAATATGGAAGGCAAACATTCAGGTATTCAGAAGAGAATTTTAGAAACATATTCCCGAGCCTTCTATGTTCCTTGCAGTAGTCATTCATTAAACCTTGTCGTTAACGATGCAGCCACAACACCTCAGTACGCCGTTTCAGTTTTTGTGTAGTTCAACGTTGGGCCATACTAAAGGAACACATTAGCAGTCTCATTTTAAAACCATTAAGCACTACAAGGTGGGAGAGCCGAATTGGTGCTCTGACTCAACTTACGTGTTAGATATCAAATAGGGGAGGTTTATGATGCCTTACTTCAAATAAGTAACGACAATAATTCAGATAGAATGGTCACCCATGATGCTCTGTGTATAGCAAACCAGCTGCGTGGCTACTTTCCTTTGCTCACTCGTTATATGGTATGACTTTTTACCCCACATAAACATAGTAAGCAAAAGTCTCCAAAGCACTGATTGTCATATGCTGGATACAGTCGGATTTCTTGAAAATGTATTTGAGTACTTTGAGAGGAGAAGTAATGATGCAAAGTTTCAATCTTACTTAGTTGATGCGATAGAGTTGGCATCAGTATTAGATATAGATGATCCACAGATAGGTAATACAGTGTATGCTCGAAGTCGAAAGAATAAGAGAGGGTTTCAGTACGAGGCAGAGGATGAAGTTATTGAAGATGCACAAATAAGATACAAGATCGAGTTTTATTACAAAGTTCTAGACGTGATTGTGTTAGCTTTAAGAGAATGGTTTGAGCAACTTAAACATCACAGCGAGTATTTCGATTTTCTTTACGATATAAATAATCTTGAAGATATACCACATGAACTTTAATTTGAAAAGTGACTAACCTTGCCAGCATTTTAACACACCTAATCGAAAGATATTAACCTCAATGATTTGAAAGACGAACTGAAAGTGTTATCCGCTATAATTAAGCCTGAAAGGTCACCAAAAGGGACTTAAAAATTAATTAAGGAACATGACTTTGCTCCCATGACTTAGGATTCTCTTAATCTTACCGGTAAGAGTGGCAAGTGGAGAAAGAAGTTTCTCGAAACTTAAGTTTATTAAAAACTATCTACGGTCTTGCACGTCTAAAACACGCTTGTGTGGTTTAGCAATATCAATAGAATACGAATTGGCTGAAACATTGGACTACGAGAATGTGATAATGGAATTTGCTCGTATCAAACCAAGAAATTTCTTTTAATTAAAGTATGATCACTTAGTTTTGCCGTAATATCTGATTCACTCTATTATCTTTATGCTCCATACTCTATTGGAAACACCTTTTGATATAAAATAAGCTTTAAAATTAAAATTCTTAGCCGTGACTAAAGCATTTTTATTTTATTTTCTGTATGCGCTGCTGTACGTCACAGGTACACAGCGAAATCGAGCATACTAAATATTGTGTCATATATGGAGTATGTAAGCAAAATTTAAAAAAAAAATCTTTGAGTTTTACGTCCCACGATTATGCCGACTAGGTTAAAGCAGACAGTGATGATGAGAAATTATGAAAATGGTGGAATGAAGAAAGTGGTAGGAAACGGGAGAGCCCCGAGGACCCACACACACGGTGTTTGTCCATCACAAAATTCACTTAGCGCGAGCTGAGATCGAACCACGGACCACATGCACCACAGCTGAACGCTCTTCCACTGAGCCATCGTGGGCCCTCAAATATTACGTAAGTATTCGAGAGAAGTAGTTCAATTTTTTGTTTACTTTTCCATTTCATACATGCTTTTAAACGGGGCATCTTTTTCATTACATTTGAACGTATTCTGTCAAAATAAGGTTTGCTGATTAAGGGGGCGGCATGTGATAGTACCGCCCAGGGCGGCAAAACTGCTAGCGCCGGCCCTGGCTGTGGTTCATTGCACCTTATGCTTTAGCGTTGTGCTGGAGTTCGAAGTCATATAGTAACAGTTCACTTATCAGATGTTTTTGAATACTCATCGTCACTACCAGTAAGAACTGACTGAAAACGTCGACAGACTGGCGACATCCGTGTTAAATATTTCGCTTGCTACACTATCTTTTGGGTCAGTTTCCTTTGTACTTATAGTCGATCAAGGCGTATAAACCCTCTCCATTGCTGTTTAAGTTGTGGAAGTATTGCAACACTTACGGCTCATCCTTGTATATGTATGTTTACACTGCTTAGATATTCACTTTTTAAATGTATTTTTACTTTAATAAATACATTTTTCTGTCACTCCTTATCAGTTCTGCCAGCTTAATCTTAAATAAGGAGAAAATTAAAGGCTTCTACACTTTGTTTCCAATGCCCTATCAAAGAAGAGGTACTGTAACTCTCCCATTGAGTCGTTCTTAAATCTTAGAAGTGCAATATTATATAAAATTCTTTTTTTAACATCCACTTATGCCCTTCAGGCTAAAGGAGACAGATAATTAATGAAAGTGAATGATTGTGGAATTAAATTTTCTGTTTCTCCCATAAAATGTTTGAAATTCTGTTTCCCCATAAGCATTCCGCCAGAGGGCCGCCGTAGGCACATCGACGTGCGAATGGCTGGCCCATGACGGCCGCCGCCGCCGGGGCACCTGCTCGATTACACTAATTACGCCTTCGTCCCATCGGCGGGGTATCCGCCATAATCCCGCTGCTCCCCCGCCTTTAAGCCGATTCCCAGCCGCTGAAACCCCCCCCCATGTGCAAGACGTAATCGGATCTACCGCAAACCATGGCGGATTGGCCCCAAAACTTTCTCTTCATGCCACCTTTAATAATCTACTCTCAATTTTGGCAACAACGTATTGGAACTTAAGCGCTGAAACCTTTATACCCAATGTATATAGAGTATTACAGGTAGCACATTTTCTGCTATCAAGAGAAAAAATTACCCAGAATTCTTGCGCGACGTGACGTCACGTGGAAGAGAGCACGAAACAAACACATTGTAGGGAATACAGTAAGCGGTGTCGATGCATGAAATTTTTAAAGAATGGGTAATTATTGAGACAAAAATGAATAAAAATAACTTTGTTGTTGCTCAATGTCCGAATTGAGAAAGAAAGACTCCATGTATAACATAGCACCCCTTTCCAAAAATGTTGATACAACGACAGTGAGTTTCTTGGTGTAAACGCGCAGACAGAGTCGATGTAAACAATGCTAATATTTATTTTATTCATTTCTTACCGAAAGATTGTGAGACAGACTTACAACACGAACTTCATAAACTACCTGTAAGAAAAAAAGTTCCGCCCTCATGCAATTTCTTTTCTGCATATATCGAGGTGAGGTGACTTTAGTTTAGCGTCCCGTTCAGCAGCGAGGCTATATGAGACGTGGACCTATTGATTAACGTGGAATCCGAACCACATGAGCTCCCGCCGGGAATTGAACCCGGGTCTCCCATCTGCATATATCGAATTGGTATAGAATTGTTAAGAACGAACACACAGGACCATCATTTAGGGGGGCAGGAGGGGGCAAATACCCCCCCAAGAGTTTGAGTAATACATATAATTTAATCGATTGCAGGGGCGGATCCAGGGGAAAGATCGGGGCGACTAGACTGCTGGAAGCTCGTGCTCACTAATTTCATTGGGGGTGGAGGCGCGGTGGCTCAGTGGTAGAGCGTTCACCTCCGGTGTTGAGGTCCCTGGTTCGATCCCAACTCGCGCCGTGTGGACTTTGTGGTGGACAAACACCGTGCTCATGGGTTTCTCGGGGTTCTCCCGGTTCCTCCCACTTTCTTCATTCCACCATTTCATTCATTTTTCATAAACAGCGTCTCCTTTAGCCTAACCGGCAGAATCGTGGGACGTAAAACTTAAAGATTTCATTTCATTTCATTTTCATTTTCATTTCATTGGAGTACACGTTTATTGGGTTTAGGTTCATTACACTCAATAAAGCTCGGGCTTACTAATCTGAATTACAGTAAGGGTCACTACCATTAATGACCTCGTGTTCAATAACGTCAGTGGGGCTTGCAATGAATTTATTACTTTCAGTGGTCACTATTCTCGTTAAGGCTTGCTCTTACTCAAGCTCAGGCTCATATCCTTCAATGAGGCTCGCGTTTACTCGGTCTCGGTCTCACATCCTTCAGTGAGGCTCACTCTCACTAAGCTCCTTGGAGATCGCGCACCCTAATCTATTTCGAGCGAGCACGCGATTATGTAGGTTCGGGGTTACTGATCTTAATTAGACTCTTGCTCACTCGCGCGTGCTGTCTCCCGTCAACTGGGCTCGAGCTCACTCATCAATGGGGCTCAAACTAACTGACACCAGTGTGTATTAATGTGGGCTCGGGTTCCATATTTTCAGTGGGGTTCGCGCTATTGAGGCTTGCGCTTTCTTGGTCTAGGACTCACATTCTTTAATGAGGTTAGAACTTACTAGGCTCCTTGGAACTCCCGCTGTCTAGTCTCCTTTGGTCACGCACTTGCTTGGATTCGGGCACACTAATCTGGATTGGACTCGTGCTCACTTGTGTTGGCTCACTTCCGCCAGCTGGGCTCTTTCTCACTACCATCAATATAACTCGAGCTCACTGATACCAGCGCGGTTTTCACTAATGTGGTTCATTACATTTGGTGTGATCATGCTCATTATTCTCGTAGAATCTCGTGTTTATTTGGCCCCGGGCTCATATCTTTCAATGAGGCTTGCACTAACTAGATTCCTTGGAGCTCGTGCTCTCTGATCTCTTTCGGGCAAGCGCTTACTTGGGCTCAGACTTCAACACTCAGTGGGACTCGAGCTCACTGGCGTTGGTAGGGCTTGCACTCATTTTTGCTTCAGCTCACATCCTTCATTCAGGCTCGTGCTAAGTCAGGTTCTGGCTCAGATCCTTTAATGAGACTTACAGTTATTAGCCTCCTGGCACTCGCGCTTACGAATCTTATTCGGGGACATTTTCCGTGAACTAAACCCAAAATATAGTAGAAACACATGTAAAAACAAGAACATTTATTTGAGCAATCTCAACCTAAAAAAATAAAGCCCAAACAATGAAGAAACACAGTGCAAGGAAAAACAATTAACGATCCGGGTTCTGTGACTTCTGAGGGCTGCAATTAGAATTATCACTAACATTTCCTATCAATATCCATAAAACAATAACAATGAGTGGATGATAACATTAATAAAATTTATTATAATATAGCAATTTACCCTGCGTATTTGTAGTGTTAGAATCAGGGGCGGATCCAGAGGGGGGCGATCGGGGCGATCGCCCCCCCCCAAAGAGGAAACTTTCTTATTTTATATATAAATAAACCCATCCATAACAAGTTTGGAGTTCTTAAAAGTAGCAGTATTACCGCCGACCGCCCCCCCCCAGAAGTCCGCCCTGGATCCGCCCCTGGTTAGAATTAGTAATATTTTTGTCTCTATGTAGTTTCAACAATCAAATGAAGTTAGAATATGCTCGGAATATACAAAAAGTATATGCTAAAAGCAGAAGACGCGATTTCCTCTCTTCCGCGTGACGTCACACTTCCAGCGACCAATGCCAGTTCGAATCGCATATTTAGCAGCCCCTGCTTTATACCAATACATAGTTAAAATACAAAGATGTAACACCAATTTTTTCAAGAATTCCATTCCCATCCGGGAATGGGTGGGATCATGAGAAGGCAATGCCTTCCAAGCATATCTGAAGTATCTCGTAATTGTCAGTAAGAATTTTAATTTTGGAGTTGATTGTTTGCAATCAGCAAAGCTTTAGGCAGTATATTTGACATTTTTGCCAAGTAACAAATAACGTACATGTTCTGCTGTAACCGGTCACGAAAATAGTTTTGTAAGCCAACGTACTGTCTGATAATAGTTACGAGTACAGTGCTGCCACCTGTTGCTCTTATATTCTAGGTCAGCAGAGGTTACCGAGTTCTCTTCTGCTCATATGAAAACCATAACAAATGGCGTTCACCACACAAAGAATGAAGAATTGTGGGTAATGCAAAGTCGATCCGTTCCCGCCACACAACCGTACGTAGGGAAAACCGCCACGATCAGTGTATGGTCCGAAGGCCACATCCGTTGCAGTACCGCGTTTGCGGTTACCCCGACAAAACCGTCATCCGTCCTCCAGTGGTGGTAGTTACTCAATCGACTCGATGTCACGCCTCGTTCCCGCTCGAAATCCGAGTAGCGATCGGCCCGACGATGTGTGGCGGACAATTGCTCATGGGGTTCCTGCTTTAAAAAAATCGGCAACCTTACCAAATGCTTCAACAGGCTTTCAAGAAGGATACTACGTGTCACACATAAGTTTTTGAGTGTTTTGGGAGCTTTGTACGTTGTGAAATGAATGTTAAGATCATGCTCGTTCTGGGCATCCTTCATTGTCTCGAAACGACGAAAATATTGAAATAATTCACCCCAAAAATCAACAAGAATTGTCGTTTCACGATCGACAAAGTTAGAGAACAGACAAGTGTGAGTTGGAGCTCATGCCAGCGGATTTTGTATGAGGATTTACAAATGAGACGTGTTGCTGCTAAGTTTGTTCTTCGGCTGCTCACACACGGCCTTGTCTGTGAACCGCAATTTTGGCTCCCAGGGGTAGGCAAACATTCCCTATTTTCCTTATTTTTCGCCCGACCTAGCCCCGTGCGACTATTTTCTGTTTCCGAGAATGAAAAAAAAAAAAAAAAAAACTACAAAGGAAATGTTTCTATTATGTGCAGGCTGTAAAAAAGAGCTTCACAGAGGGCACTAGACGATATCGAAGTTGAAGAGTTTCAGAGGTGCTTCAAACAGTGGGAAAGAGGACTGCAGAAGTGCACAATTTCTAATGGAGAGTACTTTGAAGGCGATTGAAAGAATTTTATAAAAACTTAATAAATTAATTTTCTAAAGCAAAAAATCCGGTTTCTTTTGCCCCCCTCGTAGTTTCCAATGAAATTTACTCATCATTTCGCAGTTAAAACAAATCAACAATTAATTACATATTTTGAAACAAAATTTTCAATTGAAGGGGTAATTTGGATAAGGGCGTATCGACCTATTTCCGGTAAAATGAGATATACATATTTTTTGCAAGTTTGAGCATGTCAGCATGTGTCTAGGTGGTGTTAAGGTAATATCTCTGCTCCGTAGGGAACGCCTGTCTCCAAAAATATTGTGTGAATACGTTGATTAATTGGATAACGGCTTTTATTTTTCTGCTCAACGTTTGTTTGTAGATATCACAATGAATCTCACAAATCCTGTCTTCACCAGTTTCATCCTCTGTGTATGTTCCTTTTTCTTTATTATTATGATGATGAAAGTTTGTATAGTATATTTAAGGGCACAGATAACTTGGTTTCAGGTGTCAACATAGGTGGCCGCATAGTGAGTGCATCTGCACCCACAATAACTCTGGTCTTCATTTTTCCTACAACAACTTATTCTGTTTTGAATACTTATTCTTTTCTGTTTAGCTCATGTTGCTTTTTCTTGAAAAGACGACTTCTATGAACAGAAAATTTGCAAGATATCACTAAAGAATTTATGGCCATAGTTCCATTCAACAGAAGAATGTCGTTATAAAACCTTTTTTCACTTGTATTTGCAAAACAGATCTGATGCGACATGGAATAGTCATAGAGGTCGTGAATTGTAGAGCATGTCTATCTCAGGAGTGCCCTCAGAAAATGTGCGAACTATACTTCGACCCCTCCCCTGTCATCCTCTGACGGATGAAACCCTCCTTCTACTTAGGGAAAAGAAGTGAATGACCTCAGCTGTGTTGCCAACTTGTCATTCAGTCGTTTGGTCTTGACGAGTGAAGATCGTAGGCTATTTAGAATGGGTAACAAGACAGAGCAAAGCGAAATCCGTGAAATAATTATTGTGGCAACGCTTCCGCATCAAACAATTGAAAGATCTTTCGAGGGAGGTACAGGAAAGCACACATCGACAGTAGCGCTCGAAGGGGCACAGTTGAAATAAAAAGGCTCTAGCAAGCGGAATAATACAGCATTCCGTGTGCAGTGCATCACTCAGTTATATTAGAGTGGATGGAGGTGGAAATATGCGCCATATACGTCTCCAAAACGGACCACAGATGCTCAACTTCATTTTGATGTTTCTCAAATCACACCGCAACAGCTCCAGTTGTGTTGAATGAGCATACAATTGTCCTGAAAATAGTGCCACTACCCAGAAACATCTGTCCATAAAATGCACACGATCCCCTACAATGGCGACAAAATCACGGGTAGTGAAGCGAGTGGTAAGCACCAACGATCCACTGAAAACCAAGATATTACCAGCATGTTTCATGATTGGGCGGAGATATTGCGGATCATACTCTTCTTTGGGCGTTCGCCACAAATATACACTGCCCATGGTCTGAAATAAGGTGAATAATAACCCATCCAACCACATCATACGTTTTTAGCCATCAGACCATCATATTGCATGTTCGCAGCACCACTGGCATCATGATGAAGATTATTGTCCCTACCAGTGGCTTTAACAGGCAACCCAACCCCATGCGTCAGTGTCATTTAACTCTAGAGGGACCGTGTAGATACAGGAAATTGGAGGTGTTACTTGAATTCTCCAGTCATTTGTACCGCAGTCGTACTGATTGACAATCTACTTTAATGCTCGTCGGGCCTTGTTGCTGAGGGTTTTCTTCTCTCAGCAATCTTATATCACTCTTTCTCTCAGCCGATGTGGTTTTCCCGTGAATTTTGTAGCATCACCTTCACGCTGTTCGTTGCGACACACTCATCACATTTGCCACTTTTGTCACGCTCGCATCACATAATCGAGCGCTAACAATTTGCCCTCTTTGGAAATCCGAGGACTCGCCCATTTTACACTATCACCGTCTGCTTAGTTCACTGTACGATGCCGTTCTACTGCCCTCACGTAGTACAGAGTATGCACGAATACACCACCATAACAGCCCGGCGCTGTTGTTGCCGAACCAAACATCTGACGCTTTTAACTCCAGGTGTTTCCATTAAATTGATAAGAATCTGTACCTTGAAGCATAGCAGCAGCTCTCTCTGCGCAGCTGACCCCTTTTCTGCACGAGGAATGGTATAATATTTCTCTGGAATATATTCCTGACTTATATTCCTTCAGTTCACGACGAATCAGAGCTGTTCAGCAGGATACCTAAAGATCTATGCCGTATTAATCAGGCAAGTTACATTTTCTTTAGGTGTTTTCATTATTTTTATAATCCTTCGTACACAGTAATGTGGACTTACCAGGTAGAAACTAAACACGGAATTTTATCGAAATTTTTATTTATTTCAAGCGTGGATTTCTTAGTTTTGTTTTTTCCAACCGCTTGTTAAATTGTCCAGATAAGCCGGAAAAGAATAGCGTTATGTCTACGTCAGGTACGAATTTTGTTGGTTGCCTCAATTGTAAAACTGTGTATGTAACAAAAGTGTAACACAGTTAGGAATGGGCACGAGCGAGTTTCCTTTGAAACTTCGACTCGACCCGAAACAGACATCTTTGAGCTCGACTCGAAAAATTACCTTCAACTCGACTCGAGCCAAATCCTGTGTGTAGTTTCATGTACTCTCTTCAAGTATCCTATTATTATTATTATTATTATTATTATAAGAACACCATGTGAAAACACGAAAGATAGTTTGTATCTGAAGACTAAGAACTGATGACTTCCAACCTCGGTAGTCGCGTCAAGGCTAGGAGGCAAGGACATCATTCACGACGTTCTCGGTTTATATTCCGGAGCATCAGATGCGTCACGAGACGGGATCAGGGGGATTGAAGCCTCCCTCAAGGTTAATTAACACCCTTGGAAATATGAGTTGTGATAACCTGTCTTTCGTAATTTAATTAAAACATGAATTTGCAATAGAATGTAGAATAAAACATGCTTTCATGATCACATCATATAGCCAAAAGGAGCCATTCCTGTATGTAGTTTTAAGTATTCTGGGACAAGGAGAATGGAAGGGACGAGCACAATATGAAGTATTAAGGATCACACGCAAACTCAATGTCTACGCGCGAGAAGATAGGTACAAAACGGAATTGAATTTAATTTAATTACAGAAACAGACATCTTGGGTTCTGCCAATGGAAAGAGATTGGAGAAGTTGCAACACCCTCTTGCAATCTACGATGCCCGAGCAGAAGGAAAAGTTCATCTTTACCCCTTTGTTGAATGCCGTCCTGGAAAGAAAAAAAAATCATGAAAGCAAACACCACAATAAAGTTTATAAATAGAAAGAGATCCGATACATTTAGAACCACTATTTTGCAACAAAATTTAGAAATCTGAAGTGAAGTCACTTCTGCTATCCTTTTGTGTTATAAACCAGCATTATATATATATATATATATATATTATTCAAAATATTCTCAGTCTTAGCATTGAAAAGGACTATAAACGTCCGACCTGTACGATTCAAGATGCCGACAATACAGACTACTAAAAGAGAAAGAAAAATGAAAAAAAGAGGTTATCTGACTTATGATAGATATGCCTGATTACTTTTAGTGTGGATATGTGTGTGCAGAAAAGAAGACCAGATGAACGTGATATATCAACTCTGTGGGTGAACAATCGTTTGCCCTCTTGGCTTAGAAAGGAAATATTTGTTTCTTTCTCTTTTTCAACTACAGGCTCTGAAACGTTTTTTTTTTTTTTTTTTTTAAGTTTTTCTCTATATAATGCCATTAATTTCAATGATACAAATAATAATAATATTAAAAAACATGTGTAAACATATCTGAATACTGAAAATTATATTTATTTACTGGTTAATTGCTGACCTCGGCCGTCGAGAAGTCTTCAGGAGGCAAGGACATCGTTCACAAGGTTTTGGGTTTGAGTACCAGAGGAATATTCGCGCTGGAGCCAAAAATTGTTGAATTTATAAGGCGCCGGTCAAACAGCTTCAAAAATGCTCGGCCTGGTTTAGGGTTATCAACGGCTAAGAAGCTCGGCTCACAACTGATTCACGATTTACTATCGAGACGAACCGAAAAGTGAGCAGAGCCAGCAGCTCACCCAACCGAGCCGGTTCGAGTCATCGGCTAAGTTGAGCCAAGTCGAACCAAGCCATTGGACTCGTTTCAACCGAGCCGGCTCAAGCCATCAGCTCAATTGAGCCGAGCCGATGGCTCATCCCAACCGAGCTGGTTCGAGCTGTTCGCATAGTTGAACCAGAGCCCAGCCGATTGATATCACTAACCGGATTATGCTTCTGCTTGGGCTCAAATATTCGATCGTGCAGGTCTCAGCCTTGATGGTAAGAACTACAGTATATACTTATATTGGTAGTCATGACATTTGAGGCTGTCTCGTTATAAAAATCTATTGCTGTCTCGTTGTCGAGACGAGACGAGATGCGAGCAGTGTCCCCTCTCGCGAGCAACACCAAAAGTATTCCACATTACTGCTTACATTTCTAATGCTTACATTTCTAATAGTTTTCGCTTTGCAGTCTAATCACGCCATGATTTCAAAATAAGTTAAAACGAGCTGAATGAGCGAGCCATTTATCAAACTCGACTAGACTCGAAACTCGACCCCAAAAACAGTGACTCGGCTCGGAACTCGACTCGAGAAAATTACCTTTGACTCGACTCATGCCCATACCTAAACACAGTGTAAGAACTTCCTAGTTACTTATGCTGAAGAGCATATTCACCCTCAAATTAACATTTTTCTGCACATGTCTAGATTTTGGATTTGTGATACCACAGGCAGTACTTTTCCACGTTTCAGTATTATTATCTCTTTCGTGGTATATAAACTGAGGACTTTCTATCTTCATTCAATTCAGTTTCTAGTACAGTTTCAGGTAACTGGCAGACCAACCCCTTAACCTTTCAGACAAACAGCCGAGTCCGCAACTCTAACTCTGAACTCAATCTATCCTATGAGAAGTAATTCTCTCAATTACCATCTATCCTCATTCTAAGTCACACTGGATAAGCAGTGAATCCTGGACTGATTCATCGATCAACAGCAGGTTCGTGAGAGAGAAATATGTTCTTTGCATACACTACATTAAATACACTATATTTCCTAAATATTTAATGAAATAGTATTAAACTCATAAAACATACTTCTGTGTCAAGCAATTCATTTCTGTGAAAGACCAAGATTATCAATACAAGACCGATCAAGTACGTGTGTGTCTATGACCCTAAATATAGTATTTAAGTTCTACCTTCATCCCTATAACACTGTCATTAAGACAGTGTCACTGTCGTCAGTACACATGAATGTTTGTTAGAAATTCACTGATCATATGCGTTCAGCAGTAATTGGGTACAGATATTATACCTGTTGACAAGTAAGGTTTATTCAGGCCATTTCCAGAGATTAAGCTGGTTTCTTTTTACAAAGGAAGAAATGATAAAAGGATTCACTGCCTTTTGCGAATTACTTACATAATCAGGTTATTCAATATTTTGGTACGCATTTTATAGATTTCTTTTAACAGCCTTTGATACATCCGCTCTTTTTGACGGATAATGTCTCCACAAAAAACTTACCTTTTTTAAATTCAGAAATTTTCTTCTTTCGTTTGTAATAAAGAAACAAACTTGAATGGTGTAATTTATCAGAAGGTTTACACTTTGCAATCATAGTCTAATAAAAGGACAACTTGGGCTTAAATTTTATTTAATATTACAAAATTGTTCAAAACTAGTAATGAAACAATCAAAAAAACGTACACTTTTTTTTAAACTTTTTCGTTAATACTTCTTATTGCACGTACGTGCTTTGCATCAAAACTTTTTTTTTTTTTTTTTAATATTACAATGTTTAAAATTGCTTAATGCATAGATGAACACTCGTTTTGTAACTAAACATTAAAATTCTGTTGGTTTCTTACATTTTAAAAAAGACAATGACAGCTTCACAATAAAACAAGATTATGTTTCTTTTCAGTTATACGTATTTGTATATATCCAGAAAAAAATTACATGACCGTTATTGGAAAAAAAATGTGGTTACTATGTTTGGAGAAAATTACATATATAGAAGATACAGAAATAGATATCAGAATTATCAAGAAACAGAACTTTTGGAAAAATACTTGAAAGAAAATGGTTAAGGGTAGCCGTAGTTTTTATTATTATTATTATTATTTAATGGCTGGTAAACTTAATAACGGTTTACTATTCTGAGTTAAAACTAAAAACGCGGTAAAAGAGAATATATTTCTATTATACTTGGAATATAGTAATAAGGAAAACGCATTTCTACTTACATTTCTAAGGTGCTCTATACTGATATAATAGGCTTTATGCATCCAATATAAAAAGTTTTTTTTTTTTTATTACACAAAAAGCTTGTAATTTACACACGTGAAATAAAAACGACAAGTATATTCTTCATAAACTATATTTTCGAATATTTACAATGAAATTTTGCAGTTTCTTTAAGTTTCCTTAGAAATCTCTTTTTATACAATTTTCATATCTTGAAGTTATTACAAAGAAAGAAAAAAATGCTAATCTAACAAAAAAAAAAAAAAAAAACTAATATAGTTTAGAACTATGGAAAGTAATGCTACCCCTAATCACATTTCTTTACAAGTAAATTAACACAATGAATAACAACAAAGCTATTATCTTTGCATAGTATATTAACAAAGAAAAAATTCTGCTTTACAAAAGTTAAAGAAACGAATTTTACTATTTTATAAAATAATCGAATTCCGTTTCATTTATTTTAACACAGTACTCGTATAATATTTTATCACACATAAAATAGATGAAACGGTTTAAATCACATGTTACACTGAAATAATAATTCGGTCTAATAATTTCTGACGGAACTAAGTTAGAGGCGGGAATTCGTCTTGCATTCTTGTAAACACACGGCAAATTGGGCATACACTTTCCGTCTTGAGCCATTTTCTAATGCACTGTAAAATAGTAAAAGGAACATTCGTGATTTAACATAAATATGCATAATTTACATCAAATATTGCTTATTCAATACACGTAAATACTAATATATATATATATATATATATATATATATATATATATATATATATATATATATATATATATACCTAGAATTATTTGGTAAGTACAATCTTAAATTTAGTGAATAATAATAATAATATGGAGGATGGAGGTGAACTAAAAGAAAGCTGCCTTTTAATGAATTATTATTCTATTTTTAATAATAGTTGTTCTCGTTGAATAGAAAGTTCTGACTGAATATCTAGACACCAACTTTCAACAGGAAGACATTCAAACCAATTTATGGCGATAAATCACAATTTGCGTTAGAAATAATCTTTCAATAAATAATAATATTACATACAGTGGACCTTAGGATCACAAACTTAGCTCGTTTCATAACGCTTTTCGCAAACTCAAATTACTTTTCCCAAATTAACCCGTTCTAGCTATAGATAAATGATGCATATGTATTTCTAACATTTTTAAGTATTTTTCTGTGATAAAAAATAAATACAGAATGAGAACAAAATTATCCTTAATTACAGACAAATAAGCAACACTAAATTATATAAAACATTACTGTACTTTGCTCTTACGTTAGTTGTTAATTGCTGGCACAGGTGATTAGCGGAGGAGAAAGCTACTGCTTAGAAGGGGAATCTTTCTCCATAAAAATGGTGAGCAACTCTGGCTTACTTTTTTTTCTCTTTCTATTTTTTGCGTCTATTTAGGTCGTTCCTTTTCAGATATGTGTTCAAGAAATCGATCTAAAGAAATGTAAAATGCCCGAAAACACTAACTAAGCGCGTAGGATTGTGGGTACATACGTATGTGCGCGATCGAATCCCAAAACATTATTCCCGAGCTGGGGAAAAAGCTATTGACAAAACTAGTTCGTAAACGGACTTGATCGTGAAAAACCCGGGATCAACTGTGCTAATTTTCTCGTAATTATTGGCCTAATAGTTTTGATTTTTATACAGCTGAAGAATAAAACATAGCTAAAACATAGGTTACAGATTCGTTAACATATTGATTGCAATTGTAAAATATAGAAATACAGTGTAATATGTGGTGGTAAATGGAACGTAAAAAATGGATTCCATCTTTGAAGAATAAATCGGAACATTCCATTTGTTTTTAATTGCTCCCATCATCTGGAATTTTGTTGTATTTTTTTTTTTTTTTTTTTTTTAATTGTACACCCGCATTAATATACTGTACGTTGTGTATAATGAGCACCCTGTTTGAGAGACTACTATATCTTAGGAACCAGTAAATCGAGTGAGAAACTTGGCACGGTAGTCTAGGTGAGATAAAGAATTTTAAAAACTTTAACTTGGAAGGAGCACTTTTTTGACCCACAGAACAACTTTAGAATCGCTTGACGTGAAGTCGCGAAAAGTAATGCTGGTAAAATTTAATCCAACTGTTAATCTACCTTTGAATTCAAAACCAATACATTTTGTTGACTGTCACTACAGAAAGGTGCATGTGTATTTATACTATACATATATATCTATATCTATATGTATGGGTATATCTATGCCTTCCTCGAATGCTTGAGATCTTCGATGATTGTTATTTTTAATGTGCTTCACATTTAAGAATTTTTTTCTAATTGTAAAGAATGCAGCTTACACAAAATCTTATCGACTATGTTTAAAGTTTATACAAAACTATTTCTGTTAACTGTCGTTACTTTTAGTTTATGTGATATAATGACAGAAATGGAAAATATTGTTTTTATATGAAAACCAAAATGATCAGTTTCTGTTTCAGTTTAAGCTACTCACTCAAATTACAAATATCTGAAATCTCGTATCTTTGCAATTTACTGCAATTTAAGTCCATCATATATTCGAACACTATTATATAATGTATTACAGTACACTATCCGGCGTGAGGTCAGGTCAGAATAATAATAATAATAATAATAATAATAATAATAATAATAATAATAATAATAATAATAATCTGGAGTTCCGGAATTACTCACTTCCTGTCCACTTCGTTAAAAGTAAAGTAGATTATTTAAAAAAAATCCTCGTTATATTGCTTAAAAAAATAACCTAAGCTGGACAGTCGAAAGTCTACTTTAATTTATTTTGGCACTTTCAACTTAAATTATTATCTAATCGTGGATCTGAGCGCAATAGTGGTCTAACCAACAATAATTTAAAAATAAGATACACAGGCTTCAAGTTTCTCCACTCTCTTTTGAAAATTATGTTACAGAGTTTATATTTAACAGATGGTACAACGAAATTCTCAACTAGTATGCTGCACTGTAGCTTTGTACTAGACGTTGAGGTGAGCGGTCTCGGGTTCGTAGAATTGGCATTTATTTTGTAATATACATTTTTTATTTATTTATGTTGAGGAATTAGTAATGTTGATGTTGATTAGATGGGGTTGCACCCAAGTCCACAATTATGTTTGATGTCTGAGAAACAAACTTATACTACCCATAAATAGCAAAACATTTCATGCAACACTGAAAAACTTAATTTAAAAACAACGAAATATTTCATGCATGTGAGGTTAAGAAAAGAAAGAAGAAGATATATTACGAACAATAACTCAAATGTTCTTCAACATTTCAAAATTAACATAGGAAAATCCTATAACCTTCACACTTACAACAAATATTTCAATCAGTGTAGGGTTAAACAAAATATTAAACGATCAATCTGGCAATCTTGTGCCAACGTGATACTCACTAGCTTTGGGGTATTCAAATTTTACTTAATTTGTTTCATACTTCAATTAGTTTAAAGTCTTAATTTGCATTCTGAGACACGACCCTGGATGAAACTCTCCCAGGAACTAACAGGAGTAATATTCTAACAATTACTTTATGGTGCCAAAGAAAACCCTAACAAATTTCAATCACGGTTATTATCACAAACAAGACATGAAAACACTCGATGTCTATGCGCCAGAACCCATGAAAAGACATTAGGTATTACATTCGTACTAGAATTGCTTGCTTACAACCTTGACAGAGCGCCTACAATAACACAGTCGTTCGGCCAAGTGTTATAAGCAAGCAGTTATAGTACGAACTAGCTCATATTATATATATATATATATATATATATATATATATATATATATATATATATATATATATATATCTTTCATTACAAGCTACTTCCACAACATAAATTAAACTAAAAGGTGAAAATTTCAATTGATCCCACATTATTTACTAAAAGACAGGACATTCAGGTATAGGAGTTTTCAATCGCACTCATGATCACAACAGCCATTAGAGTTCATGTGAGCTTCCTTTCTTAATTCTCATCGTATTTTAGTTACTTTTGTCTCTTGTCCTGAAGGAATTAAGAAATGCCGCGTATTACATGCTTCCTTTTCAACTCAATGCAACATCACTTTGTTTCGCAGTGATAATTTGTGTTTAAAAGGTTTATTAAGCCTTAATTATGGTAACAGACATTTAATTGCAATAGCTGAACTTCAGTATCTAGATGTGTTGCCTTATGGCACAAGATCACATCGAAGGTTGAGAGACATGCGACAGATTTCTACGGTGCAATTTCAGAACTCACCACATAACACGAATTTTACATTTTCAAGTAAGGTTTCTTTCACCGTAAACGACAGGTATTGTTAAATTACGATATTTTAAGCTACATTCAATCAACTACTCATTATATATTTCTTGTAATATTACACAACTTACTCCTCAGATATAATTATACTGAAAACTATCGATCTATAGTAATACCTATATCTAAGTGTATTGAAATAGAAACAGCCATTCAATAATTGTATAATATATTAGTCAATGTGGACTTCTAAGCATAGTTACTTCTGCAGCTCTAGCCACGAAAAACAAAAATTTACGTAATTATGTATTTACTTTAGACTATCCTATGTTTCTATTATATTTGTAAAAAGTAAATAGCACTGAACGTTTACTGGCAAGTTAAACATTAAATACAATATTAAATATATGTAAGTACGTGGAGGGACTGAACTTCGAACACATTATATACAACAAATAACGTGAACAGTTCGCTCTTCGCACTTATTTCGAACAAATATGTATCTAAGTTTAAATAAATATTATTACACATTTTTGGCAGTAATATGTTTTACTACATTCCTTTTATATTACTACTAAGTCTAACTCTAGTAAACTGTTAGACTCACTACTGGAATATACATGAAATTAATATGTACATTCCCTTTTGATTGAGAAATATCAGGATTCTATTTGATCAAGTTCGCTCTTATTGAATCAAAACTTCAATACTTTGTTTTACGCACGTTCCGTGTGATAGGACATTTTCACCTTGGAACTTCTCCCGAAAATACAGCCTAATTTATTTACTTCACTTTCACACGTGCCTAATATAATGAACCTAATGTACGGTAGGGATTTTTAAAATTAGAAAAACTATAGACATTAATACTTTTATAAAAAACGTTAAAATTTGGCGCACATATCACACAGGAATCCACGAAACGTTTACACTGGAAGGAAAATATCTACTGCATAATCACGCACATGAGTAACGAACATGCAGCTACTTACAGTACAATGCATATCATACTATTAAAATAAATACATACTTCCGTATGAAAGGTATGTTTGCAGGTTAAAGTTGTTTTTTCTCCAATCATTTTTTGAAGACAAATACAACACTCTGATTCATCTTCTTCTTTTGACCAAGAGGTGCAATTTGTTGTATCACGATTTCCTCCCCATGCGACACCGAATTTTTCTAGTCCCATGGAACCTACAACACAGAAACACAAAAAGCTATTCAGATGGGCACTTCTTCACTCGTGAACCCCATCGAGTTTGTTTTAGTACATATCCGTACTAAGCAACATGGGGAGGTTAACTAACTATGAACCCCTTGATCAAAGTTTTAATTCTAGCAGGCACTACAGTTAATATTTATTCTACGACGCTACCTTTAAGAAGCTGCTCCATTTACAGATTGTAAATATGGAAAGTTAAATAAAATTTAACACACTCGAACATTAGTTTCATAAGCTCTGTAATGAAGACTTGAGTTGTTACTGTATCAATGATTCAAGTCAAAGGACTTAGTAACGTTTGTTATTGGTCATTAAACAAACATTTTTACAAATGTGAGCAAACTTCACTCTACAAAAGAAAGGAACATGATGGGGTTCATCGTTTCCTAGTCAGATATTATTTATTTTGATACTTGTCTCAGTTTGATGGATCTTTATGGCACTTGATCTACAAAACATCTGACACTTTTAAATATTTAAAAATCAGAAAATAATTAAGTTACAAACAATGATACATGAACTGACAAAAGTTGATGCCTTTTGTTACAAGCCACGAGCTTGTTCATAGACGCCATGCAATTTCGTACCTGAAGAAAACTGTGACTCCAGAAGAGAGTTCTCAAAATGTACGTTGGTTTATTGAAAAACATTCGATGACGCACTACGAGGAACTTTAGAATTTATTACAAAAATACCCTTCTTCAAGAAACAGTGTCATGAAAGTATAAAGAGGTTGTTTTCATTCTATAGTAACGATTTCGAGATGCATCTACTTCAAGAAATTCATAAACGCCGCCACGGTTCTATCTGGTGGCTCTGTATTTTGGCTATCGCCCGACATCAATGTTTCTATTGAAGGAGGCTGCTATGCAGTGTAGACACGTTCAATCACAACAATTCATCTTCACACTTTCCACAGACGGTCAATAGTGTGAGGTCTCTGCGGAATACCGAAGGCGCAATGGTGAGGCATCTGCAGATTTCACTGGAATGTGGGTGAAGAAAATGGCAAGAATACTAGTTTCTTCTGTCATCTGTTGATGGAAGAGGGAGAGGTATGGCATTCTCTTCATATAGTCATATCAGATTTGTCTCCTCCTCCTTTCCATACAGACGAGGCAAGTCACGATCTGAATTTTGTGTCAGTCTGTTAGTCTGATAATAATTGGAATTCACCTTGAGATTGTTAGTAATATAGTGATCTTTAACTTTCCACTCTAACAAAAACCAGCAACAACCAAGAGTCCTTTACCGAAATTTCCTTATACTCACGACACCATCTTACGAATTTTTAACGTCACGCTCTCTGTAGAAGATTGCACGCGGAATGTTAGTTATTTAGCTATCATATGTTTCGTCCAGTGTGACAATATATTTCCACCTGTCGGCCGCTAGATTGTGTTCGTAGAGCAGTTGACAATCAGTGCGATATTCTGCGACGTATTATAGCGAGAGTTCTTGAACACGCTCCTTTTGAAGCTTTCCCATCTGAAATCTAGATGAATTATAGTATGAATTGTTTTAGGTGATGTTCCTCTCTGCGTACCTTGGTTTATGCCTTTGACAAAAGCATGCACTTTCCACGGTCTGGAGCAGGACTGGATCTTTTTTGTTTCTGCCATGCAGGAACTGCCCAACTTTTCGACTTTCCTGTCTCTTCTTTTTAAACACATGTTTTCTTCGATAAGGTGAATCCACACACCCTGCACATTTTGCTTATGGCACTGTAATTGTATCTGGCAGCGAAACATGTTGTTATGTGGTCTTAGTAGATATCGATCGGAGGTGGCCTTTTTTAACATGAATATTCGCCACACCTGTAATAGATAAACTGAGGTTCAATGCACCTATATGACCAGACAGTCATTCTCTGCGTTTGTGGCATTACTATTGCTTGCGAGAATCGTCACTATGGGTGGAAACAACCTCAGTAACAAGAACAATGACATTGTTGAATTGAGAGTTACACAAGATTCTACGAAAAATGTTATGATTGTATCAAGGTTCAACTTGCAAACCACTGAAATCATCTGATAAGCCCATACAAAAGTAGGTTTTTCAACAGACATGTTAAACAAAGAAAATGATTAAGGAAATATATTTTCTCAGAAGCTTCACGTTTTAGCAACAGTAAATCGCTACAGAAGAGCATCTGGAGATTAAAGAACTTCCATGAACACCGTAAAATGGCAAGGGGCTTCTTGAAAGTGAATATATAGTGTGCTCTTTGTCCCTTTCTCTTTCGCGGAAAAGGCGGTCACTGTAGTCAGTTTTTTAAGACATACTGGAAAATTTTACACTTTCACAACTCGAAGAGCTTCAGCCCTCCCTCATTCTGCAATAGGGCGATGCATAGTTTCACTAGGGAATCAATATCCATGTTGTTTTGAATTATTGCTTTCAAGAAACATGCATCGGACGAAAAGGCTCGATTCTTTACGATCAAAGACTGCCCCATATAATCGCTTTGAGAAAATTTTCTCTCGAGATATATGAGGAAAAACAATTTATTCGACACCAATGAAGGGCATTAATGACCTGAAAGCCGGAGAAAGAAATGGTATAACAACTGTAGATGTGGACATGATTCCCAACTTGGAAAGAAATCAAATATTTTGATATTCTCTGTGCGACGATCAGAATCTAGCATTGCCTTATCACATTTAACCTACTCCACTCCATCACAGAACATTAAACTCTTTATCTATCTATCAATGATGCCACTTTAGATATACCATCACTACTTTTTGAATTAAATATTAAAATGTGTCAGACGTTCTGTAGATTCCAATTACAATAAAATGGTTCTGAATTCGCTCAATAAATTGTAACAATTAAAATTGCAGCTGTAAAATATATGATATAATAAAAATAAGACAAAAATAAAGTAAAATAAACAGAAGTTAAATAAATATGTATAAAATAAGTTATGAACAAAAATTACGTTAATAATGTATATATGAAAAAATTACATTAATTAAATAAAAACTTAATAAATACTAACTGAAAAATCATATAACACCACAACGAATTCACTCCAGAATTTCATTGTTTGGATCAATTCAGACTAAACGACTTCATCTTGGTAACCTCGTACAACCACCTTGCACTATACCAACCTCAAATCAAATATATTTAAAATCACAAAAAAACTCTATGTTCAGAGCAGCTGTGTTTATTTTAGCCTCCCACAACTCTCACAACTGGTACGAGATTCTTACAAGCTTAATTCGGCAGTGTTACTCTTGCTTCATTGTATTTCACCCCATAAGATATATTACTCTTAGTTTTATCATTGTGTAATCCCAAATAACGACATATACAACTAAGATGTACATTCGAACCTTTGTGGCAAATCAGCAGAACTAATGCCGAACTAGAAAGAATGATGTGTCTACACGAAGTGTGTCCAGAGTAAATTAAATCGGTGGAAATCATGTAGACTGGTGCGGACTTTAATTTCAACAGGTTAGCTGTGGTGTAGATAGCAACACAAAATCACTTTTTACATTAATTTCATCACTTTTTTAAAAATTCTTTTGTAAGATACAATATACCGAGGTAAAGTATTCTTCCACATTTCGGATGGACATGTCTTTTAGGAAGACTAACATCTCGTTTCAGCACGAAGATATAAGAGATATAGCCACGCGGAATTCGAACATGCTACCGCCAGAGTTGTGTTTGTGCTTCATCGACTGGTGAAAAGCTTTCGACTGGGTCAATTGGACGAAACTTCTTAAATACTTAAAGAAATCGGAGTCAACTGGAGATATCGACGACTCATTCAAAACCTGTATATAGGACAACGAGTGAAGTTGCGCTTGAATGAAGGAGAAACCAATAGTGTGGAGATTGGAAGAGGAGTGTCGTCCCAATTATTCAACATCTACAGTGAATGTTTAATGAAGGAAGCATTAATCGTAATTGGAGATTTCAAGATTGAAGGGCAGATCATTAACAAGATCAGGTATGCAGATGATACAGTTATTATAGCTAAAGTCAAAAGAGGACTACAGGAGATGACTGACAGAACAGTTGACACTGGAAAACTATACAGAATGAAAATCAACATCGAAAAGTCGAAAGTCATAAAAATATCCCACGGAAACACGCCTTCTTGGATCAGAGTAGAACAAAGAGAACTTGAAGAGGTAGAGAATTTCAAGTATATGGGAAGTATTTTGACGAGAGACGTTTACTGCACCCAAGAGATCAGGTCAAGAATTCCCATAGCCAAAGAAGCATTCAACAAGAAACGATCACTCTTAACTAGCAGGCTCAATATTGGACTTAAGAAGTTGGCAAATGGTATGGAGCATTGGACTGTATGGTTCAGAGGCTTGGACATTACGGAAGTTAGATAAGAAATATTTAGAGATTTTCGAAATATAGTGTTGCGCAGGAAAATGGAGAGAAAGAGCAACAATCGAAGATGTTTTAATACGGATAGAAGAGAACACTTCTATCCAGCATCCTTCGTAGGAAGGCCAATTGGATTGGACACATCTTGCGAAGAAATTGTCTTCTTCACACCGCCATAGAAGGAAAGATGGCAGGCAAGCGCAGAATAGGAAGAAGCAGAACACAGCTGATCGATGATTTGAGAAACAGAAGAAAATATTGGGAGTTAAAGAGGAGGCTGACCTGCCGAAAGGCAAAATACTTAATAATAATAATAATAATAATAATAATAATAATAATAATAATAATAATAATAATAATAATAATAATAATAATAATAATAATAATATCGCCAGAGATCGAACTGGAATCTACGGATAGCGAATCTGATCGAAGATGGAACAGCAAGTAAGGAAAAAGTCAAGTAAAAGCAAAGATGGGGAATAGAACATGGAAGCATGTATCACATCACTGGGAAGGAAGAACAAAATGTCGAAATAAATATGAATCTGGTGACACTGTATTATGGGGAGGTCATTACAAACAGATTGATACCTAATATTCTATTTTAGTAGTGAAAAAGCGGTGGTAGTTCTCGGTGAAAAAGTAATACTTTTTGACTTTGGGTATGACAATGAGACGTAAGAGACGAAACAAAGATTAAAGGACGATGATACATACATAGGAGCAACTTCTGCGCGCTGGAAAGATGTGGAAGCAAATTGTAGCAAAATAGAATCCTCGAGGAGGAAGAAACGTGGAATGCGTAATTGAAATAATTGACTTTAATGTTGAGCAGAAAACACGGGATGGTACTTAGCAGAGTGGATTGATTTATATCAGTTTGATTTAAATCACAATTTTAATAAAGATTTAAATCACTTGATTTTTCAAATAAGAATCGTTGATTTAAATCAAATTCCGAAATAAATTAATTTAAAGTGAAAATAAGTAAAATCCCATTTCTGTTCTGTTATTTCGATTATGGAAGATAATAATCATAATACAATAAGACTCAAATGTATGTACAGCACAGTATGAAAAAGAGTATTATGCAGAGGATGATTAGGGAAAATCCCGTTTTCAACAATCCTCTTTTTTCTCTTCGCAGGGTTTTCAGATCTTTACTATTCCAACGGGAAAATCACCATGGACATTTAGGACAAAAATTCGTGTGTGCTCACGTCTATTTGTTTGTTTCAAGGTAATAGGGGCGTATTTAGAGGGGTCCAATCCCCTCTCTGAAACAAACCAAATAGATTTTAAAACTTTAGGCGAAATTTATGTACTATATACATAGAAGTTCCTCGGGATCGTAATACGGTAAATTTTGAATGCGTTAAAATATCGAATAATACTTTTGATACTTTCAAATATCTAGGATCAATATTAACATACGAAAACGATATTCACGAAGAAATTAAATGTCGACTAAAAGCAGTTAATTCGTGTTATTATTCACTTCAAAATCCCTTGTCCTCGCGAATTCTGTCGAGGCATTTGAAGCTTAAAATATATAAAATGATAATCATGTTTGTTGTTCCGTATGGTTGCGAAACATGGTCGCTTACTATGAGGGGAGAATATAGACTGAAAGTATTTGAGAACAAGATGCAGAGACGAATATTCGGACCCAAGAGGAACGGGAATAGGGAATGGCGGAAACTTCATAACGAGGAACTACATAATTTATACGGTTTATCCAACATTGTGAGGGTCATCAAGTCTAGGAGGCTCAGGTGGGCAGGTCATGTAGCCAGGATGGAAGAAAGTAGGAACGCTTTCAAAATCTTAACTGGAGTACCAGCCGGAAAACGACCATTAGGAAGACCTAGGCGCAGATGGGATGACAATATTCAGATGGATCTCGCAGAAATAGGAATACAAAATAGAAACTGGATCCAGTTGGCTAAGGATAAAAGTCAATGGAGAGCTATTGTGGACGCGGCATTAAACCCCCGGGTTCCATAGGCCATAGAGTTAGTTACTTAATTTTAAGCGAAATTTATGTCCTTTATATGTATTTCCTGCCGCTAGCTAGTTCCCATTTTTAGAAGTATGCCCCTGCCAAATATCAGTAACTTTCGTGAAAAGAAAAGTATCATGTTGATAAACGTTGCTATACTTTTTCCTTAAAACGTTGTTTGGGATTCAAATAGGTTAACGATTGGGGACCCAATACTTTCACTTAAATAGCACAATTGACATTTAATACTAATTCCTAATGTTATTTTTTCAGTTCGCGACTTGTATTATACGAGGAGAAAGATTTGATTTAAATAAAAAAAAATCGATTTAAATAAAAAAAATCAACAAAAATGATTTTTAAAAAATCATGATTTTTTCCACCCTGGTACTTAGTAATTAAATAACGTTAAAAAAAATTTAAAAAAGTAAGAGGGACTGATCGATTTCTACATGCAGAATTTGCTGGTAATGAGGAACATAAGCACACTTTCGAATCTAATGATACTCCAACTTCAGGCCTTGATAAACTCCTGAAAGACACAAAACACAATACTGATAAAATGAAAGTGATCAAAAAAATCTTATTTGCTCATTGAAAGACAGGCATCTAAGACCTTCTTCAATCGAAGGAATTAAAAACCCCGACATGGACACTTTGGACAAAGGTTGGAATAATCCATTACCACCTTCCCGTCGTCTTAAACCAGAAGAAAAGCACACTACTTAAAGATATGTATAGTGTGTAAATACGCACTGGAAGTCCCAAGATTTTTGTTTACTAGTGTAGCTAGCTATCTAAGTGTATTTTACCTGTATAACAATTCTCATTCATCCTATCCCTACTAAATCCCCTTTCTTGTTACTTGCGACTTCACAATGCTGACAGCAGTCAAGAGAAAATTCGATGTTTCATATGGTTTATAAAATAAATCTTTAACAAGATACAAAATGCAAAGATAAGTAATCTGATTGATGTAGAACATGTAGTTTGGTAATAGTACCATTATTAGAAACAAAGGAACAACTGAAATCTTGAGTTCTGTATATATATATATATATATATATATATATATATATATATATATATATATATAGGGTGTTATTAACTATACCGAAAAACTGTAAGAGGTAATTCCTCACATCAAAAAAAGTCAGAAAGTTCCTATGGACCTGTGGGGAAAAGTGCATAGTTTCAGAGCTAGGGCTGTCCAAAATCGCGAAAAAACCAAATTTCAAGAGGCCCTATTTTGAATTCGAGAAATCGTGGAGTGGCGGTCCTTATCAGCGTAAAGGAAGTCACGCATACACAATCCAAAAATACATCTTTCATTAATGTTCAGTGGGTGTGAAGAGTAATCCCTGCAGGGTGAAATTCCCAGACATGCCATCATCAGAATTTTGAGATATGCTCTGACTTTATGATTGGTCAAAGTAGGCAAATGATAGGCCTTGGCAGCCGTGAACACGGAATCCTTTGGCGCGATGTCGGAAGTGTTAAGAATCGTCAAGAGCACGGTCTCTCGTACTCGGAGAAAAGCATGCTGTAATCTTTTCTTTCATGCTTATAAGTGAAGAAAACGTGAAATATACCATGACGAAATACATCGCATCAAACGTTATTCCGAACACGAAAAAACATGGAGCTGTCGGTTCCTAACACTTCCGACTTCCCTCTGAAGCACTGGATGTCGATTGTTGTCAAGACTTACCTCCTGCCTACTTTGGACCCTCCTTGAAATCAAGGTGTATATCTGAAAACGCTATTGAGAGGATATTTGAGAATTACCGGTATATCCTGTACATAATACCCTGCATACCCACTGAAAATTGATGTAATATGCATTTTTGGATTGTGTATGCGAGAGTTTCTTTACGCTGATAAGGACCACCATCCACAGTTTCTGGAATTCGAAATAGGGCCTATTGAAATTTAGCTTTTTCACGAGTTTGGACAGCCCTAGCTCTGAAACTATGCACTTTTCGCTATATGTCCATATGAACTTTTTCTCTTATTTTGATGTGAGGATGGGAAATGATCAAAAATTAATAGAAGGAATAAAGTTGTGGTATAGAATGTTCCGTATGTGTGTTTACATCTGTCGAGTTTTTATCAGCGATATGAAGAACTGAATTTCAAGTTTTAGTTTAAGTAATTAAGATATAAAAGGTTTGTGTATTTTCATGCTCCTGATATATTCATTGTGGACATAACGTTCTTGGCTGTCAATGCAAAATATTCTTAGCTGGTTATCAAAATATTCTTAGCTGGTTATCACTGCAAGGAATATGCAACCTATTTTAACGCTGCTACACAGAAGAGTAAGATGCGTAGTTTTTTTTACTTTATTGGGGTATGTTTAGAAATATGATGACAGCAGATACGTTAACTACTACTACTACTACTACTAATAATAATAATAATAATAATAATAATAATAATAAACTAATGCAGAATCTGTTTACTCGTCCCACTACCAAAGAACAGTGGAATTCAAGTTGGCGTTCACCTGAAAGCAACGCAGCTGATGTGTTGAAACCCTATTAAAAATAGGTGATTAAGAAGAAGAAAATACATTGTTTAGAACACTGAGAAGACATTGTATTATTGAAGACTTAACAGAAGGTACGCTAAAAAAGAGAGAAATATTATGGTTAATGAACGAAATTAACGATGGTACTTCTTACTTTACGACGAAAAGGAAATCGGAAGAAGTAGATACATGGGAACTCCAATTTTCCGCAAAGTCATTGGGAAATCCATGATCGCAGGATACTTTCGATTACAATAAATTTACACATCCAACCCTATAATTTCCTTTAAGGGTTATTCAAGTATATTTTACGATCAATACAGATCTACAAGATCGTAATCTGTTCTCATTTCAAAGTACAGTTTTCTAATACTGCCAGACGAAAATAGTTATGAATGTGTTAACTTCAGAGAAGCCTGACGAATATGGAACTTTCTTCCAAAGAACTGTAGAATGAAGTTACAGAACTAATGTGAAACTATTAGTACTATTTCAATAATATTTTCTTCAATTTTCCTTCCTAAATGCATTTTCAATTACTAACAATAAACGTAAGAGCTTTCGCATGAAATTCAAGACAATAGACAATGTTATGAGCTTCTACTACATAATGAAGTGTGATATCACTACTTCCTACTTTAGCTTTACTTCCTATTTTTTTTTTTTTTTTTTTTTTTTTTTTAACACTTAACTACAGAAGATGTAAATCTATTAATTCAATTACATTCCTATAAACATTTCCGAGTTTTAATCACAACACAATGAAAAAAGAACTAATGTAGCGAAAACTAATTTGAGAGCAGTTCAAGTTATTTTCAACGTAACATAATATAATGGGGATTAATTTCAATTTTATTCGAACAGAATTCATTTAAGACCTTCCGGAACCATATATACGCGATAAGCAATATTATGTCAACAGAAAAAGGAGTTCTACACGTCTGTATATAGGTAGATTCTCAAATATCTTGAACTACTCTAGTATTCGAAGTTCTTCCCAATCTATTTCTATATGTATTTACGAAATCTTATTAAATATTGATTCTTAAACTTATTATGAATACACGTTTCCGATCTACATACATACAGTAATGAACATATTAACTGATATTCTGAAATAGGATGTTACTAAAAAGGAATTAATGCTTCAATGATTCTTACTTTATTTAACGAGAAGTTTCTAAGAATTATACGAAAAATCACTCGATTATTTGAGATTTTTGAACATAACTCACTTAAAAACCATGAGTATGTTTTTCTTTCTCATGCTATCTAGACTAATACATCCTCTAAAAGGCAAATACAAAAGATAACTTACACATAGATTATACTATTTCACGAAGAAATACAACTTAAACTTAACTAAATGTGATTAAATAGTAACATAATGTGTAATTACCTTGTCGTTTATTTCCTCTCTCTTGTAAAACCCGTTCAACAGCTGAAATAATTGCATCTAACGTCTGGCCAGTGAGTGATCCTTGATGTCTTTGTCTCACCACCTGAATGCATTCTCTTAATTCAGTTCTTGTAAAGGAAAAATGTGGAAATAAATGTTAACACACAGAAATTTTACAACATGGTATTAAAGTTGGTTATAATAATTGCAGAATACTTATTTTCAGTATTACTTTCTATTTTACAAACAAAAATTTTCTTTCACTGTGGCAATCTCTCTTTCAAAAATGTGCAAATCCTATTGCGTATAACCTCAGTCTTGAAACGTATTACATACTCAATCAATATATCCCAAAGGTAGAGAAAATAAAGCCATATCTATTCTTTAAAATATTTAAAAATAGACCGTAGGTAAACTATTAGCGTACTAGCTTCGTAATTGGAAATTCGTCGTGGCGGCCATTCAGTTCCTCTAGGCGAAGTCTAGAATGGTACCTTTAAATTGATATAATCTGGTACGATATTATTACTATTCTGATTCATTTTATTATTTTCTAAAGACATTCGAATTCTATATTTCTTTGTCTTCAAATACATTACTGCATTATTTGGTAAAATTAGTGACCTTTCTTTTTTCTTCTTGAATTCTTCGGTAAAACTTAGTGAGCTTTTTTTTTCTATATTTTGTAATTTTAAATACCTTACGACATCATCCGAATGAAGTAGGTATATACATTTCCCTTGAGAATGAGTCAATCCATGTTAGTTTCGTTTTCTTGGATGTAAAGAGAACGATTAACTCTGTGTAGTGAAAACTGTATTTCAATTGGCCAGTTCATGTCGGAATTATTGACAGAACATAGTCGGTGTGTAATAGTATTGTTCCTGATGTCCCTATTCTATTCCCAATAAATAATCAACCCATTTTTGCTGGTGACTAACTAACTTCATATTGATGACACACTGTTTATTTTACATCAGAGGACTTACCACAAAACAGCTGATTGTTTAGGGTTAATGGGAAACACCAACAGAAAGGCTATTTGTCCTCATTACAATACGGTCAATGGTCGTACTTTAAAAATTCCAATTTAGAATAAAACTTCTATAAAGTTCAAATATAAATTCGACAAAAAATAAATTTAAACAATAAAAATTAAACGAGAGCCCACAAAAAACACTAAAAGAATGAATAAAATATATAAAGAAACTAACTCAAAGAATAAACAGTAACAATAACATGCTACGAAAAATTTTAACAAGAAAAACTTCAGTACACGTTACTATTCGAATTTCACGAATAACAGTGAGATTACGGCCACTAACGAACGCTTTAACCTCCAAACTCTGACTAAGGTGTTTTTTTTCTTAAGTTCTAAATGTTCTATGAAGTTCGAATATTCTCTTTGTTCTACAAGGATGTGCGAATTTCAAGGAGATGTAATACAATACAAGGATAACCTTATATTTAAAAATTTAAAATAAAATAATACAAATACTTACTCTGATTTAGTAGGGAATTTCTTTTGAAGCTCAGCAATAAGTTTTTGATGGCTGGATTTTTTGGGCTTTGTTTCAGCACTACAAAGAAAGTCATTAATTGAGTTTTACAGTATTGAATATTGTTCGAAAATCATGGATAACCAGTTTCTTCTTATTATTATTAATAATAATAATAATTTAAAAAAAAAAAACTCCCCTAACAAATAGGCAAAAGACCTCTATCTTTCTCTCTCACGCACATATACAGACAGACAGATAGAGAATGAGAGAAAAAAAGAGAGAGATTTTGCGCGAAATAATCCTACCTAATAGAAATGGGTGAACATATTAGAAGTATCATCTTCGCTCGCAATATTGTGATATTAGAAGTGAATTACTGGATTAGTCTATAAAAATAAATAACTACATACGTAATTAATGATGCACAACGCTTTCTTGAGTTTCAAGTTTAACGAAAAAGAATTATTTGCCTCTTCTTTTTCATAAATAAAATTCAAGTAAGTGTACTTAATATGGAGCATCTTTAGATAAAATGCAGGAAGAAGAGATCAAAATCTGCTTTAAAAGTCTTTATTGTTTTGTTTCTTCGACTACCTCTAATGATGTTCAAGCTCAACTCTCGTATATACTTATTTACTTATTGTTTTCGTAAACAAAACATTTGGTCCCTGCAAGTGAAAGAAAACTTTGAAACATAATCATGAATTAATCTTCCTCTGTTTCAAAAACCGAATTATCTACACTGTTGACTTTGAAGCAAATTGTTCTTTAGAAAACGAACAGTTCACGTATAGTACACAAGAAAAAACTTATATCTGGCAACAATAGAACTGAATATAGTTTCTCATTGAAACAAAAGAAATTCATGGATTACATTAAGACATCTAAAATTTCTACCAAAAAACCTCCAGGCAGTGCAAAATTACAAAATAGATTACTCTTTTTCTCTCTTCTCTACCTTCAATTAGGCCTTTTCAAGTTCTGATCATGAACTGCTTTACTGCAGTATTCAAGTTCGATGAAAAAACACATTGACTGCCACGTTTTATATAATCGACGCTATCATTTTCTTGGGAAATCATTTTCGATATATGCACCCGACAGAAAAAAAAGTTCGTTATTTTAGCTCTAAAATGAAAATTATCAACAGTATGGTTATTAAATTACTTATGATGAATTATTCTTGATAACGGTTCCTTTACGCAAGAGGCAAGAAACGGGATAACTAGTATCAAAAGTAACAACACATAAGATTGTTCGATTGATATCAGACCGATTTTGAAGGGCACTTATTCTACGAGAAACCTCACCACAACCGATGGTGTTCTACTGAATTCTCAGCACTAAAGACTATTATCCAACACCGAAGCAAGTTCCGGCGAAGCATGGGCACGGGAATTCGGACTGTCCTCCTTACAAGCTTACCCAAGATCAGAGAAAGTAAGTGGATGCCAATGTTGATAATGTATTTTCAACTGGCCAAAGTCACAGAATTTCATTGGACTAGCATCAGGGGTTTTCACACGAATGTCTTGAAACGGAATGACGTGAATTCGCCACTCCTGTTCCATTTCCTTATAACAACGCAGAGAATTTCTGATGGTATGACTTGAAACCTTGACTATCTGGATCGTCACCTGGTTGGCGTTCGCATGGTACAACTGTGGAATGTAGTTTCGAAAAATAGGTGTCTTAATGGGTTTCTGGAAATATCTTGCATTCATTTCACGTTTTTATCGATTTTGCATATCAGCAACTTCTCCACATAACTGAATTGTGACACAAACGAAATTTTCCTGGCAATGACGAATAAGTTACAGCGGTCCGTGGCATCGCTGTCACGGTACGTTAGCGCTCGAATGTAACCACTAACAGTGGTATGGATGTATGTTCCATCCATTGTAATAACTGATTGGAATCTGGACCCTGCCAGATGCTTTTCACACTGTTTCCTGCAGTTCGTGTTTCGTTCTACAATGTGACACAGGAGCAGATGATGTACACAAGTCTTACGAACGCACTTCAGTCAAAGCAACTTACGAATGGGTTGTACATGCAGATGCCAAATAGAATCGCTGGCCCATCGCACGTTGGATCAGTGATTGCTGATATGCCAACTGGTAAATCTCCTAGAGCACTGAAGATGTTATTTCCTTTGAAGTCTTCTTTCTGGTGTTTTTCGAGGGAGACTCTTTCGCCACGGGCTCTTAGCTTGTGTTAACGGTTTACAATAACTTTTGCAGTAGTTACTCTGAGTGTGAACCCATTCTTCCGATAATGTATTATTTTGCACATGTTGAAAAAATGAGCATAGAGAAGGTCATAGTACTCTTCCCATTAACAGTGTGATTTAGGTGCCATTTGACGACTCTCACTCATCTACAACTTCAGACACACTACGGCTTACAACAGGAGCGTCGTTCTAGTGTCATTTCTCAGATAGCAGTGGCTTTTCTAGTTCGATCCAATATAAATCGAACAACCTTCTGTATATGATACTATGTCAAAGAAAAAATAACGGCTAGAAAAGAATGGCAACTAATGTAATAACTGAACTTGCCCTTTGCATGTTTATATTTGAAGTGTACATTTATTTATTACATGAATGGTATTGAAAAATTACAACACGTAAACAAAGTAATAACAAGTATCCACTCAAAGATAATCCCGAAAAATAAAACAAAACAGAAAAAATCACGTCATTGCGTAAATATTTGACCTCTTGCGATGACATTTTTGAGAGGATATACTGTATTTCATGAGAGAGATGAGGCACCAACACTGTTCCGCAGCCGTTGAAGAAACTTGACAACAAATTTCGCGAGTCGTCATAGGTGCACTCGTGTTTTCGGTGAAGTGTGACAAGTGACATGAGGTGCTTGCTTATTTTCACGTCGTAGTAAAGATATATTGCTATTCTATTGAAGAGCGCATGTTTACTGTGAAACATTACTGGATTAGTGGTTACATTAAGATATGTCAGAGAATGTTTTTGAACAGTTTGTTGGTGACCGGCAAGGTTCTGTCAGCCACATTCACAAAACTGCAATATCGTGTTCAAATGTGTTTAGAAGCTGGGAAGGACACCTGCAGTACCTCCTGAGATTTCACTTCATTTCTTACACATACAGAGATGTACAATTTTATTTCCATCTCATCTCCACTTATCTTTTCTTATATAAAAATTTCTGTGGCTACCGTCAGATGGGACACCCTGATAATAAAAGTTATTACACAGATGAGAGGTTGTAACAAGCACTCCACTTACATAAAACTTATCCCTTCATATTTCTGGGATGTTGCAATCTGAAGTAAATTTTCGAATACAATATTCTAGAGTTTGTCGTGTTAATATATGCAGACATCTGCATTTTCATGAAGAATTCAGAAGTGAAACTTTAAAACACACTTGCTGAAAGAAATTAAAGGTAATCGTACTTGCAAACCTATTCATGTAATAAAATGTTTTCCCTTCTTGCTAGTTTACACTAAAAGAAATTCGTAAAAATTGTAGCATTATCAGAATCCTAAACAAAAATAAGGAAAACTGAAGAGTTACGCTAATCATGTAAGGATACTGTTGAGAAAATTATCTTTTAGGAATAGCAAGTTCCTAAAAACACAGAAACAATTATGTGAACTTACGGTTTCAATCCAAATCCAGGAGGAACCGAGGTCAACATCTTCATTGAATCTTTTTGAGTCAGCGAAAGTCTATTAAATAATAAAATAACGAATATTAATCATTTAACACACATAACACTAAAAAATGAACACATCGCCATATAGACATTAGAACATCATGAACTAAATAACTGAAAAACGGAAATACTTCGAAATATAAAATTATTGTTACACGAATGTATTAAGGAAGCGATATTCTATTATTCGGCATTTCTGATTTTGTTCATAACACGATAAATTTCGTACAATTTATCCAATTTTGATGACAGAGCATATACTTTCCTTCAACTTAGCGAAACAAGTCTATTGATAAGAGAAGAAATCTGTGAACAATGGGGGTAAAATCAAACTGAAAATGCTGCAAGTTTGCACATGTACACTCATGTCCAAAATGATTGTCGCATATCTATAACTGTCTTCTTGTAAGAATATGATTTGATAATGATTTTGCAGGGTACTTTTAATACTGATGCTGTGTGTATAATCGGAAAATGTATATTTGTGGTAAATTTCAAAGGAAAAGAATTATAAATACGAAAATGAGAAAGAGTAAAAGAAAATGTTACTAAATGGACAAGAAAGTTTTATTGTTCTTATTTACTGCTCTTTTGACATGAAATTTGCCACATACATGTCTTTGCCGATTATACACATACTAACATTATAAGAAATACCAGGCGGATTCGTTATCAAATTATATTCCTACAACAACATATTTATAGACATGCGACAATAATTTTGGACATGAGTGTACATAATGCGATAAAACAATTTTCTAGTATAACTGGTTAAAAAAAATGCTTGAGGTTTCCCACTGGCTGAGACTGAAGTTGGTAAGAATATACTTATGAAACTATCATTTTAATCCATAATGGCGCTCATTTTGTTTCATGATTTCCAACCACTTCCGCCGTTTCGAGATATTGAAAATGAGGGGTAAATTACACATCCTCCATATACAATACGTTCCGATGACTATATATTTCGTAAAGATTCTTTGATATTTATGAAACACTCACTGGTGCTTTGTTTAAAATTTACTATTGCTTACCATTTTACTACTGCCGACTACTAGGTCTTGTAGAATTGATCTGAGACGCCTACTAAATACTGTACATCGTAAATGCGCCAACACGAAGGGCATCAAATAGATTTTATCAAATATGAACTGAAGTTACCTATATTATTTTCGACGCAGTTTCCTGTCCTGCTTGCCACGTTTTTATCATCTGATCATCTTCACTTCGGCATGATAGAATACTACTTCCCCGTCCCACCACAATTAGAAAACTGCCTGAATCACTTCGATAGTCATGATATGACTAATAATGATTCAGACTCGTAAATCGAATCTACTTTATGACTCCATATGCTACTTACTCATTTTCTTAACAAACAGTATTCTCAGCCCTTTGAGTACTACTACCCTCGTTTTGCTAGCTCCGTACGACCCTTTCTTACAAACAGTAACGACTGAAATACAATATATTACAAACCACCTCAACGACGATCCGTCGACAATCTATCAGCAACCCCTCGAGGGACACGGTCCATTAGTTGAGAATAACTGACCTAGGAAAACATATTTAATGTTTCCGGACGAAGAAAAGGCTACAATTCTACATTTTGAGCTTCATTACTTTCTATAAGTTGGTTTATCTTACACAGTATTTATTTAAGGGATACATTTATCAGAATTATAGTTCTTCCTTCAAAGTAAGATCACAATGGCTCAGTAATGGAGCTCTCACTTCTAGTGCGACAGGTCTATAGAAGTTTGTGGTAGATAATACCGTGTCAGTGAATTTTCCGTTTTCTCCTAACCTCACATTCCAAACAAATTATTTCACAATAATTAGCTTTCATCCATCTCCATTGCCCTAAAAGGCATAACCGTGACATGTTAAACACTTCATTTCATTTCAGTTCTTCAAAGACTTTACGCAGTACTGAGACAAAGAAGATCAATCAAACATGTGTATCTCTCTATCTTTCAAAGTTTTGACACTGTCCTCTAACTTAAATGATATACTATTATTTTTATTCACTGAGATATTGTACCTAATTGCTGTTTATTTTCCTCATTCAACTTTCGATAAAATACTTCAGGAATTTTCAAGTTCCTTTGGGGTCAACTTTGCGCCGCCCCCTGCACCACATCCTATTGTGCATTAATTGAATTTATGACTAACACTAATAGACATTTCTTTTACCCGACTTCGATTTGATATTTCGTTCTCGAATTATTGCTGTTTTTGCATTTTTTCCGATAAATTTTTGGTTGATCATAGCGCTGAAAGAAAGGAGCATTTCTACACGCAGGTTGGTATACTTTTCGTCTTATCTTGGTATCAGAAACCATCCTCCAAACGTTGTCGTTCTGAAACACCCTGTATATATGTTAAAAAAGTTACCTTTTTAAAACGTTTTCTCCTTCACAGACACTGAAAATAGACTCAACACAGAATTATGTTATCCTAAGTTATTAAATGTGAAGAATCTTGCTTTAAATCACTCTTTCTTAGCTGCATAAAAATACTACTTTCAGCGGAGAACGACCTGGTATCTTAAAAGTAAAATGCGTCCTTCTTCATTACATAGCTGGATGACTGTTAACAAATTAAACGTTAAGTCTACTTGCATTAAAATCTTGCTTCCATTTTCCTATATTTTAAATATTGTGGCTGACAAGTGATACAAGAAATTTGAAATTAGGGAAATCACATTGCGATTATTATCAGTATTATTATTTCGTGATTTCCAATTAGACTGAATTTCAAGAACTAAAACCACAATAACTAGATCAAATGTTCCTGCATCTAACCCTACATGTAATATGAACCACAAACAAACGAAATGTTTTACGTTACACAGCTTGATATCTAAATATATTCACCACTCACATTCAAATGAATAATGTTTGACAATGAAATTGAAAAACATAGGGCATCTTTCTAATGCACAGAGGGAATTCCTGTGAGGTAATTCTTTGTTAAGGAAATTGTCATGAAGAAAATAAATAAACGTATTACAATGATTTCTGTAAATTGAGTATGCAATTACAAGTAACATATTCACTTCACAACGACCAGTTCTGAATCAAAATTACTGCAACTATTGGAATGCAAATTGTTTAGTATTTTTCAATTGTACAAGATGTTGTATCTTTACAATATTTTCTTGACACAACTATATCCTTCTCATTTATCGATTCAAACAAAACGAGGGATTATTTCAAATATGTCCAAGTATGTGTTGGGACTCTACTTAACCGCTGAGTTTTACTTTCTCATATTCGTTACAATCTATTATAATTTGCAAACCTCTAACTTCGAAGAATAGAAACACAATTCTAATCATGTGACAAGTCAAAAAGTCAGAAAGATTACTAATTCGTTATAATCTAAGTAATACTTACAATGGAGGATTAGGCAGTAACGGCTTTTTTTCTTTTTCAACTTGTACTGTAGAAGTTGGCAGCAAAGGCTTTTTCTCTTTCTCTATCGACACACTATCAGGCGCTTTGGGTAGTATTCCTAAGTCCAGTGCTTTGAAAGCTTTATTTTCCTTAGGTTGCACATTAAGAGTATGCGAACCATGCACGATAGGCTATAAAAAAGAAAATTTTCATCATGATTTAAAAAAAAATGTTGGTAATATTACCAGTAAAACTATCAAATAATGGTAAATTTTCGTTGATGAGTGGGATTTTCAAACGATAACATAAATTTTATGAGGAACAAAATTTATCGAGGTTCAGTTCCAACAAAACACGTGTTAATTATAGGGCTACTTAATTCATTTACAAAAGTAATTTTTTTTACGGAAAACGATAAAAAGGGGTATTACATTACATACGCTGCAAGTGTGGAACGTGTGGTCAGTTATTGCAAGAAGATTATGGCTCTCTAGGTTAAAAGAGAACTTAATGTTAACTCTCTGCTGAAGCTCCGTATCCATCACATAACTCGTGTAACTTCCAACTAAACGTGCGAAGAAGCAGAATAGTCGATCGCTAAGCATAATTCTGTCTCCTAATGAGTTTACACGGAAACATTTCCAAGGCTATAATATATTCAGAAACATATTAGGTGACTGAATAACACTGATTCCTTGTGCTTCAATATCACAAGTAAAAACTTTCAAAAATAATCCTGGATTTTTTGCGATAAAGGTTGTATCTTTGAGTATCTGCTAATGTTGCAACGGCATGAACACTTTTGTTTGTTTTGTTACTCTGAGTGCTGGACAGATCACTTTCAGTTTCAACAACTTCAATCACATAAACGAAATTGACAGATGATGCTACAAAGTATAATGGTCATGACCTCTCGACAAGAACACTGAAAAGAAAGACTGCCCTAGATGGGGCTCGGATTCGACACTACAAATCTTACGCTTGTCTGTGTATCACTTTAAATCTCTCATTTAGGCAACCGAGAAGTTTCTCGAACTGTCTCGCGAACCATTTTTATATAACTATAAAAGTGCAACTGTTTTCCATGAAAATAACGACGATTGCCATATAGTCAACAACAAAAACTTCACAGAAGTAATAAAACAAAAGTGACCAAAGCACCAAATATATATTAGGAATACTTTTATTAAGACTGTGCTAAGGGCAAAATGTTGATTACAAACTATGTAACATCTTTAATATCAACGTAGATACTGTTGGTTGGTTGTAGTTTAGCATTCCTTTCAGTATCGAGTCTACATAAGACGCGGAGTTGCACCTTAAAGTACCATGTAAACCTCATGAGCTCCCACTGAATGTGGGTTTCTCGTGCCGAATGCGTGTACGCTCATCATCTAGCCATGGGCAGCTCTAAATGAGATACTGTTTTTAATAATTTGTTTGTGGAAGTTTGGCTTTCCTGTACAGCACTGAGGCAATACGAGACGTTGACCTCAGTTTAAGGTGGAATCGGAACCAACATAATACGTTTAATACTCTCCCACCGGAAATCGAATACGAGATCCCGTGCATCAAAGGTGAGCGCGCTAGCCACTAGACCAGCTGGGAGGGCTAAAACAGGCATAGTGTTTTGCGTGAAACGTGTGTTTAAACTCTGGTGTGGGTCTCATCATATGACGATGTGCCCAACAAGCCACTGCGGTACGTGGTTGGCCGGGAATTGGGAGGAGAACGCGGCTCCAGCCAGCTCAAAAACCCCAATATAATGCGCGCCATTAGGAAAGCAGTGACACAGGACAATTCCCATATGCAGGGAAGTTTGACCATACAACACCTGTCTCAAATGGTACAATTTCCAATCATTCGTAAGAATCTTGCATTGCAAGTGTGTCACAAAGCGCCATATCTAGGAGAAGTTTACAAACGCCAGAAAACTATGAAACATACCTCGCAGGAGACAAGTGGAAATGCGTGTGTACTTTCGATGAAGGGTGGCTCTACCAAATGAGACTAACAGAGTTCGATCCTCTTGCTACTGTCAAACACAGCACAAGCGCTGTTCTTTATACTGCAGTGCAAAGAAGTTTTTCAAAGGATTTCTGGTGGTGGCAGGAAAGGCAGTCGAGGAATGCCACCACTCGACGAAGAGCCTTCCAACACAAAAGTCAACGCAATTTACCTCCAGAAGAACACCACGGACCGTCTGTGACCCCCCTCCCCACTTGTACGGTGAAAAGACACGAAATGTATGGATCCACATGGACAAAACTTCCAGCCATATCGCTCTTCATCCTACGCGTTATATGCACGAAAGGCATAAGAGACGGGAAATAGTGATCTCATTTTCATCCATCCCTATGAAATGCCCAGATGCCTATCAATGGACTACTGTGGGTTTGCACTCTCCAAACAGGTACTTGCTTGACGATGCCTCGCCCTTGCAGGGCCTTCGGAAACTTGCTAAAGAAGTATGGTGAGACATTCTTCCCATTCTACACAGGGCTACAGTGGAAACTACACTGTCAGGCGATCGTTCAGGCTCGCAATGTCACATCAGACACAATTAGCGCTGGAGAAAAGGGACTAACTAGCTAGGGGAGTGTTTCAAATTCGAATATTTTTCTCGCGGGCAACTTTCTGTAACCATTCGCCTATTTCAAATAACCCTTTATACTACAACGTTAATCGTAGAAGCTAATCCTCATTAAAACAGTCAGGATGTGAGCTTTCGACTTTAATTTTCAAACTACACTTTCTGAAGGGATCTAATGAAAAACAGACAACAGAATTATTGAAGAATTCATAGAAGTTTTATGGTAAATATTAACAATTTTCTATATTGGTTCAAGGTTTCTATTTGTGGTGAAAACTGACTTTACGAAACCTGAAACAATTACTATTTTAAACCTGCAAAAGCAACCACCGTATATCTGTTCGCTTTAAAATATTCATGCTATAAACTTTTCGTTAGCACTGAACGTATCGAAGTTGTACTAAACACACGAAATGACGTCTGACTTTGGATGCTGCAAGTCTAAAAGTGTGCTGTTTGACTGTGAAATGCCTGTTCTTGTCCATATTTACCTCATATATAAAAGCACGAAGTGGTCGCTTTAAGAGAGAGCGCACTGCTTTCCTTCTCTGTCCACTGGTTGACGTAGCAGCTGAATAGGAGTTCAAAATGCACTAACCTTACGAAATTTCACATCGGTTTCCAGAAGACAAGTGACCACGAAGATAGGTGGTGGCTGTTAGAAGTTCAATGTATGTATTTCTAAAGTTAAAAATACAGATTACAGCGTCAATTCGCACTGAAGTGCGTACCGCGAAATCTTTGTAAGCTATGGCAAGCTTACAGAGGTAATATTCAATATAAATATTTTTTACACAAATTGCTGGGTATTTGAAATAGTAATGAAATTACATCTTCAGTTTAACGCCTTGCCATTATTCCCTGTAGGTTAAAGACAAACGATAATCGCTCACAAGTAAACCTTGCGCGGTCGAAATCGACTTTGTTGATCAAACTTGGCAGTGGAGTGAGGAATATCAGAAAAGAACGTAAGCAAAATTTAAAGTGCTTCCGTTCACAAAGACGGGCGCAGTGCCCGAAAACCTGATTGATCAGAATAAGGCAGAACAACGTGTCCGAAAAGTGCAGTGTATTTGTAAAACGGATAAAGAGATGGAAAACAAAAACACATTATAGACATCGGGAGAAAGTAGGCATCTAGTACAGGGTAGGCTTGTCATGGCCGCCATCTTGAAGTCGATTATTTTGTATCTTCCGCGATTGTTTTAAATAGGGTGAGGGTCACGTAAGGAATCAAATTGGGCTAGAATTTTACAAGAAATACAATGCTGAAGTCAATGCTGCCACATGTTTATGTTTGTAAGACATAATGAAATGACACATTAGTACGAGTTCGTTAGTTCTGACATTTCTTAACAGCCGTATCTTTCTGTACAAAATTCATGTCAGGAAAACCTAATTCCAACTCTCAGGTTTCTAAAAAATATTGAGCCTTTTACGACGAGATGGTATTAGTGACCCAAATCGCAGAGTATATGAGTGGATGTGGAAAGTGTTGGAATTCTTATAATCAAACATCAGGTACTGTGCCGTGAAGATGACTGAACTTTCCTCAAAACTGAGCTACATTTTACTAGGGGGTATCGAAAAGATTTAATTATCATCATGAATTAATAGGCACAGCGTATTGAGTTTTATGTTCTCTCTGAAGACTTCTCTACATAGTCTTCGTGCACAGTTACAAATTTCTCACACCATTCTGACCTGCCAAAGACCATCATTGTAAAACTCTGCAGATTACATTTGATCCCGAAGTGGATTCTCCATCTGTGGGAACAGAAAGAGATTACTTGTTGCCAGATCAGGAGAATAGGTCAGCTGCGGCAATATTTCAAATGTACATCTAGCAGCTTCCACTAACGCTATTTGGGATGCATTGTCTGCAAGGAGACGGGCCATGTTGGTGAGCATACCGCGACGTTTTTGCTTAACAGCACTTTGTAACTTCCTTGAAAGTGAGTAGTAGTATGTGCTAGTAATAGCATCACAGTCTAAAGGTAACCTAAGGATGATCCCACAACAGTATCAAAAAACTGATAAGGATGATTCCATAACAGTATCAAAAAACTGAGAACGTGACCTTACCAGCAGACTTTTCCACCTTAGCCTTTTTGGAGGGAGGTGAGTAGGAGTGTTTGCATTCTTTGCTCATTTCTTTTGTCTCAGGATCATTTAGACAGATCCAACTATATCAGACAAAATCTCATCTTGGACTAAAAGATTAAACAAGTGATTCGCATTGTCACGCCATGTTTGTCTCCAAAGATGAGTCGTCAAATGCGGAACCCAACGTGCTGACACTTTAGCATGTGCAATTCTTTATGAATTATTTTCCACACACTACCATAACTGAGTCCGCTTTGCTACATGATGTGAATAATTATTCGTCGGTCTTCCAGGATCAGTTCTTCGATTTTTCACACTGTGGAAGCGGCGTCCGTTGTTAGTGGACGTCCAGGCCTTGGCTCATCTGTAAGGGACACATGTTCTGTTTGGAAATTTCTTTTTCCCCTCACGACAGTGCCATACGACGGGCAATCACCACTACACATAAGCTTCATTTCGTCATGAAATTGCCGGACGTTGTGATCTTTCAAACGCAGACATTTATCATGCTACGAGCTTTTATTTTCTCTATCTTCCACCTTACTGACAACTAGCGTCATCTGTTAGGACGTAGTGACATACATGAAACATTTTCATTAAAATATACACGTAAGGTTTTATACCTACACAGGCCAAGTTAAATCAAGGGGAGCCTGTTCTGCCTAACGGGCCACAAAAGCTTTCGCAGTAGTCAATCTGAATGTTACTCCACTCTCCCGACACTGTTTCATAATGTGCACATACAACAACTTAGCATGGAAAAAAAGCCCATTACGTAACCCTCCCAATTTTCGGCGTCATTTGATGACTCTCATGCATCAGACACAGCACTTCTCCTGCCAGCAAACCCATAGTTTCAGCATGATACGCCAGGTAGCATCACTGAATCGAAAGTGGTTGGATATACAGTGAACAACCTTCTGTATTGTGTTGCTGGAGAAACAGCAGGTTATCGACCAAAATGGCACATATGCAATTTAAGGTGTTAAAATAACAATAAATGTACTTTCGATTTCGACCTTTTTACACAACCTAATATTTTATCTTGGTTTTCATTTGTTACAGCGTGGTGTAAGTTCTCTGTAATACAAAAACGTTGTCACAAAGCTTAGCAACAGTGCGACGCGCTTTCAGTGGTTCCCGAGAAACGTCAACTCAGCTGAAGCATAGTTTAGTGTTACTGTAGTTGAGTCTGTAATAATCTTATTTTCTAACCGCATACCAGTTTTATTCACTTATGTTGCCAGAATGAGACAGGTTATCCGTAATCGAAACGGCACATACATTAGCTAACAGTGATTCACAAATGATTTCACTAGTTTTGATATCAACTGTTGATTTCGAAGCTTTTACTACATTGCATTATTATTGTTTATAAATAATTTTATAATTTAGAAGTAGTAGCAAATGACTGTAAAATTGGTGCACCGAAAGAAAGGAAGAAAACCATAATACAATTTTCATGTATGAAATAGAATCTGCACACAATATAGGTTCACCAACATTGAAAGTTGAACATTACACAATCAAAACATCAAAGCAAGAAACATACATTCACACTTGCTTTTATAGTTAAAACTGAAGAAATTCCCAGTCTAGAAAGAAAGAAAAAAAAAATGAAGCTTGTATAAAGGAAATAAAAACGCATTTAGAAAAAGCAACAAAAACCTGTTAAAAAGCAAAGGCAGGACTTGAATGCTAATGCAAGAAAAAAACTCTTTACCCTAGCAGCAAGGGCTTTCTGCTGTGCTTCAGGTCCATCAAAGGTAACAATTGCATAGCTAGGGTATTTTGAACCATCAGCTTTAGTTGCACCTTCAGTAATCTGCACATTAGTTACATCACCATAAATAGAGAACATACCCTGAAAAACAAATGCTTGTTAACTACGTTTTGATTGCATGCAACAAAAAGACCTCGAACAGAAAAAAATCCACAGTATCATCTGTACGGGAGAAAATGGATTCCAACGAACTGCAACTCTTGCAAATTTCGTTTAAGTTTCAACTGAAGATGATTTTATCCGCTTTAAATACGTATACAAGCTCTCAAATGCTAAATCCTTCAAGATGATGAAATACACAAAATAGTACTGTTTTCGAGTTATAACTAAACATAATTACTGGTTCGGAATAAAATTTACAAACACAATAATAGTATGAAACCATACACAATGACATCTTTAACATCCCAAAGTTATGTCCTTTAGTTTAAAGGAAACGGATAATTAATGAATGTAAATGATTATGTAAGAAATGATGGAATGAAAATGTTGGGGAAATGGAAAAATTCACGAACACGATGCTATTCACCATTCCGATTTGGCCTAGGACCAAAGCAAGGACCCTTGGTATTAAGGGGTGAGCGCTCAGTTACTGAGCCACCGTACACCTCTACCAACACAACCATGCATACACAGACACACATACACAGTTATAAACTAATAGTGCGTAGCAGGCTAACTGACGTATGATATTGAGTGCTACTCTCACGTTGACCAATCTGGAACCAGCGACGTTGACACCGCAATGAAGTGGAAGACTGCTTCAAGTGAAAATAATATAGAACTGCGACATATAACAATTAAAAAGTTGTAGAATATTTGTGAAGCAGGTATGATTTTAACTTCACTTATTCATATTTTACAACTGTTTTATTTCGCTTGCCGTAATTCTTATTATGGCTAAACTGAACTTTTGGCGTAACAGCCCTTATGGGAAAGGGCCTACCAGCCTGCTTGTGCCATACATGCCTTTGGAGTGATGTGTGGTCAGCTAATCGACTTTTCGCAATTAATGATAGCTTTCTAGATCAGAATTCGCTACTTCTTTCATCTATGTGGCTCCCAATCATTCTCACGACATTGCAATGCTAACACCATCGGTCTTCCACCTTTCCTCTCACTGGACCCGACACTGCATGACTTCGTTGATCTCATGAGAACTGGATCTAATTGTGGCTATTGCTTCATTATAAATCTGATCAATGAGAACTATACTTTAAAAAATATATTAATTTTTATGAATCGCTTTCTACTTTAAATTGGCACTGTTCACAGCTTTAGGTCAACTCTAAATCCTAGGAATTATGTATTCAGACACAACTGGGAATTACACTGTTAAATATGTTCAAAACTGACAATATACTGTCCTCGAGATCCTATATAATCTGCAGAATTAACGGAGAACACTAGCAATCAAAAAACTTTAAACATTACATTATAATAAATAAATTACAACAGCTGTTCTAAAACTGAGCATCTCGGATGGGTCGCCGTGAAATATTAAATTATATGATATATTTATTATACTGTACACAGTATTTATATAGTATGATTACTACTTTTCACGTAAATTGTTTCTGAATTTGAAATAGTACTTCAATTGTTTACGTTACCCGCTTAATCGCATTAATTAGAGCTGCCGTAGCGCAGTGATGAAGTATCTCTCAACCGGAAGACCTGGGTAAGACCCTCGATGGTTGGAATTTTTCTTTCTTCGTTCCAAATGGAACTCAGGAAGTCACCCAGTATTACTAGGTGGCATTTTTAACCATCAACCATTCATTTATTGTTATAAATATACAGGGTGAGACGAAAGTTCAGCACCACCCTTTTATTTTTGAAACGGCTTGAGGAAAGATGATGAAACTTTGGGCGGAGGCGCATCAGATGATGCCATTCGGCATCATGGCGGCCATCTTGAAATCCATCATTTTGAATTCAGGTCAATATTTCAAATGGGAAGAGGGGTATTCGACAAATGATTTTAGGCTAGAATTTCACCAGAAATACGAATACCAATCCTTCCTATTTATATTCATGAACTAGCCTTCGGTTAGTTGGGGCCTTTGCCCCCAGACCTCTGCGTCTGCTCGGCTTATGGCCTCGTACTTCTCATATCCATAATATATTTCAAATCATACGAGATTTCGAGGTACGGTCATATTATTATAACAATTGCAACTGCCACCCCTTTTTCTTCCCTTCCAAGGTAAACATCAAAAAAGCTGAAACACGTTTTTAATTAGCATATCTCTACTCTTACGGAATTTACGAATTTCGAGATATGGCTATATTATTTTAACAATTACATCCCGCATCCTTCTTTCTTCCCTTCTAAGGAAACCATTTTAAAAAATCACTGAAAAGCATCTAATTACTTTAAATTAAAACCCTAAATATTAATTTTCATGCCTCTAACCTTAAGGGATTTTGTAATATGGATATCTTACTATAATAATTGTAATTCCTACCCCTTTTTCCTTCTCATCCTTTTTCTTCCCTTCCAGGTGAAAAAACAACTGAAATACGTGTCTAATTATTTTAAATGAAAACCCCATATACGAAATTACATGTCTAACCTTCAGAGATATGAACATTTTAAGATAACGTTACCACCCCTTCTTCCCCCCCGTTCCCATAGAATTTCCAGAAATTCTTTCTTAGTGGGACCTTGTATCACAAATTCTATGCCCTGTCCAAATTTCAAGTTTCTAGCTTAAGCGGTTTGGTGTGGGCGTTGATCAGTCAGTCAGTGAGGACGACTTCTTTTTTTTATATACAGAGATTGATTGCATGACACGTAATGACTTCCTTGTGCTGGGTTACCTTTGGTTCAGTATTATATATACACAGGGTGTTTAATAAGTAATGGTCATAAATTAAACCGTAGATAGTACACGCCAAAACTAACAAAAAAGTCTTAGTAAACATGTGTCCGCAAACCGTTCGAGGCGGAGATAGGGGCTGTCGAGAGTGTGGGAAAATGAAGTTTAGAGACGAATATCTCAAAAAGTATGAATCGGACAGAGGGCGGTCCAATGAATGACTATCGAAGTCAGACCTGCGCTATGCAGAAATGCATGGTTGATAACTCTGCAATGCGCGCGCAAGGGATTCCCGGAAAATTGTCCAAGGAAAGGGGGTTCGAGATGAACATCGGGGGCGAGTCTATCCACCAGTAATTCATAAGTCGTGGTACCGGTACCAGGACGAAAGCTCGAAAAGATACAAAATGGCGGACAATGTGTACGTGCAGTGTGTGGTTGCATAACCAGCAGGAAATGAGAGAGGCAATCGAAGAAAGGTGGTGGTGCATGTTGTGAACTACTTCAGAGCACATTTCTAAGACGAATGCACATGTACAGAGTAGTCCTTTACTGTAACAATACCAAGGTAAAGCAAACGATGCGCGAAAATGAATGGAATAGCCGAAAGGAACACTGGTAGAACATGCAAGCCAGCTGGAAATACTGAATCGGGGTTGCAACAGACACTGAGCTCACCTTGGGTGCATGATGTTACGGGTTCAAATTCGCTAAAGTGTCCACTGAATGCAGTGGTTCTGATCCCAGATTTTCCAAATCGTAGGTCCCGTCCCTCGAAGCTCCTAAGCTCGTTTAAAGCAACAATAACTCAATCAATCGAGCGCCTGTAGGTTGCTCATTATTTGGTTCATCCCCTCTACGTATATATAAAGAAAAAACTGTGCACGCAGTTCTTCTCAATCAGCTGGTAAGCCAGGAAATATGGAATGGAAGAACACTACACTGTTTCGATTACAGACGTGAATTGGAAACACGCTTGCCTTTCCACGTTTGTTTATTATATTGCCTGAAGTGTTCTTCTACAGGTCTACATGCTTTCGTCGTAGTGGAGTAGTCGCTTGGGAGAGTGATTCAAAGTGTAGAGGTTCGTTGTCTTCACTTGTCTTTCTCGCCTACAGTGAATGTAGTAGTTCTATGTGTTGAAGAGATGTAAAATGCGCGTGCCTTTATAGTGTTGTGGATGTACTTACTTCACCGTATTGCGGGGAACAGTGCAATAGTATCAGTAGTGATGCAAAGCCACGGGGATACTATTGTGCATTGTTAATTAGTGCTATTAGTATGCTGCTAAATTATTGTTTACCTTGCCATTAATACAATACACAGTAATATTGAGTATGCTGATATGCACTTTATGTACAATAAAGCAAACGGGAATGCGGTAGAGGCCGCTAGGTTATATCGCGAGACTTTCCCTACGAGACAGCAACCAGACCGAAGAACATTCATCAGAATACATCAGCGGCTACGAGAACATGGGAACTTTACGCATTGTTCTAGGCCGGCAAGGCCAAGGCCAGTACGTACCCCTTAATTAGAAGAACGCGTGCTACAGGCAGTGGACGAAAACCCAGGAACGAGCACAAGACGTGTGGGACTTGCCGAACGCGTATCCAATGCTCTCGTATGGCACATTATCCATGAAGAGTAGTTGTTCCCATACCATCTGGAACGTGTCCAACCTCTGACCCCCACAGACTTTCCGACGAGAATGCAGTTTTGTCAGTGGTTTCGCAGACAAATTACTGGCAATCCTCATTTCATTGATGACGCCCTATTTACTGATGAAGCACAATTCTCCCGGGGTGGCATTGTAAATTTTCACAATTCTCATGTATGGGCCCCTGAGAATCCACATGCAATAGTGGAGGTAGGACATCAGCCTAGGTTTTCCTTAAATGTGTGGGTAGGACTCTTAGGTGATCAGCTCGTAGGACCATTCTTTCTTCCTAATGCATTAACTGAGATCTCATATTTGCGATTTCTCCAACACAATTTGTCGCTTCTACTCGAAGATATACCTCTCGATAGGCGTCAGCGACTGTGGTTTATGCATGATGGAGCGCCAGCACATTTCTTTAACCGTGTCAGAGAACATTTACATGCCCGATTCGGACGAAAGTGGATAGGACGTGGGGGTCCAATTGCTTGGCCACCGCGCTCCCCGGACTTAAATCCTTTATATTTCTTTCTCTGGGGCCATGTGAAATCGCAAGTTTATTCTACCCCTGTTGCAACATTAGAAGACCTTCGAGAAAGGGTGGAACAAAGTTGCAGACATATTCAACAAGATGCCGACATGTTATCACGCGTACGTGGATCTTTGCGAAGACGGGTACGAGCATGCACTTGCATGAATGGACGACACTTCCAATATTTACTTTCATGATAGAGGTAAATTAATCCTCATGCATCTCTTCTGTGGTTACACATCTGGGTATTTACTGTTTACCTTATGATTAATATTGTACGCATTACCAACACGACGATTTCTGCTTGTTGATATGAACAAACACGACATGTCCATCATTTTTTGCTTGTTGTAATACACTTACGCGTTCAACATGCGGAATGTTTCAGATTCGCCTCCCACATACTCGAATGTTGTAATCCTTTTCCCATTGCAATCCTGTTTGCGGATATTCGTTACGCTAACTGCTTAGCACATAATGCTTCATCAGTGTCTTGTATACCGTTTGATTTACCTAAGTGCTGCCACACTTGTACGTATGCTTAGTTGTCGAAATTCTTCCTGGAGCTATTTACAACGTACATCACCACACTTCGATTGCCTCTCTCATTTCCTGCTGGTTATGCAACCACACACGGCACGTAAACATTGTCCACCATTTTGTATCTTTTCGAGCTTTCGACCTGGTACCACGACTTATGAATTACTGGTGGATAGACTCGCCCTTGGTGTTCACCTCGAGCCCCCTTTCCTTGGACAATTTTCCGTGAATCCCTCCGTTTTTGGGGAATCCCTTGCGCGCGCACTGCAGAGTTATCAACCATGCATTTCTGCTTAGCGCAGATCTGACTTCGATAGTCTTTCATTGGACCGCCCTCTGTCCGGTTCATACTTTTTGAGATCTAAACTAAAAAATGAGTCTTTAAACTTCATTTTCCCACACTTTCAACAGCCCCTATCTCCGTTACGAAGCGTTTGCGGACACATGTTTACTAAGAATTTTTTGTTAGTTTTGGCATGTACTATCTACGGTTTAATTTATGACCATTACTTATTAAACACCCTATATATATATATATAGTGCGATGGTCTCCGGTCTGTGGGGCCTTAAGTTTGATTCTCAGAAGTATCTGAATGTGGATATAAACGACGTACCTATAATAACCAACCTAAGGTATCTTTATATTCGTTTGCTGGTCAGGTGAACAAATAATAATTTATTACTCATTTATAACAGGTAATAGGATTATTAATAATGCATATACTATGATGATGATAAAAGTACTCGTATTTTTTGTATTATTATAACATACTACATGTTCTTAGTAGGACGACTGCCTCATTGTCATATTCGCCCGCTGAAAACTGGTTTCCTTACCGTGGCTTTAGTAACAAGGCGCTGTACAGTCATAGGCTCCACTGCCACGCTGCATAGATTATTTGACCCTATGCATTCAAATAGCTCTAATAACACAGGCGGATGATTGATACGGTTGATGTATAACGAGGCTTTGTCAACATAATACAAATATATTCCTAATTTCTACAAATTTTGGAAATACTAAGTTTCTTACGTCACGAATTTTGATATAAGATGATAAATTGACATATAAAAAACATCACGTTCGTCTACACATGAGCAACTAGATGTACAGGCATCAAATTACACATATGGTGTCTTTTGATCATTCATCGATCTAAACTTATCCAAGATTCTCACCTTAACATCCACGTCTGTGAAGTTATGAGGTAAAGTTCCAACAAAAATCTGATTAGCTGAAACGTTGCTTAAAGGTGGGATCACTCTGTTTACAGGCGCTAGAAAAGAAAATGAAATGAAATCTTTCAGTTTAATGTCCCACGATTATGCCCGTTAGGCTAAGGGAGACGAATGTGCTAGAAAAAATTACGCAGTTGAATGAAATACATAATCAAAGACTCGCTATACAAAACAATGTAAGCGCTAAAAACATTAGTTACTGTAACAGTAGAGACAAAAGATAGTAAATTGTGCCCAAGCGTCTCAAAATAGAAAATACTATTGCTTAGAAGTACAACCTAGCATATAACACAGTGGAGCTATGTATGAAAATCTAAGGCATAAACATATTAAAAAAAAAATGAAACAATTTCAAGGTAGCACTTACATTGTTTTTTACAGCGAGTCTTCAATTCAATTCTTACAACGAATGAAGTAATTCACTAAACTAATCTATTTTAACACACTTCCAAAAAAGTTATATTTGACTTATAATTACTAATAGAAGCTATAGGATACATACTACATAAAACAATGGACTTATTTTTGTCTCATGGTACAAAGGTGTAAGTCCATTCTTCTTATTCTTGACCCATTATGTCGGAACATATTCTGCATACGACTAACTTCAAAATTAGTCTCAAACTAGAAAATACTAATTCCTTAACCGTAGAAGTGACCGGGTGAGACTCTGAGGCACATGAACACCCCACTTCTTACGTAGCCGTTTCTATTAAAGTCGAAGATTTCAAATTTTTTAAATTTTGAGTGTCTCTTATACATTCCCCTCGGGTATGCTTCTTTCAACTTGAGCGATTTTTAATTAGTTTTCTTTAGCTTTAATTTAATTTTTACTGTAATCGTGACATGGTGAATCTGAGAGGCTCAAACGAAAATTCAATACTTTTCCTTTAAAATCCACCTCATTATAATTTTCGGTAGTCAATAGACGGCAGTACGGACGAATGAAATTATTGTACTGATTACATTTTTTTTTACGACTATTTTGGTTATGCAAAGTTTAAATTATTTGATAATAGATTATTCCTTAGTATATTATTTTCGTTGAAAGTTGTATAGCATCTTTCAATCCAGTCTTCCAATCTGACTTAAAACACTCACAGAAATTTACACAATGTCTTTAAATATGTGAAACGATGGACTTATAGTTAATCTACATAAGTTGCTATCCTATACACTGGTACTGTATTGTGTTCTGCAGAGACATCATCATTAGGTTTGACAACAGAGGAGATTTCACACTAACTCGAAGAAACTGATAGTGAATGTGTTTTGAATTTGTCTGAACAGGAAGAAAGTGACTGATCATGAGAAAGCTGCATCCGAGGGAGATGATTATTGACTTTGAGCCTGCCATAGCTTCAAAGGCAGGGGGGGCGGTGGCTCAGTGGTAGAGCGTTCACCTCCGGTGCTTGGGGTATCTGGTTCGATCCCAGCTTGTGGACTTTGTGGTGGACAAACACCGTGCTAGTGGGTTTTCTTGGGGTTCTCCCGTTTCCTCCCACTTTCTTCATTCCACCATTTTATTCATTTCTCATAATCACCGTCTCCTTTAGCCTAACCGGCATAACCGTGGGACGTAAAACTCAGAAATTTCATTTCATTTCAGCTTCAAAAGCCTTTACAGGAAATTACTATTATTATTATTTGTGCGGGAGTCAAAAGTATACCGAGTTTTTAGTTCCCTCGCCTATTTTATTACAATTTATAAAATGTTTATATAAACTACGTAAAATGACTTAATAACAAATGAGATCAAGTAAGATTTTTAGATGTTTCTTTAAAGATTGCTGTGGGTTTGATAAAGTACATAGTGGTGTTTTGCAAGCCAAACTGGGAACTGAATTCACCTGTAGACTCATTTCAATTATTCCTCTTAAGACAGTGTGATAGATGAGATTCTTATACACACGAAGATACCAAATGAGAATTTACCAAGCGGATGGAAGGATCTATAAGGATCAAGAATCTGAAAGGAAGATGGAAATCTATGGACTCTACAGAAATTTGAGCCTTTTCCGGTCTTCTCATAGCTGGTTGACATCTAAAATCAATGGTTTTTGAATTCTGAAACATTACAGGAAAATGTACGGACTGCTTATTTTTAGAACGACTATGCGACTAAATCTGTTCAAGCAACTTGTGTCTTCATACATTCTGACCATAAGAACACCCGAGTGGGAGAAGGGAAAGAAAATGACTCTAATTCGAGATGTGTGGGAACTAATTGATACATAATTTAAAAAGTACTATTTACCAGGACCAAATATTACCACTGGTGATCAACTAGTTTCCTTTAAATGGAAATGGCCATTTCGTCAATCATGCTATCGATACCGGCCAAATATGGAATGAAGATGTGGTGAATTTCCGAATCCGAAACAAACTGAAGAAGAACAGGATATTGGCAAGTAATTCAGTGTTTTCTCTTGTAGACCCATATTTCAAAGTACATAGGAACATCACGTATGATAACTCTTTTACAGACTTCAAACTCGGTAAATCTCTATTGAAAAATGGGCTAACAACTGTCTAAACAGTAAATAAGATCAAAATGTTTTTCCAGCTAAATTTCTTTTGAGTTGAAACAGAGAATCTTACACTTCATATTAGAGTATAATGACAAATTCATGTTTATTTTTTATGTTCAGCTGTGGTATGCTTATCCAGTAGGCATCACAACAAAAAGATTCACCCAGAGAAGAATAAGCCAGGTATTAACAGGTTTACAATGAAGAAGAATAAGCCAGGTATTAACAGGTTTACAATGAAAACAAAGGCAGGAATTGATTCTTTAGGCCAAATGATTCACAACTACACATAAGACAAACAGTCTCCTGCTTATTTCATAAACCTTCTTGATACTTGTGTGAAGAAGCATATACCCATTCAAAGTCCACCGACCAAAGCCGCTTATTTCTGATTTCAGTGGCAGAGGAACTGATTAAATTCAGTGGCGTATATTGGTTGACAACTTGGGTTACCATTGACCTTGATAATACATTATTATTTTATTATGTAATATTAGTAGTATAGTAGTACTCGAATAATAATTCACAAATATGAACAAATACTGGTTGGAAAAATTTATTTTAAACTTTAGTTTTCAGACCATTAATTTTTTAGTTTGACGACTATGCACTGACTAATGAAGACAGTAAGGATGATAATGTTGAGATGACAAAAGTGGAAGGAAATTGGTGAACCCCGAGAAAACCCACCCATGTGATGTTCTGTTTACCACAAAGCTCACTTGGCAGGATCTGGAATCGAACGAGGGACCCACGCGCCATATAAGAGCACTGTATCACTAAGGCATTTCGGCCTCCCGCAGACTATTATCGCTGTAACCGAAGCGCCATCATGCTTCTGTGCTGTTAACTTGCTTGGAGGTTTGTAACAATACAATGTTAATTTTACCGACAAGACTCCCTTACAGAGCCGCCTCTCTTGCTGACGTTGTTTCGTGCAAGATATTCCTCATGTTGACACAAATCAAGTGTTCGTATACCACTCTGCAACGATGATAAAATCATTTCCGATTTTTGGTTTCATTCCATAGTAGTTTGTGACAACGCAAAACAATATTTACCTTCTATTTTGCTTGTGGTAACCGATACCGCATACCGATTTCACGAATGATGACAATAGCGCAAATTTTGCGTTTTGCAGTCATCTATCCTCCGCAACTTTTATCACAGGCTCATCACACTATTCTTTAAAAAGACGGTTCCTTATGGATACATGGATATGAGAACGACTAAAGCATCTCCTAGAGCCCTGACTTAGCCCACAGTGACTTTCACATTTATTGTGCTCAAAATCAGAATATGGTTTGCCAACATTGTGTGACATGTGATTTTGTCAAAACCACTGCCTCACGCTGGGTACGAGAACTTGACGCGGATTTCTGTACAACCGGTAGGAAAATCTCATCTATCACTGTGACAAGTGCTAACATACAAAAGGTGATTACATCGAGAATTAGTGTTGAGTGCCTTCTATCATCAAATGTACTGATCCTCTAGCTGTGTCTCACACATAAGCCATAACAAATTTTCTTACTTTTTTTTCGATTATTCTTGGTATTATCAGCGAAATGCAAGAAGTTCAATCTTTCCAGTACAACAGTTAAACAAATTTGAAATATTTTTAAATGAACAAAAAGACTACTGCAACTATGTAATCGAAATAAATGAAAAAGGAAAATTATTCGTTTCTCAAGTAACTGGCACAATATACTCAAGGCTACTGATTTTTCTGATTAACTTTTACAGTGTAACAACTTTTAAAATTACATTGTTACAAATCTTTTACTTGACGAGTCAGAAATATATTTAATTCTGCATATTTGCTCCTTTAAATATATTATTCATTGTGTTGTTGATTTGTCTTGTTACTGTTTCTTTTACTTCTCTCAATCACACACACTCTCTCACTTTCTTTCACTCTTTCTCTCTCTCTCTCTCTCTCTCTCTCTCTCTCTCTCTCTCTCTCTCTCTCTATATATATATATATATATATATATATATATATATATATATATATATATATATATATATATCTAAAAATGACGTCCACGGACAACAGAGTTCTATTCTACAGGTTCAAAGTAAAACGAAAATTCTATATAATGTGTATATCTTCCGGGGCCTCTTTTAGTCGCTATGGGGAATCGAAAATTTCACTATTGTAGATTAACTGGGAACCAGCTATTTTCTACGAATTCATCAAGCCTTTACATCTATTGTTACATTAATAGGTAGTGCTAGAGTCAACGTCTATCGACTTTAACTGCGGTCTGGAAAGAGCCAATGTAACTATTTCATGGATTGGTAGATCTACTCTATAGTTCTCTATCTGTGACGATGCCACATAGGCAAGACGAGAACCCGAAAGTTATACTATTATATACATTTTTCGCTTTTCCTTTATTTATTTATTTATTTTTTATTATTATTATTATTTTTTTTTAACTTACAGAATAGTGCTCTCTGGTCGGTGAGCGTAATTTTTAGAACACTCAATATATATTAAGCACGTGAATTATTATGAAATTAAATTTGTTGTGCTCTCCCACTGGCAATCGAACCTGGGACCACGTGCATCACAAGCACACGCACTAGCCACTAGACCAGCGGCAAAGGCTTTAAATCCTCATTTTTAAAACTTTATTTTCTTCTATTATTGTTAACAATAATAAAATTAATTCGATTTTTTTTAAATACAGAAATTGATATAAACATATTTCATAGTTAAGTACTCGATAATAAATGTAATTTAGAATATTTTAGTAACTTTTGTATTGGCTGTCATCAGCTTATATTTAGAATTAGAAGCTAAAATATGCAATTATGACGGCAATTATGGAGGTGTAAGCTTCTCATCGTTTCATGCCTAACGCGGCTTCAAGCTTAAAATCTGTACGTAATACTTTGAGCATATAAATGTTGACGCATAACGGAGTAATTTTCAATTATGTCTATAACGCATCCTATTATTATTGATTTGTACTATGATGAAACATATGCAATTCTTAAGCCTAACTTGTTCTGTCCTTGCTCTCAACTTCTTAATGATCAATAAGAGCACGAAAGTAATCACCCAAGGAGGTTACGTTTAAACATATTTCACGAATATTGAATTAAACATAAGAGTAATTTTAATAGAAATAAGTGAAAAGAATTTATTATATATAATTGATATGACGGTGTACGAATTATATTGATATGTATATAAATGAGGAATGTAACGAATATGAGAATTTGAAATGCATTAAATACGATATATCCGAGGGTTGATTTAGACGTTGCTCACTATAACTTACTTGTGCACATGAATTCTGATGTGCCTTAACGAGATGAAATGACATCTATGATGTTCACTGCATGTATTTTAGATTTTAATGTTACTACCTGGTAATATCGAGATTGCATATACGTGACTAATCTGTATGTTACTCTGCTTTATTGAGATTTATGTTGAATTTGGCCTGAAAAATTTAATAAATTTTAAACTTCAGATTTGTATTTTCGTTTGTTTAAGTCCTTTTATTGCAGATGGGAATGCTTCGTTCTCGCAAGGGGTCTCGTCGCTTACAAGAACCGTAACACGCAGATAGCAATGGATATGAATTATTCTGCACTGGATTATAAACATGGAAAATTTCGTAGGAAAAAGAGAACGTATCAACAATAGTCATGTAGTTAACGCCTTCTACATAATTATACTTTCAGTTATGCATTTTAAGTGCTATTATTTAGTTTCAGTTCTTACGTAAGTAAATATTCTAATTAGTGAAAGTGAACTACATACTGAATTGGTTAATATGAAGAATTAAATACGATTAAGGTAAATTAGAATCTTCTATGAAACAAAATTTTGTTATGTCGCCTTATAACGACCCACTTCAAGCACTATTATTTACTGGAGCTCAGGTCCCAAAACTACGTGTGTGTTTTGTACAATACATTTATATTATGAGCGGCACTTTTCGCTAATTCTGTCAAAACAAATATAATATATATGATTCAAAGAGCGAACGCATATAAGAATTATAAGTTCAGTAATATTCTGACAATACAGCAAAGAAAATTAAAGAAGTACTTACCTTGCACTAAGAATGAAGGATTTTGCTGTGGCACACTAAAAAGAGAGTGCGTCGCTTTAGGAGCAGTATAATCTGTTATAGATGAAGTTTTGGGAGTTGGTGCTGGTTTTGAAAGAATAGGTTCCGGAGCCGGTGGTGTTGTTGGTTTATGCGCCGCCACTTCCTGTGGTTGTTTCAACATTTCATCTATCAAATCCTCCAGAGGACAATGTGGGTATTCTGGGATTTCTGGCATTTGTAGTTCATTGTGTGCATTTCGTTCTTGTGAAACTTTGTTTTGTTTTTCTATAAATTGATCCTAATAATAATAATAATAATAATAATAAATTATAAGTGCCACGAGCAAGATTGTAGGTAAAAGTACAACACTTGTAAGATATTAATATACATTCCAGGATTCCGACTCTCTTTCCCCCAAAAATTCCAGGACAAATCACTAATTTTCCGGGACTTCGAAACAGGAAGGTAGAACAGAATTGCAACTGTAGGTTCAAAACTCACGAAGTAAAATGAAAAGTACAGTATGCCTAGTTAATGCAAGTACAGTATTAATACACAATAATTATTTAGTAAATACACAAACCGGAGCGTAATGTGCTTTTTTGTGGCCTCCTAACCCTCCTAAAAATAGCAATCAATTAAAATCTTTATTATAATTATAGCAATCAATTAAAATCTTCATTTTAATTATGAAAATCTGACATCTAGGATTTCTATAAATTTCAAGGACAGAAATGCATTTTCAAGGACATTTCCAGGAGGTTTCCTGCACAAAATCAATTCAAACTCATTTCCAGGAGGTTTCCTGCACAAAATCAATTCAAGGACATTTCCAGGAGGTTTCCTGCACAAAATCAATTCAAGGACATTTCCAGGTCGAGTGGGAACCCTGTACATCCTCATACAACAGCTTTAAAAATCTAGTAACAATACCTATATACTTTATTATAGTTAATATAATAAAGTATTAGATAAAATAGTAAGTCCTGACAGTTAAATAGGTTAAGCTCCCTGTCAGAGGTTAAAATATTCAAATTTCCTAGATTCGAACGCACTGTCAAAGAATAAAATAAAGGTCAAAACAGTTAGTACATTGTTTGTAGTACAATATAATTAAAGTTTAATTTAAAAGAATAGTTAGATTTCTTGAAGTTTCACATCTGTCACGCAAAAAATAACATTTTGTTATCATATTTATAATATCGGTTGGTTAAAATACACAAAAGATAAATAGTAATAATAACTCTATTTGTTTGTCATTAAATTGGATACAACTCATTAATTCATATGAAACGTTGTATGTGATTTTCTTCTTCCTTTTTTCTACCTACGTTTAATTTAAATAGTGAATTTTTAAAATTCTTATCAGACAGCTATTTGAGTTCGAGGCTGTGATTGAACGGAAACGCCTCTGGCTCGTGAACGTACAGCCATGAAATAACCGCATACGAACTAATAACTACCAACGGTCACAGTCAACAGGGGAATTTAACGCAAAAACGAGATATTTTTGAGGCAACTGAAGGTGGACATAACGGATCGGGAATATGTAAGAAAATTGAAGCGTTGAAAATAAACAACACATCCACGCATGAAGGATTGTTAATAACTTTGAAGTTGTTTCTTCAACCTTTTATGTGTTGTCTCTCATTTTAACTTTACCGACACAATTTTATTTTCTCAAAAATAAACGAATACAAGTGAAGATTCAAAGGATATATTTAAGTCAATCGTCAATAATGAGAATCATCTCGAAAACAAATAATTTTACTTGTAATAATTTAAAAGCACAATATAACTACATAATAGTGATATTTGAAATGCGAAATTCGAGATCAGCAAGCTTACCAGCAACGTGTGTGGAAATTACGATTTCTTCATAATAAGTCCACTGAAGGGATTAGTCGGGCCGATGGCATGGTCCTGTAATTCAATACTAATGGAGGTCAGACAATGTGATGCTGTAGTTTGATGGGTGTATAAGGACTGATATTGCATTGTGGTCTGTGCACCTGTCAATTGCATTGGATTCAAGATCTGCTCATGGTTCGAAGCTCATGCTAAAACAGTAAGTCCCGTACTTCACTTATTTTGGTGTACATAAATAATAATTTATAGAATTAACAGATACTGACTTCTCCCGTGAGTATTTACATCCGTTTCATGAATTTCCAATCTTTTGAGCCACTTACAATACATTCGATGAAACCAGGCCCGTATTTAGGTAAGTGCTATTATTCTGTGCTCGAGCACAGGGCGGCAAAATTTTGAAAGTTTTTAAAGATTCACAATAAAGCAGGGATGCAAATAAGCAACAAACTTTTACTAGCCCGAGAAAAAAAGCTACTAGTCCATATCCTACAATAGAAATCATTTACTTTCCTTCCATATGCAATTAAATACTCGCCCACACCGATGAACCACTCGCCCCGGGCGAGTGGTTATTTGCATCCCTGCAATAAAGTAATATTTAAAGTAGCAACCTGCAGAGTCCCGCGCAAGCGCGAGAAAATATATTAATGTGTTTAATTCGCTCTAATTACAGTAGTTACTAATTAGCTACCTTATTTGATTATTTTTAAAAAGTCATCCTCTTCCACCTTCACCCCAGGGGGTGAGCATGAATTTGATAATCATGAAAACTGATACCATTACACTCAGCGACCTCGAAAACTATGATTTCAACACTAAGATCTGTCGTTTTCGACGATTACTTTCAAAATCTCGCCCTCTCCCTAGGGAGTGGAGTATGGCTTTAAGTTGAATTGGATTAAAACTGCCACTATTCATCTAAGCGACCTCAAAAACTATGAACTCTAATATTGGTCGTTTTCGATTATTTTTAAAATGTCCCCATGTTATTCTTATGGGGACTTTGCACGCTCATATCTCAGCTCATGTGTGCCCTTGATACCTGGAACACTTCATTTGGATCATTTCTCTGAGAGCTTTAAAACATATTAAAATTTCATGTTTCTGTTATTGTTCGCGAGTTGAAAAGCGCCACAGACAAACAGGACAGCTTAATTGTATTATTAACATAGATGCTATTAAACCACTATTGACGGTGAATAATGCAAACTATTTTTCTTATCAGTTATCACTAGGGCCCGAAAGTTGAGGAAAAATCCTCTTTTTTACGAGTGCTCGAAGACGAAGTTTAACATAAAATATGTAAATTTTGGGTCTTTGTAGGCCAGAAAATTGTGGATTTCATTCGTCCTTTTTTGCCTTTTCAGCGTTTTTTTTTTTTATTTATTGGTCTTTTTTTTAAGCTTTTCATAGGTTTTAATGTCTTTTTAGCACTTCATCTTTCGATAATAAATTTACTGGCCATTAACTCGAATCACTACCACCTCTTAAACATGTTTTCTTTAGTAAAGAAAATTCAAAAGATAAGACATTCTTCAATGACTGGACTGGTAAGAACAGATCTGCAACAATCACAAGTCAGATAAGGAGCCGAAACAATGTCCTCCAGCAAGGGTGGGGTGAGGGTCGGAAGTTTTCTTATTTTTGTTTGTACTTCAGTTTGTGGAAGGACAGACCGTTAACCTACCAGAAACTTGTATATTTTGAGCAGCATATTCATTAATTATGTAATTCTAATTAAATTGGGTCTTATTTTTACCCTTTTTTCCTGGTTTTATTCCTTTTCTAGATATTTTTAAGTCCTTTTTAGGTCTTCAACTTCCGAGCCCTGGTTATCACCAATAATTATTATTGTCTCACAGTGACGTCCACCAATGGTCACCTACCTTCGGACAGAACACCCAAGGTATCATTGAGAGAATTAGGACATTTACAATTAGACCTACGTTGTAATTTTTGTAACTTGTAATACCTAAACTGCTACTCACAAAGAGTTAGTTATGTTTGCAAATTCACGGCTTGTTTCCTTCTGAGACGTATGTTTGTGCGGGGGCGAGGGGCGGAACTTTATTTAACGATGGATGGATGGATGGATACATACATACATACATAAACGAATATCAATATTCTTTGCATATTTAAAATCGTAAGCATACGGTCTTAAAGCAGTGTGGAAGATTGTACACTCAAAAACGCGAGTACCATGTGTCAACAGCGGTCTCAATATTGATTCCTACTACTATGAACACTACACTAATTTCAATATCAATGAGTATCTGAGTACTGTGTTTTACTATACATATCTTGCCTATTTATCATTTATGCAGGTTTGACGATTGTTTACGAAGAAACCTTGTAAAGACACTCTGAAAGGTTGTTTTCTTCCACTTCCTTGTATTGATATTACTTAACTTAAATACTGTTCAATCCACTTTCACTCATACTAACTAGTAAGAAAGACTTCGTTCAGTTAAGAAAATAAAACATGAGGGTTTGAGCATTTCGGGTTATGCATTACAGTACATTCCGTTTTACGATTGGAATCAAGCAAAATAAATTTCCTCTGATGAAACTTGTTACTCCAATAGCTTTCAAATGGATTGGCCAACTTCAGTATATAACATTAATAATTTGGTCACTGTATCACTCTCAACTATTAGACTTACCGTGAAAGCACTTCTCATATTATTCGCTCTTTTCAAAGCTTTCTCCCAATTGGATACTGCTTCTAGCATTTCTGATCTCTTTGGTTTGGTATTTTCATTCAAAAACCTAATAGCACCGTTCATTTTTCCTATTTTATTTACACATTCCTGAATATACCTGCAAGAAAAATGCAAATTAAACTGTTAAAACCATAAAGACGTTGTACCGTTAAGATAAAATACAGATATATTAATGGAATCATATAAGATGATGTTCAAATCTAAGTTTTCTTCTTATGTATCTATATACCAGTACCTGGAGGTTTCTTTAATGAAGAATGTTCGTTTATCGTTTTATGTACACTGCATCTGGTAGGGAAAACGTAATATTATATTCTATGCCTAGCCGTAGGTGATATGTACCCACAAGAAAATTTGCACTTTTTTCTTACGTCTATAACAGACATATTGACACTCTTCTCTACACCACAATTCGAACACTTTAAAGAAGAGGTGAATCAACTTCTAAAAGAAATTAATTTGTAGTTTCAGTTTATTGCTCTTATGTGCAATATGGATACCAGAAAATAATATTGTACTTATTCTTAGGTTCACCTAAACGTTAGTAACAAAAATTGACCGTAAGGTCATGTTTGTATTTAATCTGTTCTAAGACTGTTTACTTCCGAACGAATAAACTTCGCATGCATGTCTGTACAGAACTGAGAAGAAGTTTCATGGGGGTAAGCATTTTCTCACAAAGGTAATAACTGTACATCAATACATAATTTTGACCCCGAGAATAACAACAAAATTTTGAGTGGAACGCAAAGAGTGGCAATTTCTACACTACATGTTAGTTAAATATGTATTTTCAAGGAACAATAAATCAGTTGATTGTATTGATACACAACGTAACTGCGCAGTTCTCTAAATCTGTACATACAACTTAAGCAAAAATTCCCGCAAGACCACATAAAAGTGAATATCTTACGTACTTCCCACCTTCCCTATAGTCCAGGTTTGACCCCATACACCATTTCACATTACAGTGTCTGTTTCGATTAATACGGAGCAAGTTCTTATAAAATTCTTAAAGTTATAAAACTTTCTTACCCAAATTTCACAAAATTGAATATAAAGTTTCATGAACTCATACCTGTCGAACTGCTGTTCCATATGTGTACGCTTTAACAACAAAATATCTCTACATAGCTTTTCAATATAGAGATCGTGCCGGACTTCCTCTTTTTCCTTTTCTGCTTGTATATTCTGCAATTTTTCTCTGAAATATTCAAAGTACAGAAGGACTGAATTTCTCATCTTTATAAATTAATAATAATATAAAGTATTAAAATAAATAAATAAATAAATAAATAAATAAAAATAACACTACAGAACACGTAGAATTCACACATACTACAGCACTATCTTATATGACTAGTAATGTGCTCTCTGGTCACACGCATTATCTCATGCAAGATACGAAAGTAAAGGTGCACTACATCCACGATTAAAGAGCAGAGATACAGGGGGTAACCGCAATTTTCAGGAAATTAAAAATATATTCACCTGGAAAGGGGAAGAAACCATGAAATATACCACTGATTTTAACTTCATGATTAGGAGTTTAATGTCTCTTTCGGCTGCTTAACATAGGACCGAACAACGCAAGCTCCTACAGGTAATAGAACCCAGATATCTCGATTCGAATGTGCGTATGCTAACCATATAGCAACAAGGAAGCTCCATTTTATGTCCAGTTTATGTACGTTTTCATACTTCATACTTGCTTCAAATCACCGTTCTGAACTAAAATCAGTCACGGTAATTATTATTGTTCGAAATCCATTCCATTTTGTTTACCCTTATTACAGACTTCGATTTAGAAAATCAGAAATATCGTTGTGAGCGCAATATGCTGACCATACATCATTCAACTGAAAGCTGTTTGGCCAGCTTTCTTCTAAATTACTACTGGAACATATTTACTAGCTTTACTTGGTTAGTAATTTCACTCTACTGATCTATGTATGCAGTTTAGCCTACATCAGGGTTTCTCAAAATGCGCTCCGCAGAACCTTGGCGCTTCCTAAGAAGTGATCAAGGGTTCACAATACCTGAGAATAATGAAGAAAGAAACCACGAAACTCATAAAATAAAATAGTTGTCTCAAGAAAAAAATCTAAGGGTGGTCTTGGTTGGAAGATATATATGGTGCTTCACATACTATGAAATTCCTTAGTTAACACTGAATATCCAAGTATTTTGAATATGTTGCTTTCTGGTAACTACCAGTTGTGAGCAAAAGGCAATTTTCTTCCATCACGTAACACGCTAACAGTTTCTCCACATTTGCAAATCTGTAATTCTTTCGTCAGAGTTTACATTTCACCGATATGGGAAATAAAAAGTTTATAACTAAAATTATCTTTTCTCCCACATACCTACATTATTTCGTAAGGGAAGAAACGAATAGGTTTTGTAAAAGTGTATAAACTGCCTGGTAGATGTGCCCAGTAACCAGATTAACTCTTTTCCAATAACAATTCAAGTGTTCTGCAGTAAATTTCATATTTCTTTTGCTTGTTTCGCTGGAAATGTATTTCCTTTACAAGCACGCAGAGCATGTAGGAATTTGAATACTTTCTATATTATTTCAGTTTTCTACAGGACAACTTATGCAAAATACGTAGTATATATTTTAAAATTTTGATTCAGATACATTATTGAGGTACATGACCGCAATTGTACTGTGAGAAATATATCGCTTGAAAATTTCCGTTGTAACTTCTGGGAAGAACCCACCAAACTTTACTTCTCCACACTGAGGTCAGGTGGTTATCGCGTAGGAAGACATCAGTTCAACTGAATTCAACTGTTTGAATTGTGGGCTGAAATTAATATTTGCAGATCACGCATTTGACTTGCAAGATTGTATGCACAATAAATGCTGGATCTTCTGGCTTGGCTATCTGGCAGATATTTTTGCCAAAATAAATTACACTATTCACGGATAAAAGGGCAAAACATGATATTCTCAGCTCATGACAAAATATCAGTATTCAAGAGAAAATCTTAGTTTTGGAGCAGCTATGTAAGCAACCGTTCAGTGGAATGTTTCTCTGTACTTCAAGAATTCTGTGAAGAATTGGGTCCTGATCAAGTCCCAGATAAGCTGTACGATGAGATAATCCAACATTTTAACGTTCTGTTTGAGTGTCACGCAGTACTTTTCGAAAGAACTAAATGCAAACGTGCAAGAGCTTTCTTGGGTGAAGAATCCCTTTGTAATTTCAGAAGAACCTCCTAACTTGACGACGCAGCAGTATGAGAAACCTTTTAGTTCATATCTGACTCTACACTATAAAGTACTTTTTAGACTCTTCCTTTAGCGGAGCTTTGGTGAAGTATTACGGAAGAGTATCATGAAATTATCTGCGAAAGCTATCGTGGTTCTTCCATTTGTCAGCACTTGCATGTGTGAGCAGGAATTTTCCTTGTATGCAGCGACGAAAACAAGGTACCGCAATCAACTAAATGCTGAACCTGACATGAGACTTCGACTATCTTCGATCACGCCGAATATAAAAGAATTATGCAGGGTGAGAAAACTGCAACATTTGTCTCATTAAAAGAACATTTTTCAAATTTGGTGGGCCGAAAAACAGATATGTTCTTAGTAAACTTGTTCAGATTGCAAATAAATTCTTTTATAAGCACTTTACCGATACTAACATTATTATGTTTTATTATAGCACAAAGAAAAAAAAAATGATGTAGCTCCTCGAGTATTATCATCATTGACAGGGACAGAGTGACATGTGTAGACTATGAAAAGAGACACACGAAAATTTTGCATGAACAAAATGAACGAAGTTTCACGACGATGATGATCTTGCTGGACCACTGCAAGAATATCTAGGACCCCAAGTAAATGTATTATCAACACATAACATATGGAGAAATTGTTTTAATCGTTACAGAAAAGAAATTAGTGCACGTGACAGCACTCCTCCGGAAAAAGAAGTGTGTGAAAAGCCACGTGTTGTGTTTGTCCCCAGTGTTGATACTATAAATGCTTTCAATGTTAGAATTTTTGTTTCGGATCCTTCTGTGCCTTTTGATAACTAAGCAAAGTAAAGCGCAGGAGGATGAAGTATCATGTTGATAAAAAACTGCAACAGATTAAAACTACGGATGCTTCAATTTCAAAACTGTATGAGGTGTTTGATACACCACAAGTGCAGTCGAGATTTGAAAACAGTTCACTCTGCCAGATATGGGACATGTGGTTTCAGCAATGACTTCACATTCTGTAAAGCTGAGACTGATTCTCTTAAACCAGATATTTTTTTAATCAACATGCTATACCAACCACTATCAACTATTAATTTTTAAAGCACCACCTAAAATAAACTAGTCTTTGTAATTATTGAACGAGTTCCTTTTCAGTAAATTTACTAACATTGGTACTGTAGTGATAATCCTACACGTTTTTCCCTTGACTTTGCTATTACATACTAATTTACACACGATGCCTTAGCAATGCCATTATCTGCTTCCACACATAAATAATATCAATTCTGTCTTCATAGGATTGTAGAACAATGCTGTGCACAGTATGGGTAATTTTTATGCAAATCATTTTTTTTAAGATACTGTTTTTTGAAAATCGCCAAAATCTGAAAATTTCAATTTTTAATGCAAATTCTCACTTGTAGTGTACAGGTAGGACAGAACATTTTTCCTGAAATCTCACGTCCCCATAGTATTTGTTCCATACAAAAAAGCAATCCTATGTTTCCTCATTTGGGCACAGGATATTTCTAAATTATGTGTACAACATATTTTGTTTCAGGTTTCACACTTTTTGAATTCTTTTGTTTCTCCTCTCATCTATGTTTGGTATGATTTGAAAGCATAGTATACAATAAAAAGGAAAGTGGTTTCCATCATTGTTTGTTCTTTTTTATATAACACCTTGAAATTGCAAACTTCCTCACTTCGCTGCAAAAATAACTCAATCTGTGATTTTTCTTGATGTGGGGACTGTCACACTGTTGCAAATCACCCGAGGCCAAAGTATTTTATTGTGGCATAATGGCCATGAATATCTTTATCATATGTATTTTTCATACAAATTCTAGGTGGTCAACAGACACCCCCCTGTATGATTTGAAATGATATGGGCCAGTGGTCCTAGTGCTAATCCTTGTGGAATACCTTTCTCTACAAACCATTCCTTTGATAGAACACCATTTACTTTCACATTAAAACACCTGTCTATAAGAAAGCTGCTGAATCATTTTAAGCATTAGGAGATAATCGAATATTAGATAGTTTAGTTAACAACAATGGGACATGTGTAGACTGCCGTGTCAAAAACTTTACTTAAATCTATGTATATCGCATCTACTTCTCTCCTAATTTACAAGGCAAAGCTTATATATTCAGTAAATTCAACCAGATTTGTGATTTTTGCTAAATAAATTCATTTTAAGACTCAACTAGCTTTGATTTTCAGTTGAAATACAATGAATTATCGTTTCAAAAGTTCTGCTAAATGAGTTTAAAATTGTAACAGATCTATAGTTAATAGCGTTATTTTTTCTCTCCCTATACATGTTGGAATTATGAAAGACGTTTTCTATACTTCTGGAAAGATACCTGTTTTCAAAGATTTGTTGAGTATATTTGCTAATACAAATGAAAGATGATCTGAGCATGCCTTAATTACATAATTTGGAATACAATCCGGACCAACGCCGGATACAAACCTGCACAAAGCGGTTTAAGATTCTTTATAGCTTCTATGATGTCAGAAGTAGTTATGTGTGGAATTCCACTTACATTACCATTCTTAAAGTCTGCTTAAGATAAAAGGCTTATATTTACAGAACCTGAAAAGATTGTTTTGGAAATGATCCACAAACGCATTGGATATTTTTTGCTTCTCAGAACATAAAAAATTGTTATGTAAAATACTATCAACATTGCTTGATTTCTTATTTTTAAATTGTAACCAAAAGTACTGCAAATCACTGTGGAGAGATTTCTCCGGACCTGAATAGTAGCCATTTTCGAGTTTATTATATAATTTTTTTGTTCTTGTTTCTGCACTTAGAGAATAAATCATACCACTTTCGTTTGCTTGTTTTCGTATACAGATCATGATACCTTTTTATTATTATTATCAGGGATAATAGTAAAGTAGTAAAATCACACTAAAGGAATAAGGATGGATTAAAATCAAATTAATAACATACCAGTGTCAAGAAAGAACACTGACCAAGCTTTTGTCCTTAGCAGTTCAAGTATTCTCTATATACTCACAACTTACGTTTGGAGTGAACTTGAAAGGCTTTATCGGTTGTGGCTACATTCTTGTCAGCCAAGGCATATAATCGTCCTGTTGGGTTTACAGGGTACCTCATATAGTACATCCACTGCATGAATCCAAAGAACATCTGGCTTCCTATGATACGTAAAAAAGATTGAGATGGGCCAGCTGGATAGAGAAACGTCACTTTCACTTTATCTTGCTCTTCACCCTTCCCCAAATATATGCCTGACACCACTTGTTATACATTTGGAGTTATGTATCCGCTTATATTTGTCACTGCTAGTTTATTATCCAACTTGATGAGTATCTGTTAAAACGAACTCTGGCAGTATGAAAATACCTTGACAAAAAAGGAATATTTGAAGCTACAAGGGATGAACACATTGCTCTTGGAATTGTTTGTACTTTGCTGAAGCAATCTTATAGGAATATTGATGACATGGTGAATTCTTCTTTACGTGAATGCAAAATGTAGTCCAATAATGCCGCTGCCAAGCCAAAATTGTCCCTTATCATATGGATGCTGCAGACTTGCTCGGGCTACCAACCTCTTGCCTGTGCTAGTAAATGCATCACACCTTTTTCCACGAGCTGCTGCAGCAAAATGCCATTTAACGTCTATGCTAAAATCCGCTATGCTTAAGTTTAAGAAGTTCCTTTTATTCTTGTGCTGCGCACTATATTCATCAGAATAGTAGTATATCTTTTACAGTCTAAGCTGGTGTCTCAAGAACACAAGTTTCTGCTGGAAGCAGTAAATAGCCGTAGTATTGTGTTCAAGACACTCCAAAATTACAACGTAGCTGGCATGCTCTGTTTTTGTTTCCTCTTTATAATACACTACAGTGACGACAAAAGCTTTAATTTCCTAAAAGGGGGGGGGGGGGTCAAACGGAGGACCAAAGAAAATATTTGGGGGCAGCTATTCTTTTCTATACCGAAGAAGATAACTTTGTATTATTTGATCTAATTTATAATAGCATTTGTATGTAGCAGACGTAGTCACCAGGGGGTGCCTACTCCCCCTCTGATGTCAAAATTATATTTTCATCCATTTTATAACAGAACCTAAATTAAAGTGATTTTATACTCAACGCTTAAAACTGGAGAGCTCTTGTAACAAATGATCCCAACGTACATAACAGTCCTGGGTACATTTTTTCTTTTTTTGTATATTTTTTTTAAAATTTTCAAAACAGCTTTTTAAAGAATATCAAATTAAAAATTTTGATTTTTTTTTTTTAAATAAATGTTTTATATACCATTTGAAAGCTCTTTTCATAAGCTTTACAACTGATCCCTTACCCAATGTCCTAGATCTTTTGGGTCAGCCGCAAATGTCAATCGAAGAAACGTCACACACGCAATTTTTGGTAAATTTTAAGAACTTGGAGGACCTGTGATTTCGAAACTAGTTCACACCATCAACCTACAATATTAGTTTTGTCATTTTCCGATGATACCAACAACTGTACCGAAATTCATCAGAATCTGGCAAGCTAAGATAGAATTTGAAAATTGTGTTGATTTAACATAGAATGGCTCAGTCGGTAAAGACCAGGGTTCGATGCCCTGTGCAGTCAAGAAATTTTTCTTGTTTTACTATTGCTTGTTTTAAAATGGGTACTTGGTGCAATCTAGAAGCCTCACTTTCACTCAAAACTTCAGTTTTTATAGTTGTTTTAGTATATATATATATATATATATATATATATATATATATATTAAACATTACTGAATGATATTTATTGATGTCTTTTGTGACTTTTATCTCCCCTACAAGTACATTTTTCTGTAGTATTACTTAAGTAGTTGTAATTCTCTGCTCCTTGCCAGGACTAAACAATGCTTAGAAGTACATTATGCACATTATGCACCATTAATGAAGATCTTAAATCTATGCATTAATCGTAATTATTATTTGATCTTATAATTATTACTTACTTTTCCTCCTTTAGTTGTTCTGTTATAATGCGTACTGCTTCTTCCATATTAAGTTTAATTTTAGCATTTTCTTGACGTAACTTTTGTATAGTCTCTAGATCAGTTTTCTTTTCGTTCAATGCTTTAGCTAATTCATTTTTAAACTTCTCGCTTTCTTTCTTTTCTGCTTCTATAGCAAGAGTATGCTGTTTTCCTTGCTCCTGCAAATACATACGAAACCAAATTGACTGAGGTTATGCACATATTTTTATCATGAAATAAACATAGTTATATTACTGAGGAAGATATACTTTACTGATTGTTTTTCTATATTACTCAGAAAAAGATATACTGTACTTAACTATTTTTTCTGTATTACTAAGACAGGTATATTGTACTTAATTGTCCAATTTTCTATATTACTCAAGAAGATATAATTTAACAAATAAAACACAGTTCTGACCAGAGCAGAATGAAATATATTAAAAACTATACTTACAATGTGTTACAGTTTCAAGGACCTAACGTCCTCTTCATCAGACACAAACATTCGACTGATGAGTGTTTGTGTCTGATGAAGAGGACGTTAGGTCCTTGAAACTGTAACACATTGTAAGTATAGTTTTTAATATATTTCATTCTGCTCTGGTCAGAACTGTGTTTTATTTGTTACTTTACTTATCCAGAGCCATGGAGTTTGTTCAATATAATTTAACTGTCCGTTTTTCTATCAGTAGGAGTTTCGATTAATGGAAAATTTGAAACATCAAATTTACAATTCCTTGGTTTATGAAGGTCGTTGCTCCTAAGTTGAATTCATTGCAGCTACGGTCCCTTTCGTCTCCACTAACTGTCATAAATAAATTTTCCGAACAATCAAAACGCGGTTAAACCGCTTCCTTAAGCAGCAAACAGTAGACTTGTCCCATTTCATAACATTCGTTACGCAAAATCATTAGTTCACTCAACACAATCTAAATGACGTTTCCCAAATAAATATATAGCCAAATTGCTTTCTCGCAGCCTATTCACTCCATTTCACAGTGGAAAAGGGCTGGGGAGGAAGGATCTTCATACAGGATGATAAAAATTTATACTGACAAACTGGAGAAGGAGATGGTAGAGATAAAAATTAAGCAAAAAGTGTCTAATGAACATATGTCGATAGTAGCATCGTTTTCACGTAAGAGACGTCGAGAAACCTGCGAAAATGTTTAATGTCGAATATCTCATGAACGCGGAAAAGATATCGCTGTCGGGTCAAGAGATTACACTGAAAATCGCAACGAAATGCAATGGTGTGCAGGTGGAAGTAGAGTGGTTCCCGTGACACAGGGATCCCTACATAAAGATGGAGAATTTACACACGTATTTCCCATCTGTGTGGATTCCGATATTGTGGCGACCACTCCCCTTCCCTCTGTACGTAATTCCATTTGTCGGATGCGATTTTCAGTGTAATATATTGACCCGACAGCGATGTCTCTTCCGCGTTCGTGAGAATTCGACATTATATAAAAGTTTTCGCAGATTTTCGACCCCTCTCAAGTGAAAACGATGTTTTTTTTGACCTAATTCATTAGATACTTTTTGCTTAATTTCATGTTTACTATCACTTCATCCAGTTTGTTGCACATTATCTTACCCCTCTGTACAAAGAAAGGTATTTTCCTGTCAGCTGAGGAGCCCGGTAAGGGGAGGGATTTTCTTTTTTTTTTTTTTTTTTGTTCTACTCTTGTTCCAATGCGGCTCTGAGGTTCATCCGCTCAGTCTGGAGCAATCAAGAGAAATAAAGGAGGAAGCGTAGTACTGACATCACTTCCTTAACTGCTGATGTTAAGAAAGTGTAAAGGATTTGTACCCACACACAGCCTTTGGGCATTCATGGACTGTCGTGAAAGGGAGAGGTGCATGATGTGTGCGGGGGGAGGAGGGCTAGGGAGAATTCGGAATTTAACAGGGTTGGCCGAGGGAAGAGTAAAAACAATAGTTCTTTTGCAATTACATGCTAATGGATGTGCCCTACACAAGTGACGTACAATCGTGATTTCATTTATTTTACCTCCGAACAGAATAAAAATGAAACGAAATGAAATATTCAAATTTAATGTTCCATCATTATGTTCGTTAGGTTAATGGAATTGGTGGAATGAGAAAATGGGAGAAAACGGGAGTACTCTGAGAAAATCCATGTTGTCAAGCACAAATTTACTTGGTCGGAGATCCAACCAGCGACCCCGCGCACCAGAGCTAAGCGCTCTACCACTGAGCCACCATGTCCTCCAATAACAGAAAATTTCCCACAAAAGTATGCCTAGAAGAAAAAAAAATGATCGTTAGCGTCTCTCAATAACAGACTTTCCCAAACACGAGACCTAGTTGAACCGATGCACCCGGAAACGGTAATTTTATATTCTTCCAAGAAAATCGTTAAAAAGGGTTAAACAACATGTATTTAGAAGCTCGTACTTGTTATTTCAGTTATCTCCATAACTTTTTATGCTGCTGGTCAGCTTCGTACAATTTAAGCGTGACGAAATGCAATCTACAACCGTTCTCGAGATTTCAATGGAGATACTGGTGAAAATCCTTTGAAATCGGCTTTGTAACTCTGTAACAGATCGTTAGTCAGTTAATTACTTGTTAATTGTGTTATCAATTTTGTAGCACCGAGTAAGACTCACGCAATTATTTAGTATTTGTTCTGTGATATGTCGTGATTCGTGTGTCAGTATCTTTTATGGTTTGCATACTGGCGCATAAGATTCTAATTTCGTTGCCATAGTTTTGTTCTTTCTTTCCTTTTCATGTTTAGACTTCGATCGAAGACATATATACTACAATTTAGAATTGCAACATAAGCATAAAAGCGATACTGATTTGAAATAATTCTTATTCGACACAGTGTCATTTAATATATCTAATTAGTACATTGATCTTATTTTGCATAAAACATCACGTTCTCTGTCGTGGAGAGTGACAAAATAATTATGTACCATTAAACAGTAGGTCCTGAAACTAAGAGACTTCCAATGCTTTAGCTTTCATATGTCTAACATCTTAATACGATATATATATCACGAAAATACCGATGTCGTTAAATAACGTTATGCGTGGCAAAATAGCATTGATGTAGATATTTACCTTTTAAGTCTGACCATTCGATTGAAAATAAAAGTATCTATTGCACCATACTGTGAGATATGATTTTAATGGTGGCTTGCATACACGTTGTGTCCAAGTGAGTATTTTATTGAATCAACTATTATAATTTTGATTTAACATAAATGAAGTAATAGGCATAGTTGGATCTATGTAGTCATAATTGTGATCTGAAGGAGAACTGATGGTTATACTGATTCATTAATATACATATTCTATTAACGTCAAACTAAATTATCCACGCATAACTATATTATTAAGGCAAGACAGGTATGATTCTGGTATCAATTATTCAACACATAAGGTGCACAAAAATGGTTTCTGATATATCTATGTTACGTCCTTCGTTCCTGAGGGTGTTGCTAGTTGGCAACGAACCTGCAATTTCATCTTGCACAAATTATTAAACCTGTCGAGCACGCATTTTCCCGATTAGTCTTTTCTTTCAACTTATAAGCTAGCGTCTTCTATTTTGAATCAATACAGTACAGATGTTTCACGTAAATAGAGAGAGTGCGTGACACCTCTCGAGTTAAGAGAGACAACTATATATTCCGTGCGAGCGGTCCCGGGTTCGACTCCCGGTGGGAGCACTCGGTCGAAAAAGTGTAAAAAGCTTTTTCAGACCAGCCATCCTGCATGAGGTTTTCCTGGGTTTTCCTCATTCACCCCAGGCAAATGCCGGGGTAGTACCTAACTAGGTCCTAGGCCGCTTCCTTCCTTCCCTTTCCTCGGATAGTGTGATCGCCAAGGGACGTCATCCCTAAAACATGACGGGCTAACATGGCCATAGATGTCGGAAGCCTAGAAATCAAAATCCTAACCTTAATATCCTAATAATCATATATATTGGGTTAGTGAGACTGAAATGTTGAATTTTAGATCTGGTTGAAAACTACCCATTCTAACGCAACCAAAGGATGGTCCGAGACCTCGCATACGAAAGCACAAATTTCGTACTATTACCACTATCAACACGATTTCACATGCATACATGCTATTAATCATCATTTGTTTTTCTTCACCTACATTGTCTTTCGTTTCATTATTACTGCTCATTCATCTCAGCTCTTTCTCGACTACTTCAGATTATTAGTGTTAGATTCACTATTTTATGATGTCATGCCCGTATGTTTTCATCTCTCCAGTTATCTATTCCGACTCTGACCTGGGATTCGATCTTCCACCATTAACAACCGAGCACTACTTCGAATACGGCAGACCGTTACAAATAACCAGTCTTTAGTTTATCTTCCTACCTTTCACTCTCTTTCTCCTGTAATTTAAAGAAAGGAAGATTGCCTACAATCAGGGACCAAGGGTGTGGTCCTGTAATCCAGCTCTCGGAGGCGGGATGGTCTAGTGGGAAACGGCCTATACTATAGGGAATTGGTCTTCTGGTCATCCATGCACCCACCAACTGCACCGAATTCAAGCCCCATTCGTGGTTCGGAGTTCACGTTAAAGGTCTGCACGTGCTCGAGCCGAGCTCGCGGGCTTAAGCCCGACCCGGCCCGCAGGTCGGACTCCATATACCACTTCGGGCCCGAACCGTAAATTTGTAAATACTCAACCATATTTCTCGGTCTTTTTCGGGCCTAACTTTGTAAATATACTGTACAACGATATTTATTGTACCGTTCTTTCTGGAGAACTTTTAAAGCACAGCTGCAAAATTAAACCTCTAATCGCTGTAAATAAAAATACAATTTTACGTTAATTATTAAATTTCTGTAATTCGGCCTTATTTCGGGCTCATTTGACTATCATACGAGATCAAGTCTAAATGCTAAAACATATTTCGGATTCCGGTCGGGCCTCACATTATTAGCTAAAAATTCCGGCCCGTGCAGACTTCTAGTCCACGTTAATAGTAGGTTCCGTCTTTCATAATATAGGCGTTTCATAATGACGCAGAACACAATTCCAAACTAAACTCGAAAGCTACAAGAGGAAATTGATATTCATTTAAAGAAAAAATGTACATAATTACACATAATATATTAAATACACTTTAGAAACATACATTACAACAAAGCGAAGAACTATGAGCTCATGAAAAAAAAAAAATTATCGATGCACGTTTATGTGATGCGTGATTAGAGTATCGACTACGCACCATTACTTCTGCCTTTCTTTCAATAGCTCCAGGACTGCCTCAATATATAAAATTCTACATTCCATCGGAAAATGAAGCAGCGACCACGCGTAACAAAGACGAACGTGCTAACCAATCAAAATATGCAAGGCTCAAGTAACTTATCTTACTAATTACCATTAATTTTACCTTTATAAACGCTTACTATTATTTTAAAAAAAAATCTTACATTAATTTTCTTCACACAATCAGCTATTGCCTTTTCTAATGCTTCTGTCTTCTTTTGGGTTTGTTCTTTTATTTCCTTTAATTTCTTTTTTAAAGCTTCCCTTTCCAACGTGTCCGGATGAGGATCAGTTTGTACACATTTTGTAGCAGCTTCCTGTAAAAGGAAATAAAAACTCATGAGGTAGACGTATTACTAGACAGTGCATATGCTTCATCTCAGAGAGACCAGTTAAGAGTCCATACATACAAGTAGTAATGGAAAATAGTATTCCACTATTCATAGCAGAGGCGCTAATGAGAGAGAGCACATCGGTAAAAATTACAATTTTATCGCTACAAGCTAAGGGAAGAAAACTAACTAATGTAAACAAGAAGTAGGTTATTAGGTAAGTTCTCTTTCCTTAGCTTGTAGCGATTAAATTAATTTTTACCAATGCGACTTCTCTCAAGAGCTGCTACTGGTTTATGGATAGATAATTGGTGTAAAAACTTCCACATTTAGTCCAGTCATTATAGGTTCAAAAATAAAGGTTTAGAAAAAAAAAAATCATACAAGCAAGGGACTTTGTATAAACATTGTATATCGTCGTCGGCAATTCAAAACCTGCTATGTGCATTTTTATAAATTTTTCAGGAGAAACGAAAAACAGTATCCTGGTTAGATTTTTCGCTTTATAAAAGTGATGTTATAAGTAATATTTGATGCAAGTAACTAGATACCTTCTCAAGTAATAATAAATTAGAGAGTCTAAAAGAGTCTAAAAGCTGCACCAGATAATACTATTATCTCGAAACGGCCGAAAATGTCACATAGCAGGTTTTGAATTGCCGACGACGATATACCTTTCGGACTCAAAATATATAAAGTCCCCAAAAATAAAAATTGTGCTCAAGCCGCCATCTTGGAAAATGGCGAAACACCCAATATTTAAGAAGGAAGTCGCAGATTTAGGTTTAAAGTAATATAGCAAGCACACTAATTGGTCAATAGGTATAAATTATACCTCGTTAGAATCGCAATGAAATAAGCTTTCATACGACATATAGCAATTGTTCGTAGTACCTATTAAAGGGAAGTAATGGCGGGAAATATTTAAGATTTAGTGCCCAAAATTCCGTTTTTTGTATATTTTCAGTTGTAATATGGCAACATTGCATGGAATTCATACACAAAAATATTATGCAAGTACACTACTATATAATAAATATATTATGAAAGTTACAAATCATGACAACGAAATCAAAGGGAATAATAATTTGTAGTTCTTATAATTGCGTTTATCTGAATTGCGTAAAGATCTTTATAACAACATTTCTCAAAGAGATTTTTTTTTCACCATTCCACCTGCAGCTATAAATGAGTTACTCATCTCTCGTATTACAATAAAATGGACATTGAATTGGTGTGCCGCTGTTGTTTAAAGTGTTTAATATAAGGAAGTACTGGAGGGAATTTTCGGAAAGTTAACCTAAAAATTCCCTCTTTTTGAATTATTGCTGTTATAGAGAGGCAACACTGCATGGAAACAAGATCAGAATATTGTAAATAGACACCAATAAAACTGTGCAAGTGAAAGTACCCATCCTGACATAGATGACAATTCTCTTATGCACTTTGTGTTTGACAATACAGATGTAAACAAGAGTACTCTACATGGTAAGGGGACTGTTCATATCCTTGGTGGCATAAAGTGCACAACCCCAACTCAAGCGATATCAACTCTATCGCCTAATATCCGAAATGTGAAAAAGAAAACAAACCCTCAACTGAATAGTATAAATATTGTGCATTACAAGAAACCAGTTACATCTTTCTTAAATGATTTGGAGATACAAAATATCGAAATGAACAGTGAATTGTTAAAAACAAATAATATATTGTTACTTTCGACCAACCTCTTTTTGTAAAAGCGTGTGAAATTATGTCAGCGGTAGTTGGGAGCACACTTTCAACAGTCATTGTAAGATTGGGTGGCTTGCACTTACTAATGAGTTTCTTAGTTTCGATAGGTTATATCATGAGAGGCAGCAAAATTGAGGAACTGTGATCAAGCGTGTATGCTAAAAACACAATTCCCTACCTTATTTCAAGTCATGCTTTCTCTCGAGTCTTGAGAGCACATCTAATATTTTGTGCATTGTTTTATTACTTATATGAAAGATATAGTGAATCAAAAAGCAATTATTTTAATACAATAATAAGAGAGAGTGAAAAGTCATTGGCTGAATTAACATTGTTTAAGGCATGTGTCCAAGTGGTAGTTTACTTAAATAAAATCTGTAAAAGAGCAGAGGAAAAAACTCGAACCGCAAAATTGTGGCTTCTGTATATGAGCCAATTGTGGTGGTCATGGAATTCATTGCAGCGGAAAGAACTGGAAACTGGAGAAAGCATGTGGAGATACTTAAACTTATGATATTTACCTTTCATGCACCAGGCCACAATTTGTACTCAAAAATTGTTCACCTGTATCTTCAGTTGGTACTTGAATACGAACATCGAATGTCAGCACAAAACTTCGAAAAGTTTACAAAAGAAATAATATTCTCCGTTCCTTATTCTGAAAGATATTGATCGGGAGTATCCACTGATATGGTTATACAGCAATCACCGAATCGCCCGATAAAATCTGTAGGGGAACTTACTCATGGTAGAAGCATAACAAATGAGACTTTGTTACGATGAATTTCTTCCTCACCACTTAGTATGGAAATATCAAAAGTAGTAAAGAAACTGAGCAGCATAAGGAAGAGCGAATCTCCCGGCAGATTCGTGATTACAGGGAGGCGGAAACTTTTGGCAAGTGGCTCTTGGAACATAATCCATTTCATCAAGAATTTTAAGAACTAATCAACATCGCGTCAAGACTAGTGCAGATGATACAGTAATTTGTGATCAAACCATAGAAAAGAGAATACCTTTCTTAGCAGCAAAAGAGGAAAAAGATTTTGGGACTGTAATCATTCACAGGAAAGATAAAGTAATTCCCCTTACAGCGTTAAACTCTGGGATTATCATAAACAATGAAACAATATCTATCAATACGAGCAACAACTTTTTAGCAGGATAATTGTTGTTGTTAAAGATCCTCAGGAACTGAGAAGGTGCTTCAAAAGTACGAGCTTGCACCGAAACCATCATTCTTTTTTTGATAGTGTATCAATAAGAAAAAATAAAAAGGCTTTTCAAATGTTTTAAATCTACCATGGTGTGACCAAGACCTACAACTTACAATAATCAAAAGCTACATTTATTACATAAAATCACATTATGGAGAATCATGTACAGTACTATCGTGTTTGATGGATATCCAACCAATCCCACCATAACGAGATGTGAACAGCAAAGGAGAGCTGCTAAGAGAACATCTATAAATCTAAACTCTTCACCACAAGTCACTGCCGAGAATCAAACACAGATATTTATTAAGCAGAATCTGATGCAGACAGTTTCATTGTCTCAGTAGCCACAGATAAATAAACACTGGAAAGAATGGAGTTATGGTTGGTCACGATATTGATTTGCTTTATCTTCTCACTGCTAAGTCTTCTCTGTCTGACAAAATGTATTTCTTCAAACCAGCTTCAAAGCATGGAAAAGATGCAAAAACTGTTCAATATTCCAGACCAAAAGGCTCTTCTGCTTGAGGTTTGTGGTGTTCTTCATTTTGCTCATGCTATTTCTGGATGTGATGCCACTTCAGGCCTCTACAACAAAGTAAAATAAAAGCTTTAAATATTCTTTAGAAAGATTGCGAACTTCGGTCGACTTTAAAGATTTTCAATCTGTCTTCGACTTTGAAAGATGAAATTACTTCAGGAGAAAAAAATCTACTTCAGTTGTATGGTTGTAAGAGTGAGAACCTCGAAGGTATTACAGGTACAGTAATGTAATAGCCAAACAAGTATATCAAGCTTTTGATACTTCACAGCACTCTTACTGGATCTACTTACAAATCCAACATTGGATGGAAAACATGCTGGACCCAACATTATGGAGATGGATGATCAAGAATCCCATGATTTTTTCAGAACAACCTGCAACACCCGGACTGCTCAAACTAGTGTTTTGTGTACTTAAAATATTATGCACTAACAAATATTGTGAATGTTTAAAATCGGGAGTGGCCTGTTCACCAATGTGTGCCACATGTTAAGGACTATCTTGCGTCAATCGTACAGAAGTCTTCGATAACAATTTGGAAGATAATGTTAGTGACAGCCTTTAGAAAACCACAGGGCTAACCTATGATATGAAATGATCGATGCTATATTGTCATAGCTCGACAGCATTTTGTTTTATCAAGATCGGGAATATATATATAAAATTATAATATTATAAATTTATCTACCTCTTCTTTCATACCTTTTACTTGAGAAATGTAAAAAAGTGGTATAACAAAATTTTCGATACTTTTCTAACAAATTTTGAAGAAATAACAAAGCCTTCACTGCAATTTCACTTTTTCTTTCGTATATTACGATACAGTAAGAGCTCGAATACTGTGATCTCCTATTGTTGCTGGAAAGACTGGACACTTCCAAAATTATGTTTAATATCTGTTTACAACTTTTGGATTTTGTTTCTATGCAGTGTTGCCTCTCTATAACAACAATAATTCAAAAAGAGGGAATTTTTAGTTAACTTTCCGAAAATTCCCTCCAGTACTTCCTTATATTAAACACTTTAAACAACAACGGCACACCAATTCAATGTCCATTTTATTGTGATTCGAGATATAAGTAACTCATTTATGGCTGCAGGTGGAATGGTGAAAAAAAAAAAAAAAATCTCTTTGCGAAATGTTGTTATAAAGTTCTTTACGTAGTTCAGACAAACGCAATTATAAGAACTGCAAATTATTATTCCCTTTGGTTTCGTCGTAATGATGTGTAACTTTCATAATATATTTATTATATAGTAGTGTACTTGCACAATATTTTTGTGTATGAATTCCATGCAGTGTTGCCATATTACAACTGAAAATATACAAAAAAAACGGAATTTTGGGCACAATCTTAAATATTTCCCGCCATAACTTTCCTTTAATAGGTACTACGAACGATTGCTATATGTCGTATGAAAGCTTATTTCATTGCGATTCTAACGAGGTATAATTTATACCAATTGACCAATTAGTGTTCTTGCTATATTATTTTAAACCTAAATCTGCGACTTCCTTCTTAAATATTGGGTGTTCCGCCATTTTCCATGGTGGCGGCTTGAGCACAACTTTTATTTTTGGGGACTTTATATATTTTGAGTCTGAAAGATATACACAATGTTCATACAAAGTCCCTTGCTTGTATGAATTTTTTTTCTAAAATTTCGTATAATGACTGGACTAATTGAATATATCTATAGATAAAACAAAAGTATCCTACTGAAAGACAATAATGCATTGTAATCCAACAATTGAACATAAAAACAAGTAGCAATACGCTGTCCATGTTCTTTAGCGAATGCACCACTCGGACGTTGAACCCAACTGTGTAACTTGCAAGCTTCCCCATGTTAATTTAGGAACACCTGCTTTCATAACCTAAATCCAAAATGCAGTAGACTTCTGCTTCTTCCGTTGATCAGACCTTTCCTTGCAGACGCTAGTCCAGTTATGAGTCACCTGTAAGGTGGCTGAACAAGGCTACATTCCAGTTTCTCAAAAATAGCTTATCAATTCTTCCCCACTCACTTTTGCATCCAGTTTCGACAAGATTTCTGTGCAATGAATCATGAAAATAGTTGATTGACAGAATGAACTTGAAGAATTTCCGCCTCCGCCTTTCCGATGTGCAGTGCGGGAGATGATTCATCCTTCAATCGGCAAACAGGTTTTGAAAAGTCGAGGATATTATAAAAATAGGAAAGAGATGAGTTTAAATTTTCATTCGTTTGTCCCCACCTCCACTTGTTGCGCCGTGATTTATCGAATCAACAACGCGTTGTTTACCTGTGAATGGGTCTGGATCGGTCACAAGAACGCGTGAAGTTTCTTCTGAACATTTACCGGGGATGGGGCACGGGCTGTTTGAAAATCAGGAATATAAGAGCAAAATAGGATGGGGAGCCGTTACACGGGTGTATATGGTACCCAAAATGACCGATATTAATGTCGAATCCATAGTTTTCGGGGTCGCTTGGATAAATGGTAACACTCTCGACGACGTTCAAGTCCAACTTTAGCCCCATTGCCATCGTGGTGGGGAACAGAAGAAAAATAACATCCAAAATTACATATATTAATGTCCAATTTAGTCTTCGGGGACGCTGAGATGAATAGTAATACCCCTAACGATATTCAAGTCCAACTTTAGCCCCATCATCATGGGGGTTGAGGGGCGGAGGTGAAACAACATACCCATAAACATCGATATTAGTATCCAATCATAAAGCTGATAGATGACATATGTGTTGACATTTAAGCCTAAGTCAGTTAACACGGGAATTGACACGGTTAATGACGAAAGGGTTGCTCTTCGTTATTCACTTATTTCACTTTTTTCTTTACTTCCAAATATGGTATATTGCAATGAACCTTATTCTTTCCGTGCAAAGAATGGGTATTTCAGCTATTTTTTTTTAAAAGTAAAAATATTATACTGACTAAAGCATCCAAATGACAAAACGGCATACCGACGCCAGTGACCTTTTTCCAACAACTGGAAGACACTGATAAAAATATGAGTTTTACTAGCAGTATAAGTTCTTCCTAAAAAAAATCACGCATAGTGAAGGTGACAGGAGGTCATCGAAACGTAGTGTCGGTGTGCTGTCTTAACATTTGGGTGCTTCACTGTGTACAATATCTTTACTTGTACTATTTCCTAACAACCGATTTTGCAAAAAATGGAGAAAGCTTCCCAATGGAGGCTTACTATTGTCAGTTCAAACCAGTTAAGGACAAGGGAATGACACCTTCCCCCTGCGTTAAAAAACTTTAGTAGTTTCTACTGCGTATGGTACACTAGTCTTTATGCAATTTAACTAATAGACTGAATTTCTTTACTTTTGACTGGTACCAAAATCTATACTTAAGAAACAAGAAACTTAATACGCACCGTGATAAGAAAATTAATATTTAAAATAAACCAGGGATTTATTTTGTATCACATCAATTCCTCTGTAACCACAGATTCCATGATATATATGACTGGACTGAGAATAGAACATGAATCTCGGTTTACTATGTCGATGTGTTAACCACTAGGCTAGTCAGTCCGTTCTCTGAACAGTTATACATTCTTAAATTCTTGAGGTCTGTGCTCGGCTATTTTTGCGACCTTAACATTGAAAGAATGTAAGATTGTTTAGGCAGGAAATGGATTGAGTAACGTAATGGTTAATACATTCAGCACTGTAAGCTGGAGATCAAGATTGGATTCGCAGTTCATTCGTGCATCTTTTCATTCTTTGTACACGTATCATATATGTATTGGAGATACTTAACGTCTAAACTGAAAAAACGAAATTAAAAGAAGTACTGAAAGCAATAATCACCTTCAACTGCTGAACCATTGTTTCTGTGGTAAAATCATTTGGTGTCCATAATGCATTTGTCATCGATGACAACATTTTGGGTGTTTCAACCTCCTCACCTGCACTCCATCCATTTACAATATCTGCATTTGTTTTTGAGGTTTTAGGAGAGGAAGGAGTAAGACCAAATTCAGCAGCTATTTTTTCACTGTCTGCTAAACTCAGAGAAGGGAAAGATATGTCAGAGAGAGGTGGGAAATTATCCATAAACTTGTCATTTACACTTAGGTTTTGGAGAATCTTGGCAGTGGCCTGCAATTCCGTAGTTGCTCTAGTCTCATCGTTGGGTAAACCTCTTTCAGGAGGTGGCTCAAATTCATTTGCATCTGGATTCAATATCTTATTGATTTCATCATCTTCGTCTTCCTGATCATCATCATCTTCCTCCTCTTCATCACCTGAATCACTCGACTCACTAAAATAAGTCAATTGTTCATCATCTTGGGCAGTCTTAACAAAGTCTTCAGCACTGAAAGATGTTAGATGACCGCCACTGGTATCCGTTTCTGCTACACTCGAAGTTTCTGATCCAATACTGAGTTTACTAAAATCTCGGGCCAGGATAGGAACAGTCTTTTGAGGATTACTTGTTATTTCAATTATCTTTTTCGGTGATACACGATATTTTGAAGAAGCATCTTCCAGACCTGTTTTGGCCATTTTGTACGCTTCAGGAATAAATTCTGCCGTACAAATAATGTCATCTACTGCAGCAAACCGGTATGATATAAGAAGGAAATCCACAATACCTACAAAATACAGAGCATTAAGTTAGTAGTATATTCAATATGAATATATATATATATATTATTTTCAGGTTCTTCTAACATTTATCTAATAATTTCATCATTACTCATTTGAAACCAGATGTTATACATTAATTACAGTACTTTTCAAATGAGAAGCCTTATGAGCTGTAGTCAATTATATTTATATTTAACGCAATATTGCCAAATTGGGGCCTTAACTTTTCTTCTTTCTTTTTTTCTATCTAGTATTTTGGCAAATTTAATTGACAGTCTTCTTCTAATTTTTTTTTAAGTGGAACATGCTATCAAAGGAGCGAATTGTATTATTATTCCAAGATTCGTTGAAACTGACCAACTCTCGTTGCCATGGTAACGATAGAAGAAATACATTAAAAGGTCACAACGAGGTCAAAGTTAGCAACAATGAACAGTGCGAGATATTTGCTATGTACAATAATACACATAATAATAGGGTAATTGCATTTCAACTAATCAAAGATGAGCCTACAACATATCCGCCAACCTGAATTTCGTTATCACAGACAGACATGAATGACGAGCACTAGAAGGGGCTAATTTTATTATACACCTAATTCGCTCCTTAAATAAATAAATAAAATCAGTAAAGCGTAGAATTTTTACTATGCATGCTAGAAGTATGCACTTTAATATAAACTAATTAATTACCATTATTCCAATGAAACTGCTAAATGTTCGTCGTCTGTTTCCCACTACCAACACAATCGATTATGTCAGTCAATATTTTGTTACTGTTTGAGTCTGCACATTTATTATTACACACATCTTTTTATCTGCCTAAATTTCGTCCTATTTCTTTCGTGAAATCATCATCCGTGTGTTGTACACAAGCTTCTCACGCTCTTTCGTGTCCGACAACGTAAATAATTTCTTCGTTATTCAAATTTTCTATTTTAGTTTGAGTGTCTTATTTTTCCTTGCTACTCGCCGTAGATTCGGAACGCTGTAACTCGATTAATCTCGTAAGCCTCTGTTGTGAGGTTTTCGACATTTCTGACATATATTTCTTTTAATATATATAAGCTCTAACTTTGTAACCATTTATTGTATTTGTACAAAACTTTTAGTGGACTTGTAAGAAAGTCTGAAATTTTGTTTCCAAGCATTGTTTCAACGCCAAAACTCCAGCTGAGTATCATTACGTCCAAACATTGCTGAAGTCTTTTCGGGAATCCAAGAATGGCATTTCATCCGTAATAATCCCAATCACATCACGTATCTTCTTTCGGAGGAACTGAACATCTTTCGGTGTTTGCTTGTAAACTTCTGTATCATTTTCTTACGAACCATATTGGGTAGCGTTGTCATTGGCACTTGCAGCTCAAGGATCTGCGTTTCAACGATTTCTTTGGACTTCGCAACACGCTTTCCTGCACGGACTGAATCACATCAACACTGGCTGTTGGCCTTCCGCTACGAGGCAAGTCCAAGACACTTCCGGTAGCTATGAACTTATCGTACCATTACTTGATACTTGAACCTGCAGGTGGTTGTTTCTGATATTTTTGTCGGAATTTTCTTCTCACCAAAACACTAGATTTTAACTCACAAAACCACACCACACACTGCGCTTTCTCTTGAGTAGACGCCATCTTTGTCACGTGATTTGCGGTTATGACGTTAATGTTTACATCCGCTCATTGTTGCCAACAAAAGTTTTAACATTTCCACTAAACATTACAAACAAAATACAAAATTGTAAGTAGTACTTTCAAAGTTACAACTTTTTAATTTTTTGCAGGACTTTTGGAAGACTGTATATATATACACAGGGTGTTAACGAACTATACCGACAAACTGTAAGAGGCGATTCCTTCCTCACATCAAAATAAGAGAAAAAGTTCATATGAACCTGTGGGGAAAAGTGCATAGTTTCAGAGATAGGACTGTCCAAAATCACAAAAAAAGTCAAATACCAAGAGGCTCAATTTCGAATTCGAGAAACTGTGGATGATGGTCCTTATCAGCGTAAAGGAAGTGATGTATATTTCCAGTCCGAAAATGTATATTTCATTAATGTTCAATAGGTGTACAGAGTATTCCCTGCAGGGTGAAATTCCCAGACTTGCCATCAACCGAATTTTGAGATATGCTCTGACTTTATTATCGGTCCAAAGTAGGCAAACGATAAGTCTTGATAGCAGTGAACACAGAATCCTTTGGCGCGATGTCGGAAGTGTTAAGGATCGTCAAGAGCACGGTCTCTCGTACTCGGGAAAACGCATGCTGCGATGCTTTCTTTCACGTTTATAAGTGAAGAAAACGTGAAATATACTTTGACGAAATACATCGCATCACACTTTATTCTGAACACAAGAAAACATGGAGTTGCCGGTTCTTAACACTTTCGACTTCCCTCCGAAGCCCTGGGTGTCCATTGTTGTCTAGGCTTACCTCCTGCCTACTTTGGACCCTCCTTGAAATCATGGTATATTTCTGAAAACTCTATTGAAAGCATATCTGAGAATTACACATTGTAGGTAATACCCTGTACACTTATTGAAAATTGATGAGATATTCACTTTTGGATTGTCTATGCGTGGCTTCCTTTACGCTGATAAGGACCATCATTCACAGTTTCTCGAATTCGAAATAGGACCTGTTGAAATTTGGTTTTCTCGCGATTTTGGACAGCCCTAGGCCTGAAACTATGCAATTTCGCCATAGGCCCATATGAACTTTTTCTCTTATTTTGATGTGAGGAATCATCTCTTACAGTTTGTCGGAATAGTTCATTAACGCTCTGTATATATATCCTAAAAATAATAATTCTAGGTTGATCCCATAGAACTTTTTTTTAAAAATCATTACGTTTTATTTTGAAAATTTTTTAAAAAAAAGTTATTCGAGGTTGATCCCGTAGCACTTTTCTTAAAAAAAATATTAATTTTAGAAATCTCAAAGTTACCTGTACTTGTTTCTTTAACGATATATTTCAACTGCAGCTTCAGACAACACAAAATCTATCAACTAGGTAGGCAAAAAACTGGTAAGTATTGTTTGTAAATGTAAAGAGGCTACGTTTCTGTTTATTTAGCTCTTTTGTTACCATACCAACTTTCGTAATATGAAATATTCTCGGCCTCGTTCTCAAAAAGATCACTTCTGATTCTAACGTGTCTACGATCGAGTCTATTTTAGATCCGATAATTTACGACACCATTAATACGACAGAATGCTTTTGGACCCTAGGTACAGATAAATAGAGCAGAAAAAATGGGCGCCTTGTATAACCTAGTGAAATGTTAAGACAAAATACCGAGTTCCCCATATCGAGCAATGAAGAAAAGAAGCGCAAAACAATCTTATGAATTTCGTATACTTTCTACTCTTACAGCAGTAGGTTATCTACTTAAATACAGTAGTTATGTATGCATATAACTATAAGCAGACTTTATATTAGGTGATTTATTTTGCTCATTTTCCAGTAATAAAAAGTTACGAGTTCGAATTTTATATTGAATTAAAATCTATTTGAAGATATAAGCGAAAAACACGTTAATCTGAAAGTTTTCGTAATTGTTTTATATAGAAACATTTTAAAAGTATGTACTGACCAATTGACATACAAAGATGGAGTTTGCACGTGTATGTGTTAATAATTCTTTTTTCTACTTGCCAAAATGGACAATTAATATGCTAATACAATATTTCAATATAGCGCGTCTGGTACTGACATTCGCAGCAGTGTGAGCAATATGCAATGCTGCCTGTTTCTAACTGACAACAACGCGCAAAAACAACTAGATGGCTGCTCAAGGCAATGTAATTTCTCATCTGAAAAGAGCTGTAGGGCATAAATTCATGTCCACACAAACCTCATCAAAATATAGGACACAGTAAAAATAAGACTATTTCAACACATATCAAGAAAACAAAATCTGCAAAAGATGGAACGAAAACTAAAATAAATAAATAAATAAATAAAAATTAAAACTAAAAAAAAAAAAAAAAAAAGACCGCTTCTGAAAATTTTTAGTTTGTTATATGAGCCCTTATCCAAATCAACCCTTCAAATTTTCTTTGTTGAGATGGATAAAGTGTCCTCTCATTTGCTTTCTTTTAACCTCTACAGTTTCAAGCTGAATTTTCAAAAACTCTTTCAAGAATTTTCTTGTAGCTATTCCTGGATGATTTGCAAACTTTTATTTTGACGTAAGCCTGCATTCGAGGGATTCACATGAATCTCACGAATTTGAGATGCTGGCTATCGAAAAAAGACTGCACAAAAGGGAAAAAATTTGGAAAGCTTAAAGTTAAGATTAATTACTTTTCACTCCTTTCCTTTGCGAACTTATGAAATTACATAAACTAAAATAATAGAAGAAAGAAAGAAAAGAAATTACCATCTCGTGGAGATAAAATTTCGTTTACTTGGGGTGGAAATACATTAATGTCCTCCTGCCACTTCCTCTCAACAACATTAATTGGAACTGGACCCATTTCACGTAAATATTCATAAAAATATCTGGAACGAAGTTAATGTATTAAAATATGAAAATTCCACAAACACCATTAACATCACTCTTATTTATTCACTTTCATATCGTATTCTGTTCTTGGGAAGCTGCAAAATAACCACATTATCTACCTCTTTACAATCTGCTTGCTTCTAACGACGAAGCTATAATGCTCTAACATGTACGTATGCACATTTACACGATAAGAAGCAACCAGTTATATATATAAACCTTCTTCATTTCTATGTATGATTGAATATTTCACTGAAGATTCAGATTTTATTCAGACCTTAGTATACATGGACGCTCAAAAATTAAAGATAAAACTTTATTTGTGATTCTTCTACCCAGAGAAAAAATTAATTTAGATGTGTGTAACGCTACCTCTAAAGCCACTGTACGCAGTGACAATTCCTCCATGGGGCAAATATCTGATAATGCTTAAAATGAGTCACGAATATTTTTACACTACTACTTTCAGCGTAGTGGGTCTCCCCCTCCTTCACTCTCGGAATAAATCGGAAAACATCACGGATTGCATTGAACAAAATTATCACTATCTTCGAAACTCTAGTATAAACAAACACACACAACACGATTTTCTTGCGATTAGTAGTTAACATTCTCGCCTTTGTTTACACCCCAGAAGGTATATGTGGTTTAGATAACGTTAAGTTTTAGATTTATGTCTTTTACAGTTTCGAGCTGAAACGAAACGTTACAACACGGGGATTCAATTAATGATCTAAGGGTACATTTCACTATAATGACAATGTATGCTATACTGCATACTGATTACATTCCTTGTGGAAAGGAATTTTGACTTGAGATTAAGTCCACTGAAAGATCACTCTGTTCCTTGCTTAACAGCGTTACAACCACACAGAAAAGAGCTAGAATTAGGATACTGACTTTAATGTCATTTCCACGAATTCAATCGCTTCCATACTTCTGTCTGGGCTTATACCGGAAACCTTAGAAAGGATATCGCAGCACAACTGCGCCCGGACAATCAGACATTACTGCAGACACATTACGTTATAGAATACTCTAGATATATCGTGGAGTGAAATATGTGAACCCAACGTGTAACCCACCATCGATATAGTGGTTCCGAAGATGATGAAATTTCGTCTTCCTCTTTAAATCTCTTTACATGAAAATACTTCTTAATTATCATCCAAATAAAATAATAGAATTATCCGAAAACTTGAATATTACAGACTTTCGAACACACGTATTTAGTTTATGTAATAATCACAGACAGTACGCCAAGAAGTGATGATGCTGATGAGGATGCTGAAGTGATTAGTACGACCTAGAGATGCAAGGACTCGAAAAAAAAAAACAGCTTTTTTTCTTTAAAAAAAAAAAAACTCGTTTTTTTTCTGCTTCGCTTTTTTGCTTGGGATTTTTTTTTCTTCAAAATTTTGCTTTAAATTGATAAAGCATACTTTGTTTCGCTTCTCTACAGCACAAGAACTCATTTGATTAGTGGTTGATGTAGATAATAATATAGAACCTCTAAAATAAACCATGAATTTCGAAAAGATTTTTTTAAAAAATTCTTAACATATTTACATTATGAATTCCAAAGGATTAATCAATATATATATAATATTTTTTTAACTTCTTATATACAAAAATAAGTACTTTTTTTTAAAAAAAAAAAAAGATACACAAATAATTAGCAAAATTGTATGTAGTATTTTCACTTCAAAATATCACACACTCTTTTTTTGAAACAAAAAATAAAACATGAGAGAAATACATTTATATGATAATCTTAAAAGCTGCACATGAAGAGCTTGGTTTCGGGTGGTTCTGTACATTCTTGAAATTTTTAAGTTTTAACTTTCATATACATTGTATGAATATTTCGAACAAATTTTTCATTCATTGATCACATAATGTTACCACCTATCAGGTGCTTGGAATTTGCAAAATCTGTAAAATTCCGAATTCTATAATACACTGATTGTTTCTTAAGCTTGTTCAGAATCGGGAAAGTACCAAATTTTCTGTTAATGGATCATATGCGTAATAGACTGTTCTTCTGATCGTGCGGTTTCCTAGACTTATAACCACCATCACGGTTTACCCAGTCCTGAAGGTTTCTGATTTTTTAACGACAGGAATTCAACATATCATTACGAAACTTTCTTTAAATATATATATATATATATATATATATATATATATATATAAAGAAGAGAAAAATTATGGAATACATTTAAGAAGAGTGGGAAGAATCAATCACTGTTTCAATTCACAAGAAAGGCGACAAAACTGAATGTAATAATGATCGAGGCATTTCTCTTAACATTCTATTAACAAGATTGATTCCATACGCAGATGAAATTATTGGAGATTATCAGTGAGGATTTAGGGAAATCGATCAACTACCAACCAGATATTTATTATTCGATAAATACTCGAAGAGAAATGGGAATATATTACCCAGTACATCAGCTGTTTATTGGTTTTAAAAAGGCTTACGATTCAGATAGGAGGGAAACATTGTACAACATTCTTACAGAATTCGGAATACCGAAAAAGCTAGTTAGATTAATTAAAATGTGTTTAAATGAATCCCTAAGTAAAGTCCGAGCAGAAAAATTCTTGTCCATGAGCTTCCACGTCAAGAATGGCCTGAAACAAGGAGATGCATTATTGCCATTGTTGTTCAGCTTTGTTCCGGAGTACGCTATAAGGAAAATTAAAGATAGTAACCAGGCCCTAGAGCTGAATTGTATTCACCAGAATACGGCGTATGCTGATGATGTAAATTTAATAGGGGATGATAGGAGAACAATAGAAAGAAATGCAGAGTCCTTATTAAACGCTTGCAGCGACATTGGTTTAGAAGTAAATGCAGAGAAAACTAAATACATGGAAGTTCACCAGGATCGTAATATGGCAAATTATGGATGCGTTAAAATATCAAATAATACTTTCGACAAAGTAAATACTTTCAAATATCTGTGATCAATATCACCAGACCAAAAATCATATCCACAAAGAAATTAAATGTCGTCTGAAATCAGGAAATTCGTGTTATTATTCAGTTTAAAGTATTTTATCGTCGCGAATTCTGTCAAGGAATTTAAAGCTTAAAATATATAAAACGATAATCATGCCTGTTATGTTTTATAGTTGTGAAACATGGTCGCTTGTGGGAAGAACGCAGACTAAAAGTATTTGAAAATAAAATACTGAGACAAATATTCGGATCCAAGAGGAACGGGAATGAGGGAAACTTCATAACGAAGAACTGTATAATTTATACGGTTTACCAAACATCATTACGGTCATCAAGTCTAGGAGGCTCAGGTGGGCAGGTCATGCAGCCAGAATGGAAGAGGGTAGGAACGATTTCTAAGTTTTAACTCGAAATTTAATCGGAAAACGTCCATTAGGAAGACTTAGGCGCAGATGTGAGGACAATATTAAAATGGATCTCGCAGAAATAGGAATACAAAGTAAAAACTGGATCCAGTTGGCTAAGGATTGAAGTCAGTGGAGAGCTTTTGTGAACGCGGCATTGAACCTTCGGATTCCATAGGCCATAGAGAGAGAGAGAGAGAGAGAAAGAGAATATATTTAAGTTCTGCACAACAACCACGAGTGAATGGTTAGCTTTTGCGCTCCTATCGGGAAGTCCAGGATTCAACACCGCATTCGACCATTTTTTCTAAAGTTTTTCTTAATTGTGTCTGTGAATGTAGAGATAATGCATGTACTGTGAGTTCTGGCCGACTTCCTTTCTTGTCGTTTTTAATTCGTTGTTATTACTAATTACCAGCAGTGACGGATATGCGAAGGGGGTTAGGGTGGGGATGTTTTACGGGTGAAGCTTGCAACCCGAAATTACAGAATTTCTAAAACAAACGAAATATATGTTATGCCTTTACTCATAAACTTCAAGCTCTTCTCAAATAAAAATTAGGTATTTTTAGAAAAACTAAACATTAATAAGAAAAATCCCTCCCAAAATACTTTTCTAAATCTGCTACTGATTATCAGTATAAAATGGTCTTCAAGGTTGTATCCGGAAGGTTATTGCTGAATGAATATTGCTGAAACAAAACGAAATATTAGTTATGCTTGTACTCATAAACTCCCAAATAAAAATTTAGGAAATTTTGGAAAAACCAAACATTAAGCAGAGAAACACCCCCCAAAATACTTTTCTGAATCCGCTACTGATTATTTGTATAAAATGGTATTCAAGTTTGTATCCGGAAGATTATTGTTAATCATTGCACAGCTACAGTATAACAAGAATGTGGAAGTACGCTTTGACAGATATAGGCCTACTGACAAACGTACGCTCTGACGGATATATTGAAAAACAAAAGTTTAACTTATGTGCTAGAAGCTAAAGTAGTCCTACTAATCTCTAGGAAATGAAACACGGATGACTAAAAAGAAATGATGTAGAAAAGAAAAAAAAATGTCGATAACTCAGAAGTTAGAATAAATATCTTCTACAGTTGCCCTCAAATACTACGTACTGTATGTTTACTTTAATTCATAAAACATGTGATCCATCCATCATGATGGTGAATTTCAGAGCGAAATATAGCATTTACGTCATGAAATCTTATTTAACATTAGAGTATACTATAAGGAAGCTATTTAAATAGAAAAATCATGAAAACGAAAAAAGCCAAAATTTCCAAAATTCTCCTTTTTTCCCAAAAAAGCCGGCTTTTTATGTGCAAAAAAACATCGATTCAAAAAAGCCTGCTTATTTGCATCTCTAGTACGACCCTCCGATATATACTTATTTGGCATAGTCAAATAATGATCTTATATCACAGCAGTTATCCTTAGTCGTCCATTACAGACGAGTTTTGTTGGAATCTTGGTAAAAATATGGAAGTATTGAAAATTATACAACTCTTATCTAGCTTATGCCAGATTTGATTTATTTTGTGATTTTATCTTGTACAATCCTGGTCACAAAAATCCAAACGATTTTTCAGAATTTAAGACTAAAAATTTATCCTAGATCGTTTCCAATTCCTACAGGTCTGCACACGAGAAATGCATTTTTCCTACATTCTACCAGGGAGAGTAACATACGTAGTATATAAGAGAACTATATCATCTGAACACGTTACAAAACAAATATATCATTGGTGTACAGAATACACATAACGAATGACAAAAACGGAAGATAAAGGTACATGTTTAATGGTATGCTGGGTGATAGATCATCAAAGCGTGCAGAGGATACAAGAACAACGACAGTAGGAAAGAAAGACAGACGCGTTTGACTGTAGTGGCTTCGTGGTATGGACAAGGTGACGTATCTATAGGTGAAATTCTACAATCATGTGTCGCATGCCCCGTTCCCATTTGAAATATTGGACCTGAATTCAAGATGGCTGCCATGATGCCAAATGACATCTGGTGCGCCCCCAAACTCAATTATCTCATCCAAAGTTTCATCATCTTTCCTCACGCCGTTACAAAAATAAAAGAGTGCTGCTGGACTTTTGCCTCACCCTGTATATACAGATGAGTATTTTGCCATGAATTCGAAACCCATGAAAAATTGTTCGTGTTTTGTAGATTTTATTTTTAAAAAAATGCTTGAAGAGCATAGAAGCAACAGATATTCAGTGTCCAACTGAAATTTAGGATTATCCTTAATTTTAGAGGCCGAATATACAATAAGGTAATCACAATATTAAACTGAAACATTGTAATAATTAAATATAAACTAATTATTTGCTGAGCAAAACTATATATTTTCATTAAAATTCAACACGTGTTACAGTTTCGCCAACTAACTCTTTGGCTTCATCAGACAATATATTGTCTAATGAAGCCAAAGAGTTAGTTGGCGAAACTGTAACACGTGTTGAATTTTAATGAAAATATATAGTTTTGCTCAGCAAATAATTAGTTTATATTTAATTATAACAAAGCAAAGCTTCTACTTATGAAAAATATCACACTTGTAATAATGTTTCAATACTGCCAGGGACATACTAAAGTAATGAGCAACAATTTTTCATCAACCAAATTTTGGTTTTATTAAAGAGAAACACACATCATATTAATCAACGTGCTTTTCACCTACGTCTTCCTTTCTTTGCCTACATTTATCCACTTTTCTGGAAGCTTACGGTAAAAATTCGTTCCAGGTGCTGGCAAACTGACGCACTGTTTTTTTCATATCCTCTGTTGGCTTGTACCCTTGGCCCCGCAACTAGTCCTTCACAAGGCCGAATAGACTATAGTCGGAGGGTATGACACGATTTTCACAATTTCTTCCCTGGTTGACTGAGCCGAGTGCGGGCAGACATTATCGCTGAATGATTTTCTTTCAGGAATATTTATCCCGCAACATGACGGAGCTTGTGAAGTGTTTGCACAGAGCAGCGAACACTTACGGCTTTCCCACATGGAAGAAATTCAACAGAAATGCACTTCTCTGTATTCTACAAGATGGTGTCCCTAACTTTGCCAGTAGACGGTACTTTCCGCTTTCTTTCTTTCAGTGATTTGGAATGATGCTATTTCATGCCCTGACGCTTTGTTTTCGGTTCATAATGATGGGACTGAAACCTGTTATCACCGGTCACATCTTCCTTTTGATAGATCTGTATAAGCTCTTGAGTGTATTTTCTCGCTGCACTTTTTTGTTCAGTCGTTAATAAGTGTGAGAGCCGGAAGCAACAATTTTTTCGATTGCTTAATCTTGCAATCATTTTTCTGCACCTACACTCTGTCTTATAGCAAGTTTTGTTGCAACTGTATCTACAATGACCTGTCTATCTTGCTTAATGATGTTATCTTGTTATCTACTCTTTTATGCTGCGCTCCGTCTAGATCGCGGAAGGCTGATTTTATATGCTCGTGTTTCCAATTTTAAAATGCTTCATATGTATATCTTCTATTCCTGCCAACACCCATACACATCTCCATGCGTATGCTGAGGACTACTGTGAATTTTATTAGCAGGAATTCTCTCTTTCACAAGGAATCCAATCACAGCATGTTGTCAAAACGAAACATTACCATTTTGATATAACTATCTGTGCCCACACGATGAAAGCTATGAACGTCACATTTAAACGTCGCATTCAATGAAATCTAAAGATTGCACTGATTTACTTCGTTTACGCATACTAGTGGATTCTGATTTCTTTAAAATGTTGCTCACTACTTTCAGAATGCGCCTCGTATATACGTTAGAAAAAAAAGAAGTATATTATATTGTTAAGAGAAGAAAATTAGCTTAATAAACAGTGTAATGGTCAACGCTCTTTTACATGTTCTTACATACATATTGTTCGTTTTGTTTGAACGTACATTATTTTTACTTTCATACTGATTTGTATTTTGGATAGAAAAAATTCTACGAAACACTTCAAATTACCAGAAAGATATTTTTCTTTGAAAAAAAAAAACAATACTAATTTTATAGAGAAAAAAGTATAGTTCAGCATCAAATACTGCTCCAAATACTTAATGCAAACAGAAATTTCAATATATATATAAAATAGTATATTTTACTTACGAATAAACGAAGGCTCTTATCTGTTGTGCTTCTTCAGAATCATTCACATTTTCTGAATTTAAAAATGCTTTCAGGCTAGCGATTTCTTTGGACCCGTAGAACTTCTTTTGAGGGTCCCACTGAAAGAAAGACATTACCATTAAAACTGTGCATCTTAATTATAAGACAATGTAATAAGACAAACCAAAACACATTATGGAGTAAAAACACAACATCTGTGCAGAACAGTATTAAAGTTTGAGTGACCACTGTGCTCAACAAGTCCCATGCATCACACATGATCAGAATCACTTAAGAAAACAGAGCAATACAAGTAGATCTCAAAATAATTTTTTGTGCTTCTGTGGAAGAAACCATATAGCATAAAGTAAACAAAACCCTAGAAAATATTTGTGTGATTATTAATTGTTCTATCACCAAAACTGAAACTGTACATACGTATATAAATAATAAGCAGCTGTACGAACACTAAAATTCCGTTTGTGATCCTGCATATTTAAGATAGCTTAATTTCTTTACTCTCTATTTACGTTAAGGTTAACCAAGTATCAGTTTATCACAAATCATCAAATTAATAGCTTCACCCTTATCCTTCACTAAAAGAAAACAATACAAGGTGAAGTACTACATCGAAAGTACAATCTTCCTGTCTAGTTGCTGCAATGAGAAATGAGAGAAGTACTTCACTAAATTACGATAACTAGACTAAGCAAAATTTACAATTTCCTCCTTAGCTCCTTAAAACTCGGAAGTCCCGGTCAATAGCACACTGCTTGTAAAATATCGATTATGTTCTTATACAAATGATCCTTACCCTTCACCGTTACAATGCCTTATTGCTTATCGTATAATGCAAGTTGCACTTGGCGTATTATTTTTATATAATTTCAGAATAAGACGAAGTTTTACTTCGATTGGAAAAGGCAATTCCACTGCAAAATCATGATCTTGACAATGACATCAATTTTAGCTTAATTCAGCAACATTATATTAAGCAAAGTCGTCATCTTTAAATTTAGAGCTTGGTTATACAGCAGGAAAGGTTTAAATTAGAACCTGGTATTTACAACAGATTTGTTGGTTTGAACCTTCTGTTTTCAGCACCAAGCCTATACTCTAGTGGATTTTCTGGTGGACAAACAACGTCTATATATTTGTATACCTTTCGAGTCCTCGTCTGGAGACACAAATTCCACTGTATGGCAACGTCACAAATAAAGAACCATAGATTAGATCTACTAATCTATGAAATAGTTATATCGATTCTTTCCAGATGGCAGTTAAAGTCGATATTGATTGACACTAGCATCACTTATTAATGTAGTAATCGATTCAACTGTTTGTTGTGTTTGTAGAGTAATGCTAATGGCTCCAAGTTAATCCGCGACGTTGCCACATTGTGAAATTTCGGTTCCCCATAGCGGCTGAAGGAGCCCCCGGAGGGCATACCATCATATAACATATTCGCTTTATTTTGGCCTGTAGAATAGTAACTCTGTAGTCCTGGACGCCATTTTTAGAACACCTGATATATATATATATATATATATATATATATATATATATATATATATATATATATATATATATATATATATAACAGAATAGGAATGCTAAGAGACCAAACCTATTTTGTCTCTTAGTATATCTTAACTGTCACTCTCGAATTTTCAAGACCTTCCGAGTTTCCAAACGGCGTTGGCGCGAGCAATGTGATTGCTACCTGTATAAAAACGAAAATATTCCAGAAACAAGACAACAGCAATAAGTGAACAAAATAAAATCCAGACTACGAAAACCGAAAAAAAAAAAAAGAAATATAACTCAAAAGAAACAATATTAACATATAAGCATGCAATTTTTCCCAAACTAAGAATTTTTAATATTTCAAATCGAATAAGGACAGATATAAATTGTGTACTGCTTTTTAAAAATTGACAAATCACATTCGATTGGACATTTTATCATTTTACACACCCTTGCTTTGGAATTCAACAGTGAAGACCCTCCCTGCATTTTTCTTTTCAGTAGTTTGGGTAGCGGAGAAGCTTGCATATTAAGCATTAAATTCGTTCCTCCACTTTCAACTTTACTCTGGAAAACAAAAAATAGTGTATGACTGGTTTCGTAGTAACTTTGTAAAGGAGAGGAATTAAAAATTACAGGAAATCTGTGGGGTTACTATATTTACAACGGACTCTTGTCTTCTTACGTAATCTATTTTGTTTTAAACATAAATACTTGTTCGGCAACTTACTTACGTTCGGTAATGCATTTCGCACCTGTTTCCATAATTAAAAATAATTTCAGTTGTGTTTACCAAATTACATTTGATATTAGATTTTTTTGTTAAGTATGATTAACAAAGAGTCTATATTCTTGTTTATATGAATGCAGTGGGAATAACAGATAGGTAGAGATATACATAAGAGATAAATATTCGGTGATAATAATGCTATTTTCAAGAAAGTAACTATACAAAGCTAAACATTTTTTAGATGCATGAAGAAGACACTTTGTTCAAAAAATATTTTGTTTTCTTCATATCACAATTACAGTTACAGTGTTCTTATATATCACCGGACAGATACTAAGGTCAAATCTATGAATTCAAAGTACTCTTTTCATGTAGTACATCACACTCACTATTACGTTATTCTGTTTATTCTGCTGTTATTCCGTTTATTCACTTTTATATTATATACATTAGGGTGGTCCAAAAACATATGAAAAAACTAAAGTTTTGAATTCACTAATGGGTTACTTGTTATTTTATTTCTACCAGTCACATGCATTCATGAGGAAAAAATCACCAATGTACGACTATATTTAGAGGTCGCTCAATCTTGCACAATATTTAACCGCTTAACTTAAAACCACGAATATATTCGTGCAAGGGAAAAAGATCTGAATGTGATTATAAATTGAAACGACGATTCCTTACGTTGCACTCTATGCATCTGAATACATGGGTGTTTGCTAGGTGTGGGTAACTTTCATTTAGCTACTTTTGGCTAGTATTTTGTGTTGAAGGCCATTACTTATTTACAAAGTGATGCTTTTTCTCTGTGAAATAATGGTATTTTTTTTGCAAAAAAGAATACAATAATTCGCAATTGATTGAATGGAATATTTACTTATAATGTAAATTTCTGGTCCCCCCCCCCCCTTCCTTGGCTACGTGCCTGATCATAACGAAAAATTTAAGAATGCAGCATTTGCGGCGATGAAAAGGCATTTATGGTATCTGTCTGAATACTTAATTCCTCTTTCACTTTTTGATTCCGGCGTGTCAGATTCAACAAAGCAAGCGATAGCCAACAATATGGTAGTCAAACCTGAAAAGAAGGAAGATATGAGAAGAGCAGATGGGAACAATTTCACGACGGCAGCTCAGCTGGAATCCTATGCTACAAGGCGCTCCACCATATTCTTCAATGTACTTCTGAACGATGGTGAAGAACAGGCAAAATCTTTCCTTCAAAAAGATCCTTCGTCTTAGAAATGAAGTATACCAAAAAATGAATACAAGTGTTGGAAACCTGGCTGTTGTAAATGATTGTGCTGAAGGAACTGTTGCCCTTATTCAAGCTTACAACAGTTCTATAACGAAAGATGAGGCCCAGAAACAATATTTCGTTCGTGTTGTTGCTCTACACCGTAAGAAAATCAAAGACTTTAAGAAGGCTACACTAAAAAAATATTAAATTATGAACAAAAACATTTTTAGATGTGATTTAATAACGAACAGATGCAGTATGAAAGTGAATATGGAATATGATATAATTTTATTACGTTGTAACGAACATTACCTAGGTACATTAAAAACTGTCAACTTTGAGCGAGTACTTAAATATATGGTAGAGCCTTAATATTTTGCAGTTTTGTTTGTTGACGTCATAGGAATAAAGGAAGAAATGACCCAGATTAAAATTCGTTAAGTTGATTTTTTTGGACCACCCTAATATACAGATATATAAACAATAATGCGAACCACAGGGAAAGTTAATTTAAACAAGCTGGGAAAGCACATAATGTTTTGTCCATAAAAATTATCTCTGGAGAGGACACATTACTTTTCATTCCTAATATCTGCCTATGACTGGACACCACGTTAAATAAATTTAGATGTTTTTGAATATATTTGGAAGATAATGCAGTTGGGAAGGAGAGGTACACATACGTCTACTCCTTTAGGAATGGCAGTGTCATACTAAATGCACATCTGACACTTGCATCACACGAGCTGCCACTGCAGACTGATTGGTGGCCGCACTACAGATCACGTACGATGTCGCACACGAAGTGATAGCTAGGACTATATGTAACTATTTGCTTGATACAGGACTAGGATCACGTGTGTTGCTCATCAGATTTCCCCCACGTTTCACCACCGTAGAACCACCTCCAATGGTGCTACGGAAGAAAAAATTGTGCTGGAGGGAAGAGAGGCATCATTTTATTATATTTACTAATGAGAACCTATTACATAGCCCGTGTTACCCACCGCCTCCCTTAGTCTCCACAATTACAAAACCTGTCCCAGTGAACATGTGTAGGACTAGATATAACGGCGTGTGGTCCAGTTTGCAACCCGGCAACAAACCTTGATCAACTATGGCTCCAGTTGGAAGAAATGTGGAATGACATTTTACAGGATGACATTCGACACTTACATGAGCGTCTCCATGCAAAAGTCCAGGGATACAACGACTGATATAGTCTTTCGACACGCTCCATACATTCTGTCCATACTGTGGGACAATGTGCTACCTATGAAGTGCGGCATTAAAATTTTATTTACGCGGAACCATCGTATCTGGGTGTTAAGCATTCATTTTTAACACACTTTAATAAAAAGGCAAGATTCTCAATTCGATCTGTTTAAATCTATCTATCTTTATCTACCTACATATGTTATGGTTATGTTCACGCAGAATTTTTTAAGTGCACTGATTATTATTATTATTATTTTAAAGACATACTTTGCCGTTGGTTCCATACTACAAGTTTCATTACGATCTAATGATAGTTTACGGAACTAAATCACGAAACACATCAACAGGCGCAGCGTTATCACTCTTTTCTAGCAAGCGATAATAAAAATAAAAATTGAGCTCCTTCGTGGCTAAGCGGTTAGCGTGCGCACCTTTGACATGGGAGACCCGGGCTCGATTCCCGGCGGGAACTAATGTGGTTTGGATTCCACGTTAAGCAGTAGGTCTACGTCTCACATAGCCTCGTTGCTGAACAGGACGTTAAACTTAAAATCAATTCAAAAATAAAAATTAATAATAATAATTTGTGCATTAGGTTAGTTAAGGTTCGAAAAAATAAAAAGTCTAATAATTGTAGAACAACGGAAAGCGTTCAAGAGAAGCAAAAGCGAAAGGAGAAAAAAAATTAAGGGAAAAGAATTCTAAATTTTCACTGAAATGGAATTAACTAATATGTATATATAGATTATTCATGCATATGAAAAACAGAAAGAAAAATTCACCTCTAATTAAATCATGACAATGTTTGACGATTAATTTTATGAATTATCAAATTTCAGGAACTTGTTTAAGTAACATCCCGATCACGAAACTACCTTCTATTTTTCATTTCTCAACTAAAATTAGCAATGGGGAACTATTGACTTAATTTTTTTTTTCATTACATATTAACTGACATTTTGAATATTATGCTAAATTGTTTCATCTTATTATTTATTTGAATCAAATGACAAGCACTTTTTAATTTAAAGGTTTATTTTTATTTGTTTCAGGTATTACTTAAAAAAATCTAAATATTCCATAACGTTAATTGAATTCTGGTGTGTTAACAACAGAAAAATATAACAAGAAAGGAAGCCAAAGAAAATAAATGGTCATGAACAGATTGGTCTTCGTTATTGTTCAATTTCACAGTTACACTGTAGTTATGTTGTACTTTTCATTCGTACAATACAAGCAATAAAAGAATAAACTACCTATTCACGATTTTTCCCAGTGAAGTGACTTATACCACATGATGGGGTTGTTTCTGGAAAACTGATTTATGAAATATTAACAAAATCGTCAGAATCGTTTTCAAGAAAATGGCACTTAAAAAAATACCCTTAAGTAAACTACCCTTACTTTTAGACGGAGGAAGAAAATAATAATAATAATAATAATAATAAAAATCGTTCGAGGATCACATAAAAACCATAAGTTTAAAATTTTGGTTGAGATACCTTGAACGGTATGGTCACTAGGTGAATGTACATTAGGAAGAACAGATGGACAGATGCCGAGAAACTACTTTTTTGGTATCTATGGAGCCTGAAACGTGTAAACCCATTGAAATCTAGAATTCGATTTTTTTTTTTTTCACGATCACTGAACTTTCTTCTCTCCTTTCGTCGCTTGAAAGTAAAAATATTGTGGCCAGCAGGAAGTTTATTTTTATTGGTCTGATGCAAAAGTTCTTCCCATTTTTCACCGAAAACTTGAAAAACAGTTGCTTTCTTAAAAGCATATGCCGTTCAGTTCGATGACCTTTATCCATCTCTCCGATAGCTGCAAAATCCCGCACTCATAAATTCTGAAGTTGCTGGCGAAAGAATTGATCCAGGTGTTTTTTCGGATCATTTAAGGAAATACAGTTTTTACCATTTAAGCTGTTTTGAAGCGATCGAAATAAACGGTAGTTGGAAGGTACAAGGTCGGAAGAGTACGGTGGGTGGACCAAAACATCGCAATTAAGTTACAATAGTTTATGTTGATGGCCAAAATCATATGATCTGGCCAATTCTCGGCGCTTCTAGTCGACTGCTCGCTTTAATTCAATGAGTTGTGAATCAAACAGCTCTGTTTCAATCCCACCAAATGCACAACATAACTTTCTTCAGGTGTACGTAACCTGGTTGTTGCACTGAAGGGGTATTCCAGCCCTTACACCACGATCACTTGCGCCTAACATCGTTATAAACAATCTATTCTTCATCGCCTATATTTGCTTTAAAAATGGATCGATTTTGTTCCATTTTAATAAAGAGAACCACAAGACTCGGTCTATTAAATTTTTCTTAGTTAACCCATGCAGCACCCATACATCGACCTTGCTAACCATTCCAAGTTGATGTAACTGCCTTGACATTATCGACTGTCTGATTCCAAGAATTTATCCGATTCCTCGGATTGTTCTATGTCAAGCACTTTCAATTAAAACCAATATTCCGTTACCATCAATCCTCGCCAGTCGTCCCGAACGTGGTGCATCACTAATATTTAAAATTGTTTTCGCGAAAGTTTCTGACCACTTACGGCATCTGGAATTGTCAACAGCACTCTTACCGTAAACAGTACTATCTTCTTTTATGTCTACGACGTATTCTTGCCTTTTGGAAATAAATAAATAAAAAAGTATACTACCTATGTCGAAGGTGCTTCTTGTTTTCTGCTATTGTTCATGCTGCACAACATGTAAACAACATAACCAAATCATCCAATTTTTTCTCGTGTACCCACGGAAGTTCTTTCTGTCACAGATCAGCAACACTTTACACGTGAAGTAGCAAACACTTCAGTTTTGCGCTTCAATGACATCTTACGCCAAAAGCAGGACGAACTTTTGCATCAAACCAATAATTTCTTAAAACGGAAGGTTTCTCTTCTTCAAATGACACATTCGATTATTACTCAGATTTTCATATATATGCTGTTGGACAAAAGAAACACAATACCAAGGATGAGGAATAGGATTGACCTAAGAAATATTCGATCGGTGAGGCAGTAAAATGATTAGCAGTACAGTTCTTCGACGCATTACGGATGATGGCCACACCCAGAGGCATGCCATATTTGGAAGTGGCCGAGTGTTGCCATGACATGTGTCTGGGCGTTTGAACAATTTCTCATAGTTGAATGCAGCAGCAATCAACAGATTTTGCCTTTGATCGTGTAAAAATTGCAGCAAATTGCAACTACGGATTATCCTTCCATGGCATCAGTGCTATGCTGGATAGAATGCAGCCCCAGCGATACTAATATGAAACGCCGACTCCAGGAACGACGTGCAGAATCCGAACGATCGCATCAATCCACGGACCTAGAGGAGACTTCTTGTGTACTTAAGTATGTTGGATCGGACAGTGAACAACGCTGGCGCACGAGCTCGGGGTGTTACAAAGTAATCAGTGTTTCCAAGAACAGTTAGACGTCATCTAGCGGGGCGAGATATGTTTGCACGGTGCCAACTGTTGCAGTGCCTTTTGACTACATAGCATAAACATGTGCAGCTGTAATTGTATCACGAACGTCATGGATGAGGACCAAACAGCAAGTAATCTTTTGAAACGAATCATGTTTCTGTCTGCAGTATCAAGATGATCGATCCGTGTCTGACAACAGGTTGGGTGATGCATTCTAGATCGAAACACTAGTATGGCGTTATCATATGGAGTTTTATTGGATTCTGTGCTCACTCATGTCTTATATGCATTGACCAGATACACGTATTAATGAGATGTTAGATCCGCTTTTGGACCTTTTAGTCTTTTTACTACAGGTCCTTCATGAAGCCAATTTCCAACAGGATAACGTACATGAACTACTAGATTTTCTGAATGCACACGTTGTGCTAATACTTTCGTGGTTGGCGCGTAATTTGATCTCTCGCCGATCGACCAATTCTTCCAGCACCACAAACCTCCCAAAGCTATGACTGATGAGCTATGGTAAGGTGCAGCAGACACATGGCTTGTCAAACCCTAAGACATCTAGGTCTCATGCTCTCTATGCCTAGCCTGTTGTAGCAGTTCTGTAGGCCCGTAAGGGACTTCTGAATTTCCTGCAAAACTCTCGAAGCTCTGTGACATCACATGAAGTAATGAATGCAACCACTTCAAACCTGTACCATAAGCTATCTATGTATTAGAGGTGCAATCTCTGCTTTTTTTTTTTTTTTTTTTTTTTTTTTTTTTTTTTTTTTTTTTTTTTTTTTAAATTAAATGTCCAAAAGCATCTGTACTGCCTATCTTTTACTGGGCCATCGTACATTTTTATATTATGTGTTCCATTTTCACTTCTATACAGCAAATACATTACGTTAAGCATTTTACCGTGGTCTTTACAATATTCAAAACAACACTTGGTAATTTTGGGCATGGATTGGTTCAAGACAGTCTTATGTAAGGTTATGGTATTTTGTTTTTAAGATCACCAACAGAAGCAAATTACAGCAAAGAAAATCATTTACGGGGCTACTATACTTAAGAGATAAGGAATTTTTAATACGAATATAGGACACAAAAAATCTATTCCTCTAAGAAACTAATCACCACAATGGGAATTCTAATGAAAAACAAACATCTTATTTAATTGATATAGAGCATCACGAAGAAACCCAATGCACTGAAAGAAATGTTTCATTTTGTATTTCAAGTCGGAAAACTTATTATTTGAATTTTAGTACTTGATGATGACGATACATATGATAATGTTAAACGAATTGTAATATCGCAGTGTTGTAATACCGATTATTCAAATTTAATAATAATAATAGTAAGAAGAAGGAGCGCCCATTCGTCATCCAGGGAACCTTATTCCTGCGTCTATATTACTATTCTCAGTCGAACTGTATATTTAGTGCATATATGCCAGCTTCTGACTTTTATACATACATATTACTTACTGGCTGTTTTCGGGAGAACATGTATCTACTGAACGATATTGGAAAGTTGCTTCTGTTGATATGAACAACTTCTACAGAAATAAGAAAACTTTCACATTATAATTATCTCTAGGCACCCAAGCCTTCAAAATATACCAAGTGCATATACTTACGTTAATTACAATGTGAAAAACTTTGTCTTGGCCTTCACATACACTTGATGTAAACTCATTGCAAGACTACGTGTAGGGCTACGAGACCTCGATATAGGATCTGTATTGAGATCAAAATCACACTTTGAACCCTCCTCTAGGCGTAATGAAAATCAAACTACCATGTTAATCCCTTCATAAGGCACAAACCACGCATTCCTGGACCTAAGTTGTAATAGGACTCCTTTTAAAATTTCTTTGGCGTGGGACACCCGGGTTCGATTCCCGTCGGGAGCTCATGTAGTTCGGATTCCACGTTAATCAGTAGGTCCCGTCTCATACAGCCTTTCTGCCGAAAGGGACGATAAACTCAAAGTAGTAGAAGAAATCATCATCATCATCATCATCATCCTTCTTTTTAAATTTATTTAAATTTTATTTATTTATTTTTATTACATCTTAGAAACGATGGTTGTAATTTCGGATCAAACAATAACTTAAACAATGGGAATAGCTGCCTCACATAAAAACCCGAGTAGTGGTTCGCATTCCTTAATTGGGTCTGTCTCATATGACTTTAGTGCTACAGAAAGGTCATTAAAACTGCAATTACCTAATCAATCAAAATGTTTCGTAAAATCTTAAAGTAAAAATGACTACTACTTACATTTGATTCGGAAACATGGAAGTTGTTTCTTCTGAGCTGGATCAACTTTTGCAACCTAATTTTCAATTCTTCTCTGCAAGAAAGAAAGACGTGAATTCTTACAGTTGTAAAACATCCTTTTCTTAATAATGATAATCTGTACAAAACTTACTTCGCCTCAATCCGGGAAGATATCATTCAAAGCTTGGTCCTCTCCTTAAATTATAATTTTGAACTTCGGTTCTGAACGAAAAAAACTTAGTCTGTTGTCTAAGTGTGTGAACTACTCTAAAGTAATTTTATGCTACGCTCTGATGAAGCTAATTTATTACATGAATTCCATTAAATCCGTTTCTAATAAATATAAAAAAAAATGTCAAAATATAATTGGGAATAATTAACTTAAATATATGTATCTAAATAGTTATAGATCTAGTAGACAGATCTAATAATTACATTTAAATGGCAATATCTTAACAACTGTAATTCTGAAAATTGTTGCCAAATATCCTAGTTAATGACATAACAAGCAAGAGTGTCACACGTATACCAAGTGAGGCAGTTTAGTTTGTATGGCATAATATTTTCTCAATATTGAAACCGGAAGTGGTAGTAATCTCTACTACTTCTGGTTTTAGTAGAGGTTAGAGTGGAGATGGAATATATTCTTGATGACGGTTAAAACTATTTCTTGCTATGAATTACAGTTTCTACTCTATAGCGATCGACGTTAAAACCGGAAATGGTTTTGTGCCAGTTCCAGGTTTGAAGAGAGGGTTAATATGGAAGATAGTAACTATTCTTAGAAAACTAGGCAGATTCCTTTAAAAAACTTCTCGCTATCATTTTTTTATCTATGTAGATTAAATTTGAAACAAAAAAAATATACTGAATTTCTATCACTTCTGGTTTCAGTAGTTTTAAGGATGGCAATGGAATGTATTCTTGGAACGCTTAATCGACTGAAGGAAACAGTTTCTCACTATCTATTACTGGTTTTGCTCTATAGTGATTAACGTTAAAATTTAAATAGTTTATTTCCACCACTTCCGGTGGATGGGTCACCTCCATTAACCAACTCCTTCCGTAACGTTTGATCCTCTACATCTTGGCCAAAATTGTTGGTGATCCATCGAGTAGTTTTTGAGAGGTTTTGTCTCCCGGACGGACAAACAAAGTAAACACACAAAGGCGTTTTGGTTGGTAAAACTTCTAGGAAACAACCATTGTCTAAGCACAACTTGAGTTGTGTGGTACAGTTCATGTGGTCCGAGCGGCTGAACATGGCTCATAAGAGTAATAGAATGTCAAGGATCGAACTGGGTAGTGTAGAGGTTAATGCACCGTTACGGTAAGCCGGACCAGGGTTCTAATCTCTATGCAGTGATAAAAATTTCCCTTTTCGTATATCATTAATGATTTGAGTGGGTATCGCATTCTTAAGACTTCTTGTTCTATTCTTTCGTTCTCTAAAATTTCATACCCTAAAAGCTGTGAAATACACTAGTATATAATACATAAGCAAAAGCTACTCAGAAAACTAAAATATTACTTTTTTTTTTGATCGAACTAACTTTATACATTGTTCTTGAACTAATACTTTAAAATTAAATTTCAGTCACTCTACTGAGAACAAGGACTTTTTGTTAGAATACTTTACGACATTACCATCGAAAACTGAGTCAGAGAAAAATATTTGTACTGAAGTTGCGTGATTTACTATGTGGCCAATTACGAAGTAATAATGCATAGTGCTATTCACATGGTTTCACTTGCTTGTGAACAAATTAAGCGACTGGCAAATTTAATAGATTCTACTATATACAGCTGAGTTCTGCCATAGAATGTTCAGAGTGTTTTTATACCTATTTTAAAACTTACTCGGGGTTTACTGCAGGAATTACTTCTGCCTTTGATGATGATTCGTGGATCTCTTGCTTCTTTTTTGGCTTAGGTTTAGGTTTTGTCTGAAATGATAAATGTTATTTTCAATAAAAGCACTGGTAGAATAAAGAAATAGACTTATGCTTTGAATTCGAATCTTATGCTTCCACTAAGAACTGCCAAGTAACGTCGTCTGGCAAATATTCCACCAAATACTAATAAATTCAATTTAAAGAAGTAGTGTTTGAAAAAATAACCATTTATATATATATATAAGGTAAGTCAGGGTGTCTACTGGAATACCAGAAAGTAAATTCATGACTTTTTCATGACTTTTCATGACCTTTTTGTTCAAATTTTCATGACCATGGCGATAAAAATTTACCATTAGTAATAATAAACCCCTACCATCAGTGGTGCATCGGAACTATGCGGGTTGCTAGTCTTAAATATCACTTATTGTGAATCTTAAAGAAAGAATCTAAAATTCTGCCGCCTTGTGCTCGAGCACAGAATAGCACTTACCTAAATACGGGCCCGCTCTTACCAGTGAATCACTCTATACTGTATTTGAAGTTTTAATTCTGAGTATAATTATCCATCTAGCAGAAATTTGTCTGAAATTAAGCACTCAGAGAACTGCCCCAAGACAAAACAAATTATAAAAGAAATTCGTTTTAAAAAAATAGATCATCAAATTTAAAATCTGCAAACTCAAACGAATAATATTATTTGCATAAGTCTAAAGGCCCAAAAATACACAATTTACATTTCTTAGAAGTAAAGAAATAGCAGATCAGAAAGTTGGACAGTAAAAAGTTGTTACTATATTACAGAGACTAGAAGATGAAATGGGGAGCAGCTAGGAAGACAGTAAAGTACCAGTTAGCCAGCACTAACTGGTGGGGGAAATTCTCACAATTACTGACCTGATACAACTGTTTCAGTACATGCAGTATGAGGTATAAAAGTATGAAGTATAAAACTATACTCTGAGATTTCAGATTTTCATGACCAGTTGGGTAAATTAAGGACTTTTTCATGGCTTTCATGACTACTAAGCAAAATATATGACTTTTTCATGACTTTCATGACTTTCATGACCAGTAGACACCCTGTAAGTGTTCAATAAGTAACTATTCTGAATCTAGCAATATACAATAGTTATCAAAATAACAGAAACAGCTGACAAAAAAATTCAACTTGCCTGATTAATCTTGCATAGGACTGTCGTTAGCCTGCTGATTCATTGTCACGTAGGCATTCCTAATTTAGTGCCCACACTCAGTTCTGTCAACGAGGATGGATTAGAATATCTGCCCCGTATTCTGAGATCCTGAATTAACTACAGGCGTTAGGCGGGCCAGGGTAATGTAGTTCACCCCGATATTTATGGAACCACGCTTGAATATCCCCAGCACCGTGAATTGGCGCATTGTTATCTCGGACAATTGTACCATTGATCGGGAAAATCTGAACCGACCGCACATAGTGATACAAAATGTTCACATAATCACTGGCAGTAATGTGTCCTGTAAATGTAATCTCAGCATCTATGGAATACCAGAGAATGGCAGCATCACAGAATCGTCACCATGTTTCACGGTAGAGATGAAACAATTAACAAGTTTGTTTGGGAATCTGCCATCACAACTTGTTGTTGGAAGGTGAATCATACAGCCTCGATGCTGAAACCGACACTAAACTCCAATTCAACCATCCAACCTAAAGCGTTGATGGTAAAGATAAGAGGTTTGGTAATCGCATCCGACTTCGAATATTATGGTTATGCTGCTAGCATTGGAATGTGATTCTTATAATAGGTTGTTCCTGTTGCTGATTAAGTTTCACACTCATTTTTGCCATATTCGCTCGTCGGTACTTGGAGACAATCCTCAATGCTCGGCGATCTCTGTCAGTAATCACTGTCCTCCGCCCACTACTATCCTTTGCCAATATTGCTCTGACATGAGTCCTGTAGGCTGTCATCACTTTTGGACACTGTTCCTCGCGACAAACCTAACATATACTGTCCACCTTAGATACAAATGCGTCAACTAACCACGCATCCACAATTTAGCCTCTTCGAAATTCAGAGAGGTCTCTTATTTTGCATCTTCACCGTCTGCCAGCTTCAGCCAACGTCTCTATTCTAACAAATCTAACGTTCTATAGATCACGTAACACATCAGCAACAACGGTGGAACACTATATATATATATATATATATATATATATATATATATGGTGATCAGAAAAATGGAAACACCTGTAGTTGGCAATACGTCAGATGTATGGGTTGGCAGTGGTGTCGTGGCGCCCGCAGCGCCGGACCGCTGGTGGTGGTGTGTTGGGTAGGTCTCCATATTACGTCAGACGCAGTGGAACAGCAGTGTCCAGTGGCTGCAGCAGACGGAGGTAGTGTAAAATAGGAGACCTCTCAGATTTTCAAAGAGGGCAAATTGTTGGTGCGCGGTTATGTGGAGTGAGTGTGACGGCAGTGGCTACTGTGTTAGGTGTGTCGCGTGGGACAGTGTCGAAGGTGATGACGGCCTACACAACACACGGGAAAACCACATCGGGGAAGCGGAACAATGGGCGGAAGAAAATCATGAGTGACAGGTCACGCCGGGTATTAAAGCGCATTGTCACGCAGAACCGTCGTGCCACTGCGGAGCAAGTGACGGAGGAATTCACTCAGCACCTCCCCCACCCTGTTTCGACAATCACAGTCCGCCGCGAATTACATGACATGAACTTACGGCGTCGTGTTGAACGTGCCAAACCGCTCATCAGGGACCATAACGCTTTCGCACGCCGCAAATGGTGCCGCGACCATGCAACTTGGACCGTTGAGGACTGGAAACGTGTATGGTCGGATGACTCATCTTTCACCCTATTCCCAACCACGGGCCGTGTTTGTGTGTGTGGAGAACGCCGAAAGAAGCTTATGATCTGCAGTGTCTCCGCCCAACTGTGAAACATGACGGCGGCTCGGTGATGCTGTGGGCCGCCATATCATGGTTTTCATTGGGTCCTGTGGTCAGATTTAGCGGACGAATCACTGTCAACGATTATGTCGCAATTTTAGGAGACCACTTGCATCCTATGGTCCGGATGTTGTTCCCGGACAATGACGCCATCTTTCAGGATGATAATGTACCCATTTACACAGCTGGCGTTGTTGCAGCGTGGTTTGAGGAACATCGGGATGAAGTTCAACACCTCCCCTGGCCCGCTCAATCCCCAGATCTCAACATAATTGAACATCTGTGGTCCGTCTTGGAAACACTACTCCGGCGACGATTTCCACCTCCAGCCTCTCACACAGAACTGGCCGATGCCCAGCACGAGGAATGGTGTAAAATTCCACTTGCTACCATTCACGACCTCTATGCCTCCATCCCACGTCGCATCAAGGCTGTTCTGAAGGCGAAAGGTGGCCCGACACCATATTAATCTGGTAAGTTGCAATTTCGTTCAGGTGTTTCCATTTTTCTGATCACCATCTGTATATATATATATATATATATATATATATATATATATATATATACACACTCCCTCTCTCTCTCTCTCTCTTTGTCACACACACACATACACACATACTATTATTATTTCACAAATCTTACGTGTTCCAAACTAAACATCTTTCCATTATTTTGATAACTATCTAAATATGGATAAAATACTCTTGCAAATGAAATGTACAGTCATGTCCAAAATTATTGTCGCATGTCTATAAATATGTTGTTGTAGAAATTGATAACGAATTCCCCCGGTATTTCTTGTAATGTTAGTATGTGTATAATCGTCCAAGACACGTATGTGGAAAATTTCATGTCAAAAGAGCAGTAAATAAGAACAATAAAATGAAAATAAAACTTTCTTAACCATTTAGCAACATTTTGTTTTACTCGTTCTGATTTTCGTATTTATAATTCTTTTCCCATGAAATTTACTACAAATATACATTTCCCGTTTATACACACAGTAACAGTTTTAAAAGTGCCCTGCAAAATTATCAAATTATATTCTTACAAGAAGACAGTATAGATATGCGACAATCATTTTGGACATGAGTGTACCTAGCTACAACTACAAGAGTACCCACTTAAGATTTTGTCTCCTTCAGTGATTTATTTTTCTAGCCTATGAATTTGTATAACACCACTTCTGCATGTTTTCATTATTGTTATTAATTTATATCTCTAAGCTAAGCTCTAACGTAAGACCTTAGTGTGAACCGACGGAACAGCTTGTTCTCTCCTTTTTGTGCCTCTCGAAGTAACATTTATATTATTCTAAAACTTACATTTTCCAGGGGGAAAGGTCCATTCGCTGTCTAACTGTATGTAAGCCATGTCTGCTCTGCAAAGTGCAATATTGTTTAAGTTGTCGGTGATGAAATGGTTTCCTCCCAATAAACAGAGCAGACACGAATATAGCGTGAAATGGAAGAAGCCAGAGGAAGGTGTGCGTCTGACCTGTTCCACCCATTGTATTGGACCATAGTGAAATTTAGCGCTTAATACAATTTTTGCTAAGTTAACTTTAATTTGCTAAGGAACAAAACGATTCGTTCAATCTTTGGTATAACGCTGTGTGCAATACTGTACCACTTTTTTGAAAAAAATCGAGATAATTTAGGTTTCCTACCCCTAGTTACAAGGGCAAATAAAACGACAAAAGAGCAGGTGAGTACCATAAATCTATTTACAATTTGATTTCTGCAATTCTTGAATATTATTTGTATTTCCGAGCTTATGACTCTTCCCCTGGATCACGGAGGATAGAAACAGGAAGAAGAAAAACAAAAGCATCAAGGAATAAAATGGAACGCACTTACCAAGGAAAGAAGCGGTGTTGGAACGCACTTTGTCAACTTAAATGATCACACATTAAATGGTAGTGATGTAACTGCAATATAGCGAAGTCAATCTTTTGTTTGACAGCTCGTGCTGTTATTTTTTTATGCCAATGCTATGAGAATTTTGTAATTACTGCTTCCTACTCATCACTTAACCATTCCTTTTCCGAATTTAATTTGGTATTTTTTAAATGAATAAATAAATTTCAAATACAAATCTCTCTGCTTCATTTCGGACCTTCAGTAGAATTTTTGTATCTTCTACATTGTGCTGTGTTTCTTTTAGATGTCTCGACAGACCTGACACTGGATTTTCCACTTTTGGATTTCTAATACGCTCCTTCACCCGGACTTTCACATTTCATTTGGTTTTACCTATGTAACTCTCATGGCAACTGCGTTTTATTTCGTAAATACCCGATCTTTCTTTGGGTTGTGTGTAGTTAACACTTAAATTGGATACTGTTCTTTTTCTAAAATTTTGGGGGATTTTAAATCTGTACGGAAACCGTATTGCGTATAGATCTTATTCAATGAACTCGTCAATCTAATAAATAAATAAAAAAAATAAATAAAATAAAATAAAATAAAAAAAAAAAGGCAATCCACCCATTTTCTGTTTTTCGTGTTGGTTTTAGGTCTATCGGAACGTATATCCCTTTTAACTTGGTTATACCAATAAATTAATAATGTGACTGGATATCCATTCATACTACCTAGCTTCCATAAATGGTCAATCTCTTGTCTGTACGTCTTGTTTTTAGAGAAGTAAGTCGAATAGGACAAAGAACTTCTTCCAAATATTTGTTTTGGTACTTGCACAATGAGCAGATTTGTAATGTATGTACTGTGTATCGGCTGTAGGCTTGTGGTGAACACTACTAGTTAACTTATTGTTATATCTTCTTATATTGAGATCTAAATAAGTAAGTCTACCTTGCTTTTCTTACCTGTAAATCTTAAAATACTATGGATATAATTCAATATATTTAGTAAAATATCTAACTGTGAATCATCCTTGTACAAGCGAAGTATGTCGTCTTCACATCTATAATAGTGTACCGTACCCAGTATCTGTTCTTTCAGAATTTTACTTTCAACTGAATGAGGTACCAAATTGGCTAACAATGGTGATAATGGATTCCCCATAGCCAGACTTCCGACTTGGTGGTAAATATTAGTTTCAAAGAAGATATTATATTTTAAGCAACAGTCGAGGAGCCTGAGCATTTCTTTTACGTCACAGGTACTAAGGTTCTTACTGTACAGGATGGTTATGAAAGACTTAAAAACTAATTGCAAAAGGATGGACGGGTACACAATGTCTATTGATGCCATTTTAATACTATTGGCATTAATTAAATTGCATATTTGTTGTACTTCTAAGCTGTCATATTGTATTTCTTGTACTTTAAACATCGTATCAGAAAACATTTAAAATATGATTTAGTTTTTTTAAGTACAGTAGATAGTAATCTAAACATCTGAACACTTACCTTCTCGTGAGTTTTCGTCTCTTCAGACTTTTCCTTCTTCTTCCTTTAAAAAAGAAGAAAATGTGATATTAGTATGAAAGTTTGATCCAAAAATAACAACTAAGTTCAGATATCAAGTAGAATGCCATTTTACCCATTTTCCCAAAGAAAGGAAGAACGAAAAAAAAATCACATGCATTGTTTCACTGAAAGAAAGCTAGGAATCAAAAGTTTTACCTTTAGACCTGAAGAAATTCACTTAAAGATTTCACGTCTAATATCAAATGAACCGTTAATCTGCAATTCAATTTGTAGCAATTAATTAGAATGAATGGACAACTGAAAGAGATTCTTGATTTGTATTCTTTAGAGATGCAAAAAAGCCGGCTTTTTTGAATCGATAGTTTTTTTCACATAAAAAGCCGGCTTTTTGGAAAAAAACCGAGAATTTTGGAAATTTTGGCTTTTTTCATTTTCATGATTTTTCTATCCAAATAGCTTTCTTATAGTATATTCTATATTTAGATAAGATTTCCACGACCTGAATGCCATATTTAGCTCTGTAATTCACCATCAAGATGGATGGAGCACATATTTTACGAATTAAAGCTAACATGAAGAATTGAGGGCAATTTTACAGGTTATTTAACTTTATTTTAACTTTTGAGTTATCGACATTTTTTCCTTCTCTAGGTCATTTTAGTTTGTCATCCGTGTTTCATTTCTAAGAGCTTAGTACTCCAGCTTCTAGCACGAAAGTTAAACTTACGTTTTTCTATATATCCGTCAAAGCATACGTTTTTCAATATGTCCGTCAAACCGTATTTCCACATTTCTGTTATACTGTAGTTGTGCAATGATTTAGCAATAATTTTCCAGATACAACCTTGAATACCAATTTATACAAATAATCAATAGCGGATTTAGAAAAGTACTTTGGGAGGGGTTTCTCTGATTGTTTCGTTTTCTAAAAAGTCCTAATTTTAATTGGGAGCAGCTTGAAGTTTATGAGTACAGGCATAACTAATATTTCGTTTCGTTTATATGTTTAGCAATAATCTTCCGGATACAACCTTGAAGATCATTTTATACTGAGAATCAGTGGCGAATTTAAAAAAGTGTTTTGGGAGGGGTTTTCTTACTATTAATGTTTAGTTTTTCTAAACATTCGTAATTTTTATTTGACGGGAGCTTAAAGTTTATGAATAAAGGCATAACTAATAGATATTTCGTTCGTTTTAGACATTCCACAACTTTGGAGAACAGGCTTTAGTCCGAAAGACCGATCCTCTAACCTTCGCAAAACCGTCACTGCTGGTAATTAGTAATAATAACGATTTAAAAACAATAAGAAAGGAAGTCGGCCAACTCCTACACTCCTAGTCGGCCAGTACACGCACTATTTCTACATTCTCAGATGGAATGAAGGAAGGCTTTGTCAGAATGGTCGAATGCTGGGTTGAATCCCGGACTTCCCGATAGAAGCGCAAAAGCCAACCACTCAGTCACGTTTGTTGTGCAGTTGTATTTAGCTTAACTTAAATATATTCCGTAGTCTTTTTTTTTTTTGTTCCGTAATGATATGTTGAATCCCTCTTGTTAAAAATTCAGAAAACTTGAGGACTGGGTAAACCGTGATGGTGGTCAAGGGCGCCCATGTTGTGGTTTCCAAGGAGGGGCAAGTATAAGCGACGTTTCAAAAATAGTTTCAAATTTTGCTGTAACTAATGTAAAAATCCTATTGGATTTTCAATATTCTGAAGTACATTTTCCTCTAGGGGGGGGGGGGGGCAAGCGCCCCCTTAACCCCCCTGATGGGCGCCCTTGATGGTGGTTATAAAAAACTTGACTGTAGAATTTCAAGAATATACAGAACCATGTGCAGCCTTTAATTGTATCATACAAATCTAAGTATTTCTCTTATGTTTTATTTTAATTTTATTTTGTTTCAAAATGAGGGTAGGGAATATTTTGAAGTAAAAATACTACATACAATTTTGCTAGTTATTTGTGTATTTTTTGAAAGAAGTTTTTACTCTTAGGGTTGGCTCGTTTACACCAGCTGTTTTTTATTAAATAACTGGTTTAAACTAAAAAAATTAAAAGAACAAAAATGCAAATCGTGTGAACTTCATGGTGACGTTTCACATGTCAAACCATCTGCATTAGTCTTATTTCCTTTTCACCTTTTAATCAAGGTGTCCCATGTTCAATTCTCGGTCGAACCACAACCCTTCTTTCATGTGTAAACCAAGTACTCTTTCGGATGTCACTTTAAGCGAAAGTCTTCTTCTTGATAACCTCGGTATTACGTAAGGATGTTAAGCCTAAACATACAAAACGAAACCAAATTATATATTTCTGCATGCCTGTTGTTTTATAAAGAAGCGAAGGTTGCTTAAATATATTGATTAAAATTGGTAAAATTTATCGATTGCCTACTTAGCTTCCAACATTAGCTTGGATTGGACTTTCAATGATACCTACATACTAAATTTGTAATTTAATACCTCAGTTTTAGAAAAATAAACACACTGCTGAACAAGACTGCACTTATTTAATATAAAAACACATTTACACGTGACGTTTCGATCTTCTATCCAAGATCCTCATCAGACGTACACTCACGTCTGATGAGGATCTTGGATAGAAGATCGAAACGTCACGTGTAAATGTGTTTTTATATTAAATAAGTGCAGTCTTGTTCAGCAGTGTGTTTATTTTTCTGATTTTATTCGTAAGACGTTGACTATGATTGTGTGTCACTCAGTTTTAGCGTACTGATTATAATACGTTGACCTTTAAATTTTACATGCAAATTAAATTTTACAGGATTTTCCCGTTATTGTTTTACATTTAAAAGAATGACGGGATTTTCCCGATGGCTAGGGCGGGAGTTTCTCAATTTAAGAAATTTACTGACCAACTTCTTTAAGCTTATGGGACCTCTTCCAGCATAACCCCGTTGTTGAATAATAACACCAAGGCGAAACAAACTTATTTCTGTGAATATGTAATATAAATACATAAAGCAAAATATCTAAATCAAAAAACCTGGTTTAAACCCCAAAAAAGCCTGGTTTAAACTGCCCCCCCAAAACGGGTTTTTGGCATTTTCAGAAACAACCATGGTTCTTGCCAACTCTGCTTACTTTTGTATATAGGAGGTTAAAATGTGTTTATTATATACATTGGTTAATCCTTTGGAATTCATAATGTAAAAATGTTGAAGTAAAATTGTTTAAAATATCTTTTCGAAATTCATGGTTTACTTTCGAGGTTTTATATTATTATCGGCATCAACCACTAATTAAATGACTTTCTGTGTTATAGAGAAGCGAAACAAAGTCTGCTTTATCGATTTAAAGCAGAATTTTGAAAAAAGCCCAAAATTTCCCAAGCAAAAAAGCAAAGCAGAAAAAACCGAGTTTTTTTCCAAAAAAGCCGGTTTTTTTCCGAGCCCTTGCATCTCTAGTATTCTTTAATTTAGATTACAAAGTTTACACTGATCTTTATAAAAAAAACTATTTGTAATAATTTGAAGTATATAACAGTTTACTGGGAGATGAGATGACTTCCTTCACTGGCAAACCCTTAACTTCTTAAACTATGATTTAACTAAGGATAATTGTTATGACTTTCATATAGAGCACACAACAAGAATGGAGATTGCATCTAAGAATTTGATGTTTTAATATAGATATAACCAATAGTATGAAGTTCAATTAGAGAAAAGTCGAATTTTTATACAATTTTATGTTTTTGATCTCGAATTTCCTTTTAACGCTACACTTTCACCAAAGTAATCTAGAATTAGTATTGGCTGAATTAGTATAGGTACTGCCGTCGTCTTCTTAAGAAGCACAGCATCGTAATCTATTGTATGGGTAGTTCCAAATCATCCATTTTTCATCTCTAGAATGCTACCCATCATTTAATTCATTTGGTGAGCCCTATTCAGCAGCCAGCTTGTTACGACAGAATCTATAAATTATTATATATATATCTGTTCATAATTCAATATCTTCCCACCGGGAACAGAAACAATTTCACATGAATAATACGAACTTATAGTCAGGGCTTTATTACTAACAATAATAATAATAATAATAATACAATGCGAAATCTTTTTATAATATATGTTGTTTATATATTTTTATTTTTTTCTTAAATTTGTAAAGATAAAAAAGAGGCCTAGTAGCCAACGTGTTAAACATACATTTCTATATTATTGAATTTAATGATTCTGGGAAAGGGATACTGTTGACAAAGAATGCTTCTCAACTACGTTTTACAAATTTAACAATATATTTAGTAGGTCTAAAAGAAGGTGTTAAAATTTGCCACACTTTAATTTTCCTAAGTTCAAGCTAATAATGGTTATAAGTAATAGTTTTGGCACAATAAAATATTGATAAAAGTGAATCCAGATTTAAGACTGAAAGCAATGAATATATATATATATATATATATATATATATATCAATATTGCGAGCGGTGATAATATTCAATGACAAAAGGCAAAAAGGCTACTACTCACCGCAAAAAAATATGTAGCAAAAAGTGCTACCTGTTGCATGTAGAAAATTCTGCTACATTTTTTTTTTTTTTTTTTTTTTTTTGGTGAGTAGTAGCCTTTTTTTGCTTTTTCTCACTGAAAATACAGTTCATACCAAAGGGTAATACTGCATTAGTTACAGAATTTTATGGATAAAATGTGAAATCTTACTGAAATTTCTTATAGACTACTTACGAATATTTGAAGATATTTAAATTTATCTTAAGTCTGGATTCACATTTCTCAAATATTTATTGCGCCATAACTTAACTTTATGGCCATTATCAGCTAAAATTTCCGAAATTCTGGAAGGAGTGAGAAAATTATTAAATCCTTTTTTTAAAATCACATATGAAAAAAGAAAAAAATTATAATTAAGGCTTTTTCTAGCTTAAGTGGATCTAAAATGAAAAGAGATCTTAAGATCAAATGCACTAAGAGATTGTATAGCACAAGTGTCATCGTTGAAACTAGTCTTTCGTTTCCTTACGTTTATTTTTTTTTCTTATCTCCCCACGACTATGCACAATGACTGAGGGAGATGTGGTGATGAGATGAATGATAATGGTGGAACGATGAACGTAGGATGAAACGGGAGAATTCGGGAAAAAATCATGCATACGGCATTTGTTCACCACAAAGCCGAGATCGAATCAGAGATGAGCGCTCTACTACTAAGCAACCGAGACCCAACTTACGTTGAATTATGAACAAACACATAGAACTGTTGTATTTGCATTATATATTCGTTTCGACAGTCCAATAATGGTTTAGACTTCTCTTGGTGGGAAACAGGCTTACTATATCGCGAAAAACAGTTTCAAAAAGTTCTGGACCTCGTTAACTGAACTTCCATTAGTCTGATGAAGGCATGAAATTCAGATTAAGGTGACCAATAAGATTAGAACTGCTACTGCCCAAATGCAAACCCTTATTTCAACGATTCACAGAAGTGACAACGCCAGAGGGTGGAGAAGAAGAGGCAAGGGTGTGCTTCAGCCCCCACCCCCCCGTGGCTACTCCGTTCTCTCCAGGGATGTAGTGTAATGTAGGACAATATAAAACTATCCTTTTCGGTATACAAAATAATTCCCTTAAAAAAAACACAGCTTGCCGCCCCGCAAGAAACTAAAGCTGGCGTCGTCATTGATTTACAGTACCGTTAGCATCACTAATATGTAATGAAAATGTGGTACATTTCTGATTACTTATATACTACATAGACCTATTACCTTCATTTTATATATTTTCGTTAGTAGTTAATTAGCTCAAAGTAGCAATTTATTTCTGTTCAATACAACTGATCAAACTATTAAATGATACTAAGTTACAATTATTATTTATACATAAATTGAAAACTGATTACTTACTTCTTTTTAATATCTTTAGTTTCTTTGGGTTTTGGTTCAGGTTTCACTACAGGCTCGTCACGAACGCACCGACTCTTCACACTACCATCTTGTCCGGTGACTTCGATCACACTGAACACAGAGGGCTGGCCACCAACAGTTACACAGTCAGGAGTTGGGCATCGTCTTCCTAGTATTTCCTATACAAAGAAACATTTAAATAAATATATTCTAATAGCGTAGAAACAGTCAACAACAGTTTGATGTTTCGACGTTACCACAATTATTACATATATAGAGTGGACAATGAAACAAGATATTGCTAGTTAGCAAGATACTGATAACTGTAATTGCAACTACCAAACATTATTGCTATAATGTTACTCGTAAAAGCAAAGGAAAGCAACAATCATTTTAAACATCAGAAATACATCATTTTGAGCAGTATACGTTACCCATATCTCCAGGGCTGGAGATTGCTATCTACCTATTAAAATGCTACAAAACCAATCTAAACGCTTTAACTCCAACTTCTAAGTTATAATTTCAAACTTTTGATGTACGGTTATTTGTGATTTCACGTTCAAGAAAGACAAATATTTTAAAGTGTTTGTACTTTAAGTAACTTATTTAAATAGATCTTTTATATATATATATATATAATTTAGTGTTTTAAATTATTGTTCAAACCCTTTGTATTGTAATAAACCTTTTCCAAAATCAATGCAAATAAACTGTGCTCCATCTTTGGAGTTCTTTTAGACTATATGTTTTTGGACGTTTATGTGTTTGTGGCCAATCTTTTTGACAATGAGATCTCGGGAACTACAGGCTCTAGAAAGATGATGTTTTCACTGATCGATTGCAAATTTTGTGTAGATTGTTCAGTTCTAATTGAATATTAAAAAAAGCATGGCCGTTATTTCTTTATTACATTTTTACGGGTACATTGGAAGTGTTGAAATTAAGAAAAAAAACCAAAGCATCATATCCTACGAGTTATACATTTCAACACTACATAATTGCATATAGGGGTTGTATCAAAGCCCAATGATAATGAAAAATGAAGGATAACCATTTCTGCAGTCTAAGATGAATCTTTATTTTTGGAGTGTTTTGCCCAATGAACATCACATATAACTGACAATTAATTGTGTAGTAATATGCTTGCTTATTAAATGCTGCAAGCAAGAAGAAAGAAAACACTGTTCATACATGAATTAGAAACTTCAATCGGAAGTAGGTTCAAATCTTACAAACGGTGCGAGATCTGGGTCGGATTTAGGGGGGTGCACCGGTGCACGTGCCCCCCTCCTTCGTTGTAAATATACACTATCTACAATGAGAAGCTAGCTATGAAAATAGCAACACTTTCCGAAACTTCTGCCATTATGTTTCCGTTTGGGGCTTAAAAGAAAGCAGAACTTTGCAAAAGCAATAGTTTAAGTCGATTTTTTGAAGATTGAAGGAAATGGATTCACCAAGCAAAACAATATAACATTTGTCAAGTAGGGAAGAAAACAGAACCTCAGAGGAGAGAACATTTTTTCTGAATACCACTTGCAACCGTCTTTAAAATACTTTCCTCTGTTCTATGCATCAGTGTTGTCAGGGGTAAGGAATATTGTCACATGTCACTTTGAAGAGTTTCAGTGTCATTAGTTATTTTTGTAGCGAGATATTGAAAAAGTAACCGAAAAATATCTTTATCGCAGCTCTTGTCTTTAAAGGGGCATGTACAAATGTTGTGAGGAATGACAACGAGATTCATGCTCATATGTGAATGATGCGCTGTGTAGAGAACTAAAAAGGGAGTTAGCGCAAGTTGCGATCGAAATTGCAGTGGAGTTTTGGTTTCTATAAATATGTTTGGGGTGCTGATTACAAACCTGTATAAATTAAGTGCCATCGTCAATTACACTGTAAGCTATGAAAATGTAATATTACGCTAACGGTGGACCATACCGAACATGATATCGTGACGTTAGTAACTGTATTCATCGCAAGCAGTGTTTCTCTATCTAATGTAGGTATGTGCAGTGTATGCTATCGTGGACATTTACCGCGCTGTACCGAAGGTCACCTGACGAAGCGTCCGAGGCGACATCTAGGGGAACCAGACAGAAATGAACACGTAAGAGCAAGGAACCCAGTATAATAGTGACCCCGTGTTGCATCAACGTCGGCTGTTAATCGGTCCGGGTGTGATGTTACCGGTTTCGTAGTGCGTCACATTACTCTCACTGTTAACGCAATCGTGTGATAATGAATTCTGCAAATATAATGGGCATTATTGTTAGCCATTACAAACATAGCCATTACAAACACAGAAATTACAGTAAAGGCGAGAAATGCAGCTGCATTAAGAATCAATGTGATAGATAAAACGGTGTCAACTAATAGTAATAATATACATAAGGAAAATTCAATAGACTATATTGAAGAATATGAATACGCAGAAGAAGACGTCTGATTATGAAGAACACATTGATGATCCAGAACCTGATAGTGAGGAAGGGTTGTTACGAAGTGATGGAAGCCAGTCGCCTGCTTATCTGCCAAGCCCCCAGAAGAGGAAGAAGTGGTTTTATATACCTTTTTAAAAACCAAATGAGATAATTGCATTCCAGGATTCTGGGAAAACTAAACTAAAATGAAATGAAATCTTTAAGGTTTACGTCCCACGTTTATGCCGGTTAGGCTAAAGGAGACGTGATGATGAGTAATGAATGAAATGGTGGATGAAGAAAGTGGCAGGAAACGGGAGAACCCCGAGAAAACCCACGCACACGGTATTTGTCCACCACACAGTTCACTTGGCGGGGGCTGGGATCGAACCCGGGACCCAAAGCACCAGAGGTGAACGCTCTACCACTGAGCCATCGCGGCCCCTGGGAAAACTAAACGATTAAGCTTCAATACAGTACAGAAACGATATCGCATGGTGCAAGAAATACATCATCTACGATACTTACGTCACGTGGTAGAGAGAGGGGAAGCAGGCTAGCGCTCAAAATTGCACGTACTTGACGATTATGCAGCAGAATTTAGCTTCTAGAGTAGTTCTCGCTAACGTCATGTTCACGACAGCGATATTCATGCTTGGGGTTTGGAAAAAGCCCGAGAAATAGGACTGACACGATTCACTGGATCTATCCATGTCTGGGTTGCAAGGTTTAAACGGAGACACCATCTTGGCTCAAGGGCAATAACCACATGTGAAACCGCTATAGCCTGGAATACAGATGGTGACATGCATTAAAGATGTGAAACGTTTCGCAAGAAGGTAAGGTCCTCAATGAACATGGAACGTATACAGATTTGTAATACCGATCTATGTGGTATACGGAAGAAACTTCACTCATCGCGAACTATGCATTTCAAGGGAGAGAAGTCGGTAAGAAATACAGTGCGGAGTGATCATGCGACAACTCATTCTTACACTATCCAACCCTTACGTCGGCAAGTGGATACGTCTTTCTAAAGATGCTGATAATTTATCAGGAACCTCTAGGTCAGTTTGGAGTGCGAGTAGTGCAACACATACTGAAACCGCAGAATCTGGTTTAAGTTGCTTCGGAGTCCGACCTAATTACGAAACAAATCCTGACGCAATTCTTTCAAGATGTCTACTTCCTATATGCAACGGAGGAGTCTCTTCTTCTGGTTGATTCACTAAGGACATATCGTGACAGGATTCATATCGATGCTATTCGACCACAAAACATGGTGTATACATTCAGTCATTTGATGTGCTATTCTTCCGACAGTTGCTGAAGCTGCAGCTGCTGAAGGCAGTGCTGAAGCGGATTGAAGATCACATTATCCTTCACGACTATCAGTTCACACCATCGTCGAGGGATTCAATTTCGTCGCTCATGTGTATTCTACATAATCAGTTCTGTTCTCTAATCTCCGCAGACTTTGTTCTATACTACTGGACAGTAGCTGGATATGATGACTTCCGAACAGAGATGTTTCAAACACCGCCCGAACGTATTTTTTAAGTTCAAACGCAGTATGACTTGGAAGACAGCTTAATACAGGCATTAATGACGTGCTTCTACTGTGATAAGCAACTCTGTGGTCATGTTCATCCTCTTAATATTTTGCCCAGAGCTACCAACAACCCATTTTTTGAACTCGGTGACAGAACATGCGCATGATTGTGAAGTGTAGTATAATTGTCGATGACAAATATTATGCACATATTTATAATGTACATGTAACCCTCTTACATGCAAACGAAAACATTGTTGCAATTGCAATCACAACTTGTGCTAACTCCCTTGTAAGGTTCACCTAGTATATATACCAAATTTCACCTCTTTACGACGATTGTAACTCCAAAACCAGAAGTAGATCATATCTCACAAACGGTGCGAGATATCGAAAAAATCCCCCCTTTACCATACCCCTTGCCGACTTTTATGAAGATAAAAACATATACCAAATTTTAACTCCCTACGAAAAATCTAACTCCAAAACCGGAAGTAAGCTCATATCTCGCAAATGGAGCAAGATATTGAAAAAAATTGAAAAAATCTTGGCAATTCGCATTACGATACATACATACATATACCAAATCTCATCTCCCTCAACAATTCTAACTCTTTAATCGGAAGTAGGCTCATATTTCGCAAACGTTGCGAAATATTAGAAAAATAATCTAAAAAATCTCCGCTGTATGATACCCTTGCCAATCAAGGCACACACATATACCAAATTTCACCTTCTACGACAATTGTAACTCCAAAACCGGAAGTAGGATAATATCTCACAAACGGTTTGAGATAACGAAAAAATAATCGAAAAAATCTCCCCTTTACCACACCCCTTGCCGACTTTTATGAAGATAAAAACATATACCAAATTTTAACTCCCTACGACAATTCTATCTCTAAAAGCGGAAGTAGACTCATATCTCGCAAACGAAGCGAGATATTGAAAAATAACTAATAAAAATCTTCCCTTTCAGACATCCTTTGCTGATTGTCATTACCAAATTTAACATACCTACGACAATTTTAACTCCAACCAGAAGTAGGTTCACAACTCGCAAACGAGAAGTAGGTTCACATCTCCAAAATCACAAGCTCTACACGTACTATTTTTGCTGGTGGATTGAAATTTTTCTTAGATTTGCCTGACAAACTTTTGTTTTTCTGCGTGATTTCCTTTCCGAGATACGACGAACAGATATTACAACTCAGTCTACACAGTACATCATTCTAATGTGAGCATAAATTTGATTGCCACTTCCTCATAATATTTGTACATGTCCCTTTACAGACGCAAGTAAAGTACGGGTGGACTCACAAAGGAAGTGAATTACTATAGATGCAAGAAACTCAGTGCACGTGAGCCAGGTTCCAGTTCCAATGTTGGCACTTCCTAACGTTTATATGAGATAGCATTGTGCTTATTTCTATTTCTTCACACAATTCTTACTTTGTTTCTTTATTGCATGTTATAATGCTTTGCACGATAAAAAAATGTAAGGCGTAAGTTTGAACGCTATCGTATGACTGCCAGTCACACATGTTACCAATACTCCACGCCAAACAATAATGATATATCTCCGTTACACAGTTATCTGCACATTTGCCTGTTAATATTATGACCTAATATTCGAGTCACTTTTCTTCAATCTCAAAAGAACTCGGCAGAACGAGGGTAGATGATAGCAGTCTCTCTTTATTCACAAAATAATAAAGAAAAATATTGAAACGTATTATTTCGTGTTCTCTTATCTTTAGTTACAGTCGTTTTGGTGAAATAGCATATTTCATTTGTTTGTTGTGCCTCATTTCATTATGTTCTCCATCTTGGCATATCGAGCCGCGACCATATTTATAAACGAGTAGTTACAGTAAACGCCACTAGATGGCTATACTACGTTGCGGAAATTTTGTTTTGAAGTCCAGTATATATGTAGTATTTGCTTCTTTAGTCTGTCTGTTGATTTCGACGAGAGAAGGTGCGATTGTAATAAGTGTTCTTGTAGAATTGAGAAGAACGTAAGAACAAAACTTCTTTCAGGTAAGTAAAAGATACACATTTTGTTTGTTCAATACTCTTAATACTCAAGGGAAAAAATAGGTAAGTCCCATAGTTAAGGCAAGACGAGAAAATCGGACCTTTATCCCTTTATGAAAATCCTTGCCTTTACTTTTATCAAGATACAAATACAAAATTTCATCTCCACATGGCAATTCTAACCCCAAGACCGGAATTATTCTTACACCTCGCAAACGGTGCAAGGTATCTACAAATATTCGAAATAATACCAATTTCATGATGCTTTCTCTCGATATTTATCAAGATACATACAGGTATCAAGTGTTATCCCACTCTCTACAATTCTAACTAGGGTAGTTGGGGTTAGGATTGTCGTAGCAAGGTGGAATTTGGTATATGTACGTATCTTTATAAAAATCGGTGTTTTTTTTTTTTTTCGATCAAATTTTAAAAAGCCAAAGGTGTCGTGAGAGGTTAAGATTTAATTCAAATATGTTTCTTAATGGGTTTCACTACCCTCTGAAGAATAACACAGTCAATAATATTAGTAATCAATAGTTCATTAGAGCTGTACCTCTGGTGCGTCGTCTCCTTCAGTGTACAGGGCATAATTGTGGAACATAATACTGAATTATTTCCAATAGTTCACCTTCAGCATCCATCTCCGCAAGATTAGCGTATAACAACGCAATGCCAGAAAAGTAGGCTAATGTTATGCTAATTTCCGCAAATTGAAATGCAGATGCTTCTGCTCAACTTTATCTGTATGTTAAATTGTTAACACTAAAGCTGTCTTTAACCACTACATTGGACCCTTGTTGAAATAACAAGAGTAAACTGGTAGACAGCCGGGACGCCAAAATGGTGTTCATTTAACACAATGTTTGCTGTGTGAGACCGGACCGTATCCGACCCGCATAAGGGGAAAAGGGCAAAAACGTTATTGTACGTTATACTGTGGTAAAGTAGTAATGTAGTAAAGTGCTGTACTTTAATATATATGGGGCTTACGTGATTGTACAAACCACACAAAATAGTAAGCGATATAAAAAGACAGTTGTTTGGTATGCAAGTATACTTGAACATGCCCAAAAAAATGAAATTCTCGGTGCCTAGAGTCACTTTCGCGCCAACGAAACTCTCAATTGCTTCACTGTGAGCAGTTGAAGGTATTCGCATTTGTGCTATTTCTCTATTCACTTTTACAGTGTTCTAAGCGATATCATTATTTTTCGCAACAACATTTTTTTAATCGATGCGAATAAGTGACAATCTAGAAAATAGTCTTGACTGTATTTATTTTGGTTTAACATCCTACGATTATGGACCGATACTAACAAGATGATGATGTTAAATGGATGATAGCTTGGAGAGAAGAATGGGGGAAGAAACTGAAGAACCACAAGAAAACTCACGCACAGTGTGTTCGTCTACCACAAAACCTACGAAAAAATCACTTCACTTCTTTTGATACATCTCTATTAACGTTATACGATTTCACTTCCCACTGAATTATTGTTTCCTTCTGTGTGCTTTCAGAGAGATTTAAAACTACCGTATGTTGAGTTTGAATCTGTGTGTGCTGAACATTCGTAGTAGAAGTGCGGTGAAGATTCTAATTTCTTTCCTACTGCCTTTCATTATTGTAAGTACAGGAGACATACTTTCTACCACATACTTTTATAACTACTGTTCAATACTTCTAATAGTCAAAAAGAAAATAGGCAAATAGTTATGACACGACGAAGGAAAAGGACATTAACAGATAAAAAGGAGGCAGTGATGCGAAAAGAAACTTACAAGAAAAGTAAAGGTGTGCACATAGAACTTCAGACAATAAAATTAGGAAGTAACATTTATGAAATTATCCCAATGATAGGTGACGGTAATTGTTTATTTAGGTCTTTATCCCTACAGCTATTGGGGCCCGTCGAAAGTTTCATGGAAATTCGAAGGGAAGCAGTAGATACAGTTTTGAGAAATTGGGACGAGTATTTACTCTTTTTAGGAGCATAAAATTTTGTATCCGAAACTGTGTCAAAGGAAGCTTACAGTAGTTACATGAACCGTAATGGTGTATATGATGGTGAAGTAGAAATTGGAGCAATTGCCGTCAAATATAATGTAACTATAAGAGTTTTCCTGAACAAAATCTAAGATTGTATGGGAACAATTTACTAAAGTGTATAAATGTTTTATTCAGAGGACAATATGACAGGGGCCATTATGACATGTTACATTGCTTGAAGAAAGAAAAAAAAAACACGGAAATATTGTATGAGACTGAAAATAATAACGCGGATTCGTTCCCTACGGGGAGAAAGCAGAACAGGAGCGTAAGAGGAGAGATAATGAAACCGAATCAAAAAGATTCGACCGCCTAAGTAAAGTGTCGGAGAAAATGAGTCAGAAGAGAGAAAAGGAGACAGACATCGCGAAAATACAGTCACTTACATATGAGAGTGAATTTGATAGGCGGTGTAGAATATCGAGGATATGTAGTGCCAATAAAAAGAGAAGATTCAAAAGTAGAGGTACACGCACAAAACTTCAGACAATAACATTACGAAATAACAATTATGAAATTGTCCCAATGAAAGGTGACAGTAATTGTTTATTTAGATCTTTATCTCTACAGCTATTGGTGTCCGTCGAAAGTTTCTTGGAAATTCGAAGGGAAGCTGTAGAGACAGTTTTGAGGAATTGGGACGAGTATCTACTCTTCTTAGGAGCATACAATTTTGTATCCGAAACTGTGTCAAAGAAAGCTTACAGTAGCTACATGAACTGTAATGATGTATATGGTGATGAAGTAGAAATTGGAGCAACTGCCGTCAAATATAATGTAACTATAAGAGTTTTCCTCAAAGATTTTCCTGAACAAGGTCCAAGAGTGTATGGGAACAATTTACAAAAGTGTATAAATGTTTTATTCAGTGGACAATATGACAGGGATCATTATGACGTGTTACATTGTTTGAAAACAACGTAAATACTGTATGACTGAAAATAAGAACGCGGATTCGTTTCCTACGGCCCTCAAAATGGACGGAAGAAGGTAGAACACGAGTGGAAGATGAGAGATAATGAAACCGAATGAATCAAAATGACTCGACCGCCTAAGTAAAGTGTCTGAGAAAAGGAGACAGATATCGAGAAAATGCAGCGACTTACAAGGCAAAAAAGAAAAATTGAAAATGAAAGTGAATTTGATAGACGGTGTAGAATATCCAGTATCAGTAACAAAAAAACAGAAACACCTCAAATATTGTGCTGCGTATATACAAAATGAAAATAACGATTATGAAATATTTATATATGACTGTGGTGATCTAGATAGAAAATGCAAGCACTGTCATTCTTTAAACTTCTCTACAGAGTATCCAAAGCATATGTGTTTTCTCAAAATGTTGTCACAATGGAAAAGTATCACTCGATCCATTAGTTCCATATCCTGTCTATCCACAAGATTTATTGAGTGAGTGTAATCATACATGTTGTGAATTTAGAAAAAATATTAGGTCATACAATAGTGCTTTCGCATTTGCTTCCCTTGGTGCATCCATTGAAACGTTGGTTGGTAAAGGCCCATATTGTTTTAAAATTCACGGTTGAATTTATCATAACACATCATCATTGTTCCCTCAGAAAATAAAACTGCAAAGTATGCCCAATTATATTTTCTTGATTCAGAACAGGTTTTGAATGAATGATTTAGAAACAATGAAGGTAAAGGTCTAGATAAGCGTATTCTGAGAAATTTGGATAAGCTCATATGGTCCGTATGTGTTTATGCTGTGTCTCTAAAAATGTTGAAAGATATTTATGAAAGTCAAAGAGAAAACATGGGAGGAAATTTTCCAAAACTGACTTTGTGGATTACAGGAAACCGAGAAACATTTCAAACAAGACGGTATAATGTACCAAGTGCAAATGAAGTTGCTGTAATTTTTTGTGGAGATGATGGTGAACCACCTAATAAGAGATATTTGTATACACGCAGAACCTGGGAAGCTTGAACGTATTAATCCATTGAGTGAAAATGTCGATCCCATGACATACCCTCTACTCTTTCCTCATGGAGAAGAGATATAAAACATTGCGTTGGTAATAGAAATATGACTCTGCTACTATTCATATCGATTATCAGTTAGAGAAGGTTTTAATAAGGTGTTGTGTGCCGGAAAATTAACACAACAATATACTGTTGATGCATATGTGAAAGTTGAAGGTAACCGATTAGAGTTCATCAGAAAGAATCAAGAGAAGCTTCGTGTTGAATTATACAGTGGCTTGATGGATTACATTAGTAATGAATGTAACATGAGGGGTGTACCTGCAGGACGAATTTTCATTCTACCTTCTACATTCCAAGGAAGCAAACGCTCATACCAGACACGATATCAGGATGTCATGGCTGCTGTGCGAAAGTTTGGAAAACCAGATCTTTTCATTACCATGACATGTAACTCATTGTGGGATGATATTCAAAGGTACACAGAGAAATTTCAAAAAGGTGATGATCGTCCTGATATGGTTGCACCAGTCTTTCACATGAAAGTTAAAAGAATTATTGGATGATCTCCTGGATAAACACGTTTTCGGTACTATTATAACAATGGTAATGGTTATCGAATTTCAGAAAAGAGGACTACCACATGCACACATACTATTGACATTGGCAGATGAGGACAAACTTCATGATGGAGATGATATTGATCAAGTTGTTTGTGCAGAAATACCAGACCCTGTAAATCAACCCAGATTACATAGAATTGTGTAAGGAGACATGCACAGTGGAAGGAGAATCATGGTCATAACAGAACGATGCGCTGAGTAGACAGCGCAGGTTCAGCTAATACTATTTCAGAAAACTCATTTCTGATGTTTAAAATGATTGTTGCTTTTCTTTGCTTTTACGTATAGCGTTATAACAATAATATTTGGTAATTATAATTGCAATAAGTTTTTGCAATTTACGAACGTTTTTCGTATCTCCGGAAGGTTTGATGAATCGATCATTCACGAAGCCATTTCTGCACTTGCCGGCCTGGTATCCAGGCTAGATTTTATCAAACCGAAAATAGCACCAGATATTATTAACATTTAACACATAAACTTTTGCGTTGTTGCCCGAAAAGAACCAGTCGAATGATAATTTAACTGAGTGACTCAAGTCAGCGCACTGACTACCAACCGACGGCTTATTCTTTTTTGACCTAGAGTTAACTACTTTTTAAATCAAGTATAATGATGGGTCATAAATCCTGCAATACTCTGGTATACAACATACCTATATTTATTACAGTACAACAAAGTATAGCCCCTCGTGATGGACTGTTTACAGCCACCTGCCTGCAAATTTCTTGATTCCATGTTGATACCACGCCTTGTTCGTAGAAGCAAACAAGTAAATCACTGCTATTTCCACCTCCTGCTGGTTGATGAATCGTCGTGATTTCACTGTGCCATGAACAGAAACAGGTAATAATCCGAAAGGGCAAGATCAGGACTATATGCTGAGTCTGGCACCAGTTCTTAATTTTTTTTTTTTTTGTTGCGTTCTCGATTCATCAATGCAGAATATTTTTGGCATCTTCATACATCGGCTCCAATTGTTCGGAAAAGATCGGCACTGATGGTACGGCCGTTAGGAACGAACTAGAAATGAATTACTACGCTCATAATTCCACCATACATACTTTATACTCGAAACGTCCCTGTTTGACGACCAGTTCTGAAAGCTGGCTCCTTCTCAATCATCGTTTTTGCATATTCGGATTTCAGAAAAATACAAACTTTTCATTGCATGTGACAATCCGTTTCAGGGAACACTCATTACACGGAGTTTGCAACAATTGCCGGTGTCACTCTCCTCTGGGTCTGAGCTGAGGTCAACTCATATGGCACAATGCGGCAGCTCCAAAACATTGAGCATTAGTTTACCGGTTGCAATGTTCATTTTTTTTTCTTTCTTTATCGAAAGGATAATGTCCTCTGAAATCTGACTCCACTAAACTTCTTTTATATAAATCTCTTTCGATAGCACACTGTAATAAAAGCTCGCATGGACTGGTTAATACGTTTGTATGTTAAATTATTGCTCATTATGTTGAATATGTATATTTTGGCTTTGGCTATTACAAATGTTACAATGTCGCACGGACGTCTTAACGCTAGGATCGTACCTCTCCAACTGACTTATTGGACTAACTTTTCGCGCTCAGTGTATCCAACTACAATATAATACCACCAATTCAATTCTCTTTTTTTCTCTTATGCATGCAAAATACTTTAACTGATCTTTACAAAATCTTGAACACTACCCGGTCGTTGGTTGATTCAGCGTCCCAAGCACAGGTTCCATCTCTCCGTTAACTATTCAAATCGGAAGTGGTTCAAATTACCCATTTCCAGTTTCGACGTTTATCGCCATAGAACGAAGACGGTTAACAGATAGAGAGAAGTGGTTTCTTGTAAACGATTCACCATCTCATGGCAACATCATGACTATTCCGAACACCCTAACAAAACCGAAAGTGATTCAAATTTAATATTATTTCTGGTTTCAATACTGGTTTCCACAGAGCAAACACGTAAGAGATATCGAGATGCGGTCTTTTGGAATCGATTCAGCTTCTCAAGAGTAAGTTCTGTCTCTTTCCTTAGTCATATATTCAAACCTGAAGTGGTTTAAATTAACGATTTTTGGTTTCAATCTTTATCTCCATAGAACAAAAACAGTAACGCATAGCGGTAATGGTTATGGATTCAACGCCCGAGGAACAGGTGCTATCCTTGATCTTATTAATCTATTGCTACCAGTAGTTGTGGATTTACTACTTCAAAGTTTGAGTACTGAATTCCCATACTTTCGTAGTTTACCGTAATTTCACATTGTGAGACAAAACTCATTAGTTTTATACTGCCCCCATATAAAATGATTATACGAATTTATAGGAATACACGTGCAATTTTCACTCTCAATATACTATTATAATACAAGGATTACTTATTTTACCAAAAGAAAGATTCACTAGTTAGTAGAAATACATTTTTAGAAAGAAAGTATAAATTGTGAAATAATTTATTATTATTATTATTTTGGCCTAAAGAAGCCATGTCACGTTCTCGTGCAAACAAGATCAACTTATTCTTGCAACTAAAAGGGAAAGTAATTCTAATGAATAATATAGAACTTGTAATTTAGTAGTTAGTATATGAACTAATTAAAAACACTGAAAGATAATGTAGTGGATAACACTGCAGTAATATATAACAAATATTTAATAAAATGATCAGAATAAATAACTTTAAATACCATATACCCAATAAATATATAAAGGAGCCAATAATTATCTCAAAATAGAATAAATAAAAATATGATAATTTCCCTACACCATATTAAGGAGTTTATTCAGTACACCGATATTATAGATGTTATTCAGATTACATAATTAAAATACGGAAATGTCAATAATTATGGGAGACTTCCAGATAAATGGGCAAAGCTATTCATTATTAAAGTACAAACAGTGAGACTGTAGGTTAAAAAACCCTACATTTAAAGACTCAGCTTTCCATATACATGTCTAATATAACTATAAATATTTAGATTTGAAGCACTAATTCAATTTCTAAGCTATCTAAAACAGTGGTTGATGTTCAGAACCGTGTTTCTGCATATTCCTGTCGTCTGAGAGTATCAGCCCTGAACTAACATCGAAATCAGTCATGGACTCCACTAAACTGCGAAGAAGTGAGATAGTCTAAGATAATCCGTTAGGATTCTTCAAGTATTTACACTACTTCAGTAACTGCTTTTCTCACTTTTACTACATGTAGGCAATGATGATAATAGCTATTTTCGGAACTTCTGAGGTAGAAGATCCGTTTGAATATTTCTGTTTATCAAAATAGATTTCATTTTACAATTTCTGTGACGAGTGAGTACTTTCCTAATATACAATATGAAATTCAAATCTTATAAATAAAAAACTAAACTTTTCACACAATTTTTTAAATAAAAAATAATAACACCGAAAACGATTGATTTAGACAATGCCGAAGTATACGGAATTGAGGTTTGGTGGCCGTGGTACACATTCCAAAGGTTCCCTCCCTTCTCCCAATCCAGCGTCTGGAAACAATATCGTTATTGATTCCAGATTTTACAGCTACCTTTTTCAACAGATAAAACCAAGAAATCCTGAAGTAGCCACAAGAAAAAACAAGTATTTACCACCTGTACGTATATTTTTAAGCAGCAAAAGTGCTAACAAGTTTTTATTTATTTTTTAAAGATTATATACACATCTATATAAGCATACTTTTTATATACCATATGACATTCAGCTGATGAAATCAGTTTTATCTTCACTAGAAGAATTCATAACTGAAAGGAGCACATTTGAAACATTTTACATAGGAAATACATACTTAACTCTGAATACAGATTAGGGGTACTTCCATAAACAATTAGATATTATCTTACAAATTTTAAAAAGGCAATATATACTACAAACTTTCAATATCACATTTAGTTATCAACAAAATTATTATATGGACAGAATGCAGTGCTTTTCGTCTTTTAATAGCGTTTATTTCTTCATTCCGTGACTTACTGACATAAAGAACTCCAATATTTGGAAGATCATACATAAGACAGGAGTCAATAGGTGTGTCTAAAAACATTTGTTACGCTTTACCTCTACTCCCTCTCCCTTTTTTTCTGAATTATCTACGAACTTATGTTGCTTGTGAATAACTAAGAATTCTTACTCAAAATAATTTGATTGAAAATAGTACATATTACTCACCTTGTCCTGTAACTTCATTGCTTCTGATAACGACTCCTTGTAATCCTTCCAACAAACAATATGATAGTGCATTTTACACTTATTCTGACACGCAACAGTAACAAAACCGACAAAGTCTGGGTCACTAAATGAAAAAGAAAATATGAATGTGAACAAATGTGAATATTCTTTATATACATATACGTGTTGTAAAGGAGACAATGTAAAATCAATAACCAGTACATAATGTCTAAATACATACATAAAAGTTTTAAATATCAAGAACATAAAATCTGACAAAACTGTGAAGGTAACTGAAACAATACATTACAAAACATGCACAGAACATATTAAAACATTTATTATTCTTACCTTAATCATAGAAAACTGTGCACTACTTAGTAAAATCTAAGTCATGAATCAGGTTAGCGGCAAATGGCTTAAGGATGATACATCCATCTCAAATTCATTTCAAAACTTTTACTTCCTCACATACTCATAATTCACCCATCCCAAGTAGATCGTACTCCATAAATCTCTGGTGGGATGGCAAAATCGTGTTTCCAAAATTATATAGAGCAACGATTTTGAAGACAGTTAAGCATGAAAAATCACGAATTTTTTGCAATCAGAAACTGTTCTTATATTCATTTATATAAATCTGCTTGGGAAAGAATTTTTACCTATTTCTTAATTCTAGTTTTCTGAGTATGAAGCATACAGGAGTGAAAACTGTTGATTTTATATATACACCGGATGTATCAAAAATCCGGGGCCATTGGCAAACTCGGTTATAAGTAATAATATGAAAAAATACAGAGAGAGTAAAGTTGTAGGAAGCAGGTGGGTTTCAACCTAAAACGATACATTTTTCCATTTACAGAAGCCGCTTGGGCTCCACATTGGTAAGATGACCTACGATAAATGAAAGTAACGTTTCCAGTTCGGCAGGCTGTTCGAGCGGAAGGCAGCAGCATGCAAAAAAAGACAAGGAGAATATGCATATTGTTGTGTAATAATAATAATAAAAACTTAGTATCCTCAAATTAGTTTCTAACAATAATGTATTGTTGGTATGGTGAGGGCTATAAGAAACAGCCTGCTGAACTGGTAACGCAATGCTGCTTTTTCATTTAACGTACGTCATCTTACCAGTGTGGAGTCTAAACGGTTAGTAACATTGGAAAAAATCCAGCATTTCAAACTGAAAACCACTTATTTCCAACAACTTTCATCTCTTTCCATGTTCGCATCTTTATTCATAATAGAGTTGACTTATGGCCCCGGACTTTTGGTACACTTGGTATATATACAATACAGAAATGCCAGATTAACACTTCTTTTCTATAGGGATGATAATAATAATAATTACCTGTAATATATAAAGCGGCTTGGTATGATATGAGTGCTCAGTTCAAGACATTTCTTGTAAGTACAGGTAGCGTCCGGTATATGGTAGACACGACACGTACGGCGTAAATCTTCCAACATATTCTAAAATGACAGAAACAGCACTTGCATAAGAAATATACGAACGTAATTACGTGTAACTTAAATAACTATTATTCCTTTTTCTTCTATACTATTTTCGAAAATCTTGAGTCAAATTCACTTACGAGTGGGATTAATTCATTTATTTCACCCAAACTCTCGAAGTCCAGATTTTCGGATTGACTACTTTGTACGATCACTTTCAAAATAACTTCGATACTTACAACAAATCATGCCACTATTTAATACGTCTTATTAAGATTCCACTGACCATATATTCTATAGCGCTACACCTATCATGCCAGGATCTGCTAAGTTTTTTAACGGAGTAATGTGTGGTTAAGTACTAGTTAAAGCTCTGCTTTCTCAAACTTTCTTTGTTGTCATCCCATGTCATATCATCCCACTATGCTGAAGCCAACATCAAAAATTGTAATCTCACCCAGATCATTCGGCTAGTATAGTTTTCTTTCTTTCTCTAAGGTAAAGTACATCACAGACGAAAAATTGTAATTTTATGCGTTCTTCTTTTGTCTATAAGCAAAACATACATCAAGAAACAAAATTAAGTATTACTTTCAAAATTATGCAATCTGGAATCGGTTAAGTATATTTGTTGCCGATGTTGGCTCCAGGTAAGAAACTGGCCCCGTTAATAATAGTAGTAATATTAATAGTATTATTAATAAAGCTACATTGTCTTATAACCTGATTTCAGGAAGGCAAAACAATATATTTTATTACCATAAGGTTCATTTTGAAGACAGCTAGGTTAATTTTAAGGACTAAGATTATTTCTTACAACACAATTTTATTTACTGTATCGAAAGAAATATACAATTAGTATTTACTGTAATCAACTATATACAAGAATGGCAAAACATGATATGTCATTTTTTTGGCCATTTTATGATTTTTTGCTTTAGTAGTCAATCATACTGAGATCCATACAATCTCGAAAATAGATAACAGCTTACTTAAAATTTCCTATTTAGCAGCATATATTATATCGGTTTTTCAACTGAAGTGAAAGTACTTTTAATGTAATTTAAAAACTTTTAATTTGCCCTACTGTAACTGTAAATCTATACATTACGTTTGGCCATCACATAAAACTATACTTCTCTCAGTATTGATCCTTGTATTAAATGTAAAACAGTTTAATACGAACCTGTAAATCTTGACCGCGTGTTTCTGGTATAACTTTCATCGTACCAGGCCACGGATGGGCCAAAAACTGTATATTTTTCTTAATAGTTGCTAGGCCCTTTTCAAGGGGATCCAACGCAGCTTTATATCTGAAACAGAATGAAATATTAAGCTGATTAAAATATTTGTAACATTATGAGTGGGAAAAAATAGATATAACACAACTCACAAAACTGAGCAGTAATAAATTATATGTGGATTGATCCAACTGAAATGTCTGATGGAGCATAATGTGAAAAAGTCCTGTATCCAAGAAATTTAATATGCTACATTATAAAGTCTATTGAACTGAATCTGCAATAAATCTTTATTATTGCCTATTTTCTTTATTGACAATTTTAGAAAGTGTGTCGCAGGTTAGGAAAGTTTTCTAACTTCAGCGAACATTAATTGCAATTTTTACTTAGTTATCTTGGTGTTCTCATGGAAATGTATTCCCAGCTTTATTCCCACAGCTCCAAAGGATCTATCCATCGATCAATGTGTCTAACTGCGAAGAAAGCCGCACTTGTCCGAGAGGCATGAACGAGTCATTTGTCAAGTGCCGTCAAATCTACGCGCGCTCTCTGTGAACAACTGACAAAGTATTGACATATCTTGTACGGATTCCCCTAAGCATTGTACTCTGTAGTGTGCTTTCATCATTAATAATGTATTCAGAACCCGAGAAATACACACTATCTTATGCCAACTTCAAGTAAAGTATTTGTAACTATAATCGAATTAAAATTAAGTGTACTGTTGAATACCGATCGGTGTATTGAGTCATTTCCAAGTATAGTTCACATGTCTGCCATCTTATCGCATAACAGACTAAGCACATGAGATGTCTAGGTTGTGTGTGTGTGTGTGTTCAATTATCGAAATAGTCCTGATATTTGATTCAGTATTATTTTCTTTATTGGTTGAGATGGGGTAAGTATTCTGTTTAGCAGGGTAGCTATATGAGACAGGGACCTACAATTTATCGTGGAATCGAAACCACATGAGCTCCTGCCGGGAATTGAACCCGGGTCTCCCGATCCAAGGGCGAACACACCAATAGTAAGAAGGAAGCTCTATTTTCTTATTTCCATTGAAATAGTATATCTCTCAGTTCATTATGGGTTGTGGGGAGATAAATTAAAACATTGGCGTTAATTTTGCATCCCGATAGCACGTGAAAGGTGGAATGCTTTTATGCTGGTGGCTGGTGATGTGCGCTTGCATATATAATATAGATATACTATCGCAAGAGCGTGAGTTCAAAACCCTGACACTCAACAAAGTCATTATAGAGCATGGTTATTTTCCTGTATTAGAGTAAAGGAGGACATGCTGTACAACGTAAGCGTTAGTACCTCACCTTAGCCCAGTGGCTAATGGACGTGGTTGCTTTGTGCATGGTAGTGGGTTTCCTTGTGAGATACTTGCCTCGTATATAAATCCAAGCATCATGGTTCAAAACTCGATTTAAAAAAAAGTAGGTCTTGTCTCATATTGCCTGTGTGTTGAACAGGGACGTTAGTCAATACATTAACTAATCAATATAAAATGTAACTTCTCAAGTGCAATGGTCAAGAGATACAAGCTCTTTAAACCATTAAAAAGGTTCGCCGAGTGAGATGTATGATGTCGGTACTTGTAGCTTTTTCTTCACATCGAAGACAATTGAACGGAACCACATCAAAATTACCCTGCGTGTAACAATGTGGAAAATACATATAGTCTTTGAACTCTTCAACAGCAAATTCAAAACCTTATTCTACCATCAGGATATCTGTTTGTGGAAAAACTTGAAGTACCCTCTAGGTTTCGAGTAGCTGTCTCCAACCATAAAAGCTTCAGAGTCGAGATCATCAAAGTTTCTTGCAATTACTCGAAACCTAAGCTTGCAAGAGAGGATACATTTGAAACCTCTTGATCTATGTAGGAAAGATACATGATCGGTGACGACAGTCATGGTTCACAATGTTGCACATACAGACCTTTCTATGTGCTTTTGTTTATCAAGTTTTCGTTTAGTGACGTCAGAGTGAGTGACGTGTATTACCTTATGCCCTCTAGTGACAATACGTAAGTGCAGTTGTAGTAGCAAGCGGGAGACTACGAATATGCACACACACACAGTTACAGTTCGTGTTTTGTATGAGTGCTGTGAGCTCGAAGTTGCTGCTCTGTAGGAAGCAGTCGTATGCAACTATCGTAGAGTGCGGTCAACACAGATCGTGTACCTGTCTAACACATAAGTGAGTTTAATAGTAAGTGAAGTGAGTATAATTACGTGCTCCGGTGTGATTTTTATAGCTACTGGAAGTTAGTGCTGCAGGAAATTGGGACGTGTATAACATTGGACTCCAGCCTGTGCACAGGACTGACTGACTGTGTGAAAGTCACGTCGAATCTTCTAGAAGATAGGAAGATCAAGGGGAGCATTACCTATAAGAGAAGGTTTTTTTTTTTTTTTTTTTTTAAAATCCAAGACGACGAACGGAAACCACGCTTGCGGAAATTGAGGTAAGATACTCACGTTTTTTTTTTTTTTTTTTTTTTTTTTTTTTTTTTTTTTTTTGTAAAATTTCCAACATACTGGTTATGGGCCCACTGTGCTTAATAAGGCCCAGTGTGCTTACTGAATTTTTTCCGAAACTGCTGTGTTTGGTCTTAAGTGCTTGAATAGTGCGACGAATAGCTTACGCATTATTTTAGGCGTGCTAGTGACATATGCATATTCTAAGTGAAGTGCAACTGTTGTGGTGTGAAGTGCAAATAGATTTATTGCATTTTACGTTTCCTTGTAGTAAAGTCGAGACGCTTGTATTCAAATACACCTAGTAGGTTAGTTGGTCTGTGTCATTTTTTTTTCTTTCTTTAAACACGAAGATGGATTTGTTAAAGAATATAAAGTCGTTATCGTGCGAGAAAGAGTGGCCCGTATGGAAAAGAAAAATTAGGGACTTATTAGAATACCATGAAGGGGCACTAGAAGTTATCGATGGCAAGTTGCGAAAACCGGAACCGTTAGAAGATTCCGCTTCAGAAGCTCAAAAGAAGAAATATAGAGCAGAGGCTGATGTTTACCGGAACGCTAATAGTTATGCCAAGTCGATGATAACTAGTGCAGTAACGGACGAAGTCTACCAGAAGATAATGGAAAAAGATACGGCTGAAGAAATATGGTTAGCTTTAAAGAAGCTATTTGAGGCAAGTTCCACAGATCAATTGTTCAAGATTTGTATGGACTTTTTCGCCTTTTCTTGGAGTGAAAGTAAAGATGTTTCCACACACATAGCTAAATTGAACAGTTAGTGGATGGAACTTAACAGTGGATTGAAGGACAAAGGACATTCTGAATTACCGGATCTTTTGTTGATCTGTAGGATATGTAAAGTGTTACATATCCTACCAAGTACTTTTGAAACATTCAAATCAAGCTGGATGTTGCTGGCCAAAGAAGTACAACGTACGTTTGACGAATTGACTACACAATTGTGTATGTTCGAAAGGAACTTTGTACAGCGGTCACCAGTAGGCAAGTACAAGGGTACGCCTTCAGAGCAAGAAGCATTAGAAGTGAATCCGCCGAAGCAATTACAGAAGAAGGTGAAGAAAGACGATATTTGTAATTACTGCAGATGTAGAGGGCATTGGGTTCGAACGTGCAAAAAGTGGATTGCAGATGGGAAACCGCCTAAGAATGAGAAGAAGAAGAATCAGAAATCTAGTGAAATCAAGTTGACAATTGTCTATTCTGCGAACGAAGAATGTTCTACAGAAGAAAATGGACCTTTCGTTTGGTGGATTGACAATGGTGCAACGAAGCATGTAACACACACACCCGATTTCTTCCTCAATTATCAGAAGTTTGAGAACCCGAGTAGTATTTCAGCAGCAGGTAAAGAGAAGCTGCTTGCATTAGGGAAAGGTGACGTCAAAGTGCTTTCAAAAGTGAAAGGCAAGAAAGTTGACTTAATCCTTACGGATGTGTGGTACATTCCGAATATTACGAAAAATCTGTTCTCTGAAGGACATATGTACCATTAGAGAGTTTCTTAGCGACAACGGAAAAGAGTTCGATAATGCCGAAGTACGGAGGATACTCAAGGAGTATGGCATCCATTAACGGTTCACAGCGCCTTGTACACCGGAACAAAATGGGGGTAGTGAGCGTGAGAATAGAACCATTGTGGAAATGGCAAGAACATTCCTTTACTCTAACCAAGAAGTGCAATTTCCGCAAGAGATGTGGGCAGAAATGGCCTCAACAGCGATCTACATTCTTAACAGGACCGGAAAATCTTCACAAAAAGGTGTCAGTCCATATGAACTCTGAAAGAAGAGAAGACCAAGGATTAAGCATATGAGACAGATCGGTTGCAAGTGTTACGTGCACATTCCGGTACAAAAAAGAAGAAAGATGGACAGGAAAGTCCAGCAAGGATATCTCATTGGTTACAATGGAGATGAAGCATATAGAGTCTGGATTAAAGAAGAAAGAAGAGTTATTATCTCCAGAGACGTCATTTTCAAAGAGAGTACACTTGAAGAATCTTCTAGAGAAGAAGTACAACTACGAACAAGGGACGTTCAGAGTAGAGAACCGGAAGAGATATCAAAACCTATAGTCAAGCAAGAATCGGCAAAAGTGAAAGAAGATAGTCCGCTAGTGTTTCCCAAGTCGAGTACGGAAGAGAAACTTAATGGTCAGGGCATAGTGTTGCGAGACCGAGCGACTCTGAAGAAACTTGCAAAATACGACGATTATGTGATGGCCGTAGAAGAGTTAGTTAATGACTTAGACAGTCCCAGTTCCTATGACGAAGCCATACAAAGCAAAGAACGTGTTGAATGGAAGAAGGCAATGGTCAAGGAAATGGAGTCGTTGCGCGAGAATGAGACATGGGAACTATGCGATTTACCGCAAGGAAAAAAGGCAATTCCGTGTAAATAGGTGTACAAGGTTAAGAATAACCCAGATGGTAGCACTGAGAAATACAAAGCGAGACTAGTGGCGAAAGGTTTTAGTCAGAAGAAAGACATCGATTACAAGCAGACTTTCAGTCCAGTGGCAAAACTTGGTACAATAAGAGCAATGTTGAGTGTAGCAGCGAATGAGGGACTACATCTACTTCAATTTGACGTATCCACAGCTTTTCTCTATGGAAATCTAGAAGAAGAAATATATATAAAGCAGCCAGAAGGGTACCAGGACGGCTCAGAAAAGGTGTGCAAACTTAAGAGAAGTCTGTACGGATTGAAGCAAGCATCCCGTTGTTGGAACAGACGGTTTGGTGATTTCTTGTTTAATCAAGGTTTTAAGAAAAGTGATGCTGATCCATGCCTTTTTATTCGGGAAAGAGATACGGATAAAATTCTCTTAATTCTTTATGTGGATGATGGCCTGGTCGCATTTAGTAACAAAGAAAAAGTTGATGAATTCCTAGCAACACTGAAAAGCGAATTCAATATAACTGTTCAAGAGGAGGCTCACTACTTCCTGGGATTGGAAATAGAGAGGCGTAGCAATGGCGATATCAAGATACATTAGACAGCATACACCAAAAGACTGCTCCACAAGTTCCATTTTGATGCGTGTAGAGCAGTAACAACACCTGTTATTTAAATGAAAACATCTGAAGAAGAAAAGGTAAACAAAGACTATCCTTATAGCAAGGCAGTGGATTGTTTGATGTATCTCATGCTAGGTACGAGACCAGATATTGCCTACAGTGTGAGTGTGTTTTTAAGAACGCTTGAACATCCTACAGACACTGATGTCGTGAGACTAAAACGTGTATTTAGATACATAAGAGGTACTGTTGAGCTAGGAATTGTTTATCAGCATAACAAGAATACAGGTATTCTTGAATGCTACAGTGATGCTGACTTTGCTGGTTGTGAGAAGACAGGGATGTCAACCACGGGAGTTTTTGTGCTGTATTCTGGATGAAGTGTAAGTTGGTTGAGTCAACGTCAAAGTATGCTAACGACCTCAACCACAGAAGCTGAACTAGTAGCAGCTACAGAGGCGGCTAAGGAAGTCATCTGGCTAAAACGGCTTTTCCAAGAGATTACACAGCTGGAGAAGATGCCCGTCATTCAAGTCGATAACAGCGCAGCGGTGAGACTTGCAGAGAACCCGGAATTCCACAAGAGGACCAAACATATTCAGACCAAGCAGTTCTTTATTCGCGAAAAGGTGACTCAAGAAGAATTAGGGGTGAACCAGATCTCAACAGAAGAACAGCTGGCAGATTTGCTGACAAAGCCTCTCATGAGAAATAGGTTAGCACTACTTTGTAACAAGATAGGCCTTGTAAATTAGAACATAGCTAGTTGTGCATTAATTGTATATATATGTAACTAACTTTGATATTGTTATCCATGTATCATAATATTGACGAAAACTTGTCAACAAGGAAAAGTGTTGCACATACAGACCTTTCTATGTGCTTTTGTTTATCAAGTTTTCGTTTAGTGACGTGTATTACCTTACGCCCTCTAGTGACAATACGTAAGTGCAGTTGTAGTAGCAAGCGGGAGACTACGAATATGCACACACACAGTTACAGTTCGTGTTTTGTATGAGTGCTGTGAGCTCGAAGTTGCTGCTCTGTAGGAAGCAGTCGTATGCAACTATCGTAGAGTGCGGTCAACACAGATCGTGTACCTGTCTAACACATAAGTGAGTTTAATAGTAAGTGAAGTGAGTATAATTACGTGCTCCGGTGTGATTTTTATAGCTACTGGAAGTTAGTGCTGCAGGAAATTGGGACGTGTATAACATTGGACTCCAGCCTGTGCACAGGACTGACTGACAGTGTGAAAGTCACGTCGAATCTTCTAGAAGATAGGAAGATCAAGGGGAGCATTACCTATAAGAGAAGGTTTTTTTTTTCTTTCTTTTTATCCAAGACGACGAACGGAAACCACGCTTGCGGAAATTGAGGTAAGATACTCACGTATTCTATTTTGTGTGTGTGTGTGGGGGGGGAGGTGGGGGGTGGGGGGGAGCATTACCTATAAGAGAAGGTTTTTTTTTTCTTTTTATCCAAGACGACGAACGGAAACCACGCTTGCGGAAATTGAGGTAAGATACTCACGTATTCTATTTGTATATATATATATATATATATATATATATATATATATATATATATATATATATATATATATATAAAATTTCCAACACACAAACCGATGGGAGCAGTTGAACAAATTTGTCTTGAGACACACATAGTCAACTGCTACTCATGTCCAAACTTTAACGATCTAGCGACTGCCAAAATCTGAACTTATCAATTGCTGAACCTCGTCAGAAGAGAATGCCCACGACCTAGACTGTATGAGATATAGGAAGAACATGTTATTTTTCGAACAGGAGTAAATTTACCGTAGCCCCATGGACGAACAAGAGACATTTATACCTCTTGTCGAATACACATTCTCTGCTTGCAATGGGGAACTATCTTAACGTGGATGATGTTGCTCCTAAACCTGCTACAGCTAACAATAGATGTGTGGGACCTCGAACGCTTAAAATCACACGAAAATGTGCTTAGATTATAAATCGCTCATCCCCAAAACAGATATGAGTCATTCCCATGCAAAATGCAGTTGTTGTCTGCTAGCGGCATTCGACAGTGGCATGTTGTATCTGCACGAACAAATACTCTATTTGTGTGAACAGTATAGCTGCAGTAGGAGCGCTTCTTTTGGAGTGTTCGGTTGTGGGTTAGAGTGTAAAGAGTGTACACCAGTATCATGAGGCGAATTAATCCTATGAATGTTGTCAACCAGTTATAGGCAAAGTTGTGACGTGCTGAATACAGAAACAAAATCGGACTCGAGGATATACAGTCTGCAAATATGTTATATAGCATAATAATTCACATCGGCGTTGTCCTGTCAATATGAGATTATAATTAAATAACAAAGAGCAACGCCTGACTGGGCCAGCTGAGATGTCTCTTCTTGGCTAAACTTGGGTTTAAATGTCATCAGGACTGTTACCAAACAGCTTAGCGAACCCGAAAACTAAGGATTGGACATTAATATGGTCATTTTGGACATGTTATTTTCCAGCCCTCATGACCATGCGGGATAAACTTGGACTTGAACGGCATCTCGAGCATCACTATTAATCGCAGCGACTCTGAAAACCTATGGATTTGACACTAATATCCGTTGAGAGCTCCACATGGCTATACGGTTAGCATATGAGCCTTCGGCGTAGGAGACAAGGATTCGATTCCTGGCGGCAACTCATGTACTTCTGATTCCCGTTAAGCTATAGGCCCACGTCTCGTATAGGCTTACTGCTGAAAAGGACGTTAAATTAAAATAAACGACGACTAATCTCCCTCGTCCCAGGTAATCATTCTCTCCTTTTATGCATACATTTTAATCTTCTTCTATCCTCCACCTCAAACAGAACCCCCCCCCCCAAAAAAAAAATCTTGTTAGGGGATTAGATCTGAAGAAGATCTATCTGTGTTCCAACTTTGGTAGCTCTAGGTCACTCCTTTCTATGCGAATATTCAATGACAGACACAGATACACATCTTATTTTATATATAATTTCAAACGTACTAGTAGGAACATTTTTTTTTTTTTAATTTCGAGATTTAAAGGAATACCAATCAAGTACGGCCATGAAGACCAATTAATCTAAGAAGGTTCTATTAATCATGTAAAAAAATATGGAAACATAATTAATGTAATTATGTGTGTTGCCATTTGTCAGTAAACACAGATAAGATTTCTCAGTACTAACAAAAAAATATTAGCTAGACAAGCTTTCACACTCAGCTGTTTATGTGGTTACATGTGAATGTGATAAAGTGAATTCCAGGCCACATTAGAGCCGAAGGTAAGGCTGCAATTTCGGGATTTTCTAAAATATATGCCTAAGCACAACACTAATGGCGTAAAAGTTCTACACAATGCATCACCTCACAATGGAACAATGGTATAGATCTTACTTTACAAGAAATAAGAGTTCGGCATTAATTTTGGACAAAGCGAATTTGGGAAAGAAATGACAGGTTTTTTTTTTTTTTTTTTTTTTTTTTTTTTTAATTTCACAAAAGCAACATACATAATTATATATCTTTGTTTCCATGTTTTTTGCACAATTAATCGGAACTCCCTACGCCGCAACTGATTTGTATCAACCTCAGTTTGAAACCACTACTATATACCTGGTCTTACCATAAATACTGTCCCAAATTTTGAGGGCATCTGTATTTCCGCCCGTACAAGCAAGCGACATAAAGAGCGGTATCGTGAAGCGTGAGTCATTGCTAGATGACCTGAAGAAGTGTGAAGGTGTCAGTTGTAAGTGTTCAAGATGGAATCGGGTGAGTATGAAAATCGTGTGGCCGTGATAGCGTTGCACAAGGTAGGCAAATCACCCGGGGAGATTTTCAAAACTCTTCAGAAGCTGCAAATTAGTTAGAACTTCGTTTGCCGCACTATCCAGCGCTTTGTTGAGACTGGAACTGTGAAAGCTGTAGCAGTGCAAGTCCGATGAAATCCAGTTAGGAAACAGTCAGTTACGTCTCGTGAACTAATGATATCGAAAATTTCTATGTGTCGCACGTTAAACAGTGACCTGGGGCTCCATGCTCACAAACAACGTAAAGGACAATTGAACTGAAGCGCCACAGGCTCCAAAAAGCAAAGCGCTTACTTAAGCGTTACATAGCAAATATTAACGTCGAATTCTTTTCACTGATGAAAAGATTTTCAGTGCTGAGGAGACTTTCAATGCCCAAAATGGCAGGATACATGCCACACCCTCTAGACAAGATGGTGAAAAAACTTCAAGGATGCAGAGAGTCAGCATCCTGCCTCAGTCATGATGTGGCGGAGTGTGAGCTACGAGGGCACAACGGAGCTCTTCTTTTGTAATAATAATAATAATAATAAAAAAATCAGCCAAAGTGTACCGAGAGACAATACTTGAGAGATTAGTCAAGAGTCTCACCAACACACTCTTCCATAGACAGAACTTGAGCTTCCAGCACGACTCAGCTCTCACAATAAACGCACAACCCAGCAATGATTGAAGGCAAATGTTTCAGACTTCATTTTCATTTCAGATTGGCCTTCTGCAAGACCGGACCTAAACCCTTTGGACTACAAATTGTGGTTCAAGATTCAGGAGATGGCTTGAAAAAAGACATCCCAACATTGAAAGTTTAAAGCAGTCTCTTCGGAAGGGCTGCAGATTTTCCAGTTGATGTGTTGCGTAATGCAACTGATGAGTGACCACAAAGACTTAAGGACTGTGTGCATGTTAATGGTGACCTTTTGAATAATTATTTGTGATTTTGGTTTACAATGCATCTATGTAACTTTAGCGTACGCGCCTTTGGCGTGGGAGACCTGGGTTCGATTCCCGGTGGGAGCTCCTGTGGTTCGGATTCCACGTTAATCAGTAGGTCCACATCTCATATAGCCTCGCTGCTGAAAAGGACGCTAAACTAAAATCAACTCAACTCAACTCAACGCATCCATATAACTCATGTAATTACGATATTAAAATATCTCTAACCATTTTGTGTCAATGTACTTGAAACTCTGGGACAGTATTTATGGTAAGACTAGGTATATACATATTGTTTCAAAATTATTTTAACGATAAGAAATCATTTTATGAGCGTTAAAACTCTATCGACGATGAAAACATACTTTCGACCACATCCCACTGTATGTACTAAGATATTTATTTATAAGACGATAGTTTTTATTCCTGGACTGACGAAGGAAGAAGTTCAAGTTTTCCGAAATCAAGCCAATATTTCTGTATCATATGGTGTTTTGAAGGTTAGTGGTTGCTTTCATCTGGTAGGGTCGGATAATTCAACAATCATTTTATTGAATCATATAACACAAACTTATATCAAAATGTTAATATGAACAAACTAAATACTCATACCTGTTGAGTTTCCAATATCCTTTTCCCAAACCATAATATACAGCCGGGAATTTAGCAGAATATTGTTTTTCTATTTGTTTTAAATATTCTATAGATTTTTCAATATCTTTATATATTGCTGTTTCAATCCATGCTATGCATAAAGCATACCTCAGTACTACTACATCGAATTCTTTCAATCTATAAAGCTGAAAAAGAAACATGAATAAGTCCATGTTAGTCTAGACTGTAAACGTTAACACATAATTATAAATTTACAAAGATATTTTTATTTGCAAACCTCATAATTTTTTGATAACATCACGTATCACTAACACTTTTATTCTATTCAATTCATCATTCGTTTCAGCGAGTGCACTTCATTCTGGAAAGATTACAGAGAAACCAAAATCCCTTACTTATTGTTGCTTTTTTTCACTTACATAAACCTATATTACTCTACGCTTCGCATAAGTCTAAGACAAGAGTGGGGAAATTTCCCCAGTTTTCTACCTCACGTTAAATACTACAAGACAAAGACCTCAGAAAGTTGCCTTTTTATATAAAGAGGCAACTTAGGCTACCATTCTGCCAACGGCAGCAGCTCGTCACGCACGACGCGAATCCAATTCTGCCAAAGGCATACTATGGAATTTCCCACAGACTATGGAGTTTCTCATCGCTTCGACTACGATCTTTTCGCACAATGTTGTCATAGGTTATCTACTTTTCATCATTCATGATCAACCGATTCACAAATGACTCGTTCTCGTTGCGTTTTAGAAGAGATTTGCAAGCAGAAATTCGATCGAGTAAATGTTTCTGACATTACATAGGACCCCAAACTTCGATTTTTTGTTGTTGTTGTTGTTGTTGTTGTGTGTGTGTGTGTAGCCAGCTTTGTTCAATGGTTTAACACTATTTGATGATGCTTACCTGCTGGTCTTGGTCGAATTTGCCAGAATGTAATTCACTATTGCTGTGATTGATCGCCTACTACGAGGAGCATCTTAGACATTGACATTTCCTGAACGAAGCGACCGGAAGTATCTTTTGACTGTTGCTTTTGATAACGTATCTTACTCATAAACAGTTTTTTTTTTTTTAACCTGCGAAGTATTTGCGCTGTTATCCTAATAAAATTGTAAAAAGGTAGCGCCGTTTTGCGAAAAGTTTTCTTATCTTCATGGCGCAATATCTTCGTCTCATTATCAGCTGTCAAATTATGTTATGCTTGACTCGCTGCGATCCATAGATCCTGAAATTTTGGACACCATCGCAAGCCATCTCGTGCGCAAAAGGCTCAAAATATTTTAGACGATCTGATATATAAGAGAAAAAAGTGAGAATAAATCGACGATCAAATAACGAGAATAAGTGTTTATAATTTACATTACGCTTGATAGTTTAAGATATTAGAACATAATATCCAGTCAACCTTTCATTTACACTTGATCTGCTCGGTCTGTTTACTTTGACAAAGAAACACTGAGGTTAAAAGATATTTTGGTTAAATCTGAAAAAAATATTCGTGAGGTTAAAATTTCAACTTACGATATGAGTGAGTAACTCACTCACATACTTGGGCCTGAGAAGGTAAACAAAGCGTAGAGTATGATTGTTGTTTGACATTAGTTTAAGTTTTTTTTTTTTTATTTTTTTATTTTTTTAAATACTGCATGCTTCAACTAGCAGCATTGATTCCTTCATAAATAAAAGTTTTAAGTGATTCTCTTTATTGCCTTTACCAGGGTTTATTGTGTTCTGCTTGCCAAATTCTAACAATTTTTGTCCTCAAAAGTGTCTTCCTTGGTGTTACACGTTTCACAAACAGCAGTATACAGAAATTATCATATCTCGGATAATGGATTTTTACGATAAATGTTTGCATATTATTTTTACAGAAAGTATAGTAAAACGAACGAGTGAAACATATTGTATTTCTGAGACGTAAATCTTAATTCATAAATTTTGTACGTACTACTGGATAGTGTAAGATCTTTTAACATTGGCCTGAATATGACACAACCTCAAATACATAACTCGGTTTCAAGTTTCTCCGATAACTTTAGTAGAAAAATAATAGTATTTGGGTATAATAATAATTAAAAAAATACACTTTGAAAGTATTATATAATGAACAACTTAGTAATATAAAGCTATTTTTAAGATTTAACCTAATCTTTATTACATCAGCGTCTGGTGGGTATTACTCCCAATCATTGTTACTGTTATTCTGGTTTGAAGCGGAAATAAATAACCTAATTTATTCAAGTTCACCAGGTAATTAACATAACAAACCTTTTGATCTCCACAATTCACACTGAAATCTGACTGAAGTTTACACGGAAACCCGGATCATATGGAATAAATAGTGTACTCAGATCGATTTGAATATTCTATGAAAGTGTTGTGAAAACACATTAATACTAAATATTTAAGTGTCAATCAGATCCAACCATAACATGATGCATTAAAATTACCTGTCCTATATACATGTTTAGTCTTGATGAGTCACACGACACGGCATGGTCGTAGGAGAGTGATGCATATAATCCAGTCCTGCATGGTACCAAAATAAAACTTTCCTTTTCAAATGTACAGGGTTACGCTGAGATTATAATTACTAGTATGAAACGGTTTTTATTTTAAAAATACCGTACTATATTCGGGCCAATACCGAAAGCACTAATAAAACTACTAACCATTTGTTTAAAGTGCCTACCTGAAGGCTGCCTTCATTTACAAGATCCAACGCTGTCTTGTATTTTTCAACGGCCTTTCTAGCAAGCTGTCTATCCAACGCTTCGGAACCTTCTTGCATAAGAGATTGTAATTCCTGTTAGAACAAGAAAAAATACACAAAATAAACTATACTGATATACATTTGTTTGTATGTAATCCCCAAAACTCCATTTTATGAATGAAAAAGAAAACATCAAGTCCCTGTTATGAAAAACAAATAAACTCTTGACGCAAAAGCCTTTAGGGGAAAGAATCTACCAGCCGGCCTGTGGCACTCATGACTTTGTGGTATGTGTGATCAGCACATCAACTCTCTCGCTGTTAATGCTGGCTTTCTAGCCCAAACTCTGTTACGTCTTTCAAGTAGCTACCCAATTGTCCTTACGACGCTGGACGAATTCAGTAATCCCAGTACCATCTGGTGAGTACAAACGGTCACATATCTTTCCTCGGACCGATCCGGAAACTACGAGCAATGCATTTAGGGCCATGAAACTGAATCTTCAGTAAACAAACTGACTCTAATAAATGTCTTATTGACCTTTCCAGAACAAGAAATCTTCAATTTCAGAAAACGCTTACAACGCACTCACCGCTCTATCTCGTTCCAACCATCTTAAATATGAGGAAACAAGAAACGACCTTCAATCGGCAAAGAATGAGAAGACTAGTAAATGTCCTGTTTTCTTCAGAAGTCATTTATTTTTAATATATTTCTTCTATCAACTAATGCGATTGGACAACTAACAACATTCAACCACACTGCCTTAGTAAAAGTTGGGGTCTTTCAGCAGTAGTCACGGACTCCCCCCCCCCCCGCCCGAAAATGCTGAATAATGTGCGTAAAATAAACATTGTTTATCCAAGTTTCGCTGATTGATTTGTCTGCTGCATCTCGGTAAGTTACCCATACACAGTATAGTGATGGATGTTTTAAACCAGTGCACGTGAAATATGTGGAAGAATACATAAGTAACATTGGAAGAAACACGCAGATACTTAATGAATTGATAAGGGAAAGTACTACATTTATTTGTTATTAAAGATTATGAAAAATTTCCAGACTGAACATTTAATCTGCGGTTACTTGATAGAATGCCCACTCAACCTGTCTGCAAAAACGAAGGAACGTAATTTAATTTCTCCTTTACTTTATGAATGCATTTAGATATATTACAAGTTGTTTATTAGAATTTTGAAACCAACCAACGAAAGATCCTCTCCCAACAAATACTTTTTAGAACTGATTGTCTAAACGTTTATACTATAGGACATTAATATAAATACAGTTTATCAATAAAAAGAGTTTATGGACTGCAACTACACACACACAAAAAAAGTTAATCGTTGGGTAATTTTACACTCATCCCTGAATGAATTTAAACATCAAAAAGTAATACTATTGACACATGCTTAATTTTAAATCATTCAAGAAAACAAAGTGACGTACAAACTAGGTGAAAGAGAATAACATCTACACAATGCTGTTAGTACTCACATTCCGCTTCTCCTTCCAAAGTTGATTCATATCTGGAAGATTTTTTTCCTCGTTTCTTAATTTACTCGTCCGTATTTGATCTCCTAAAGTTTCTAAAGTTTCCTCTGCTAGTTTTAAAAATCCGTCATTTCGAATATCTTCGGATTCTATTGGTCGTCTTCTCTTCTTTTTAGAATTACCTTCGTTTTGTTTATTATTCTCTTCCCGAGTAACGGAGATACTTCGAGTTTTATCCACTTGGTTTTGTTTATTATTTTCCGCACGTGATTCAGACTTACTACGTGATTTTGTATCTTTTTCATTATCTGACTCATCGGAAGAAACAAGAGCTGGTAAATCGTCCTGAAACGAAAGATATAACATATAACAACTCACCTACATCAGCAAGAAAAAGTTGAACATCATGAACTCTCATGAAGCGTAAGTCATATGATTAACTATGAACTATATAGTATTTCATTAGTTTTTAAAGATAATTTGCTTTTAAATTCTTTGTGTTCTTATGATGAATTTTAAAAAATGATTAAAACTAAAAACACCCAAACCAGAATATCAGTATTAATTACTAAAGAAAATAATCCTCATAAAGAGCATGAAGAGATGAATATAAAGGAGTACGGAGAAACAGTTCAATGGTAGGGTGGTCGATGTTCTGTAATATGAGTGTCACTGACTTAATCACAAGCCATGTTAAGCTACGTGATGGAAAGAAGCGTATCGTGGATTACCTCAGGGCAGTCCCATTCCCACCAATTTTCTCATTTACTCATTGTCCCCTCTAGCCTACATAATATAATCGTAAAATTGAACTGAAAATTTATTTACATAGAAAACCATTTACATTAGTTTATTTCTTACAAGATTTGATTAAACTAATTTTAAGGTATTTAAATCTTTTATTTACTACTATTCTTAAAACAACCACTCAATAACTTCTAACAGGTCCAGTATATTTAATTCTGGAATTAAATACTTTCTTCAGGCGTACGAAAAATTCACAAACGGCGGGGAGGGGAGGAGAAGTTCGAGCATTTAATCTTATATCCTTTCAGGACACGCGTGATGTTTGTATATAAATATCTTGATATGGTACATGTTTATTTTTCCACAGTATCTCGCTCAAAGTAGGGTTTAAAATCCCGACCCCCATTGTGTATGCCACTGCTTTCTTAACTATTACATAGTTATTTTCTCAGACCTGAAGAAGTCAACGACATATGTCAGTAAATAAAAAAGTAAATTGGTGGTGTTACGATAAAAAGTGAAAAATGTTTGTTAACCAAAAAGCCTAGGATTAAACATGCGATTCCCAACACTACGTGACAGAATTTTAACAATCAGCTATCTGGTATCTACATTATTTCTTTCGAAGTTTTCATATAAATAAACACATTATTTTTTTCATTCATCGTCCAATATATAATTACGTTTTCTACGAGGTTTTTTAATATGAGACTGCTTAATAATTCAATAATTATTTAAACAAAACCGTCGCCTTGGTATCAAGTAGTAACCGGTGGCCACTGATTAACTGTCTATTGGCCAACTGGTCACCGTTCTCCAGATACTGGCCAAACTTTTCGAATTTCTAGATATTTAAGCAACAATATCTCGAGAACTGTAGATCATAGAGAGATGATATTTTGTTAATTTTTGCGAGAAAGAGAAGGTGCGGATAAAAAAAAATACTTCTACATCTAGGAACAATGACAGTTATCCTTTCAGTTTCATTTCTCCATTCTTTTTAAGTTCGTTCTGACAATGCTCTTGGAGCATTCTCAACTGGTTTTACTTTATATATACTGCCAATCCTTAGTGATTTATGTTTTAGAAGAGTGTTGGTTGTGACGTTGAATCCTCGAGTATTTCCTTGATGGTCAAATCGTCGATTAGTTATACGTAATGAGGAGAGAAAATTTGCAATAAATAGATGTGAATATTAAAATTCAGCTTTCGTTACCAAATAAGAGTTTAGATCCTTTAGCAGTTAATTTGATGTTCGTGAGAGCAGTAGCTAGCTTTATCACGTCAAATCTAAAGAACTGACTACTTTAATTTTTTTCATTCTTCTTCAACAAGAGACTAACTAACAAGAGACAGTTGGAGAAATTTGTTAAAGCAATTGAGGACGAAGAAAAAGGGATTAGGTTAAAAATAAAGATAGAAGAAGAGAGGAAAATCAACTTTATGGGCATGACTATAGAGAAAATAGGAGGAAAATTTGACACGAGGTGGTACAGGAAAGAATGCGATGCCGGGATATACTGCCACAAGAGGAGTGACGTAGACAGTGGGACTAAGAAGAATTTTATACAGAACATGAGAAAGAGGATAGAAATGATAGATAGAGACTAAGAAATAAGGAAAGAAGACATAGAAATACTGTGTCAGTTATTAAAGGGAAACGGTTAGAGAAGAGAAGATTTAGAAGAAAGAAAAAGAGGAAGAAAACAGGAGGAAGCAGAGAAAGAAGGAAAGAAATGGTTTGCTATAGAAAGTTTAGACGAGAAAACACAGATCCTGAAGAACTTGTTGAGGAAGGAAGGGATTAAAACTTACAGGAAAGGAGGAAAGAGGATAATAGACTTAGAGAGAACAGAAAGAAGAAAGAAAAGGATATAAGATCAGAAGAGAAAGGAGTAGTGTATCAGGTTAATTGTAAAGAGTGCGACATGAAGTATATAGGGGAAAAGGGAAAGAGATTAGAACAAAGGATAAAACAACATAAGGACGATGCCAGACTAAAAAGAGAGAACAACGCAATATATAAACACATTAAAGAAACGGGCTATGAGATAGATTGGGAAGGAATAAAAGGATTAGAAAGGGAGAAAAGGAGTGTGATAAGAAAGTGGAAAGAAGCCCAGTGGATTAAGAAATATGGTAAGGAGAAATTGATGAATTGGTCTAGTGGACTTGTGATACATGAATTATGGGAAAAGATGATAGACAAAATAGAAAGGAAGAATTAAAAGGATCAACACAAGCTATCAGAACAGGTGTACAATGGAGAACAACAGAAGGACAATAGTGAATAGAAAGTGTAAGTGACAAACATCTAATTAATAATTTACTTTTTAGAACCAATTAAAAGTTTACGTTTTGTAAAGAGAAAGTAGGCATTCAGATTGTATATAAGCTGTCAAAATTAGATATTTTTCTCATAATATGTCTGAGGAAGGCTATGTTACATAGCCGAAACTGTAACACAGATACAGATCTTAATATATATATATATTTGGTCAGTTGAGTTTTATTAGCTATTTTTATAGTTTATTATTACTGTTATGCAATTGCAATCTAAGAAAATTCTAAATATTATTTCGTTTAATAATGTTTACTATTGATAAAATACATGGAAATGCCGTACTTTTTGGGGAGGGTCATACAAACCACACGAGAGACATTTATTGAAATCAGAACTATCTTTGGTATTTATTTGTGTATAAATGAGTCAGCGCCAAAGTGGACTAAAATAATTCGTATCTTTATTCACTTTTCTTACTGATATACAAATTAAGTCGTCATATTTCTTTAACTTGGACTAATAAAAATCGTAATGAACTAACTTGGACTAAATTAGTTCTTTTGTACTCTGCAGTATTTTGAAATTGTCCATGTGTAATTCTGTATAATGGTTTCACTTTTGGAATTGTTTATCTTTTTGTCGTTCTATGACTCTTGACAACCATATTAACATGTATGTAAAGATCCGTACACCGTATTTTTAGCAGGAGTCTTTAGTGAGCGAGTCGGCAGACGTATCGCATTTATGCCCAATTAGTCCCGGTTTCGAGTTCAAATGGAGGACAATTTCTCTCGAATGTAAGCCGAACAGCCGTTTGGATTCCGCTTTAAGCTTATGTGATCCCTTCCAGCACAACCTGGTTGTTGCATAATAACACCAAGGTGAAACAAACTTATTTCTGTCCATATGTGATGTAAATACATAGAGAAAATTATTTAAATCAAACAACCTGGTTTGAACCCCCCCCCCCCAAAAAAAACTTTTTTTTTTCAATAAAAACCACGGTTTATGCCAATCCTGTTCAAAATAGCAGTTATATATCTATATCTATCTACACTTCATTTGATACAACTTGTTCTTTCTGACAGTTGCTATCCTGTTTTTCTTCCTGCAAGTGTCCATAACAGGAAGGCAAGAAGATTTTTTTTTTTTTTTTTTATGGTAACAGTACGTTTCAGCCATTATAGTAGCTCATTTCTCTCATTCTGCAATGGTAAACATTTCACCCTTTCCGCACGTTGCCAATTCGAATATAAACAAATGCACATTGTTTAGTCGAATGTCAATTTAAGTAATGGACCTGCTGTTACTGAGAACACTCTTTTCAGTTCTCTTTTGTGTCATTTATTTTTGTAAAACTGAGATTTACTTCCTGTGAATAATTTCATGTTTTGTGTATATTTTAGTGTTTAGTGCATTATTTATTTCTGACTCTTTCCTTCTTAATTTTTGTATATTTTATATATATATATATATATCAGGGTGTCTACTGAATTTCAATTTCAAAATTCCAGTATATTTCCAGTATATTCAGTATAACTATCATCAAAATTCTAGTATTTAATACAATGATTTTTTTGAAGTTCTTTAGGAATAATCACACTCTTGATGATTTCAGGTTTGTAATTGTTTTACCATTAAATGAATATTTTATTTTTAATAAATTCAGTTAACCCTGATTTCTTTGAAATACAAGTGATTAGATATATGTAGTTGCTCATGAAAGCGCTGAAATCTTTACACAAGCAATGCGCCACATTCAAACCAAGCATTAAAAGTGCCCTTCAGTTTCCCATCATAAGGCATACTTTTACTGACTAGCTTGTTATCTGTATACTGTACTTGAAGCATTGCATATAATATGATGCATCCATTGTTATTATACGTGAGGTACTTATATATATATATATATATATATATATATATATATATATATATATATATAAAATGAAAACAGTATTAGTAGAAAAGGGAAGTTAGTGACTATCTGCAACTCTAAGAGAGATGGCATCACATCTTAACGCCGGCATTAGAGAAAATCACAATTCATTATTTCAGTAACGTATTGTATTACGTAAGTATTGTTGTTTTATAAAATCACTTTTTTCATGATCTGAAGCTCAATTTCATTTTTTTCCTTTGACCAACAAACTCAATTCATGACGTTCATGGCCCGTAGGCACCCTGCTCGGAGGGATGATACAGTGAGTCAAAAGCATTATTTGTATTATCTAACTGTATTATTAAGTTATATTATAATTTGTATAAATAATTTATATTAATCTATTCGAGTTATAATACAAGATTGTTATTACCCTGGATTTTTGGAGTTCGAAAGTCTAGGGTAGATTATAAAGAATGATAATATTTGTATATTTCATAATTTTTCCAGTATGTGGGTCAAAATTCCAGTATATTTGCAGTATTTCTAGTATAATTCCAGTATCAGTAGACACCCTATATATAAATTTTCATATATTTTGAAATGGATGAAGCGGCAGAAAGTGCAAATCCTGTTCGTCGAAGACGGGGGCGACGAAGAATTCCCTCACCTGTAAAGAAATGTTCAAAAATCGGACAGAGTGTCGCTTTACGAGGCAAAGCTCGAGAGATGGTGTGTTCACTACGCGAACACTTTGAATGGGAAAGAGAAAATGGTGGTCCTCTTATCGATGTAAATACAGTTACAGAAAGGACAGCGGCTGCCCTTAAAATTAACAAAAAACAGTGGTGCGAACTGGGCACGAATAAAAAAGGAAAGAGGAGGAACTTAAGGAGAACGAAGAACAAGAAAAGGAAGCCTGGACAATCGCAGGTATTGATGGAAACTCCTGGAAAACATCACTGCTATAAACAAAAGTCACAAACCTCGATTCATTTCGGTAGGATGCCCTTCATCGCCACATTTATGCGTATTATATGCGCAAGGAGCATCTCACATTAAGCAAACTCCAAGCCAGCCTTAAAGAAGCGAACTTGTTCCACGGAAGTAAGTTCTAGCTCAGAAGCTGTTTCATGGATCAGGGGTTCGAATTTAACAAATTCACCAAACGCACAGTGCTGGTGACCGTGGCTTGGCGTTGTTGGAACCTCAGAGTTATGAAAAACTGTGATTGTGATCATGTAGTTTGGTTTGACGAGACATGTATCAACGCAGGTCACTCATTCGTAAAAGGCTGGACCGACCATACTGTGCATAGTACAATGATCGCACCAAAAGGAAAAGGGGGAAAGGATGTGTGTTCTTCATGCTGGCACATCTCATGGTTTTGTCCCAAACTGCTTCATTTTCAGATCTAAAAAGAACTGGTGATTATCACTAGGAAATGAACTCCGAACATTTACGAATTGATTCCAAGAAGCTCATCTGAAAAACATATTCCCTAAATCTATCATTGTTATGGACAACGCCCTATACCATTCCGTAATTCTCGACAAGCCCCCAACAACTCAGTCCCGGACTGGCTAAAGCGCATTACCAGTTTGAGCCTGATATGAAGAAGGCAGAACTTCTAGAATTGGTAACCTTATACAAGCCCAAAATCTCTTTGTGCAGAATTGACGAATTAGCAAGGGAAAAGGGTCACCAGATCATAAGACTTCTCCTTACTACGACCACTTAAACCCTATACAAAATACTTGGGCGCAAGTAAAAGGATAAGCCGCGAAGTAAACTAAAAAGTTTACAGTGGCAGAAGTGGAAAGACTTACAAGAGAAGCAACTGATAATATCATTGCAAAAAACTGGACTGATCTTGTTCACCATTCGAAGAAAATCACAGACGAACAATGGGATAAAAAGGGAATTCTTGAACAGTTTGTGGAGGAAATGATAATCTGTTACTTCTAGCTCCGAGTGATTCTTCTCTGGGAGTATCTCCAATCACACGATAAACGTAAATACATTTCTCTTTTTTCTTTATTACTAAATATATTAACTGTTCAAGTTATCGCAAAGAAGTGTCACGAGTTTAAAATGAAAACGTATCGTGAGTGACATGTGGTATAAAAACGTAGGTTCAGTAATTATAAACAAGGTCAACTCGTTCTACTCGTATTGTTTCAATACGAGCGGGCAACAAGCATTGAGCACCACGCGCGCGCAGCGAGCTGTCAGAAAAGGGTTAGGAGTATCAATTGCAGTACAGTGTATATATATAACTAACTAACTAACTAACTCTATGGCCTATGGAAACCGGAGGTTCAATGCCGCGTTCACAAAAGCTCTCCACTGATTTCTATCCTTAGCTAACTGCATCCAGTTTCTACTTTGTATTCCTATCTCTGCGAGATCCATCTTAATGTTGTCCTCCCATCTGCGCCTAGGTCTTCCTAATGGTCGTTTTCCGATTGGTCTTCCTGTCAAGACTTTGAAAGCGTTTCTACTTTCTTCCATTCTAGCTACATGACCCGCCCACCTAAGCCTCCTAGACTTGACGACCCTAACAATGTTGGGTAAACCATATAAATTATGTAGTTCCTCGTTATGCAGAGTAAGTGACCATGTTTCGCAGCCACACAAAACAACAGGCATGATTACCGTTTTGTATATTTTAAGCTTCAAATTTCTCGACAAAATTCGCGACGACAAGAGATTTGAACGACGAATTCCCTGCTTTTAGTCGACATTTAATTTCTCCGTGAATATGATTTTCTTCTGTTAATATTGATCCTAGGTATTTGAAACTATCCACTTTATCAAAAGTATTATTTAATATTTTAACGCATCCACAATTTGCTGTATTCCGGTCCCGACGCACTTCCATGTATTTAGTTTTATCTGCATTTACTTCTAAACCCATGTCCCTGCAAGCGTTTAATAAGATCTCTGCATTTCTTTCTATTGTTCTCCTATCATCACTTATTAAATTTACGTCATCAGCATATGCCATAACCTGGTAAATACCGTTCAACTCTAGGCCCTGGTTGCTATCTTTGATTTTCCTTATAGCGTATTCCAGAACGAAGTTAAATAGTAATGGCGACAACGCATCTCCTTGTTTCAGGCCATTTTCGACGTGAAAGCTCGTGGACAAAAATTTTCCTACCCGGACTTTACTTTGGGATTCATTTAAACATATCTTAATTAATCTAATTAGCTTTCTCGGTATTCCAAGTTCTGTAAGAACGTTGTATAATGTTTCTTCTAACCGAGTCGTACGCCTTTCTAAAATCAATAAATAGTTGATGTACCGGGGTATTGTATTCCCACTTTTTTTCGAGTATTTGGCGTATGGTAAATATTTGGTCGATAGTTGATCGATTCCGTCTAAATCCGTCTAAATCTCCAATAATTTCATCTGCGTATGGGGTCAGTCTTGCTAATAGAATATTTGAAAGGATTTTATAGGATGTTGACAGAAGAGAAATGCCTCGATAATTATTACAGTCAGTTTTGTCGCCTTTCTTGTGAATTGGAACAATGATTGATTCTTTCCACTCCTGTGGCAATTCTTCCTTGTTCCAGATAAGGAGAATGAGTTTGTGTATCTTGTTCCACAATTTTTCGCCTCCAGCTAAAATTAACTCAGCTGGAATTTCATCTACACCCGGAGATTTGTGTTTCTTTAATTTCTTTATAGCAGTTTCTACTTCTATTCGATTGGGTTCTGGAATATACGGTTCTGCGGTGTGTATCTCCTTTTCTCCACGGACACTAGTTTTCGGTTGCGTGTTAAGCAAATCGTCAAAGAAATCTTTCCATCTGTTTAAGATGCTATCCGTGTCAGTGAGAACTGTACCGACAGATTTCTTTAATATATAGGCACGAGGTTGATAGCCTTTCTTAAATTCGTTGATTCCCTTATACATGTCCCCGATATTTTAATTTTTACTCTTATCTTCAAGTTCCTTAATTTTAGCTTTCAGAAAATCGCGTTTCTTTCCTCTAAAGCTTTGGAAGTTTCCCTCCTGATATCTGCGAAATTTTGTGTAGTTATTTCATTCGGATTTTGTAGCCAGCGTAATTTTGCCTGTTTTCTCTTCTCTGCTACTTTTATGCATTCCTGGTCGAACCATGGTTTGTTCCTACGTATTTCCGCGTGTCCCAATTTTTCTTTTACTGAAATTTTAATGCTATCTCTAATTTCAATCCAGGTATCCTCAACACTAGTGCACTCCGAATCTTCTAAAGCCGAGAATCTATTCGAAACTTCAATCTGGTATTTCTCTCTTACCTGGCTCTCTTCTAATTTCTTTAAATTGAATCTCTCCGTTTTCGGACAATAAATATTACCTTTATTCAACGATAACCTCTCTCGTATTATCGCTGCTACCAGGTAGTGGTCGGTGTCACAATCAGCCCCTCTAAACGACCGGACATCAATTATGCTAGATTACCTTCTTCTATCTACTAAATATATATAATAACACTTTTGTTTTGATTCGATTCGGGTATTTCATTATATATTTTATTACTGTTTACGTCAGTTGAAAGCATTAGACCACGGACAGTTCAAGAGGTCAAATTCTTGGAAAAAAATGTCAACTTGAATTTTTCTATTTTTATTTTTATTTACTTTTAGAAATTGTTGATAATTCATTACAGGAAGTATTGTTTGTAACTGTTGTTATAATAATGAATATATTGTGATCGAATATTAATTGTTGTGTTATTTTTATGGTTAATAAACTGGTGTCGCTGAACTTATTTTCAGGTGATCTGTTATCATTCAATATTTCCCCCAGTTACAGGGTGTCTACTGAGTTTCATTTTCAAAATTTCAGTATATTCAGTAGGCCTATAACTATTAGCAAAATTCCTGTACCTAATACATTGGTTTTTTTAAAGTTCTTTAGGAATAATGACACTCTTGATGATTTCAGGTTTGTAATTGTTTTACCATCAAAAGAATACTTTATTCTTAATAAATTTAGTTAACCTTGTTTTTTTGAAATACAATGATTTTTAAAATATTTTTTAAGGAGCCTCCCAACTCCTCTCACAGCCCTCCACTCCACCCATTGCTTTAAATATCTAATTACAAAATGTATACAACTCTTGCTTTGGAAAAAATTACAATCTCAACGGATACAAAATTATTTGACTATTAAAACAATTACAAAAAAGTATTGTTGACAAATTACCAGTTTCATGATTTTTCCAGTATGTGAATCAAAATTTCAGTACATTTCCAGCATTTCGAGTATCAAAATTAAACTCCCGTGTAATTCAAGTATTTCCAGTATCAGTAGACACCCTGCAGTTTTAATAATAAATTTTTGGTATACTGAATTATTATTGTTCTGTTGATGTTTTTAACTTAAGAATGTTGGATATCCTAAATGCAACTTTCCATGCTACCTTACTAACTGCTGTTTTTCAATGAATTCTTCCACTGCCGAAGGAATCTTGAATTATTTATTTCTGGTTTTTCGTAGTTAAACTTGCTGAATAAAAACTTTCTTCGGAAATCTAGTTGCGGCGAGGAGTTTACAAGGTCTTTTATGTGCAATACAGGCCGAGCTAATGCTGAAAGAAAAGTATCACATACGAAATTGCATGTAGCAAATTAAAGGTGATAGTTTGAACTTCCAAACACCGTCTGGAGGAAGTGGTGTGTCTAAATCGGAGGTTGAATTTTTCGAATGTGAAGTGAAACTTTTATTCAAATTCCGAATGTGTGAAAAAAGTTGTTTCTTCTAAAACAACTTCCTTGCTCTTAAAATGGCATTGGAAAGAAACTAATGGAAAACACAGGAACTTACATATAATACCACCTGTTCATCCCTTGTAAGATTAAGAAAAGTAAGTTTTGTTAAATGTCGAATAGTATGATACCTAATATCAGTCTCCTTTAGCTTAAAGAGCATCGTGGATAACTAAAAGTTAATTTCATTGAATTTCATTTTTCGAATTTTGATAATAGAATGTGGTTATTTTTGGTTGAGATTTGGAATGTACACACGAAAATTTAGTTTTAAACATTTTTTCTACAAGGTTTCCCTTTCCGATTAGAATAAAACTCTAAATTAGTTCTATGTAACATGTCTTAGTTACAATTTCGACGTATTCGAATGGAAAAAGCATTTTCGGAAATGTGCTTAAAACAGAACTTTCTAGGGTGTACTAAATCTTAATCAGAAACTATCAAATTCTACTGTAAGAATTCGACTTTCGGTCGGCTACAATACGTATGGTAAGTGGCCATCAAAATTATGGAAACACCGAAGAAAATGCAACTTCTTGACTGACACGGCGTGACATACATCATCAGGCTAAAACCTGCAGAAGAATTCTTGATTTGCTATGGTGAAGTAATGGCATGTAAGTCACGAATGTTTTCCAAAGGAATACTGTACCATCCTTCATGCAATACAGCACTCAGTTCCGTCAATGAGGGTGGAGGTGGATGTGTGCTTCGGAACTAATCACAGGTGTTTTAGTTCATCCCGATGTTCATGAAATCACGCCTCAACAGCTCCAGCAATGTGAATTGGCTTAGTCACTGTGGAAAATTGTGCTACCGGCTGGAAATAACACCTGGACTACAGGACGCACGTAGCCGTCTAGAATGTCCACACAATCACTAGAGTAATGCAACCTGAAAACGTACTCACAGGAGGTAATGAACATCAGAAACTTGCGGCCAACTTAATCATAGTATCAAAGCCATGTTTCACGATAGGGAGGAGACAGTTTGAAGCATAAATTTCTTTCGGCGTCCGGCCTATTGTTGAAAATAAGACGAAAGAGGAATTATCCACTTACGCGCTTCCAATTATAAAAGGTTTATTTTGCATGTTCTCGGCACATTTGTTGTCGCGCAAAAGCGCTGTGGTTGGTGATCAATAGTTTTGAAATTGCAACCTGTAACCGACCGCATATGTTGAATAGAAGATCTTGTCAGACTATGGTTGTCATAACACGTTGTTAAAATGCTTTAGGTGCTTTAGGCCAGATGCCGATTGAGTTCTGTAACTAGTTACGTGAAATTAGCTCTACGGTTTTCACTGTTTTGTGATCCCTCTCATCTAGGTTTAGTATGCATCATTACGCGTTCTGCATGAAGTCATTATGTTTGAAAGTGTTAATCTCGATACATCTAACACTGTCAATCTTTGATATGTTTGCTCTAACTAAACGCGCACCTACAATTTGCCCTATTTAAATGAAGATGACTCCCATTTTGCACCATCAACATCTGACCTATTAATACATATGAATTCATACTACACTATCTCGGGTCTATTCACTACTACTGAACACAGCCGCAGTGCACAAATGTTCAAGTTATCACTAACTCACCAAGATTACATGTTCCGTACACGAGTATATCCATTAATTTGATTTGGAACTGAGAAGACTGAAAGGATTCAACCTGCTCTCTTTATTTTACTTTCAATGTTTGTTATCCTATTCACGAACTTTCTATGCATGAGAGCTGTGACCAACTGAAGTACATAATGCTGAATGTAACATGCTTTATTATTATTTTATAATCTATAATAAAGCTAACGGACCCCCCTTAACTTCATCCACTCTAACAAAATTAACCTCTCGCCTTGGTCACTTTTTAACAACGGTTGCCCATTAAGTCTAAATGAATCTTTTATAAATCCCACGACTACTTCCGGGCTTGGCAGTATTTTGAAGAGGCTAGGACCTGTCAGAATCATTTTCTATCGAATAAATTAGACTGATGCGAAAGGCGAGACTTAGATACATGTACAAGGTCCTGGAGTGATCAGGTTTGATTTCTGGCAGATACACTTATTAGCTGGTAGACGAAATACCAACGAAACTTGAAGACATCGAGGAATCAGCGTAGCCCAGCAGATATGGCCAAGGTAACTTTCAGCAGAACCTGAATTTCTATCTTTCTCTAACTTTCAATCTATCTCTCTCTCTCAAGGAATTCTGTCTGCTATCTTCAGTTTATGTCTACAAGAAATTCAGCTGTTGGCAGCTTGAAAATCCCAAGAGAATATGCTGTCCCGACCCTAGTACACGCTCTTTGAGCCAAATCCTAACTTCAAACTGCCAACGTTTCGTTTGAGCTGGAGATACTACATCTCCTGTCTCAGACTGCTCTGTTTTCTCTCCAGTTCTCATTGTATCTCTGTGAAAATGATACACTATACCATAATCTACAACTATCAATGTCAATCACTTTAATCAGTATTATAGAAATCCTGCCATGTTTTTCATATCTATTTATGCGTCATCATCTCCATTTCCTTCTTCAATAAGTTCCACTTTTTCTACCAAGTTTATGCCCCTATTATAGAGGAAATGAAATAACAGTCCATAATTGTCTTTGAAACTAGTGAAACATAAATATGTTACAGTTTGGTATTAGTTTAATGTTTTGTATGAGTGAGCCTGAAGTATTTCATTTCTGAGACTGTACCCAAATGTTTAATTAGTCTGTGAAATCATTGTATATTTGATTTGTTATTGATACGTGTAAATAGCGGTTTGAATTTAATAGTGCTCTTAATTATTGGATTGAAGTGGCTTAGGAGAATATATAATGATGTAAATAATTGTGGATTGATTAATGTGATACAAAGAACATACGAATGAAGCTACAACAATGGACTGAAATATGAAATTGTGATTAAGTAAAGAGTTAAACGTAATTAGGCTTAAAATACACGGCCATGACCAACACCAGTATCACACACTATACACTTTTAGAATTTAATACAACAATTGGGGCAGTGAACATATACAAGATACGCTCCTTATAATCATGTCACACTTGCCGCTGTTTGAAACTTTTTGATATTGAGATGGGGCAGGGCCAGTTCTAGACATTTCTTAAGTGTAAGCAAACAATATTTCGGCGCCTCCATCTAAATGATGATAAAATAGTAGGAAGTTGTAATGGGCAAAAATCCTTCAAATAACTGTTAGTCTCCCTGTGAATATTAACGAAAGACGGCGAAATTAAAACTAATTGACTGTGGATGAATACTGAAAAAGGTTCCAATTTTAATAAGTAAGAGCATTTTTATTAAATAAGCACAAGACATAACTAAGATACATATCTAAAATGTATTTTGACAAGTATAATTGAAACATAGAAGTCGAGACAATAAAACTCATGAGCTTTAAGTCTAACATTAACACACGTTTGATTTTGACGAAAATGTATGCTCTTATACTTTACTAAAACATATTTACATAATATTTTCTATGTAATGGTGATTATTGTAATTACCTTAATTTCTCATTTTCTTTGTAACTGAAAAGTTCATGTTATAAATGCACTTTTCTGGCTTCCGCAAAATCTCTTATTATATCCATATCCATTTCATTGAATATGTTAATGGCCATCAAAGCTAGTCCATTTAATCGTTCTTGAGATATAATTGATCCCAAATAATTCTTTATTAATTTTAGCTGAACTTGTTTAATACACAACAAATGAAAAAATGTGTGCCTTAATCGATATTTAATCAGTCTTCGATCCAGTAGCGGAGCTTCAAAATCAGGTCTCTCTGCAAATAATTCTTAACCCGTCCCCGCAAGATTCTTTTCAGGGCCCCTTAGGCCTATCTCTTTCCAACATTGACATTCGAAGTTAGGCAATAAGTATCACAATGTGAACAGAAGCAGTCGCGCACCCAAGATTTCTATTTTGGATCCGAAGATTTTTCGGAGTAGCCTATAAAATGGAAATAATTTTGTGTATTTGCCCTCTGAAATTGTGCTAAATTTTTAAGAAATTAAAACACAAGTAACTAATAATCAAAACCCTACTTTGTATTAGGACTATTACCAAATGTTTGAAGACATCACTTTATCCGAATTTCATTCGAGAGAATGGATTGATATTGATTTTAACACTGTTATAATACAACGAGCATATGTATACGCTGCTGTGATTGACAGCAAGAGTTCTGAAAATAAAATGTGTTACTTATAATCCTAGTGGCTTTTCGATTTCAATTACCTTTCGAGTTACATACTAGTGAAAACTAATTCTATTCAAACATATTTTGAAATACATTAAATTTAACTCAGACTCGTAACAGAAGAGGCCATATTCATTTCATTTTAATTTTACAATTAATTTACTGTAATCAAATAAAATAAACTTAGTTTCATAACTTTGTTGACTTGCAGATGCTAAGTTCGCAGGCACTGGAATTAACAACTCTCCCACCTCAACATTTGTATAATTATCACTTTTAAAATTAAGTTCAGAATTCTGAAGCAAAAGGAACTTTTTAGAGCCTTCGCTTGCTTCTCATCTTCATTCAAGTTTCGTAGCTTTGTTTCCGATAAAATATTCCACTTAGTTTCTTATCATTGACCTTGTTATTACATGAAAAATAAAGTTCTATTGAAAAATGAAAACAAACATCATTATAAACATAAACAAAACGACTCAGGATAGACGAATGGACTAAAAGAGATGAGCAATGTGAGAATTAAGGAGTGGGCAGCGATTGTGAGCTAGTGACCTTAGGAACTTAAGTAAAATTTCACTCAGAAATGATCAAAAATTCCACTTGTACCGCCCGTCTTTTGTTAGTATTCGCCCCCCTCCCTGGACCAATGGTCAACAAAAGCCTAGTCGCTTGAACTTCGATACTGTGCATTTAATTTACGCTGATCTTTCTCAACCCTTAACTGTGGTCACTGAACCGAAGCACTGTGCAGGAACTTTGTTTATAACAAGGCGGAGCACTCTTGAAGACATTTCTTTCTACTGTGATAATGCAGCCCAATCCATAAGCAACAAATGCAGTTGACTTCCTTTTGTTTGTTGATTCATTCTCATTTCAAAGACATTTGACAATGGTATTCTCTAGCAAGGTCGTGGAAGGGTTATTGGGAGAGGAATGAAGTGTCTGTTACATTTATATATTTTACATTTACGTATTTTGTGCATATGGAGGGATTGTGGAAAGAATGCCACTGTTTTTAGCCATGTTGCCGTAGTGTTTAATAAAACATTAATTGAAAAGCTAAATTTTCCTACATTTTATCTCATATTCGTAAAATCTCCCTTACTGGCGCCAATTGATGTACAAGTCAATTTCAATTTCAACTGTAAAGTGGTGTTTTACAACCAACCACACAAAGATTCGACTTTATCGTCCTTTTGATGTATTTTATCTATATCTCCGTCTGTACAATATTTTTCAAGCAATCTGAAGAATTTCATCCTAATATTTTCTCTAATAAATATTCACGTATAAAACAAAATTCCTTTTCCAGTTTGACGCCCTCTTTACCTGGCGCCTCCTACGAACGCGTAGTTCGCAGGATTCAAGATCCGGCCCTGAGATGGGGAATATACAGTATTAACTGAAACGCTTTGAGCAAATGTGTAAGTACATTCAGTCACAGATGAAAAGGAATTACCTACTCTATTGACGATGATAAGTGCAAGGGCATTTGAAGACATCTATAACATGACTTGGCCACATGATTCCGAAGCTAAGAAGTATAAAGAACTAAAGGAGATCATGATAAAAAAGTGAACAGGATTGCACAAAGGTTCTACTTACACAAGATGACGCAGTCAATGTCACAATCCGAAATGCAATTTGTGACATCCGAGAACAAGTTTCTTTCTGGTAGCTTAGCTGAGATGTCGATACGAGACCAGCTAATTGTGGGAATGAAGGACGACTCTACGTGTAGAAAGATGGTAACTGCTACGAAGTCAACCTTGCAGGCAGCTATTAACATTGCTTGCGCAGAACAGGCCGAACAACAGATGGCTGTTGTTAAACGCTAATTTATCCGTCAATCCTATTTCAGCGTCAGACAGGCAGTGTTTTCACAAGAAAACTGATCAAAACCTCCAGGTTTCAGGTACAACACAGAAGGAAGAAACAATAAGGTTATTTGTTGTTCAAAATACACTAGGACGCTAGTGTCCAGTGCCAGGAAATATCTGCTTCTCATGTGGAAAACCCAACAATTCCTCATCGGCATGTCAAAAGTACACAAAAGAAAAACTTAGTATGTAGATAACATGGAAACTATTGAACTGGGCGTGCAGGATATGGAGATCGAAAAGGCAGTGGATTTCTAACAAGAAGAAGGTATACCTAACCCTGTGCAACGAGAGAGTTCTACAATAGCAAGACCTTTTTCAACCTGAGCCATAGGAAACTAAGTACGAATGCGTAAATAATACAGAAAATGAGCAGTTACATTTTACCAGTAATATATTGACTCAACTTAGCCTAATGGAGGAACAATTAGACTTACAAGGGAAGTATGAATGAGCTCATATCGAAACCTACCGCAACATTTCACTCAGAGGAAGGAAGTCCCACAGAAAGACCACACACAAAAAAGCAGCTGTATTTTCGAAGTGGAATTAACCAAAATGGCAGATTGAAATGTCGCGTATCATGTCCACAATTGCACATTACGTTCAGTACCACGCCTTGTAAACGGCTTGTTAATAATAAAAAGTCAATAACAACAATGTGGGTACATACTATACCTAAGGGGAAGGCGTACGGTAAGGTGAACGTTGACAGCAGCCATCTTGAATTAAGGTCAAGTTTTGTAAATAGGAATAGGGCAATATGATACATGATTTTGGGCTAGAATTTAAGCAGAAAAACAATGGTAGTAATAGTTTTAAGGTATGTGCATTTAGTAAAAAGTTACAGGCATATTTATTGTGTGTTTCCATGTGAACAACTCCCGAATGAAGCAGCTGTCCAACAATTTGTAAAATACAAAAATATAGGAAACACTCTCTATATTTTCCCAATTTGTTCCAAATGTTGTTGAGCAAAGCTACACACTAATAGGAGATTAGTCGGCAAATTTGGTCCAAATTGGTTGAATAGGGGCGGAGATAGACCAGATAATACGAAAATTTAGCCAAAATCGCTGATAACAAAATCGTTATATTAAATGCTGTATTGCAATTTTCCTCTGATCTGTCTCATTTCTGCTTTTCTTTCGTCCCTCATTGAAATGTATTGTAGAACTATCAAGTAGGAGTTACATTTCAACAGCGACAACTTATTTTTGGACAGCTGCTTCATTCGGGAGTTATGCATATGGAAACATACACAATAAATATGCCTGTAACTTTTTACCAAATGCACGTATCTTAAAACTATTGCTACCATTGTTTTTCTGCTTAAGTTCTAGCCCAAAATCATGTATCATATTGCCCTATTCCTATATTGAAAACTTGGCCTTAATTCAAGATGGCTGCTATCAAAGTTCACCTTACCGTACGACTTCCCCTTATGTATAGTATGTACCCACATTGTTGTTATTGACTTTTTATTATTAACAAGCCGTTTACAAGGCGTGGTACTGAACGTATTGTGCAATTGTGGACATGGATACGCGACACTTCAATCTGCCATTTTGGTTAATTCCACTTTGAAAACGCAGCTGCTTTTTTGCGTGTGGTCTTTCTGTGGCACTTCCTTCCTCTGAGTGAAATTTTACGGTAGGTTTCGATATGAGCTCATTCATACTTCCCTTGTTAGTGCAAGATTGCGAAGGTTACTGCTTTAAGCGATCCTGAAATCAAGTCTAGTTTGCAGGAATATAATATGGATGCATCATCATCTAACAATACTAAGTTAGGTTTATTGAATTGTTCTCTCTTCGATGAAGAAGAAACAACGGTATACGACATGCAAGAAAATGATCAAAATGGTGTTAGGGAAGAATAATACGAGATGTAGAGTATTTTCGATTAAGGATTGGGGTACCTTACAAGTTAAGAAGGGAAGGAGCTCACATTTGGAAACGAATCAGGTTTCGCCTTCAGAAAATATAGAGGAAAAATAGTATAAAAGAAATATGTCAGGCTGAAGAAAAAATATAAAGAACCGTTAGAAAAGTATCGAAGATTGTTACATACAGAAAGAGAGATTCGTAAAAAGAAAAGAAATGGTTTCACGTTTTGTTTCTGAAGAGAGGTGGTTGTTGGGAATTTGTTAATGTTTTGTATGAGTGGGCAAGAAATATTTCTGAGACTGTACCCAAATTTAGTTAGCCTGTGGTTTATTATAAAGTTTTTGAGTTGTTATTGATTGGTTTGATATGTGTAAATGGCGGTTTGGATTTAAGTTAACAGTGGTCTTATTACTAGATTAAGAAGGTTTAGGAGCGTATACAGTGATTTAAGTAATTGCAGATTGCTTAATGTGATTCAGAGAATATACAAATAAAGCTACACCAAAGAACTGAATTGTAGAATTGTGATTACATTAAAATGAAAAATGCAATTTTTGAGTTTTACGTCCCACGGTTATGCCGGTTAGGCTGAAGAAGACGGTGATGATGAGAGATGAATGAAATGGTGGAATGAAGAAAGTGGGAGGAAATGGGAGAACCCCGAGAAAACCCACGCACACGGTGTTTGATGATTACATTAAGTAAAGAGTTGAATATAATTACGGTTACCGTATAAGATCAATATTGACCAACAGCAGCATAATGTCCTATATACCTTTGGAGTTTAATACTGCAGTTACTCAAATCAAATATCGAAATGTACGTTTAGAATTTACGAAAAGGACTCTTAGATTTTCATGTCCGCTTTTAATATGCCCAGCTAAGAATCATTTCGTATCTTAACGCAAATTTATAACCACGTAAGCTGTAATGTGTATAATATCGTCTTACAAAAAACATAAACGAATGTTAAAAGAATTGTGGTACCCATGACAGGTTCGTAGCTAGAAAAAATGTTAAAGGGTCGATCTACAAGAAAATTAGGAGACGCCCTATGAACTCTATTGCCAACCCGATACTGTAACATGAATCTCATCTTTACGCTTTATTTGATTAATTGACTGGAAGGATGGAGATGCCGGGTCGGAATTTTAGGAGGCAAGGAATATTGGAAAAATTGATTCTTCTCTTTCTTCTTTACAGATCTCATCCGCGTTGACCGACCGATTACCATAAGCATTGCACAACTGCATGCAACTGAGCGGTTACCCTATCAACCTAGTAAACACCATATTTTAACATTGCTTTTTGTGTTACCTATTAATATACAACACTCTTGTTGATTAGCAAGAAGAGAAGAATGTAGAAAAGTTGATTCATTAATTCAGAACGATCTATGAAATCAGTGCTACCTACAACCAAGCTGATTTTCCTTATGTCCCACATAGGACAAACAATACAATATAACCACTGTAACATTTACGATTATATGATATGAATTAAAACATAGTATAAGAACGTTTATTTATTTGTATCTCATTAGTAAGCTGAAAAATAACGTTTGTCGTTGAACGTTACTTTGATAGTTCTATAAACAATTCGTTGAAACTAGAAAAATCACTGTGTCCACTGGTTTCTCTTTTTCCCTTTCTATCGAGTGACCGATTTTAATTGATTCTTTGAACTTTTAGTGGCGTTTTCTTCAGAATGTAATAATGAAACTTTTTTCTGTACTATAATGGGAAAAAAATATGGAATGTACTGTTATTTCGTCACTAAATCGAAATATTTTTAAAAAGCACACTTTCCAGACAAAAAGGCAAGAAACTTCGTTTTATTCATTCTTCAAAAAAGTTTTTTCCCCCCTCCGAATCGTTGCATCTCTACCTAAGGAAGTCATAAATATGGTGCTGGAAGTCAATGTATTAAGGCTAAAGTGTGTGCAATATAACGGGCCGCAATCCTTAATGGACTCTTACAACACGAAATTAACTCTTTTACTTCAGTACACACAGATTAGATGAATTGCAGGTGAGAGAATAAACAAGTGACATTCTTTTCAGTATTTTATATTTACACAACATTGAAATATTGATGAAATTAGCTAACAGATATAAAGAAGTGCTAAAGTCCCTTGTGCTACAGGCCCACGAAGGGCTATGGTCGGCTAGGTAGAACACATTTAACTGAGTGATGAGTTGTTGGCGCATCGCTTGCCAGGCGTCTGTTTCTGGCTTTCTGGAAAGGAGTTATATACCTCTTAATTCAAGTAACTCATGGTGTAAACACCGGAAAATATTAGTATTCTCACCGTGAATATCACCAGGGACCATGCATACTGAAGTCTCGAGCCCTAGGAATTTAGCTAAGTACAAGCTCAGTAATATTAAAACAATAGTTAACCACAAATTATTATTATTATTACTATTATTACGAATTGAACTATACATTCTTCGCAGCACGCGAAGAACAGATTTATGGAAAATATTTAAGTTTCTTTCTACCTTAAGATACCCATTTTAATAAAACTGTAATGATAAAAATTCGTAAGATACTCTAATTCTGTCACAAATTTTGAAACATTCTATCTCCCTAGAATACGCCTTTTAATCAAAATAGCATGAAAAACATCCAGCTTAAGGTAAGTAATAACTATGTTCAGAAAGTCATTTTAAACGGATCAGCTGACTTCCCGACGCCGAAAACTATAGATTCGACACTAACCTCAGTCATTTAGTACATTTTATTTTTTATCCCATTTCACCCCTCATGCGGATGGGGGCTGAACTTAAACGGCACTGGAAGTGTCGCTATTCATCTCAGTTATCCCGAAAACCATGGATTTGACACTAGTATCGCACATTTTCGATTACTTTTACATGTGACCCTTTCCCACGCACACCCTAGGAATGCATTACATGGTATCGGAATTGTCACCACCACCTACACCGCTAGGAGTGTCTTACACGGCATCGGAATTGTTGCCAATCAGTTTAGCAACCCTGAAAACCAGGGGTTCGACACTACTATCGGTCGTTTTTATATCTATATCTATATCTATATATATATTAACAACCTCCAACCGTCGTGCCTAATTTGCATTGGGATGAATTAATGTTTGACGTTTGAAGATCGCTACTACTCACCATCTGAAATGAGTAGGTTCGAAGCGGGAGCAGAGAAAAACCACACAAAGTTAACTTTCATTTAAATATCTGTATTACACGAAATATCAAGTGTGAATATTGGTAGTGTAGATTGTGTATAACGCGTCAGATCACATATCGTTAGCATCTAAGAATTCAGTCACGAATAATTCGTACATAGCTGAGATACACATACCTTGCTGATAGATGACTGCCTGGACTGAATGTTGAAGTTCTATGACAATGGATCGCTCGTGCTGCAAATAGCCGGCGAACAGTAGAGTCCGACTATAATCCAACCATAATCCAAGTTAATGGTTGTACTAGATAATGCTAGATCTTCCTAGATCTACTCCTGGACTGGATTTGCAGTTGACTAATAAACTGCGATGAGCTTACAATCCAAATGAAATCGATCAATTTCCAGGTCAAAGGTTGCTGACAAAATTTATTTATTTTTTAATTTTTTACCTAAGATTGTACCACATTCAGGGAGTTGAAAACGAGTATTCATTTATTTTTTAACAAACACCGTGTGCGTGGGTTTTCTCGGGGTTCTCCCGTTTCCTCCCACTTTCTTCATTCCACCATTTTCATTCATTTCTCATAATCACCGTCTCCTTTAGCCTAACCGGCATAATCGTGGGACGTAAAACTCAAAGATTTCATTTAATTTCATTTCATTTATTTTTTAGCCTCGCAGGTTTTGTCGTAGCGGCCATTTTGTATAGGCGCCTGAGCGTATTTTGAACTTTTTAGTGCATTCCGTTAAATGCTGTAACTTTTTAGGTTTTAAAGATAATGAGTTCAAACCAAAACCATATGAAAGGTAATGGAATGGATAACATTTCTGCGCACATTGAGACGTACTTAGCACGTGAAAAAAAGAAGCTTTGAAAATTGAGGTTTGAAACCTAGGAATGGCCATTTTGGAATTTACACGATTTTCGAAAATTCGCAATGTTTAAAAAAATCCAAAAAATCGAGTATACGGTTCTCACATTTGAAACTTGTTTGGGAACTTGTTTACTATCTAGTCTCTAGACAAAAAATTGAAAGTGAGCCTTATTTATTTCGTTTCAAAATGTACAGTACATTCCAAAATGGCCATTTCTAGGTTTCCAACCTCAATTTTCAGAGCTTCTTTTTTCCACGTTCTAAAGTACGTCTCAATGTGGCCAGAACACAAAATGTTGTCCATTTCATTCTCTTTCATATAGTTTTGGTTTGAACTCATTATCTTTAAAACACAAAAAGTTACAGCGTTTAACGGAATGCACTAAAAAGTTCAAAATACGCTCAGGTGCCTATACAAAATGACCACTACGACAAAACCTGCGCGGCCAAACAATAAATGAATACCTGTTTTCAACTCTCTGAATGTGGTACAAACTTAGGGAAAAAATTAATTAAAAACCAAATTTTGTCAGCAACCATCATTGGTCAATTTCATTTGGACTGCCCCATATGTAATTACAACCTTATTTCTATTTAATAGTGAGTGTTAATGGTAGTATTCTTCACGTAGGTTGGCGGCAAAGTTTGTTAAATATTGTACTGTCCTAGCGAACGTAGCAAAGCAGCGATTGTAAACTATTTGAAATTAACATTACCCACAAAATTGCTATTATACTTAAGTTGGATAAAAAATAGTGACAACACAGTTCCCACGTCAAAGGATTATGTCTGAACATTACAAGCATTCCGAAGGTGACAAGGGAATGTGAGGCGATTAAGTGCGGCGAGTAGTAACGACTCTGTGTTATTGTCAAAAGCAGCAGCGCCGTCAAGGAGAGGAGGAAAGTTGAAGCGCCACAACAATATGTTTCGGAACGACGAACGTGCGTGGATCGAGATTGAAGTGGCAAGTAGGCGCAGTACACAACAATCTTTTTAGGGACTTCGTGAAGATCGTTTCCCAAAAATGAAGAAACAATTTCGGGGGAAGCATTACGACAAGAGAAGTCACCCTTGGGTCATATGGCAGTTCCTGAGGAACATCGACAAAGATTGACGCCCTGACTGTGTATAACGCTTCTCACATGTGTGATAAAAGGTGATAGGAAGCAATTACACTGAAGGAATATAACACGTGTTCTGTGCATAAAGCATGGTACGAATTATAACAATGTTGCCATTACTTGTTATTATCCAGTCCTTGTAATAAGACTTTTTTATTATTTATAATGATCTCTGTTTGCACCGGCACATGGGAAATTTTATTTCATATGCTACCAGGAAAGAACTCTTAGAAGATAATGAATATCCCACGTAACTAATTGGCTGAAATCTTATGTAGGGTTAAAGATCGAGTTCCTGGGGAGAGTTTTTTGCACATGACTGACAATCCTTGCTTTTCATGATAAATCTTTAAAAAATAATAATAAAAAACAAAACAAAAAAACTTCGGATTATCGGCGATCACAAATGGAACATACGGCATCAAGTAGTTCCAGTTTCAATACCACTGCAATATGGAAGAGGGACTTCATGCGGGTCAGCCCTTCTGCCTACGCCAATGAGAACACGAATGTGTAAATGTCCATTGTTTTCCTCATCTTATATAGTTTATTAAGTGTTTACTTAGTTCCAGGAAAGTCAGATAATGACACAATTAAATGTATAAAACAAACTATCGCTCATGGTCTTCGTGAATGTGTTAGTTTCCATAAATTGATTGTGAAAAACTTTACTTACATTGTAGCATCATTAGTTAATCCTTGTTACAAATCTCTGCCGTTTGTAACACAGGTAAAGAGTCATGAAGACAAACAGAATGTGGTAAAGAACTTGTTGCAGCAGACAGAAGAACATACGATGCAGGAAATCTGTGTTCATTTCCTGTTAGTGTCTGCATATGAGAAAAAAATCAGCAACAATTAATTAACTGACATTGTATTTGGATGACCCTCCTGTAGCAAATCGTAACATGCTCCCATGCCTTTGATATTGTTAGTGTCACGTTTAGTATAAATCTCATTATACACAAATATACATTTAAGTCGAAAAGCAAACATTTATTTAATAAAATTACATTGTAAGTATAAGAACTGAAAGAAGCAATCATTAACTAGTCAATAACCAGAAGAAGACTTTAACTTTGTGTTATTTGTTGTCAACTGACACAGATGTATCACTATGAGCCAATCGTAAATCTCAGTAGTACAGATACAGGAAATTAATCTGTAAAGCTTTCTAACTGAAAGAACAGAATGGCCTGTTACTAGAGATCAATCCATGATCCAACAAGACTACATTTGAGGAAAGTGTAGATTACCTGAAAATCTACATTAACTGTTACATTTCTGTAGACGATTAATTCTTTTGAAGAAATGCATGTTCTAAAATTGTTTGTTCAAACATATATTTTAATTCAATTTTATAGGGCTGACAAGGCCTTTACAATAAAAGCGAAAATTTAATCTAAAAACGAAAACTGGAGCATAGACTATTAATATATTTTAGCAATGAGTTAGCCCTTTAAATAAAATTTATTATTTCTTTAAGTACGGTATATCTATCAGGAACGCTTGGCTCATATCATGATTTTTCTTTTTTCTTTCATGTATCCTGCATAATGTTATGCAGCAGTGTACTCATGTTCGAAAACTGAACAAATAATTTTAGAACTATATTGCAGCCTATATATTAGAACTGCATTTTAAAAGCATAATTTCCATTAACTACACAGAGGATAAGAACTAAAGGAAATCGACGATATAGCAATGGGCATTTTATGAAATCAGAAAATTTTGTATGGAATAACTCATACAGAAGCGGACACGTGAGGATCTTTAAAATGATAAGTAATTATTTAAAATTTCCAAAATATGCAAACCAACCTATACCAGATCAAAACGTGGCAATGCTATTGTACACGTGAGCTGTTCTGGAATCTCTTCGTTGACCTCTGCTCATAAAAGTAATGTTCTGCGTTATCTTTCACCCAATTATGTTGAAGAGAGATTTACAGGATTTCTCCGGAAAGTAATGAGACTGGCAACCACACTGTATTCCAATCATTAACCGCGCGTCTCCCATGAGCGGGATTGGTGGTGGTGGCGTCTTAGCTTTCTATATTGCCTGGTCGCTTCCAAGCTCTGGTATAGTAAAGGTTGCTTATCGTGCGAACTGTGTTAAAAACAACGTCGAGATTTTTGGAAGCTCGAAATGCAGCGTTTGCTTTAGCAACGATACGCCATTAAATTTTGCTTCAAGCTTGGAAAAACCGCGTCAGAGACGTTCACCATGATTAAGACCTACCAGGACTATGAAAATGTCAAGTACTGTTAAGAGCCCAAGTTTTCCGTTGGCATGGAGATTTCAAGAACGTAGGGGAAAACGTGGAGGGCAATGAATCCTCTGGACGCCCTTCGACGAGTCGTGTGGACGAAAATTTCAAGTGAAGAAACTCTTGGACTAAGACCGTCATTTGAGTGTGAGACTCATAGCCAAAGATCTGAATCTACTAAGAACAAAATCTTTCAGTTTTACTCCCACGGTTATACTAGCTAGCTAAAGGAGACGACGATGACGAGAAATAAATGCGATGGTGGGATGAATCAAGTGGGAGGAAACGGGAGAACACCGAGAAAACCCACACACACATGGTGTTTGTCCACCACAAAGTCCACTTGGCGTGGGCTGGGATCGAACCAGGGACCCTACACACCAGGGGTGAACGCTCTACCACTGAGCCACTGTGGCCCTCTACTAGAAACTGGTGCACGAAATTGTTAATGAAAATTTGAACATGCGCAAGATTTATGCGACTTTGGAGACGACTTAAAAAAGAAAAACCACTTGACATTTTCCGTCAAATGGTAGCAAGTGGTAAGTGAATCGGACTTTTTAAGACAACGTAATGACTGTCGAAACAGGGTGTTTCAATACGACCACGAAAAAAAGCGCCAAAGTTCGGAGTAAGAAATCAAAGAGTCCCCGCGTCCCAAACAGGCAAGGATGTCCAAGCCCAGAATCAAGACAATGCTCAATGTCATCTCTGGCAAGAAAGGGATGGTACACAAAGAACTTCTGTAGGAAAGACTGTTAATGCGGCTTATCGTGAAAATCCTCAAACGCCTGCGAGACAAGAGTCAATCGGGTCCGACCGGAGATTGCCAAAGCTGAAAGCTCCATAGGGCTTTAGTCGAGCGCCGTATACCCTCTACTTAATCTTAGTGTTGGAAGCAAGAAGTTAGCTATTGGCGAAAAAAGTTTAATTTTAGCACATGCCGAGTTATAAAAAAAAGAAGATAAAAAATGGAGTGAACTAATAAAAGATGGGTTGGATATGAAACATATTTTTGTTTGTTTAGACAAATATATTTAAAGATGGTACATGGCATATGTTGTAAATGTTAATTCAAGGTCTGTGATTATATAATTAAAAGCAAAATTGAAAATGTTTACACTTAGTAATTAGAAGGTACCTTCTGCTTTAAAGTGTGTAGTACTATGATATGACGTTAATATTACCAGTGATGAGAACGATTTCCACATTGCCATGTTCCACAGCAGATTGTGAGCGAGGATTAAGCTTGATGAATAACATTATCACTGATTTCAGATCATCACTGCTGTTTACCCACGTCTCCAGTCTTATGTTAATCAAATCAAATGGACCACCCAATTGATCAGTTCATGGCTTAGATTACGTCAACACGTGGCTTCAAAATCACCGTGCTGCAAATGACAGCAGATCAAGAGTTTGTTCAAAAAGCCCTAGTGACACTTGTGAAGAATCAAAAAATGCGCTTTGGAGTATTTTTAAGTAAACCGGCGCAAATAGCTCTAGAACACAACTGTAGTGTTGAAGATAAATAATATCTTTAAAATAACGTTATTTTGTTCAAGCTTTTAAAAACCTTCTACCAGTGTTACTCAATTATTAAGAGTTTGCATGTGATAAAATGTGGAGTAGGTTCGAGTTAAGAGATGTGAATAGCTCCATAGGAAGAATTTATTATTGCAGAGGAAGTTAATGGTGGGTGTTCAAACTACTCTGTTTAAGCTTTCTATGTTTTGTGTTTTAGTGATATTTAAGGTATTTTTGAAAAGTGCTCTAGTGACAAGTGTGAGGACAATTAAAAGTTTAATTTTAGAGTTTTATTGAGCAAACGGACGCAAACAGCTTCCGGAGAAGACTTTATCAAGGTTAGTGTCATGTCTTATATTTTATGGGTTTTCATTGTTACTGTTATTACTAGCTATTATTATTTGGATGTTATTATACAGGAAGGAACCCAGACACAAATTGTTAGTTTTAGGATGAGGGAAAGATTGATGCAAAATGGCACATTTTTGTTCTGAGAGGACATCCAAACGCTTTGAAGGTCGACGGCTGTGATTTTCCAATTGCTTGAACCCTTGTTCTCTGCTGAAAAGAACCAAACTCGTTCGACATTTTTAAACTAAGATATGAATATTTTCAATACCACGCCAATGCTAATACATAACTTTGAGCAATACAGAACCTATTAATTGAAACAAACATTTCATGCCTTAATGATTTTATAGAGTTAAATTTGGAAACAATTTTCTTACTTCTGGCTGTTCAGGCGCAATGTTTTCTGTATCTTCTCGGAGTGAGTTGGTTCTCTCCCCATACTTACATCCATTTATGTTATTAAGGATGTGATGTAAGGAGTGTCATCAAGAAAATAGCATAAAATGCTTTTAGACCATAAAACAGTAATATATCCTTTATATTTTAATTTGCCCTTTACATTGTTCATTAAAAAATGCCTTCCTTATGTCTTTAATAACAATAATAGATGATCACAATACAACGTATACCCTCTGAAAGGTTTAGGACTACAACACACTCACACTCACTCACTCTCTCTCTCTCTCTCTCTCTCTCTCTATATATATATATATATATATATATATATATATATATATATATATATATATATGTGTGTGTGTGTGTGTGTGATGTGTACAAGTAACTACATGCGAAATGAAGCCATAATTGCACATCAGTTGTATACGAGGTATCCCTAAGCTCAATTCTCAACTTATCTGTCTACTAAGGTATTACACTTCCAGTCTGCCTAACCCTTCTTGAACCACAAGGAAAAGGAATTGACCATCCTATCCGTGCTCTACTAACACTGTCTAGCTACGTTAGGACAGGTGAGCTAGAATTTGCCTTTTTGGTAGAACACTCAGACACAAGACATTAATCCATTAAACACAATGTGAGTTTTATGAACTCCTTGAGACTGTGTACTAAATTTTCTTAACCTTTTAGCAACTCTAATACCTCATCATGTCACGTTTTCATCGGAACAGAATTGGCTTAAGCTATTTTTAAGGTATCAATCAGCAATCTATCAGGACTGAGCATCGCACCGAAAAAGAAAGCAAGAAGTCCGAAATATCCGATTATATTCATGGAATTGATTTCAAAATTTTAAATGTATTTTTAAAAAATTTTGAAAATAAAAATTTGTGTTAGCCTATATGATGTTGTATACCAGGAAAGGATAAGAAAAATGCTGTAAAATGACACCTCAACCAGCTCGCTAGCTCAATTAAGAGAGCTGCAATTCCAATTTCAAAATACATTAAACATGCTATTTTGGGCACTTTTTCCAAACTTTACATAGCCCTGTCTTCAATACCGGTCGATATATAAAGTTGAAATTTGATATATTTCTTAGTCTATATGAATAGTACCCCTGTGCAGAATTTCATAACAATCTGAGACGGTGGGATAAATTTTGTTCTCAAATTATGTTGATTTGACTTGGATTGGCTCATAAGATATTTGAGTATATTAGGAACTCTATTTTCAAGTAGAATATTCTGATGCGTGACTCTTGTTTCTTTTCCGTACATTGACCAGTTAAGCAATCACTACTGATTTGTAAGATTAATATTGAAATGAAATCTTTGAGTTTTACGTCCCACGGTTATGCCGGTTAGGCTAAAGGAGACAGTGATGATGAGTAATGAATGAAAATGGTGGAATGAAGAAAGTGGGAGGAAACGGGAGAACCCCGAGAAAACCCACGCACACGTCCACCACAAAGTTCACTTGGCAGGGGCTGGGATCGAACCCAGGACCCCAAGCACCAGAGGTGAACGTTCTACCACTGAGCCACCGTGGCCCAAAGATTAATATTGTATACAAAATTTTTATCCTGAGCACGCCTATTATCTATTCTTCATCAATTTCTTTAATTGTTTGCATAGCGATATACAGAAAATGGATAAATGGAGAAAAAAAACAGACGAAAAATTTGAGATTGATTTTAGAAGCTTAAGCGATGAAATTGTTAGCGAAAGCATATCTTCAACAGACGAAGATCCTGTAAGAAAATAGTAATTATAATTCCGACTCAATTCAGAGCACAAAATGTAATCGGGATGACATGATGTTGGAAGATAAAAAGAATTCAGCCTCGGTAAATGTCTCAGAAAACAGCACTCTTCTTTTCCTACAACTCCAAGTCTGCAAGCGGGAAAACGAAAGTTGAAATACTTAAAGAGAGCAATCTAGTGTAAAACAAAAAATAGCGAAAAATGTGGAAGCAGCTATCCAGGCGTGGGTCTTCCTATCTGCAAACCGCACTAAAATATTCTAATCAGTCTGATAAGACCTCAGCCTTGAGCTAGGAAATGTGGTATCACAGCATCCGACGCAAAAGAGATCAAAGCACTATTTTGGAAAACTGTATTGGTGGATGTGAAGTCTTCAGAATTAAACATAAAAATCATCGGGGCAAAAACTTGTAATTTGAACAATGTCATGAAAACTCTTCCATTTTCTTATAACTGCATTCAAATTGACGATAACCTACTAAATGTAAAAGAGAGCCATAAGAGAGTAATTTCAAGGTTTTGTAAGAAATTGACAATCAGCATGTACAATGCCTGAATACGGAACGACAGATTATGATTTCGAAACGCTTGGAGACCGTTCGATATTTATAAATCTACCACTTACGAAACTATATTCATAGGCGTCTATATTGAATGTTACAACGTACTTATTCCAGTTCTTCCAGCAGTTGTATACTTAAAAGGACAATTCTGCATCTATATAGAAAGGATCTTAATAATAAACGGCAAACATGTTTGTGCGACACGCTAACTGCCAATAATAATTTGTTACTACCTGTGCTATCGCTTGCCTTCTCATTGATTTAAATCAACATAATGTGCATAACAAGAACTTGAATATGGTATGGAATTTGGAGTGGCTGGTGGTTAAACAAAATAAATAAAGAAATTCGTTAAGTGTAAACAATTATAGCTTTTAATTAAGTACGATTTTAACTTATAGTGTACAGTGGGTCGAAGGCTCAGGCGGAACAACTGCTGACAGTTATAATACAGAAAATATTACATGCATATATTTTCGTAAGAATATACTGATAATGTTTAATTGTAGGTCTACGTTATATTCAAAATAGCCTCATATATATATATATATATATATATATATATATATATATATACACATACAGGGAAAAAGGTATCTCACGCGAGTCCCAACGTAAGTCAAGTAGACACGAGTCCTTAAGAGTTAAATACACTTTGTATAGTGGAGCATGACTTTTTTTTATTTATTTATTATTTTTTTTTTTATTGGCTATACAGCAGCAGTCATTTTAATGTCGGTATGATTACCGCACTTACATAAAAATAACATCATTTTTACTATTTCAGACTCACTCGAAAGTTTCCAATGCGGTCTTAAACGACTATAAACATTAAGTATTACACCTCCAAGAACAAAACCATCAATTACGGATCTCTACACGCAATTAAACTAAGTACCCACCCATTTACTAGCACACATGTGTTCAAAGTGTTTATAACCATATCAGTACTAGAAAATTATTTGAGAAAAGCAAATATTTCAAGAATGGAATCTACAAAAGAATTCCATAATGATGACAGAGCCTCGCCGCGTGACTGTAAGTAGAAATAACCTCATTCACTACACAAGGTACGGCTATCTAATGGTTTTACTGGCTTTACCTTCTAATTCAAATTTCATTTGCCTCAGGACCGAACTTAACAAATTGAAAGGTCTGTCTTCGAATTTTTCTTTATTGGGACTAACGAACCGGAACTTAATCACGATCAAGGTTCACTTTTCAACAACTGTAATTATATCATTAAGCTTAAAAACACTTCCAGTAATTACAAACACTTGGAAACTACAGATAGATTCTATAACTTTTTGCATATAAAAAACTGACTCAACAATTTTTCATACTTTTCAAAGAAATGCACAAAACAGTACTGGCAACACTGTAAGATAGCGATGTGTATTTGAAGATAACGTAGTTCGTAATATTGGACGGTCCACTCTGCTAGTGATTGGAGACCTGTAAATAGTTGTGAACCGTTACGAAATAGTACTCCAGCTGGGACAGAAATCACGAGATGAAAATTATAGGTGCTCGTCTAGAAAAAGATGTCAGTGAGGCGTCGAAACGATCGACGACTAAAGAAAATACCAATACGCTAAGGTACGCGATTTTATTTTTTTTATTATCTAAAGCTGTAACCTATTTTGCGTCATCAGAACTGAACCTGCACTTACATGAACCAAATTAAAACATTTATTACTGTTTGGCTGACAGAATCTATTGTATAGATCAGAACAATTTAGAATTTAGAATTTAGATTTCTGGGCTTTCGGCATCTAAGGCCATTTAGTCCTTCACGTTTTGAGGGATGATGTCCATCGGCGAGCACACAATCCGGGGAAAGGGAAGGAAGAAAGGAGTGGGGAAGGAAGGAAGCGGCCTGGAACCTATAAGTTAGGTACCACCCCAGCATTTGCCTGGTGTGAATGAGGAAAACCCAGGGAAACCCCATTCAGGATGGCTGGCCTGAAAAAGCGTTTTACACTTTTCGACCGACTGCCTCCACCGGGAATCGAACCCGGGACCGCTCGCACCATGCCACTACGCCACGCAGGGCCACTAGAACAATTTAGGTAAGACTACTACAACATCCACATTATCTCAATTCTTGTATCTCCTTGCTCCACATAATGTGATCTAACAAGAATTCTTTGAGATTAATGGGATTGTGTCATATATTAATTTACAATAATAATCACTACCCTCTACATGTGCTCTGGGAAAAGGTTAGTGGTTGCTACTCTTAACAAAATGTGCCAAAATTTATCTTTGTTAAAGTATATTGATTTACAATATTTTTCTCATGCAATACAATTTACGGTATATACCGTGGTAGATTTGGGATTACTATGAAAGTATTATAAAACTAGTAAAATAATATTAATATTTCATTGATTCAAAATTTCCAACGCTGAATAGATCAATACAGTTGTTTACTCCTAACGATTAATTTTGTTTAAGATGTTTGTTCAATGTAACTTGTTAGCTGTAGAAGAAGAAAAAGCAAATCGGGTAGATACTTGTTGAAAATGTGTATAGCAGCATGTGTGAGTGCGCGCGTAGCGTATAGTTGCATCATCGTAGAGTTCAATGTGCATTTTATGTTAACTCGGCAATTGTAAGAAACAGTCATTGTATTATTAAACCGAACTATTACAGAACGAACCAGCTTTTGTGTTATACAGTCTATCAATAGTAGTGGATATGTTTAAATTAGTCGTTGACCTACATATTTGTGCAACTCAGTTTAGTAACTTGTAGTCAATAAATGACTCTTGCGACGGTCAGTGAGCAGAGACCAGAAGAAAAATGTGACACGTCATTAGGTGTTATTAATGTTCAGTACGAGTGTATTTGACTAGTACATCGATTTGTGTAATACAGGTAGAACATTTTACCTGTTTTTACTTTCAAACGACGAAAGGAAAGAAGAAAGTATGATGATCGTTAAAAAAAAAATAAATAAATAAATAAATAAAAATAATAAATAAATAAATAAATAAACTAATTCGAGATTTTAACGGATTTACACGTTTCATGGCCTACATATACCGAAAAAGTGATTTTTCGACATGTCCGACTGTTCGTCCTGATGTACATTTGCCTAGAGACCATATCGTTCTAAGTATCGAGACCAAATTTTAAAGTTAACGTTTTTACGTGATTCTCCAGGGAGGTGGGATTTTTTTCCTGGCCCTAAAATTAAGGGTTGTTTATTGGAGGGTGAAAATTAAGATCCGAAATTTTCTCAAAAAACGGCTCTAATGATTTTGTTTGAGACGGTTCTTTTCCGTTCACCTATAAAAAATCTATGAAGGTTTGATAGAAAATTTGAAGACACAAAATGACGTCTCTCTTGTGTTCGATTTAAAGAATTCTCAAATATTTTTTATAGTCCTCGCTGTCTGTGACGGTGCTGCCTCCTATGGAAAAGGAGCGAAAAGTTATTCGGCTATGATCAGACAAATTATTATTATTATTTCTCGCAAGTTAAGTCAATACGTTTTATTCACAGTATGTCAATAATTATGGTTGTTACGCGACACCAGTATGGGTAGGACTATACGGTTTCCAGGTTGAAATTAATAAAAATTTAACTTAAATTGCGTCGGTTAGCTTTCAACCAATCAAGTTTAAGGGGGAGGGGGGAGTAACGAGGTTTTGCCAGGCATCAGAGGCTAAGATAGTCAAGATGTAACCGTCGTTTTACAGTGATGTGAAGATAGCCAATTGAGAAGTTAATTATCACTGAAGTTCCGGCCGACGGGTGTGAAGTAGGCCAAGGACATTATAATGCTTTAAAGTTCTGGATACAGGAAATAGTGTAAACTCAGAACCAAAACAACGAAACCTCACTTTTACCGGTGATGGATAGCAAGTTCAGGAGCAGAAATGTCCAAAGTCTAATTCTCTTCCATTTCATTCGACATGGCTAAGTATCACAAAGAGGACTACAGGTAAGTCAAATGTGAAATGATTGACTGTTATTTTTTCAGAACGAAGTTTCTTTTATTAGACTAATTGTCGATTCGTAATTCCTCAAAATTGCTTGAAATTGTAGAACTAAGGAAGTTGTACAATAGTGTATAAAGCGTTGTTGTAATAAGTGTTATATGCTTTATTTCTAAATGATGTTTATTCATAACATGATGTATCAGTTCGTTATTTCCTGTCAGGCGTATGGGTCCTAAGTCTCTGGCAAACAACCCTCTCCTCCCACCGCTGTCATGCATATCGTTAATATAAAGTACAAAAGTGTTTGAATATTTTTTTTTCACAATAGTCAATAGTAACGATCAAAGTTTCTCTATTTTTTTTGAAAAAAATCTTTTTTTAAAATGTTTTTTTCACAGTCTACTTGAGTTGATATAGTAATTTTGGTTGCTCCTGTTTTCAGGTTCTGTTCCGGAGTTGGCCCTGGTAGTTAAATATTTGCTTATTCGCTTGAAATTAGTAATAGTATTCTAGGAATTGCAAAGTAACGTCATTCTACTTTTATTTGAAATTTTGACTTTATTTTGTGACGTTTAATTTGTTTATTGTGACCTCGTTTCTGCTGACAACATAAATTATGTCAAAAAAATTTATACGAAGTATTAGCTAGCAATTGTACCAATAAGTGAATGGCATACGTACTCTCTCCCTTTTTTGACGTAATAACCTAAACTAGAATTATCAGCTGCAGTAGTGTTAGCGCTTCGAGGATTTTGCAGCCGTTTTGGCCGTTCATGGAGAATAGTGAAACAATTTGTTGGGCCAAATGCCTGAAGCAGTCTGGACAGTACATTTAGAGAAACTAAAACGTGTTACAGGTGAAATGGGTAGGTTTGCTCGCTCGGGAATTTCGTTATATTATGGTGCTTTCAAATTTTCTTCGGACAGCCAGGTCAGGCTTTGTCTTCATCGCTGCCACTCTCACTAGGAGTTCAGCCATCGCTTATGCTGAGTCAATCGTGAGCTTGAAGTTGTTACGATTTTTTTTTTTTTTTTTGACATTACTGAAAAATCAATAGTACTGTAACCTAAAGAATGTGTAACATTTGAACGTCAGCAGGCCTAACTCTATCCACCCCTTGTTTTTAGTGAATTCTTGGTTTGGCCAAGCTCCCAGAGCCTTTGAATAAATGATTATGTTATAAATTCAGTGAAAAGGAAAACTTAACTATGAACTAAAACGTAATTCAATCTTACTAAATATTAACAGAGCCACTCCTTGAAAAAATTTCTTTGGATGAATAATTCAAAATTACATTTCGAAATTAAGTAATTAATAACAGCAACCTATTATTGAAATTGTCCACTGAATTTCGTTCAGTTTGAAAATGCCTGTTATACGGTTTGTGTTATAGCTAAATTGTTCGAGGTAAAACTACAGACACTAAAGTGTCTGTAATCCCAAAGTACGATTTTTTTTTTCTTTTTTTAACTGGGTTACCTCCCCACATTGAAAATGGAGTTCTGTTGTTACAGTAGTTATTTGATGGGCTAATAGGACGAGTTGTTTATTTTGTATTTAAAGGAAAGCACCTCCAGACGTATCAAGCGTGCGAAAGATCTTGAGAATTGACGGACTGAAATTAGTGTCGGCATTTTTTTTTTCCTAATTTTGAAAAGACTTCTGTTTTTATATATATAATCGCTTTACTTAAGTTCCAATTTATTAGTGTCAGTCATCCGTTGCGTAGTTTGTTAGTGAAGTTTCCAGTAGATGCTAGTCTGGTGTGCTTTCCGTACCCAGGTGTGTATCCAACTCAGTTCTCCTCTCAGAGGATTTTCTTAAACCTCCCCCCTTCCTTTTTTGCTTATAAGAGAAGAGTATGAGTATGAGTAGGGGGGATTAATGGGGACGTCAGTAACGAGGCAATGTGTCCTCGTCATGATTAACAACGTTGCTCAGGACCGCAAGATCAAAAGAATCACAGGCCAAAACGAATACAGTTCAAATGAACGAAAGCTCTGCTAAATCAAAAGGAAAAAAGAAACGAAAGCAAAAGGGAAGATAAAAGAATAAATAAGGTAAAATATATAACAAGAACAATATACAGAAAAAACAAAAGATGAGAGACAATATAAAAATTTAACAGCAACAAAACAATCACAACGGACCAAAACAGCCCAGAGAACGAGAGCAACCCAACATTCAGACACAAACCCAAGCACCCTGCCAACAACATCACGATCATTCCCCAAAGCACGGGTAAGCAGACAAGGCAGTCCGCAACGCTCTCTGAGATCCAAGCATCCAGGACACTCAACAAGAATGCGCTGAATACTCAGGGGAACCACACACTCCTCACAACACGGACGGTCCAATCCACGCAACAAACAACAATGCGTCAGATGAGAGCGTCCGTCAAGCAGACGCGCCAGGAGCACCTCATCTTGAGGACTGGAACAACACGACGCACGCCACCTTCCTAGGAGCGGCCCAACTGCGTGCAATTCACTCTCAAGTGCCCGGCCCCAATCCGCCCTCCAGTGAGAGCGCATCAGGGTATAGAAACGGTTCTAAAGATAGAGCAAGGAAGGCTATGCTCCAGTGCAACCCCGCACGTTCGCCCCTCCCTTTCCCCCCGGATGCCGACACGACCTCTCATCCAGCAGACAACGACGACACAACCCTGCTGCTGCAATCGATGGCATCTCACAAGAACATCCCGCATGAGAGGGTGCGCACTGAAGACACTCTGCAGACCCAGAACCACGCTCTGGGAATCGGCGCAAACAATCACACGACGCAAAGAAAGCGTGAGAGCACGGTCCAAGGCAAGCCCAAGTGCAATTAATTCAGCAGTGAACACGGAACACAGGCGACGCAAATGGAACTCTGAGCCGCCCTCGTCGGTGACAAAGACAGAGCCCACAAAATCCCCATTCCTAGAACCGTCCGTAAAGAACGCATCAAAATCGGGGCACTGACCCAACAGTGCGGCAAACTCCCGCAGGCACACGTGGGAACCAGTAGCCAGCCTCGAATGTACAGAGATCATAGCGAGGGAGACAAAGCAGCCATGGTGGAACAGCACAAAAGTGAACCAACGAAAGAGGGGGTCACACGAAATCGTTAACGAGGAAACTCTCACACGCCCGGATGCACCATGGACGTGTCGACCGAGGACGCGCAGCACAGCACTCGCAAATCCGACCACCACGGAGACAGGGTCCACAAGGGCGGTCTGGAATACAGAACACATGCGCAGAATAATTAAGAAGAAGTCTTCTGCGACGTTACGCCAAGGAAGGCTCATTAGCTTCAACATACAGGCCGGCAACGGGACCAGCACAGCAGGCGCCAGCAGCAATCCGAACACCCAGGTCATGCAATGCATCAAGTTGTAGCAACAGAGAATCACGAGCAGACCCATAAGCAACACAGCCATAATCCAACTTGGACCGAACTAAACCACGGCACAAGCGAAGCAGAAGAGTACGATCAGCACCCCATGCGCGATGGGAAACGACACGAAGGAGATTCAGAGCTCGAAGACAAGAGCACTCAAGACTCCGAACATGTGGCGCCCATGACAAGCGACGGTCAAAGACTAGACCCAAGAAACGGACAGCATCAATGAAGAACAAACGGGCGCCATCAAGACACAAGTCCGGATCAACAATGCAAACACGCCGCCGGCAGAAGTAAACACATTGGGACTTCTCGGCAGAAAAGCGAAATCCTGTCTCATTCGACCAGCAAACAAGACGACCGAGAGTCAGCTGAAGCCGCCGATCAATACCGTGAAAGTGGCGGGAACGACAGAAAATGACAAGGTCGTCAACATAAAACAGACCAGACACAGGAGCCCGGATCCACGAAAGAACACTGTTGACAGCAACAGCAAACAGCGTGACGCCAAGGACACTGCCTTGTGGAACACCATTCTCCTGGACAAAACGCTCTGAAAGAGTTAGATTCCACACGCACTCCAAAATGGCGATCATGAAGAAAGTTCACGATGAAGTGAGCCATATGCTCACGAAGACCCCAGTCATATAACTGTTTTAAAGACGCCGCAACGCAATTTGATGTCATACGCCTTCTCCAAGTCAAAGAACCTAGCTACAAGATGGTCTCCGCAGAGAAAGGCGTCCCGAATTTGACCCTCAAGATAAGCGAGATTGTCGGCAGTGGATCGGAAATCCACCTTGAAACCCGCTGAAAAGTGAATTCGATTCCAAACACCACACCACGCGCCCAAATAGCTTACAGACGCAGCTCGCAAGAGCAATGGGTCCGCAGCTCGTGGGGCCAGTTGCGATCCTTCCAGGCTTCAAGATGGGAAGAGCCAGAGCCTCATGCCAAGCAGACGGAAAAAACTCCTCCACCCAGATGCGATTATACAGTTGCAACAAAGCAAGCTGAGTATCGCGGGAGAGGCTGCGCAACATATCGCACGAAACACGGTCAAGCCCTGGGGTAGCATTGAAGGACTCACGAAGAGCAGAACCGAACCCAACAAACGTGAAAGATGCATTGAAATCCTCGCTGCTAGCGCCAATGTTTATATTTAATAAATTTTCAATAACAACTCTATACTGTAGTATAAGCCATATCTCTGGAAAAAATCGAGAAGGGATAATTTACTCTAGGAGACGAGATTTTCGGACGACCTTCTCGACAATGATTCAGGTGATTTTGTTAATATTTCATAAATAAATAGTCATTAATATCCTGACAATACGGCAAAAATCTTGGTAGTTTACTTTTGGAGGTAGGTTTTCTTTGGGTGAAATTTTACGAGAACGTCTTATAATTTTATTCGTTTTTCACAAGAAAATCTTTCATTAATAACTGCACCACACGAAAATTTAGTTTTAAGAAATTGGAGCGAGAAAGTTTAGTGCGGTGGCCCATACCTTTTATTATTTCTTTAGTATGTCAACATGAATTAAATCTTGCTGCACATTTGCCGGTCACGTGTAATTTCATCACGTTAATTATATTTATGTTTGTTTTGGCGCTATTGCAAAATGAAAATGAAATGAAATCTTTAAGCCCTACGTTCCACGATTAAGCCGGCTAGGCTAAAGGAGACAGTGATGATGAGAAATCAATGAAATGGTGGAATGAATCAATTGGGAGGAAACGGTAGAACTCCGAGAAAATCCACGCACATGGTGTTTGTCCACCACAAAGCTCACTTGGCGCGAGCTGGGATCGAACCAAGGACCCAATGCACACGAGGTGAACGCTCTACCACTGAGCCACCGCGGCCCCAATAGTGTTATTGCATTAAGTGAATCTTACAAGATCAAAGCAATAAGAACGATAGTGCTATTTGCTATGATGCTACAACTTCCTGATATCAGCAATATTTCTAGAAATGAAAATATCCCGTAAATGTACGTACGTACTTTTGCTTCTGGCATGTCAAATCTGGTAATACTTCAATGTCTGCTTCGCACGAAGTCGGTACCTCTTTTTCATCATTAATTACTTCCTTTATTTTGTCTTTCTTATTATTTAATTGTCAATACACCAATGAGCAATTAAATTTTGCTTTGTACTAGTATAAAGACAAATTATTTCTAGTGTAGGAAAATTAAACCTTAAAATAACTTGAGATGGAAATATTTTTTACACAACTAATTTTTGTTTTAACATATTCCCTGGAATCCTCTGAAATTCTTGAGAAAAATCGACAAAAATCGTACTTGAGCAACCACTTGAAATGACATCAATTTGATGGCCATTACCACGTCCATTTATGCTTGAACACTAACATCTCAACACAAAACTGAGATCCAAACTTCGTTTTGGTCTTAAATTGAAGATAATGCATGGTTGAAGTAGTGTGTGTTAATATTGTTTTTATAAGTTGCCGCCATGTGAAAATATGGCGGCTACTATCTTAAAAATTATTTTTCTCTGTTTCGTTATATTTATTTCACAGTAGATTACTATGAAACTACCATATATAAGGAAAAGCATCTCGAAGGAAACGTTATAGTGTACAGTGTTACTACTCTAAGAACACGAATAATATTTCTGTGTCTTACAAAACTTAGGAAACTAGTCCATTTTGTGTAGCATTAGGTATAAAATTTTAATTATACTAGTAGAGTCAATAAATTCGTAGACTGGTACCCAGAGTATAGGCAACCAGTAGACGTATTCAAATTATGAGACTCAATATTCAGTTTCTGAATATTTTACTGTTCTTACAATATTACATGAGAAAACACGTTAGAATTTAGTCCAAATTACTGCTTTGTACATCTGTCCTAATTGCTAGTGGATGAGGCCCATGCTTTTCAACATCAATAAAACAATACTTGATATTCAAATATAATTACTGTACAGTGTGTATATCCAAATTGGAACCAAAAAATGAAATGGAATACTTACTAGAAAATGATCTCTCACACAAAGATTAGTATTTCGTATGAAATCCCTTATTTTTTCTTAAGTCTTTTATCCTTTGATATGTACGAGCTTAGTACAATTTGCCTTCAATTCAACATTATGATACCACAAATTATTGATCTCTTCGATCAATTGATGTTTGGTAGTAATGTGTTTCTTCTTTAGCTTTTCTTTCATGAAGCTAGAAAGGTTTTCAATCGTGTCATATCAGGACTATTGCCCGGTCACGGAAGAACACTATAATTTCGTTGTCCTCGAAGAATTTTGTCATAGCTTTGGCTCGGTGGCATGGAGCTCCATCATGCATAAAGATGAAGTGTGCGTCATCAAACCAGACTGCAGTCAGGAGAAGCATTTCTTGAAGAACTTGTAGGTATTGGTCGTGCTTGATTGTTCCCTCTACTATATACATATGTACAGTCTCCCAGGCTCGAAGACAAACTCCAGACCAGACCATGACTGAAGCAGGATGCTTCACGGTTTGTTGGAGACAGTCCAACTTGAATTCCTCCCCAGGTCTACGTCGTACGTATTGTGAACATTCATCAGACACACAGACACAGGATTCATCACTGAAACACACTATTCTCCAATCATCAGCAGTCCAATATTCTAGGCCTCGTGCACATTCGAGGCGCTTCTTTGCCACTATCGGAATAATTTTTGCTTTCTTTCCTGGCCTGCGTGCTTTTATTCCCTCAGCACATAGAATCCTTCGAACATTTTCAGGCGAAATGTCTAAACCATACTCAGCCATATTTATGCTTAAGTCTTTAGAATTTGCGTTTCTGTTTCCCAGTGCCAATCTTTATAGTTTTGTGATACCTCTTAGCGATAGCTTCGGTTTTCGCCCACACTTCCCAACCCTATTTTGCCGAAACATTTGATTCTTGCTCATTGCAAGAGATTCTACTCACAGACTTTGCCCTACCCCAACTCTACTAGCAATTTTTCATTATGTACATCTTCCTTCCGCCAGAATTATTTTGATAACTTCCACTTTATGCGGAGAAAGGTCTCTGGCTTTTCCCATTATGCCGCGATTACAGGACTTCACAGAATAAAAGATTAATACACAAAACACGTCACGGTCACTTAAAATTGGCCCATTCGAACTGTTGAACGCTTTGAATGTTGTAACTGCTTACGACTGCAACCACAACACTTCAAACTGTAATTTGTTAATAGAAACCTTAATAGCTGACTACAACTGAAACAATACTTTTAGAACTTCACCCCGTCTACTAATGCCATCTGCTGCTGTTCAACGGTGATATTACCACTTCAACTGTACAGTAAACAAATGAAGGATCCTATATTGGTGGTTTAACCATTAAATTACATGTTGTAGAACTCCAAAATCACGACTGCAACATCAACATTGCATTTTTCGAGCTTGATTCTAATAATTTGAACACGTCTGGACACAGATCCACTCTGACCTTCAAAATAGTTCAAGCATAATTTTCTCTTTTGACCTGTCTTGTCTCGGGTTTTTGCGTTTTGGAAATGATGGCGATTTCCAGGTGGCTGCTTGTCTCGTTAATTCTGGATCGTAGAGGAGACACCATGTTTCATCTCCTGTTATCCGGGTCAGGAACGATCCATCAGCATCATCACTTCCGATCGCTGATCTTGTCAGAATGCGTGGGATACGCGACATGTTCAAGTTTTCCGTCAGAATGTTGTGACACTAGTCTTGTAAATAGAAAAAAAAACTGCCTCTTGTTTTTTTTCTAAATTTCGTTTTTTTCAAATAGTCGTTTCTAATGTATCTTACGCCTGTTTAAGTATGAATTATTTTTATGTAGGTGTAATTACCGTAAAAAGTAACATAAATTAAACGCTATATACTGATACGGTACAAATATTTTACAATTTATATGAGTAGCATACCTACTAATAATCCGGGTTTCTGTAGTGTGTTTCACCAATATCAACCAAGAAATAAAAGTATAAATGGAAATTTGTTTTTTTCGTGAAAGTAGGCCTTTAATAAGAACCAAAATATCATGAACAGTATAAAATGGAAAAAACGTGTCTAAAGGTAAAAACTAACACTATTTTGCCTACTAGTATTTTTCTAAATATCATATATAAATAATTTGTCAACTAAATATATGATATGCAGGACCGACTCTACTATATGTGCAACACGTGCATTGCACGGGGCTGCAATATCTGTCATAAGTATTTTATTTAAAATAAATATTTCTTGTTGGAAACAGACTTCATGATCATGGTAGTTAAATTTACTAATCTGACCTTCTATTTGAATACTGAATTCATAAATTATGTTTAGGTCGCATTAGTTTAAGGTTACATGGACAGTGCTAAAGCAAATGGTCAAATAAATCCCAGCACAAATTGCTGGATTGTTGTCAAATGCAAGAACTTAATTCTCGAACTCCTGTTCCATTTAGTTGGTTATCAGAGTTCTGATATGAAAGCTACTCTTCTCTTTATCACAAATAAAATCGTTATCATTGAAGGTGGAAAGAATTTTTTTTAAAAAGTAAAAGATGTAGAAGGAAAATCAAGAAATAAAAGAGCTATTGCACTATAATTGCAAACTGATATATTAAGATTGAAGCTCGATATTGAATTCTATAAAAAGGATTACCATCTTTCAGGTGTTTCCTTTATCTTTCACTAACATAATAGATTATTATTTAAAGAAAAAACAGACACAACGAGATTGTATTTGTAGTAAGTATTTAAGTTTTTCTGAGTGCGAGTGCAGTATTCCTCCTCTTCGTTGTTCATGCTGGAGTACCATACTTAAAATCATGACACTTAAGATTTATTCTTTCTGGAGAAAGGGGGAAGGCGGCACAAATTGTGCCACTGCACTGGGCGACAAATTACCTAGGGCCGGCCCTGATGATGTACATACACGACATGAATATAGGATGACATAATTTGAAGTAATGTAGGGTGTTTCAAAGTGAATATTAGTGTTTTGAAACTTTGTAGTATCTATTACAATTAACTTACAATTATAAATATTATCAAATGTAAGAGCAACTCAAACGGTTTGGCACGCACGAATGTACATGCAACCGTCTGCGTACAGAATATGGGGACTGAGAAACCACTAGTAAAGGTATAAGATCCCCTTAAGGAGACGCTTACAACTATGTCCTTATCGTTTGCAGTTGCTAAAGATCTAAAGACTACAGACTACGGTTTACGTGCCAATTTCGCAAATAAAATATTGCTGCATGACAATGACGATTTTATGGATCGTGTCGTCTTCAGTGATAAATTGACATTTCACCTAAGTGCTAATGTGAATACTTATAATGTTCGGATCTGGCGGTCAACAAATCCTCAGGAGATAGTACAGTTGAAACGAGACTCCCCTAAATTGAATGTATTTTGTGCCACATGGCGGAAAGTTTAGGGTTATGGGCCTTTCTTGCTTATCGACTCAATGTGTGCCGTATGACAAATGAAGCTCCCATCGAACACTTGTAGCAAAAACTATTTGTGGTGCTCTTTTACTTGATGTGTTGTTTATAATTGTACGTAAAATGTAATAAGTACTACGAAGACTTAAAACCCCGATATTCATTTTGAAACACCCTGCATTTCTCAGCAAGAAAATTTTCCTTATAAAGTTATTGTTTACAACAACAATATTATTATTAGTCGAGACTATAAATACTATAACACGAGTTACTAGTAAAAAAAAAAAAAAAAAAAAAAAAAAGTAATCAAATGTACAATAACCCTTTCGGATCCAGGTGGCCAAAGTTGCACATTCGGGTATGTCACTTTTTTAATTCACTCCTGTGTGGACACTAACTAAGATATTAGGATATATTTTTTGCCAAATATGGTTGGACCATAGCTTATCATATTAGTGTCTTCTGGGTGTCGAATTTCTTTCTCAAATTTCATCCCAGTGAAAAATTCGAGAATTTTCGAATTTTCTTTATTTTTCTCCCCTGTAGCTTCCTTCGTTGTAGAGAGACCTCCGTAAGACTTGTCAGGTAGATACGTTGGATGGATACCTAATCGTTGACATCAATTGGACGGGCCTGCGCGCAGTGTTGTCAACTAGGGAAATTAAAATTTCCTTGAATTTGGGCGAAAATTCGAAATTTTTGTTTATAAATCCGTACCTATACGTCCGAGTGCAAGTCAACTTATGCCAGTCGAACATTTGTCCTTACTGAACAAACGCAGGTACATATCGTTACAGTGGGGTAATTAGGGGGCGCACAAAAATTCGGATTTAGGTTCTAACCCTTGATTTTCCCCTGCTTTTCTGTTTACCGTAATATATTTTTGGCAATTAGAAGCTTTGTTCCTTAAATATCGTCATAACACTTATAGGATATATTAGTATTGTACCAATGTTTATTTTAAGATAGTTTTTGCCTGTCTGGTAGCAGTGTTGCCAGCTACAGAAAATTTTAATTCCAGATTTTAGGATGAAATTTTGGGAAGATTACCTGTTTTGTCTCTTTATTATTTCCCTATTGTTGGCTACATCGGAACAAACATACTAGTATCTGAAAGTCTCGTCTTTGCCCTCACAACGCACTATAAAAAAGTTTCAATAGGATGATTAGGGGAAGTACAGTTGATGTTTATAGTAGAGCTTGTTCTCCAAGTGGAAAGACAACTGTGATTTTTTTTTTTTTTTTTTTTAAGGTAGAATGAGGTATTTTTTAATGACATACTTACCTTATTAGATACCGTCACAATACTTGTAGGATATATTAGAGGGATACCAAAGCTTATTTTAAGATGTGTGCGTCTGCTAGCAGTGATGCCAGCTACAGAAATTTTAATTCCCGATTTTTGGGGGAAATTTTGGAAAAAATTCCTTTTTGTCTCTATTATTTCCCTCTTGTTGGCTACATTTAAACAAACGTACCAGCCTGTCTGACAGCCTCGTCCTTAGCCTACACAGCACACCATAAAAAGTTTCGGCACAATAATTAGAGGAAGTACTGTTGAGGTTTATAATAACCATGTTCTGTAAATGGTAAGAAAATTGTGAATTTCTGAGGTAGAATGAGATTTTTTTTTAATTTCATGTTTACTTTGTTAGATATCGCATTGCTACTTGTAGGGTATATTCTTGGGGTACCAAGGTTTATTTTCAGATAGATTGCGTCTTGCGTCTGTCTGATGGCAGAGTTTCTAGCCAAAACAACTAATTCCCGATTTTAGATGAAAAATTCGGAAAATTTCCCTTTTCCGCTCTATTATTTCCCTACTGCTGACTACATTGGAACAAACGTACCACTACCTGAAAGCCTACTCTTTAGCCTACAGAACGCACCATAAAAAGTTTCTATAGGCTAATTAGAGAAGCTGTAGCTCCGGCATATCTGTTGATTTTTGCTTCTGAGGCGTAAATAGTGTCAAAATTTCATGTGTATCATGAAAGAGAAATTTTTCTTTCTTTCTCTGAATGGAAGTCAGCGACTTCAGGTTTTCACTGTACCTTTTCAACACACCTAAAGATTTTTTTTAGGTAACTTGGACCTATATGGCAACAGTGGTGCAAGATACAAAAAAAACTTGAAATTCGGTTAGGGAATTTTTTGTAAATTTTCTCTCCTACATTTCCCTCAATAATTTCCCACCCATTAGAAACACTGCAATGTAACTTACACAAAAAATAGCCACATATCTTTTCAAAGAAACAAGGTCTTAACCATATCAATCGGGTAAATGGTTTTTGAGCAATAAATCACTAACTGAAAATATAGGAAAACTCCAAAAATGACCAGTATCCGAAAGGGATAATCACACGATTTTGCTCGTATACGTGCAAAGAAACAAACGATTTGTAAGTTACGAGGGCTTTGACTCAAGTTCTGTTGATTATTTCAATAACCTTCAACATAAATCAATAAATAATAGTTGTCAGAAAAAAACAGACATTTGAAAAAGAACGATGTTTTTTATTGAAAAAAGAACGTTTTTTATTAAAAAAAAACTTTACAGAAAAAACTTTTATATATATATATATATATATATATATATATATATATATATATATATATATATATATATGGTCTAGGAATTAATTCGTGCGGTTGGTACGCACACATTGAAGCTGTAGTACAAACACAAAATACATAAATACCTTAAGAAAAATATTGTCCATCGCTAGCCACCACTTTCGCCCATCTGTCAGGCAATGTACGGATTCCGTGGCGAAAGAAGTCCTCATCCTTGGAAGCGATCCAGTCAGAGACCCATGTTTCGATATCTTCTAAAGAAGTAAACCGCTGTCCAATCAAATCGTTGTTCATGCAATCGAACAAGTAGTAGTCCGAAGGAGCAACGTCTGGTGAATACGGCGGGTGGGGTAAAACTTCCCATCCGACATTTTCTAAATAGGTTTTGACCGGTTTTGCGACATGTGGGCGAGCGTTATCATGTTGAACAATAAGTTTATCATGTCTGTTCTCCCATTCTGGTCGTGTTCTGGCCAGAGCTTGCTTCAAACGCATTAATTGTCGTCGATAACGTTCTCCATTCATAGTTTCACCCGGTTGCAGCAGCTCATAGTACACCACACCTTTCATATCCCACCATATGCACAGCATAACCTTTGCACAGTGAATATCTCGTTTTGGTTGTGATGGACCTGGTTCACCTGGTTTCACCCAGGCCTTTTTTCGTTTAGGGTTCTCGTAATGGATCCACTTCTCATCACCCGTAATAATTCGATGCAGAAACCCCTTTCTGCTCTGTCGTTGAAGCAGCAATTCGCAAATGGTTTTTCGTCTTTCAACGTCTCTGTCTTTCAATTCATGTGGAACCCAATGTGACATCTTTTGAATCATTCCCATGGCTTTCAAGCGTTTGGAGACTGTTGTTTGATCAACGCCTAATGCTGCTGCAAGTTGTTCCTGCGTTTGACACGAATCCTGCTCGAGCAATGCTGTCAATTCTTCGTCTTGAAATTTTTTTGGCTGTCCAGCTCGCTCTTGGTCTGCCAAGCCGAAATCACCACTTCTAAACCGTGCAAACCACTTCTGACACGTTCGCTCAGCTAGAGCATGGTCACCATACACTTCCACCAAAATACGATGACTTTCAGTCGCACTTTTCTGCATGTTAAAGTAATGCAGCAGGACACCCCGCAAAAACACTTTATCAGGCACAAATTGCGCCATGTTCACTTAACTACAAACTGGTGTTGTTGACGCTTTAATCCACTGCCCTATACTACGAACGATACGCGATGACAGGGGTTTGCAACACATGTGTGGATACACGGAACTGTGGGACGCTCCGTTCGTTGCGCCATCTCTTGTCCACCCGCACGAATTAAGTCCTAGACCAAATATATTTTTTACAACACTATGTGACATGTATCATGGCTGATATGTATTGCTGCTGCGATGTTATGTACCGACTGGGAACGGTTAGCGCTCACAATCATTGCAACCTCTTCGATCTTGACTTCTGTTCGGAATGTTGTTGGCCGACCTACTGGTTCATAATCATCTAAACTGTTTTTCTCCTCCGCAAACCGTTGGTGCCACTGTAACACTGCACTGCGGCTCAGGGCGTTGTCACTCTACATTTGCCTGTTCATCTGCAACGTTCTTGCAGCAGATTTGCCTAGTTTTTGGCAGAACTTGATGTTTGTTCGTTGCTCATACTGCGACATTCACCAAGTCCACCGCGGCGCAATCAACTCTTTCACAACAGAAACAGTATGTTTGTTTACACTCTATGCGCAGACTTGCCTCTTGCTGGGTCGAGAGATGAACTTCCTCTGCTTCCTCCAGGATATCATTTATCAACTGTAGTATATCACCAGCGTCACACCACCAGCATCCAGTCCACCAACTTGTTATTATTGGCTGTAGTAGTATACCTTGTGCTGAACAAAGTAATATGTGAGAATACTTTTAAAAGACTTTTGAAAGCTAGTTTGTCCTTTACTACACTTGTTCGGGTACCATGCAACTCTTGAAAAATCTGCCAAAAATGTGACAGAATTTGAACAATGACTTAGAATGACATCATGAATATGGCGGCCAAGCAACTACGTGCATTTATGGAAAAAAGGTAATATCTTCTCACAGAACTGGGATAAAAGTTTGTTCTTGTGCTAAATTAAAGATAATACACGATTCAAATGATTTTAGTTAGTAGCATTCTTATAAATTGCTGCCATTTTATTATAAAATATGGCGATTGTCATATTGTTATTGATTTATTTTGTTTTCACTTTAATATATTCGGTTCACGGCAGATAACTATGAAATTACCGGAAATATGGAGTAACACTGTACTGAATGATATAGAATGAAGTCTCACTTTTCTAAAATGACCGTAAATTTCGGATAGACAATATTTGTTTTAATGTATTTTTGTGATCCTCTATATCTCTTTGAAAAGTTAAAATTTAGAAAAAATATCAATCTTGTTCGAAATTTTAGAAACAAAATGCTATTAGAGGATAAAATGATAGTGTGTTATTAAAAATAATGTTGTTATTGTTAGTGTATTTAAACTTAAATTTCTAGGTATGAGACTACAAAAATCTTAAATATACTTTTATTTATTTGTTTTACAAATTTTAAGATAAACATTAAAATTGCTTTTAAAATGTTTCAGCTTTGTAATTGCACAAAAGTTTGTATTTTGCTAAATAATATTACTTTTATAAATAAAAAAAATCGTTCTTTAAAAAACAGTAAAGAAACTATTTACAGTTAAAAAATAACATATATTAACATATATTTAAAATACTGAATACATTATAACAAAAATTTAGAAAGCATTTACTGCATTACAAATTACAGTAGTAGCCTGGTATAGTTTTCTTTTAACTGCTTGTTTTGTATTTCTGAATCGTTTAGAGAATTTCGAAGTGTACTAATTATCATCTTTTGAATTTAATACTAGTTTATTCGTGCACAATTCTCACATATTGATGTGCAATGGGGTTCTTCTTTCCGGCAACCAAGTTTCTGCACCCATGCCACACAAGATGCAGCAGATTATCTGGCACCGGAGGTAAAATGGATGATGCACGGATGCGTGCTGTTTCTATTTTCCATCCCCATTCCTCAGGAGAAAGACGATTTCCCTGCCGGTGTAGCTGAACTTGGAGGGAAGCCAGCTAGGTTCATAATGTAATTCGGAGATTCTTCTCATAACGGTTTGTATGTCTCTCATCTCGTCTTATCCAGTCCATCTGTTATTTTCGTGCTGTACAATTTCATAATAAAATCTCATCCTGCAACATATGGTTAGTGTATGAGAATTTGGCGCTAGAGTTGTATTCCTGGTAGAGTTCATGTGATTTGGACCCCACGTTAAGAGGTAGATTCACATCTCTTATAACCTCACTGCTGAAAGGGGCGCTAAACTCCAATTCAACCAACCAAGATTCTTCCGCAATAAAAAAGGCACATTTTAAATTAATAAAACCACGAAAATATTACCACCATATTAAAATAAATACGATACGATAAGAAATTAATCGATACGAAATTTTCTCATCTGCCCAGGTAATGCAATCCTGCGTTGCCTCTACTTTGTTGAACTTCCTCACAACCAACTCTATTGAGCCTCAAAAGTAACGAATGTGCGGGAGAATCTTGCATGAATAAACTAGTATCAAATTCAGATGATGATGATAATCGCTATGGTGATATTCTGTACACTCCAAAACTTTCTAACGGTTCAGAAATACAAAACGAACAGTTGAAATAAAATTGTAGCAGGCTACCTACTGTAATTTGTAATGTAATAAATGCATTCTAAATTTTTATTATTTGTATCCAATACTTTAAAAATGTCATCTTTTACTTTTTTTAAAGAACGACTATGTTTATTTATAAAAGTAATATTATTGTGTAAAATGCCGACTTTTGCGCCATTACAAACGATGAGACTGTTTAAGAATAATCTTGTTACTTCCCTATTAAAATTTGCAATAATAATAATAATAATAATAATAATAATAATAATAATAATAATAATAATAATAATAAGTATACTTTGGTATTAAGCACAAAAAGTATAATAATATAATAATAAAAAGTGTGATAATATGTAAACAATTTCGTATTTTCATGCATAAAAAAATATATCTAAAATAAACTAGCCATAACACATTACTTTAAAATAGGTTACATACAGTTGTTACGTCTCATTAGCGCATTTTTTCTCTAAATTTCAAATATTGTTGGGGTGTTTTCTAAATTAAACTTTGAAAGAGTTAGAGAATCACAAAAATACATTGAAACAAATATTGTCTATCCAAAATTTACTATATTGTTAGAAAAGAGAGTCTATTCTACAGTGTTCCATTCAGTATTATTCCGTATCTCCGATAGTTTCATGTTTATCTGCCATGAACCAAATATATTTAAGTGAAAATAATAATAAATAAATAACATCACAATCGCCATATTTTATAATAAAATAGCGGCAATTTATAAGAATGATACTAACTAAAATTATTTGCACTGTATTATCTTTAATTTAGCATCAGAATAAACTTTTATCTCAGTTCGGTGAGAAGATAAATATTAACTTATTTCCGTAAATGAACGTAGTCGCTTAGCCGCCATATTCATAACGTCATTCTAAAAGTCATTGTTCAAATTCTATCACATTTTTGGCAGGATTTTCAAGAGCTGAGTGATGCCTGAACGAATATATTAAAACAGAAATTAGCTTTCCAAAAGTTTTTTCGCCTTTAGTTGTAAAAATATTTTCACATGCTACTTTGTTCAGTGCAGTCTGTTCTGAAATTCAAAACAAAATAGACTCGTTCCCTCAGGCTTTAAAATAAAGAAATAGTATTGTAATCCTTAGAAAGGTGACACTCTACACTATAACGTTATTTGAGACACTTTTCCTTATGTCTAGTAGTTTCATGGTAATTTGCTATGAAATAAATATAACGAAAAGGAAAAAATAATTTGTAAGATAATAGCCGCCATATTTACATATGGTGGCAATGTATAAAATCGATATTAACACAAATCACTTGAACCACGCATTACCTTCAATTTGACACCAGAACGATGTTTTTATCTCAGATTTGTGATGAAATATTACCGTGTAAGCACATATAAACGTGATCGCATGACCTTCATATTGATTGTCATTTCAGGCGGTATGCCGATGTACGATTTTTGGCGATTTTTCTCACGAGTCTTAGGGGATTTCAAAGAATGTATTAAAATAAAAATTAGCTTTCTAACATTGTTTACGTCTAGCTAGCGCATGGGCTTTAAAACGTTTCTGCGTTCGATTCCCAATGGAAGAATATTAAAAATTAAACGCACTACGGTGGTTCGGATTACACTTTAAACAGTAGGTTCAACATCTCATTATAGCCTCGATGCAGAAAATGGGTGCTCAACTTTAATAAACAACAAATAAAAATAAATACTTACGTCCATACTTTCTTTCTTCTTTTTATCTGCGTCTGAAAAAGAGAAGTACATTCGTTACTAAATTTTAATCTCGACAATTTTATTAATCAAGTTAGTACATTAAGAACACTTCAACTGTTACTTGGCACACTTCTAAATAAAGACACTGTTTGATCGTCATTATGGCATACACCAACTCCCGGTACTTACTGTAGATAATTTGTCCTGTATTATTATTATTATTATTATTATTATTATTATTATTATTATTATTATTATTATTATTATTATTATCAAGCAGTTTACAAAGTATTGTTCCTTTGGAGGTAAAAACTGAGAATACATTTATTGTGATTTCAAATTACTTATGAAACCACATATACACTATTTTATTCGATCGCCTTTTTCAAAATTTATATAAAATGTTCACAGATGCAGTCTATGAAGCAAATCTTTTGGGCCATCCTTTTGGCCCAGTTCCGGCAGTTTCATCACTCGTGCTAATAGTCGACAGTACGGGTCCGAGTTTATCGTTCTGCCCAGTAGTATTAGCACGTGATGCCCTTCATATCTCACCAAATACACAACATAACCTTCCTGGGCGTTAGTGCGGGCTTTGTCACAGACTGTGGAGCTTCGACCACGATCTTTCTTGCACAATGTTGTCACAAGTAATCAACTGTCCATCAATCGCTTCAGAAATTGCTCGAGTTCGTTACATTTCAGTACAGATTCTGAGACAGAAATTTGATCGAGTTAATATTTTTGAGTCAGATCATGTGGCACTCAAACGTCAACTTTTCTATTGGGTTTAACCCTCTTTGGAGCTAATTATTACGGCACTGGCGATGCTATGACTGCTTAAATGCCGATCTTGTCCGACTTCTGCCAGAATATCATCTACTTTTGCTGTGATTGGTCGCCAACTGCGAGAAGTATCTTGGACATCGAAATTTTCAGAATGAAAGAAAATGAGCAATCTTCTGGCTGTTGCTTTTGATGACGTATCTTGCGCATAAACAAAACAAATTTCTCATGGGACTGCGCATTTGCGTCTTTATCGAAATAAAATTTTAAAATGTAGCGGTTTTCTGAAAAGTTTATTCATCTTTACGGTGCAATCTGATTACAAGAATTCAAACATTTTTACACATCTAATAACTTCAATTTTGTCAGCTGTTAAATAACATAATACATGATCAACTGAGACTCATATTTCCTGAGATTTGGGATATTAACGCCTCTTCTGTGCAAAAGACTCATTTTTTTAAGCCTATCTGATATTAACTATATTAAGTGTTGACAAAAGTATGGCTTATCTATCTTTGGAGTAATGTATTATCTACAAATGACTACCAAGAATTGAAGCATGCCACCAAACAACGATGTATCATACATTTTGGAATGTACTGAATTATCAGTAGAGCTATGCCATACAGATCATGACTGACATATTGAAAGACTCGTTTCCCATTGCCCAAGATAAGGCTCTAATATGCTAGCAAACTGAGCAGAACACTGCTGTATATGTAAGCAGTTTTCTCTGTTTCTCGAATTCACGAAATGTGTTATACAGCATTAGCGTTATTCGCGTGAATGCTTCAATTCCCTGAAGTATTGTCAACTTTTATACAGGCTGCAGTGCTATTGTGTTTAGGAACATCATGTACACTGTTCGTAAGTTTAATGATACACCTAACTTTCATTTGAAACTCTTCTTTGTTCTGTTTTCTACGTCACACACGCCTTTGGTGCGAAAGACCAGGATTCGATTCTCGGCCGGACCTCATGTGGTTCGGACTCCATGTTAAGCTGTAGGTCCACGTCTCACAAAGACTCGCTGCTGAAAGGGACGCTACACTCAAAATCCAATTGTAAGTTTTCTTGATTTGATTCAACAGACAACAGAAAAATAGATCTTCTAGTTCTGGTTTTAATTTCATGTAGTATTTTGGTTAAACAGGAAAATAGTGAATGCATTAGCGAAGAGACTAATTACCACTCACCCACTGATACACAGCTACTTTAAATCTGTTAAAATTATTATTTCCATTTTTATATTCGACAATACACCAAAACATTCAATGCACAAAGTACATCACATAGTTCTCAACATATACAAATTTATAAGAGTCTAAACGCTTTTTACATTTAAGATTTCCAATGAATACAGTTAATTTCCTACAACTTACCTTTTTCTAAAGTAGATAGAAATTTTTTTAAATCTTCTTTATCAGTAGAACATTTGTCAATGCCTTCATTTAAATAATTAATTGCTTTTGATTTTTCACCGTAATTATACGCTGCCTTTGCTGCGCGGAAATATCCCTGTCGAATTAAAATATTGATTTAATTAACACAGTTGTACAGTAAAATAAATTGACAACGTGTAAAATACTCAAGAGTAAACATAATTAATATACAGTTGCAAGCAAGTGCTAAAAGAATACAATAGTCATCACCACAAAAACCTGAACCATTTTCTATTCAAAATAATCTCACTGGCTATAAAGGTGAGTAATTATGTGTTAAAAATAATGATTTGTCATTTTAAGATTTTTTAATGCTTTTAAGAAGCGACTAAAATACAAATAGCTCAACTTTTTCCCCACAATATCTGAAAAACAAGAATCTAAATTAAAATATGGGCAAAAACCGTTTAATTCTTGACAATATTACAAAACGAAAACACGAAATACTAGAACTGAAAAAATACGAAAGGAATAACTTATCTCACTGAATGCAAAATTTAATTTATTTGCAAAAATAAATAAATAAATAAATAAATAAATAAAAAAAATAAAAAATAAATAAAATAAATAAAAATATATATATATAAAGAAGAAAAAAGCGAAAAATAATATAATTCTATTTTTTTAAAAAGAAAACACTTTAACACGCTATATTCTTAGAATTCTTATTTACACTTTTATAAAACTTCAGCATTATATTGTCGAACGATACTACCTTCCAAACTTTTCAGTCGGTAATATTGTAGATCTTCCATTACTTATTTTCGATTGATGCTTCCCTTTCTAGTACGTTCCAAACGCTTTGATTGGTTGGTTGATTTGGAGTTTAACGTCCCGCTACATATACCATTGCTATATATAAGACGTGAACTTACAACGGTATGTTGTATTATTATTTACCTGTACCGATTTTTAGAATGGTGATCAGAGGTGCGACAACGGAGCATATTTTGTAAAGAAAAAAAAATTGTATTGAAAAAGATTTTTAGTGCTCCTTAGTTACCAAAAGATAGAATAATATAAATAAGTGAGATTGTTGATTATTAGATTGCAAGGTTAACAGAAGAATTGATATCCAAGAAGTTAATCGTTTTGTAATAGGAATATTTAAACGAAGGTGTAAATAAAATGATATTTACGCTTCAAAGTTCTGTTTTTGATATTGTGGCTCAAGAAATATTTTAAGTAAGAACCAGTGGCGTTACATAATTAAATGGTGCCTTCATACCGGGAGTTAGTGTATCGTTCTGAAGTACAGTAACAACGAACACAATTGAGCCCAATATTTATGTTACTATATTAAGAAGCGGTAAACGAATAAATCGAGGTATGTCGGAAACAGAAGGTATACAAGACCGACCCATGCAAAGTGGTAGTCAGGCTCCTGATACCGTGACAGACCTATTAAAACAGATATCATGCCAAATGAACCAACTCCAGCAAAATATGGTTACCCAACAACAATTTGAGGAGTTCCAGCAAAATATGGTTAACCAACAACAATTTGAGGAGTTCCAACATAAAATGGATCAACTTCAACAGAATCAACAGGAGTTCCAACATAAAATGGACCAACTTCAACAGAATCAACAGGAGTTACAACAAAAAATGGTGACTCAACAACAATTTGAGGAATTCCAGAATGTGACCCATCAACAATTGGAGGACTCCCTAAAGCAATTACAACTTAAAATTGAGGAACGACTGGAAGATAAAATGGATCAATTACATCGTAAAATAGAAGGTCAATTGGAGGAACAGATTTCCACGAGATGTAAGCAGTATGACCAAAAGATGGAACGAATATCCCAAAATTACACAGAGATGCAGGATGTAGTCAAAGCCATGGAATCGGTAATTAACGAACACACCTTTCACATCCGAGAACTCCGGGAGGATATGAATTGTTTGCAAGAGTGGTACCATACTACTAAGGAAGAGCACGACGGTGGACATAGACATCAGTCTCACAGTGGACATAGAAACCAGGCTATGTATAATGGATTAGAACCAGTAATCTCTCATGATGGTGGTTATAGAAATCAGTCTCCTTTTAAGGAACCAGAACCAGCAACAGCTCATCGAGTTTTGGAGGATAGTGAGTCTTCGGGATACAGTGAAGGAAGTACCGAAGTTGGAAGAAGAAAGAAATATTCATCCCGTAGGAATTCAAAATGTTACGGTAAATATTCAAAATCTCATAATAATGACAAACCTTTGCGATTTAGCGAGGTAAAGTCATTGACCAAATTTAGCGGTGGACCTGATGATATTCCTGCACGGGTATTTATCGAGAAGTTCGAGGACGAATGCGACTTGATAGGAATCAAAGAATCAAAATTCCTGAAGATACTTCCACACGTCTTACAACCTCCATGCTTAACGTGGTTCAAAGCCATTCGAGAAAATCTCCACGCTTATTCAGATTTTAAAGCGGCCCTACTATCCAATTATGAAAACGACTTTATGCTTGCTAACAGGGATGCTTTATTGCGTACCAAAGTTTTCGATCCCCGAAGCCACAAAAATGTTACGGAATTTGTAGTATCGACATACAATGAATTAAAAGCACTAAATCCTAATCATCCGGAATCACGTATAATTGCTTCAATTCGCATACTATTGCCGTTTAGATTACAACAAATGTTAATGTCTGCACAATGTGTCAATTTCAGTCATATGGTCATGTTAGTGCAGAACTTCGAGAGTCAATATTTGATGCAGAAAAATAATAAAAATCCCAATAGAGGTCAGGGTAATGTTAGCCGCAATCCTATTAATTATGCTCATATTCGCAATATAAGTGTACAGAATGGAAATAGCTCTAACACACAAGGAAATGGCAATCGTCGTTTTAATGAACGAGCGTGTAATCCAAATAATACCGGTAACGCAACTCAACCTAATGGAAGAAATAATAATAGGAATTTCAGAAATAATCACCGAACTTATAATCGAAGTAACAACAATTATCGTAATTATGCACAAAGTCGGTTCATAGGTGGTAGCAATTATAATAACAGAAATCCAAATTCTGTGTATACATACAATCGATCCGATTCTACTCAAGAATGCGGAATACAATGTTCCTTAATTGCGCCCTTTGAACGAATAACTTGAACCATTAAAAAGGCGTCCGACAGATTTGTTTTAGATCGACTTTGCTTATGTCTATGGTTAATGTGTTCTTTATTCAGTTTATTATTTTGGCAACCTACCGAAAATACTAGAAAGATATGAATGGACTTAGTTAAAAATGTAGTCCCTCCTGAGATCATAAGTAAAATTAATATAAATTATGTATAATAGAGGGAACTCAATCTCAAAACGAGATAAACGTCGTATTTCATAATTATATAACTTATTTATTGTATTTTTCTTCATGTTATTTTATCTTCAACTATTTTTCTAGTGTAACAATTATTTTCTTCAATGTTAAAGTATGCTATATTGTTTTATTGTGTTCACAACACTATAATTACTCACTAAGCCCTTTATGTGTTCTATATGTATATTCACGTAGAATGTTTATTCCGTGTTTACATCTGGATCAATTCTATTAGAGAACATATTTATATTTAATTCAGTGCAATTATATTTAACTTCATGAATTAAACTATGCACATTATAGTAAATATAGTCCAATGAATCAAAAAATTGTGGACCGTATTATTATTGTTATTTTTCTGTTGAGGTACCTTGATATTTATATTACAATGTAAGGCCAAAGAATATGCTTAATTATGTGATTGATTTTATGATACAGATGTAAAATATAATTTTATGTATATACAAGGGCTGATCAAAATGTGTATACTTGTACGGTCCAGGATTCTTTTCATTTATTGTTAATGAATAAATGAAATCCATGTTCGTGGCGCCAGATACAACGGTATGTTGTATTATTATTTACCTGTACCGATTTTTAGAATGGTGATCAGAGGTGCGACAACGGAGCATATTTTGTAAAGAAAAAAAAATTGTATTGAAAAAGATTTTTAGTGCTCCTTAGTTACCAAAAGATAGAATAATATAAATAAGTGAGATTGTTGATTATTAGATTGCAAGGTTAACAGAAGAATTGATATCCAAGAAGTTAATCGTTTTGTAATAGGAATATTTAAACGAAGGTGTAAATAAAATGATATTTACGCTTCAAAGTTCTGTTTTTGATATTGTGGCTCAAGAAATATTTTAAGTAAGAACCAGTGGCGTTACAAACTACAGCTTAACTTAGGATCCAAACCACATAAGCTTCCAATGGGAATCGAACCCGAGTCTCCTACACCCGGCACGTACCCTAATCATATAGCCATACGGAAGCTCATGTTCTAAACACTTTGTAAAATAGCCAATATTCGTGTTGTGATTTGAAAATCTTAAGACTGGGTTTGTAATTTAAAAATGACTACTTACAGGCTATTGCATTGCGATGGATCTCCTTGAAAGTAGTCTCCTGCTGCCTGAACATACTGATTCCAACAGTGTTTCCACTTCCGGAAACATTCCTGAAAATTATCTTAAGTAAGGGTGTGAAGAACTCTCTTCCTATTTGGCTGGGTGTCTTAAAATTGAGTCAAATTTCACCCCTTTTAGCGATAATTTTAATTTAGGAAACAGGTAGAAGTCGGCAGGGGCCAAATCAGGGGAATAGAAGCTTGCGGAAGCGAAGGAATGTTGAATTTGGCCAGAAATTTCTGGATCGAAAACGCCGGTGCGTTGTCGTGGTGCAGGACCCAATTTTTCTTTCCAGAGGGCAGGTCTTTTCCTCCGCAAATTTTCACGCAAACGCTGAAGACACTTTTGTAGTGTTCCTGGTTGAGTGTCTGTCCCACAGGGGCAAATTCATGATGCACGATACCCGCAGAATCGAAGAAAACACCAACATTGTCTTTACATTCCACGACTTTGTCGCGCTTTCTTCGGTCGTGGTGAATCTGGGCTCTTCTACTGACATGTGAGAAAACTGAGCCTTTGTTTCTGGGTCACACCCATAAACCTACGTTTCATTACCTGTTATACCCTATTTAACAATTCTGGGTCCGTTTCGGCCCGATTAAGCAGGACATTTCAAGTCGGTGTTGCTTCTGCTCGTTTGACAACAATTTCGGAATGAATTTCGCGGACACTCGATGCATGTTCAAATCGTCAGTTAAAATTGACTGAACAGCGTAGAAACTTAAACTCAGGTCGTCAGCCATCTTCCTAATTGTAAGTCTACAGTCCAAGCGCACTAAATCGCGAACTTGAACAAAGATTTCCTTGGTTTTGAAAAGTGGAAGGTCGGCCGGACCGGGGTCATCTTCGACTGAGTCGCGGCCATCTTTGAACCTGTTAAGCCAGATAAACACATTTGCCCGCTCAGACATTTATCTCCAAAAGCTGTTTTTAAGAGTGTAAGTTTCCGATGCAGATTTCCCAGTTTTAAAACAAAATTTGACACAAACTCGTTGTTCCAGTTTTTCATCCATTTCGCGCAATTAATAATCTGCTACGACACATACACACACGCCCGCACTCAATATGTTGCTACGATGTACTGACTAAAGATATCGCAGTGATTCTTGGAAGCACGTATCGTCACACCAAGCCACCGCTTCCACGCTAACGAACAATTATATTTACTCCTCTTGAGCAGTAGCGCCACCTGTCTTAAAACTTTCCAATCATACCACATAAGATTTTTACTTTCATACAATTTCAAAAGCTTTTAATTTTCTTTCCAACGGAAGTGTTAGCATGCTCTCCTTAATGACACGTCACTGGGACAAAAATACACGATTTCTTTAAAATTGGGTAAAAAGTTTAAGGGAATCGTGTATGAAGTCTACTACTCGAGTTTTCTTTATTTTGATCCAATAACAACGTAGCCATCAATACACAAGAACAGAACACGTTTCTTCTCTCGCAGAAGACTTGACGGATAATCAAAGTACACTGCACAATATAATTGCACGTGTGAATCTTGCTCAGAGCCTTAAAATAGGCAGTTTGGCAACAACGTATTCGAGACGGAAAAAAAAAATGACGAGACTGCTAAACAGCTCACAGTTCGCTCTTTGAAATACTCGGCTCCTCTTTTGTTACTTAATGCAATGTTACTCTCAGAACAAAGCAGTACCTTGGCAAATGCAGAAAACTTCGTTGCAATTACAGAAATCGCAGAAAACAAGAAGAGTTATTATAAAACATTAGCCACAGATGCAACCAACTCAATGTTGGGTACGAGCTCTTATAAAAGATAATCCCTCAAGGGCCGCAAACGATTTCGTTTGACCGTGACCTTGAAATCAGATAGATTCGTTGTTAGTATATTAGATCTTTCTGCAGGGCTCCTAGTTGGTGTATCAAAATTTTATCGGTGTCCTTGGCCAATAAGCTAGGATTTCACCACTGGACGAAATTCAGAACATAGGTCTACCTAGTGTAGGGTATGGGTTAGTTTGGTTTAGATTTAAAAAATAAGTGAACACTAATCAAATATATTAATTATTATAAGTCTGTAATTACATCATTAAATAATTCGCGTCTATTTATAACCGGGTGTCCGTTGAAACTTGTCACGGAGCACAGAGAGTAACGACACAAAGTTGACGAACTGAACAAAAGCAGCAGCAATAACTATGGAACTGAAACGTAAAAAAGAACGAGAGAAGGACGAAGCACTCATTGAAGTTCACCTGTCTGGCATTACTTCTGAGTACTTAAAAACGAGGAAGAATTAATGATTTCACCAATTTTATAAAAAAAATTAATAGCATCTATGTACTGTTAAAAAAAAAGTTAAGATTACTTGTTTTCTTGGTGTTGGGAAAATCGTCGGATACAAACGTAATTAGTTAGTGACATTCTAAACAACGACTTCTAAAATTAAAAAATAAATAAATAAAGTAAAAAAAGAAGAAGAAGAAGGAAATGAACCATAAAATCAGAAACTGTAAACTAAGAACATCGGAAAACTATAAGGTTAAAAAAACATAACATAACATCCAATGGGATTCAAACCAGGATCAAAAGTATTGAGTTGATTTTGAGTTTAACGTCCCGTTCAGCAGCAAGGCTATATGAGACGTGGACCTACTGATTAACGTGGAATCCGAACCACATGAGCTCCCACCGGGAATCGAACCCGGATCTCCCACGCCAAAGCTGCGTACAAGAGAATTGAATCCCAACACAAAGAAACAACACGTGCAATTACCAAAACAACTGTAGCATTGTCTTTCAGTTGTATTGATAACTAAAGAGCTCTTACTCTCCTTGTTTTTTATTTATTTATTTTTTACGAGTATTTGTTTTCGGTCAAAATGCGTATGTGTTTTCTTTATAACAAAGTTTTCAGCCTAAGCCAAGGTACTATTTTGTTCTGAAGATAGCACTGCATTAAGTAACAAAACAGGGACTGAATATTTTAACCCGTAAGTATTCGCGCCCTTTTTGTGATACTAGTACTCGTGCGGGGGTCCAGTAGACCCCCAAATTGATATTTATTTTATTACAATAAAAATATATTTTTCTAATAATTAAGACAATGTAGCGTAACTCTAGACACGTTTTTAAAGGTATTTGCTGCAGGAGTCTGTGAACATCCCGCGTGAGTACTTAAGGGTTAAACAGGAAACAGTAATGTGTGTTCGAAATGCTTCACTACTCCAATTCTTTCTCCTTCAAAGTATTGATGCAAGAGTATTTTAAAGGAATAAGAAACATTCACGAGCAAATATAGTTTGGAGGAACGTACATGACTAAGAACAGACTTCTTATATTTACCACTTGCCATGATTTTGCTGCTAATTGAACTACTTTTGAGGGAAACACTAATACAAATAAACAAATAAATACAAAGAGGAATTTATATTCTTAACTTTTACTCTGCTCTAATATTACCCGAAAACGAACTTTCAACTCAAGTCTCAAAGAATATCATCAAATAAACTTTCGGTACGAATAGAAGTTACTTATTGCTAAACGAAAGACTTTACAGGCTTTGAGATATCTGTGCTACTATCGACCACCGTGATTCGATAAGTATGAAATTCAAACGGTAAAACTGCACGACTGGAACTGGAATCGAACCAGGTGTCTGCATAACATAACAGTACGTCTGATTTGATTTCCAGTCCACGCATACATTTTATTCTTTTGAATTTCACTGGATTCGCACATATAAATGATATGGCGAGAGGAAATATTAACATTTTTTTATTCGGTACGAGCGTGTTTAACATTTAACATTCATTCTTTATGTTGAAAAAATTGAATTAATATGATTTTTGTGTTTTTAACGAATAAATAGAAACAACAGACGTTCGTAAAATAGCTATTATGTTAAATATTTCTTAATAGTGTTAAATGTACCGATCGCGATGGAATTAGCGGTAAACATTATTATTATCTGATTTAAATTATTCGCTGAGCAAAACAATAGTTTATCGTAAAAAAAATATTAAAAAAAAATGTTAGCACGTTAATATTTTCTACAATAAACGTATTGTTTTGCTCAGCGAGTAGTTTAAATCAGATTTAAATCCCTTAAAAGCAAAGCTTGTACAATGGAAAATATTATTATTATGTTGAGCCATTATTATATTATTAGTCTACCATCCGACTTCAATCAATATATTACTTGTCTTAGAGCGCAGTTACTGACAAATCATTATTTTACAAGCCTACTATTCCAAATTTTACAGTTTTTTTATTCTTCAAAGATGAGATTCTCATATTGGTTTAATTGGTTTCTAATAAGAAAAAGACTAATTAACTGATTGCTACTAAATCACGTTGTCAGTCAGTCACATTTTCATCTAATTTGCAATTTGTCATAAATGAACTATTTCAATTTCACATTACACCTTCTTGAAGTGGAATTTGGTCAATCTAAAGATTCTTCTTGAACGTATTTAAATACAATTAATTTATAATACATAACGATTGTTGATTCACAACGCATAACTAAATGCAATTATCGTGATATCCACTTTTCCCTTACGTTAGTACATGGTATGCCTTTTCATTCCTCCAGTTCTTAAATAATGAAGTAAATGTTGGAACCATAAACAAAGAAGTCTCTTTCCAATCGGACATTTTATCGAATACAGAGAAAGGATTATTTGACATTTTTAAGAAAATACAATTAGGCAAAATTACATAATTCACAGTTATTTTCTTTTTCTCTATGAAGCCATTTTATTATATGCTTATACAATTACATCCTTTCATTTATAGATTTATATTTCAGAAAGTACGACTTTTGAAAACTAAAATGACTGCAACTGTTGTGGAAGCTGATTGTTCAATTCATTACCAATGCATGAAATGATCTTAAAAGTGAAAATTTGTCGAATGCCATAGTAACTACGAAAAAGCCAAAAAAGAAAAGAAAAGAGAAGAGAAGAATGAAAGAAAAAGCTACAATATTTTCCAGTATGTCCTGTATTTCTACAATTTATCAACAAACAAACGAGTACTTGAAATTAATGAATTCTCAGTTTACTTAATATTATATTCAACTCAACGGGTTAAATGCTTACTTGTTGAGAGCCAGAACAATAATAGGAGTTTAACTAGCTTCTACCAAATAAAACTATGCAAGTAACATTTTCTCTCTCTTTTTACCGCTAATGTAACATTAGGAACATACTTAGTTATTAACATTAGAAGCATGAACCTTCCTATGTCTTGTAATAATTTTGTATAGCATTCCTTGAATTAAAGATAATAATTTTCTAGATGAAGGTACAAAACAAAACCTACACGAACTTACGTTTTCCAATGTCTATATTCTAATATTCCTAATATTTCTATTTGCGTTGATAAAAATTTGCATCTAGTGAACTTATTCTCATCTACTATCCCAAAGTTGCATACAACTACAAAGAAAGTCAGCACTACATGAAATATTAGCATTTATTCTACAAACTGAAAGAAGTATATGCTCACGAAGGTAACTGTTAATGAACGAAATGTATAAACTTAGATTAATTTGTACAGCTACTTATACTTCTGAAATAATCCACTATGTGCCTGAAGGTGCATAACAATTACGTGATAGTACAGAAAAATCTGAACAGTCATGAAGGAGGGGGATTCAAACCCAGGTGTCCTGCTTGCCAGTTTTTGTATGTTATTACAACATGTTTACTTGTCTTCAAGTATACAAAAAGCATTTTAGAAGCAGTAATTGTATAATCAATACCGTCAATTTCTCAAGTGAAATGTCCTCAGCGTTCAATTACTTCTGCAAATTTCCAGCGCAATATTGATTAACAGGAGATGGAGGAACAAGGCGCAGAAGATCGAGATCAGAGAAGCCGCCACTCAGCGTCCAGGTGTTTCCATTATTATATTGTTTTGAATTGAAATTAAGGACTGAAATCTATTACTATACACAGGGTGTTTCAAAACAACACCGACAACGTTTAGGAAGTGATTTCTGACATTAAGCTAAGACAAAAAGTATAGACCAACCTGGATACATTTCGGAGTTTAAGCTGCCGAAAACATGAATGAACTTTACAGGTCCATAGCTCCAATACTATAGGATCTACCGTAGTCGGGTCAAGACTTCATTTAGGAAGTAGTGTGCGCACTATTCAAATATCCATGTTTTAGAGTCCTGCGGTACTCACGCACTTTTTATAAAGGGAGTTTGGCTACCGACCAACTATCTCTATAAAAATTGTTGCGGAAGCACCGCAGGATTCTAAAACATGTATTTTTGGATAGGACACATATTAGTGCCCACGTGAAGTCTTGACCCGACTACGGTAGGTCTCAATAGTATTGGAGCTATGGGCCTTTAAAGTTCATCTTTCATGTTTTCGGCACCCTTATAATTCCGAAATGACGGATTTCTGTACCCAAGTTGGTCTATACTTTTTGATGGTGTCAGGAATCACCTTCTAAACGTTGTCGTAATATACGAACTCCCGGAATAACCTTAGAACGAATACCATTATTCGTCGGATCTGCAGTAATTACCGCCGTCCTACTTCTACTATCCCTTCCTGTGTTAGCAGGAGCCATTACAATACTTTTAACTGACCGAAATCTTAATACCTCCTTCTTTGTCCCTTCTGGAGGAGGGGATCCTATCCTATATCAACACCTATTCTGATTCTTTGGCCACCCTGAAGTATATATTTTAATTCTCCCAGGATTTGGAATAAGCTCACATATTGTAACTCAAGGAAGTGGTAAGAAGGAAACTTTTGGTGTCTTAGGTATAATTTATGCAATGCTAGCAATTGGATTTCTGGGATTCATCGTATGGGCCCATCATATATTCACTCTTGGTATAGACGTTGATACTCGCACTTATTTTACTGCAGCTACAATAATCATTGCTGTTCCAACAGGAATCAAGGTATTTAGATGAACTGCCATCCTTCGTCGTGCACAAATAACTTACTCCCCTTCAATTCTATGAACTTTAGGATTCATTTTCCTATTCACCGTGGGAGGTCTTACTGGAGTTATATTAGCAAATTCATCTCTACACCATTGTTTTAAAACATCCTGCATATAAATTTATAAACTGTGTTGAATATTTGTGCCATCTTTGATTTTTAACCCTTGTGATTTATATGGAGAATTCTTTTTCCGTTTTCTTGGAAATGAACTGCAATTTCAATGGTTTGACTTTACGGATTTCCTCTTCAAATCTATTTAAATGTCTGTTGCTTTGTGAAAGTTACATTTTGTTATAGATAATCTTAATATGTATTAATCAAATTTGATTTAAGTAATATTAAATTTACATATAATCCAAATTTATTTTTGAAAGCAAGGGACATTTAACTAGATTTAAAGAAATCTTCACATAATTAAAATTCTAGTTCATTTCAAAGAAAACAGAAAAATAATTCCCCACATAAACCAAACGCCCAATAAAAAAAGATTGTATAATTATTTAATATATATTTTCTATCGAATTAGGCCTTGTTTCTTTTAATTCCAGGGCCTCGGTTTTTATTCCCGCGACTCAGTGGGACAACAAGAGCACAAATGACAACAGGGGCCGGGTATATCGTGGAACTTCATTTGAACAATTTTGATCCACCACAGATGTGTGTAGACATGGATTCAAATCCCGTACCTCGCACTCCAGAAATGATCCTCCTACCACTGAAACACGGTCAAAATTGTAGTATTGAACATGGAAGCAGTGAGCCATATAAATTTAAAGTAAAATCGATTAATGAAAATTATCCGATTTGTTCAACAAGATTCTATCTCCCAAATAATGCAAAGTTCCTACTTGGACAGTGCAAAACATAAGCAGTACTCATGCATGTGCTACTCTAGCTACAGCACAACGTAAGATGAGAACCCTTACCTTCGGTAAATCACTCTCTAACGCTAATGCTTTAAGAGCATGTTTCTCAGCTTCTTCAAATTTATTAACCTGAAGATATGCTTGGGATATATTACAATGCAGTTGTGGATTTTGATCATTAATCTTTAAACCTATAATTTAGCATAAAATCAGTTTTATTAAATGCTACTGCTTTCAATGTACAAAATACAGTAACTACAATTTTCAAAACGAAACACACATTCAGCAGCCAGGTCATATGCTTGGTAGTTGTATCATTACGCTATCTACTGATAATAAATGTTTCTAACTAAAATATGTTCATTCACATAATAAGTGTCACTATTCAGCAAACAGAAATCAGTTTTACGTAAGCAGAAACAAAAAAGGAAAAATAACTGAGTAACTGCTTAATACTAATGACTGAATGTTTTGAACTCATTGTTTCTTTCTCACCTCGACGCTCTGAATCGAACCAGATTTTCTAGTCCAAAAAGAGAGAATGCTATCCATTTACCAACGAAGACGCCTATTTTCGTACTGAGAAATACAAAATTCTACTTTGCACGACGAAGAAAGTTTGCAGAATTGACAAACTACTCTACATTTTACACCATTGAAAATTAAGGGGATGAAGAAAAGGAATTTATACAGAAATGAAAATAACTCTTAACAGGCCAGAAACATCCATCAGATTTTACTTCCAGCAGTTAATATTCAAGTAATACTAGAACCATTGAAGTTTTGTTATGTGAAATATATCGACTATGGTCTGAAGAATAGCTATTTTTGAATTTGTGAAACATTCACAATGGGACTTTCAGCATTAATCGTTACGTTATGATATTATCTCGAAAATCACAGGTAAATAAAACAAAACTACCAAACAAAAATTCTAGACGGAAAAATGTAAACCTCCTTTTCCTAACAAATCGAACACTGATCACAACAATAATACAAACTGAAAAAAGTTCTTTTGAAGACACTTTAGTTTTGTATATTTTGCACGTATTATAAACTGCTGTTGTAAACTTAAAAGAGACTGATGTTCGAGGTTACAAATTACAAAGAGAACAATTGCTGATTTCCTGACAAGAGTACAATCCTCATAAACTCTGTTGCATTACCACCATTTTTTCGAAGGAAGTTATGTAAAAGTAACTTTTGGGTGAGTCAGTAATGTACATAGGGACTACTTGTTTAAATATTAGAAATATGTGTACACATTATTTGCCTATTCCTTGGGTTATCGTTCAGTTACAAGCGCAAACTCTCCAGAACCATTTTCTGTCAGTCTTCCCGTCCGGGTTCTTTGAACACTCGCCCCCTCCTCCCCCAACGCACAAAAGTATGGACGGAAATATTCAGATTGTCTATAATTCCATCAGATTGCACTTTCTTTGTATGTATTTCTTTTGGCTAGCATAAAAATGAAAATTTTCCTCACAAATTTCGGGAAATATACCTATATATGTTATAAATATTAAACATACACTTCTTTATCTTTATAAATTGTTCGGTACGTACGGCATCTATTGTTTTCGAAAAAAAAATTTTAAAAAGTTTGGCAACAGTGCAGTTCGCGAGATGTATAAGTGAAACAATTGCATTTCATGTACATAATTAGACAATGTTCATGCGACTTTTACTGTGTCCATTTCATGCGCGTTTAGTTTGCAGCGGCTCTTGCCGCTACAACACGACAGTTCACTGGCGCTGTATTGATTTTCCAAAATCTACTAGTGGCTTTCATATTTGCACAATACCAGTTTGAACAAGAGCGTACAATAAAGTAGAAAAGAAGGGAGAAAAAAGTTCATACTTTTACGTGAAGGGGAACTATATTTGAATGTAATACGTAGAAAACAATCATGATAACAATATCTTAATACATAAATAAGTCGGCCACAGGCAAATACCAAGGATATTTCAAAAACAATACAACTATACAATAAAACTACCAGCGTAAAGAGAGAGAAGAAGAAATGGCAATGAAGTGCAGATAAAAGAAATAATACTAATACTTCAAAATCTATTTTTCAAAAAAGATACTGCTTATACTATTCATGAAACATTAACAAATATATAATGCGTGCACTCATATTGGTATGGACAATGCTTATCTAGTATCATATTTTTAATTACTTTTAAAAACTACAGTAGGCGCGTTTCGAAGAACAGCCAACGAAGCGGTACTTAATTTTATTCGAAGTTATTACATTATGCTTTAAATACATTCACGAAAATATATATACTCCCAATAATTTCTTTCAAGCTATATAAAAAAAAATAAATTTAAAAAAATTAAAAAAAGATTTGCATCTAATTCTGTTTCGTACATTCCCTCTGTTCTGTCAGACGTAAATTTCAAAAAAATAGTATTACCTATACGCTGTCGGAAAAGAAATATAGACAGTAAATCAATAATTATCTAGAATATAGCTGTAACTTTTAACTGAAACAGAGAGCTGCTTGTATTCAATGGTGATCATTCTGCAATTTACTCTTAGTTTCAACCTAACGGGTTACTCACTCCTGTTGTGTCATTTATATGATTTGACATGGTCATTTAAATATCACTGTACAAAAAGAAAGAAAGAACAGGGAATTACGTTTTCTGAATCATGTTCTAGGACGAATTATTATTTCTGTGATATCCATTAGAAACTCTGACAAAGATCTTACATATATTAAAAGACTGAATTTCCTCAAAATAAACGCAACAATATTAGTTATGAAAGTGATCACGAAAGCCGTTGCTACACACATCATCACTAACATTTATGATTAGGCACTTTATCCAACTACCTTTTCTTGTTTGAAGTACGAAGTCCAAATTATTCATACCAATCATGATGTGTGTATTTTTGTTGTTTTTGAATTTGACGTTGTTTTTCAATTCATGATTTGACAAATTTCGCATTTGCTCTTGTCAGATTTTGATTTTCAGCCTAGCATATTAAAATCACACAAAATATTTTACCAACCAATCGAGAAAAATTCATATAGAGCAATTCATAACTGTTTTTGTTCTCCCGAAAGATCATTTTTATTTTATTTTATTTAAAGCACCTACATTTATATATCCTGTTCTCCCGGACGCCTAAGGAATCACGGCCCCAACAAACATTTTTATATCTAAAAATAAATAGTTGCAGATTTTTACAGTATCACATTTCAAGATAGTTCGCCTGTTATATGACTAGTGTTGCACTGAAAAAATCCTTCGAAACTAATACGGTTAACAGGTATGGTATTAACTGTAAATTGTTTAGAAACATCATCTAACCTCTTTATCCATCAAACACAGCTCGAACATTGCCTTTCACGGATTCGCAAGTCATTTTTCGAAAATCCAAGTAATGCGTTTCATAATGGGTTGTGTAACGATTTCCTAAAAACAGGAAAATCCCTGAAAATAAAAGGTTTCCTTATGTCGTAGCACAGTAACTATAGATCATTCACAAATCTATCATGTCAGGATCAAGTGACTTTCCGAACACTTCCTAGATTTCAGTTGTTATATATAGTCTTTTCGGGCATCATAGACTTTTCTCACTAACCCTTCCTACACTTTTTAAAATCAAATATTACCATAACATGTTTTTTGTCATTCAACTTTCTGACCAGTTCATTTGTTCTAGCCCCAAAACTGCCTTCATGAAAGGTTAAGCGGTTTCCAACTCTTCTAGATATTCAATAACAACTGAACAGTATGCAAAGATTTATTTTTAACAGATGTAATACTATGTGAGAATGCTCGCTTACAAAACATGCATGAGCCTTCGGAATTACTCTCTTGTCTTTAATGTAACTTTCCGAGACTTTAGCTTGTGAGTTCTGATTACCAGATCTAAACATGAAGTCATTTAAAACAAACATATTAGTCTTAAACAGTACAGATTGCATATTGGCGAATCAGCTATTCCATCCCGTAAGTAATGAGTTTAAAAAAAAAAAAAAGTTTAGGTTGTACTTAAGAAGTTATCTTGAAAATTCATTATTTTGAAGAAATTTTGTCGTAACATTTTATATTTGAAGCTGAAAGCTCCAAGGTAAAGAGAATTAAATTTGTAGGAAGGCAGGCAGGAAGTTACGCACAGAATTCCAGGTCATACAACTGGCTCTCCATGATTGCTTTTACTCATTGAAAGTGTTCAAAAATTCCTATCAAAAAGTAATTTATTGTAGACAAAGAAGGAAAGAATTTCAAATTCAGCTTGCAACTATTATGTGTGGTAGTTCATTAGTTCACTGACTTATGACAAAGACATTTTGTGTGGAAGGGATTTTCTCTCTACCTTACACAGGTATATTTTCGAATTGCAGAAAGGATTTTTTTATCAACCCTTAACTAGCGTACGGGTCAGATCGCTGTAACGAGTAATATTTTGTATTGTTCACGCTAGATGGCTGCACCAAGCAGTAGCTGAATTCTTTGCATTGCTCTCTGAGAAACAGTTATCCCTGAAAGCGTGACTTATCCAGTTTAGTAGTTACAGCGCACTCGGGTCTTTAAGACCCATACCACACGGTTAGTGTTACAAAGTTTGCTTCAACGTATTCCAACGTTTGATAAATTTTCGAACTGTTTTTTTATTAACCATTCTATTTTAACTATGGTGTGTGCCTAATGTTCTGTACATTACATTTTGTGAATATGGCAGGCATGCAGTTCACGTCAAAATTTAGTACTAAGTGACGAGGATATACGAAGGACAGTGTTGAATGAAACTTATTCGGATATCAGTGAATTTGAAAGTGATGTTTTTGAGGCTGAAGATAATCAGGAAGAGAGTGAACACGATACCGAGTGAACAATCGAATCATGTAAGAAATGCAAACGACCAATTTGTGGAAACTGCACAGTTAGAGTTTGTGTAAATTGTTATTCAGAATGACGTGTGCCGTACGACAAGAACGAAACAGTGGATTAGTTTTTTTTGTAAGTGTCTGTATTGAAGACACGTTTAGAACATAATTAAAGAAGAAATTACTTTTATTATAAATAATACTTTTCTAATAACAAAACAAATACGATGCTAAAATTTGCTATTGTGAAAGTGTAAACCCAGCTTTAGTATATTTTCCTAAAATCTGTATAATAATTTGCTATTGAATAAATACACACAAATGGCACTAAAGGTGTGAATGAACATAAAAAAAGTTTTGACATTGTTCGTCTTTTATATTTAGTATATTTAGCTTAAACAAATGTTTGGGCCATTTTGACCCTTACCACACCAGTTGCGTAGCAGATATCCACCACACTAGCTAAGGGTTAAAGTAAGTACCGTATTGATATTCGACTGCTGCAGCGCTGTCGTCGACATCATGCGCATGCGCGCTGTATACCTACATCTATTGACCAGCCACAGACGCCATACGGAAACATTCGATACTGTTTACGTTTGCTTCTGAGTAGTTAAAATGCCTCCGCCGATTGAGAATACTGCCGACTGTGAAATACACGCTGATTTGTTTTCTTAATACTAAAGGCATGAAAGCGGCTGAAATTCAACGCCAGATTAGTGAAATGTTTGGAGAAAATATTATAAGCGATTGAATGGTACGCAAATGGGTTAGAGCTTATAAAGATGGCCGCACGAATGTTCATGATGAGGAATGAAGTGGACGACCTTCTGTCATTACTGAAGACTTGGTGCAGAAAGTTGACGAAAACGTGAAAGAAAACAAACGCTTTACGATTTCTTCATTATCTGATAAGTTTCCTCAAATTCCAAGAAGTGTTCTCTATGAAATTCTCACTTTAACGCTTAAATTAGTGGTGTCAAAATGGTCGTGTTGCAGTGGTGTCAAATCAGGCGCCAGACTTCTATTAGAATGGTATTCAAAAGTTTGTTGTAGATCGATAAGTGCCTTAATATTGGTGGAAACTATGTAGATAAGATACAAGCTTTCATGTAACAATGAAATTGTTACGATATATTTTTTTAAATTTCGAAATGGTACTTACTTAAAAAACACGCCTCGTATTTTTTCTTGTTCGTTAAAAAGAGTTACTAAAACCCTGGCGGAAAAGAAGCTTGTACGTGTCTGTTAAGGGAGATTTCACCGTATTAAGACAGCACAAGACATACTTCGCTTTATTGCTCAAGCAAATTCACTAATCCGTAGAAACCACCCACAACAATTTAGAACTAATATGATGTACAATCACACGCTACTATCTAGAGCGAAAGTGGGTTAGTTGGGGATTCAATTTCCCTTTCCTACCTGAAATCTGCATGACCGTCTGCTGATTAACCGTACTTTTAGATTTCAACATTAATCTCACAAAAACTTTTTTTTTTTTTTCCTAAAACAAACAGAAGTGAGTTATGCTAAAACTTCGAGTGCAAGCAGAAAATGAGAAAGAGGTCATGACCAGTTAAAAGACAGCCAAATTCTAAGTTATTACTGACCTACTCTATATATATGGCGGTCACATGGTATTGCGAAACGCGCCTTAAAAAAACGCTTTTAAAAAATACGTACAGCGACGATGTTCATAACAGCGCTTGCATGCGCATTTGGCAAGCATTTCACACACCCCGCATACGTCATCACGCACAGTCATTTTCGAATACATCCTGAAATTTAATAAAATTTACGTTTAGTAATAAGGACCGCTAACTTTAGACATCCATCTACGCCATAACACTTTCAAAAAAAGAAGTTCTTTCTGATTTAAGTTTTACTTTATCCAAAATTTGATCTCTTTTGTAAAACTTCAGCGCTGAATCCACTTATACATTAAATTGTGTGTGTTGCACACCATATCATGATGTGAAAACTTTTCTTGACATTTTTTCCACCTATTTTCTCATGTTAGAAGGAGTCATACAAATATTCACAGTAAACAATTTCTAACTTCACAAATTATTCAACATAACATAACTAACTGTATACACTATACTACCATTAATGACTGGATCGTACATAAGATGCCCCGTACAACGTTAATACTCGTCATGATCTATCTACTACGTAGGGGATGTAAATCCTATATAGACGTGCATATCAATCAGTTTTCAAAATGGACGGATGACGTAATGAGGTAGAACGGAGCTGGGACTCCAAGAAAGAGCTGCAGCACATTAAGTCATTGAATATTTTAAAATCCTGAATGCGATGCCTATCAAACAATGTTAGATTATTTCATAATGCCCTCAATATTAATACTTTTCAACATGACAACGTGATCATTCATAAAGCAAGGCCATACCCGTGTGATTTGATAAAATAGGAGTGAATGAACAACTTGAAAAGTCACCTCAATGTTCACACTTCAATCAACATTTACTGGATAATTAAGAATGCTGGTTGTGATCCATACCAACCCACCCAAAATCCAACACCAAGATGTTCGATATTTTGCAGGAAAAATGCAGGACATATCTACCGACATTTACTGCAAGTTGGTAGCAAATCCTTCTCGACAGGTACTGGCTGTGATAACGCTGTATGGTGTCACCATAGCAAATCAAGTAACCATTTTACTATGAGTGTGTGGTCATTAAGGGTATTTTATATACATGGAATTTCTTTCTCTAACCACGCACACGTATGAACTTACACCATTCTTAATAAATCACTATCGTATTTAACATTCCCTTACTTTTCTCTCTCTTTACAAGATTCCTCTGGACTTTTCGAGTAAGCTTAATCAAATTTTGCATTCATTTAAGAGGTTACCGAGGAGGTTCTTAGACAGAGATTTTAAGGATCAACCGGGTCGCTGAGAAATGGTAACATATATAGGATGAGCGATCGAAAATTGTTTGTAACTTTTTTTTTTAAAATACTTAACCAATTTTCATGAAACAAAATGCATTTTGTTCCTTACAGTAGTAGAATTTATTACATGATATTTCACTTATGTCATTGAAGGTATCAGTCAGTGGTGAACCCTAGCGCAACGTCTAGCCTTGCGTGAGAGGGCTCAGCTGGTATCTCGGTACGAAGTATGAAAGGACCTCATGCCTCGATAGTTGCAAAGACGATAAGGAATTGTAATTCGAAGCCAATGAACGCAGGTTCTGTAGTAGATAGTAGGAGACGCGGTCGCTCCAACATCCAAGACAGAGGAAAATGTGCCAGTGATTCGGGAAATATTCACTCCAAGTTCTCGGAAATCACAAAGACAGGCATCTCGCGAAAGTGATTTAACCCAATACACAATCCAAACTGTTCTGAAGGAAGAGTTGAATTTTCGTCCATGAAAATTACGTTACAACCAGAAATTGTCGCCGGAAGACTGTGATCATTGGTTGAAGAGTGGGGAGATGATGCTTAGTTGGTATGAAGACTCCTCTGATCTTTTGGTAATGTTCTGTGTTCAGATGAAGCCATGTTTCATGTTAGAGGGTTTGTTAACTGCATAATCGCTATTACTGGTGAGGAGAGGATCTGAGGGTGGTTGCTGAATGAAGTCAACATCGCCCAAAGGCCATAGTATGGTGCGGCATGACATTCACGAAGGTTGTGGGTCCATACGTCGCTCGAGATCCAATGAATGAAGAATAGTACCTTGCTATGCTTGAAGACTATTTTATTGTACAATTGTATTGATTATTGCACAATTACGATGACCTAATCTTTATGCAAGAAGCCCTCCCACCTCATTTCGTCATGTCCGTGCGTGGCTCGACACCCATTTTCAGGGACGCTGGTTCAGACGTCGAGGTTCCCTTGAATAGCCAGCGAGAGTTCTCACCTAACGCCCTGCGAATTCTCCCTCTGGGGGTGGGCGAAAGAACAGGATTATCGCACAAAACCAAACACTCGTGATGAATCGGAATTTGCGCCGAGTTCTTGCAAACGTACCACTGGAGTATCTGCAGTCTGCCGCAAACATTTCCAACCGTTTACAAAAACTGGTGAATAATAGTGGTAATTATGTGGAATTTTAACAAAGGATAACAATTCTACCATTGTAAGAAACAAAATGCTTTTTGTTTCATGAAAACTTGTTAAGGACTTTAAAAAATAAACAATATTCAACAGGGAGTTAATTCCTGCCCAGCCTGTATATATGTATATAAAAGCTGAAATACCCATTCTTCGTATGGGGTAATTACGTTTATTGAAAACTTTAATAACAAAAAACTCGTAAAATACTTTATTTTAAAGATAAATTTGGAACTCCTCTACTTCCTTAGGATGAGCCCTTTAATAGAAATGACATGACAGAAACCCAGCTTAGGGCAGATACTAATTTTGTTCCAGAAGCCATTTCAAACAGGTCAACCGTTTCTTCGTGATGAGATCACAAAGAACAGGAACACCTATTTGAATGTGGCAAATATATATATATATATATATATATATATATATATATATATATATAAGGAAACGACCCCTCCTCCCTTTAACAAGGGAAATTTTAAAAATGCTCAGATATGTGCCTACTTATTTTTAAGGAGTATAACACCGAATTTTATGCTCCTAGCTCCGAGTTTGAGTGGCTCGTGGGATATTCTATTTTTCTCACAAATTTTGACCCTTACATACCCCCTAAGGGTATGCCCTCGAATCAAAATGACACGATAAAAAAAACTAACTCAAGATAAGTACCAACTATGTTCCAAATTTATTTCAAACTCTTCAGTCGTTTCTCCGTCATGCAATAACAAACATCAGACGTCTCTTTCAATATGAAAAATTATTTGTAATGAGTTTATGTACCGAATTTCATCTTTCTAACTTAACGGGCTCATGACATCCTCAATTTTTTTAGATAAATTATTTACCCCCTCCCTCCAAAGCATACGCATTTTACTGACATGATAAAAATCTAAATTAGGCCACGTTTCATTCTGTACTAAAAATAATCAAAATCAGTGCAGCGGTTTAGGAGTTGGATGCCAAACATCGTTACATTCATTTATACATAGAATAGGCACGTGCAATTTTTGTCCCCGTCTTCAGATTTTCCTCAAAACTGTATACTACCTAAAACAAACTGTGTAACCTTGAGGCTGAATTATAAGCTTCGTGCGTAAGACATTCTTATTAGATATATTAAATCTCTTGATAAAGTCCAAAACTAATTTCTAACATTATTAACTACATTCGAACTTATTTCTGGTTTTGGAAAAGTCCATACTATTTCCATAATCAGTATTTAAGGTAGAATTTGAAAATATCTAAAACCATACATTCGGTAGACGAAGAGTCCAAATTTGTAATTTTGTCGAATGTACCATCAACAACGTAGGGGATGGAGAACTCCATGAAACGGATTTGTGCAATTACAGTCAAGCGTACAGCCATGATCTACTTTTTGAACACTATTATAAGTTTTCAACTTTTACATTAATTCTGTATTCATATGCACGACGTATGAATCAAGTATGTAGTGTTTTCTACTGATTTTCCTAAAATTTGCAATATTGCAGGTGTCAATCACTAATTTCAACAGACTTTCAGTTATTATTCGAAAGCAATATTCGTACAGAATGACTACTGCTCACAAATGGATTTTATTTTTAATATCAATTTGAGTTTAGAGCTCTTGTTTTGCACCCATACACAACATCGAAGTTACGAAGCATAGGACCTATTATTAACCAGTGGCGAACCTAGAAGTGGGGGCGTGGCCCCCTCCTCAAGTGAAAATATCATTACTTTCGTGTTTGATAACGAGACGAACCTACAAGAGATTTTTTTTCTGTCAATATACAGGGTGTCCGAGAAGTCCTTCCCTGATTACAGAAATTGATAACTCAGGCTAGAAATAAGATAGAAATATGAAACTGGTGTTGAATTGTTTACAAACTATAAAAGTTTTTGTCTGCGTTAGGTTTGTTCTGTTTTACCACGTCTCTTTTTTTTTTTTTTTTTTTTTTTTTTTTTAAAGGTTTGTAGTACGTAAGTAAGAAGCCCAAGAAGCCATGCCAACCAACCAGGAGAAGGTACAGTGTGTCCTGTGGTACCATGAGACACGATCACCAACCACGGTGCAGAGACAGTTCCAGACAACATTTGGGAGGACTCCACCTGATGTCAAGAGCATTAAAGCCTGGTATGAGAAGTTCAAGAACACAGGGTCGGTTGCTGACCTTCCGAGGTCTGGTCGACCAAGAACCTCAGCAGACACGGTGGAGGCTGTGCGGCAGTCTTTGCTGAGAAGTCCTAAGAAATCGGTGCGCAGGGCCTCACGTGAATTACAGATGCCAAAAAGCTCTATCCATGACATTTTACACAAACGTTTATTGTTTCGTGCTTACAAAGTGCAACTCGTTCAGGCCTTGTTGCCCGACGACGGTACACGTCGATATGACTTTGCTATCACGTATTGAGGACGATAATGGTTATCTCAGACGAATTGCCTTTTCCGATTCCGATTAGACTTCTTTTTATGGGGTTATGTCAAGGATGAGGTCTACCGAACACGTGTACCAGATCTTGAAATCCTGCAGCAACGAATAACCATAGTCGTTGCATCGATCCCTCCAGTGATGTTGGCTAATGTGTGGATGGAAATTGAATATCGCCTAGATGTGCTACGTGCTACCAAGGGTGCTCATGTAGAAGTGTACTGATGTGACCAAAACTTTTATAGTTTGTAAACAATTCAACACCAGTTTCATATTTCTATCTTATTTCTAGCCTGAGTTATCAATTTCTGTAATCAGGGAAGGACTTCTCGGACGCCCTGTATTAGACCAAAAATTGTTACCACAAAATACCTAATATTCCCAAGTCTTACAGCACGTATTATTTTGCGCTTCCCTTTGTCCTTTCCATGCTTTTACGCAATAATGAAGAAATGGAAGTTTTAACATGAGCAATATATATATATATATATATATATATGGGTGATTCCACGAAAAAGGGAAATTTTCTGTCACGGGCATTTCTTCAAACTACTACTAGAAAGAATCACCTCATTTTTATTTTGTTTGGTAGTAACCGTCACAAAGTAGGTATGCCATGTATAACAATTTGCAAATATACCACAAAACATACGTAAAAAATTAATTATTACCCCATTTCTCAACTCCGTGGGCTGTCACAGACTACAGTTCACTGATTTTAATCAATAAATTACAACTGAAGTCGCAAATCAAACATCATTTAATGGTAATTAAATGGAAGAGAACACTTGAATGTTTCGGTTTTGTGGAAAGTAAACCTTTATAACGATTATTTTCGAAAGCTTGACTATGCTTCGTTTCTGTCACCTCTATTTCGTCTCAACTCCATGGCAATAGAAAAAATTATCATTGCTCTCAGCAGATAGCATGGTCGTCCACATTGGCAACACCCACACGAAGACAAGGCAGATATGTTTGACTGAAGAACAGAAAAAGTTGTGTGCATGTGTTAAAAGCTATAGGAAAAATATTTTTTGTGTGTGGAAAGCAGGTGCGTATATTAATTGATACTCAACACCATGGTATTTATTACTGAATGTATTTGTATGGTATATACCTTCTTTCCCTTGAGGAACCTACGCCTTAACGTAGAAAATTCGTACACAATTACTCACATGTATTGGTTAAAAAGTGGGCCGGTAAAGATAAATTATATTCGATTTTCTCAACTCCATGGTTCTCAACTCCATGTCCATCTGAAAACTAAGGAATCCACGGTGTTGAGACAAGTTCACGGAGTTGATAATCCTAGTGTTTGTTATGCTCATGCTCTTCCAAATATTTGTTATTTCAATATATTGATATAAATAAAGCTCGTTTATGGTCTAGTGACTAGTATGCTCGCCTTTCGTGCGTGGTTCTGGGTTTGTTTCCCGGTGGAAGCTCAAAAATTAATGGTGTTTACTTCGCACAGTGAGGCAATTGAAAAACTCATTTGAGTAGAGATGTACTGAAACCTGATCGCGCAGACCATCGCAACGGTTGTAGAAGCCGACACGCTGACCACATGTCATTCACACTCAAAGGCTGGCTGGTGGGTCCTAGCCCATTTAAGGAGTGTTTCGCGGAAGTTCAGATTTGGGGCTGTAAGGTAGCCGGAGGTAAAACTTCAGTCAAGTCAAGATGGATGGTATCTGTTTTTAACTTATTGACGTCTCAATCTTATGATCAGCTAATTGTTTTCTTTTCAGGGATTGTCGAAGAGTCTGATGGCAAAGTACGGACAGTCAATTTTATGACGTGGATCGGGAGGAATTTCTCCTGGCCTACTAAACCTGACGTTTAAAAAGCGTTGGCAGTTGTCATTCTGTGTAGACTAGAACAGCCCTTCCCTGTTTCCTCAAGACATTTCCTTCATTGGAGTGGAAAATGAGGGCTACTTAACAAAGAACATCGAATTATCCAAAGAAAACGGAAATGATGAGTGCCTTACACTGTCATTTAGTGTGCATTATACAGGGCGTTTCAAAACAATACCGACGTTTGGGAGGTAATTCCTAACACCAACTGCACGGTGATTCCTAACACCAACGGTATTGCACTTTCGACGTGTTGACTTGATCACACAGAGAAGACAGACGGTTTACATAAGCTCAGAAAACAAATGAAGTAGACAATAGACAGGTTTAGTGACTACTTCATCTGTTTCGTAAGCTTATGTGAAAAGTCTGTCCTCTCCATATGATAGTCAACATATTGAAAGCGCAATAATTTTTCAATATTCGATAAGTGTATGTGCATTTCTTTTTTCTTATTTATATATTTTCTTTTCTTTTTCTATATATATATATCTATATCTATATCTATCTATCTATCTATCTATCTATATATATATATATATATATACAGTGGCGTATTTAGGGGGTGGCTTCCGGGCTTAAGCCCCCCCCCCGAAATCTTACTTAGTATAGTAAAGTCTATGAAATATCTTGCAGAATTTTCACATTTCCAGACAAAGCCCCCCCGAAAGTTAGCAAAGCCCCTCCCGAAAGAAAATCGTAAATACGCGTATATATATATATATATATATATATATATATATATATACACTCAATTTTGGAACCTTCATTAGATATATTTTCATGTTTGCAGTATTTTCTGGAGTATTTCTTTATAACAAATTATGTGTCATCTAGTTTGTTAGAATTTTATTCAACATAAGGAGAATAATTCTAACTTACAAAAACTATTGGAAAATTATTTCAATTTTTATGTAAATTGTAAGCGTAATCACTTATAAACCAAAACTTACGACCCAGATGTATCACGTTTCTCAACTCCACAGCAACTTTCAACTCCGTGTTAACTAATCTCAACTCCGTGGGTGCTGAAAAGTTTATTATTTTTTATTTACTACACCAATAACGATTCAGCTCTGCTGAACACCTAATTAACATGTACTTAGTAGTAGTAAGTGCATGTGATATTTTTATCGAAATAGGCGACCATCAACGGAACAAAAATTTTCCAAGTGAAAATTTCCCTTTTTCGTGGAATCACCCATATATATATATATATATATATTCGACAGTTTTTCTCATTATGCGTCTCGTAATTCCCGGAATTAAAGCAAATGAACATTCATCTTCTCAGACTAGACATATACATTCAAAAAATAAGAAACCAACTTCAAATTGAATTATGTAGAGGTTTTAAACAAGATATTATAGCCAAACTCGCTTCTCTACAGCAATTAGTACTGATATGAGGGCATAACTAATAACAAGATTACCAAATATGTCTTGTTCAGCGTTGTCATCAGTAGCAGAATCCTATTTTATGTAACGGTATTGAATTCTTCGAGCAGAAAACAGAATTATCAAATTTAACTAACTCTATGGCCTATGGAACTTGGAGCTTCAAGCCGCGTTCACAAAAGCTCTCCATTGATTATTGATTTCATCCTTAGCCAACTGGATCCAGTTTCTACTTTGTATTCTTATTTCTACGAGATCCATTTTAATATTATCGTCCCATCTGCGCCCAGGTCTTTCTAAAAGTCGTTTTCTGATTGGACTTCCAGTTAAAAATTTGAACGCGTTCCTACTTTCTTCCATTCCAGCTACATGATCTGCTCATCTGAGCCTCCTATATTTGATGATCCTAACCATGTTTGATAAACGGTACAAATTATGTAGTTCCTCGTTATGAAGTTTCCGCCATGTATGACAAGTCATGATGCCCACGACTCACAAGATTATTTTTATTTTAAATATTTTCACTTCTTTCCTCAAGCCACTAGGAAATCAGGAAATCCCATTACAGTTTAACAACGAGAAAAACTAAACCCTGACAATTAATGTTAATTATGTCATCTTTTGCAATATGTTCTTATGAAACATCCACTTTATGGAGGACAGCCTTTAAGAATGATGTAAAATTTAGATTACCACTGTTTTGCATACGAATACTGCCCGTTCAGCAGCGAGGCTATGTGGGACGTGGACCTACAGCTTAATGTGAGATCTGAACCAATGTGCTCCCGCCGAGCAAGGTTTAAAGATGTGGCGAAATTCACCAGACGGCGCGGCGCTCAAGACAATAAACTCTTCGAGGTTTTGCATTTTCCACAATACCATGACTTTCAAATCTCTATTGCCAAGATTAAGTTCCTCTCACCATACGTTTATCTCCCTTTGCAAAAATAAAGCGATTTCAATTTTAAAAAATCGAGAAATTTCAAAAATTAAATGATGAGGGTTTATTATTATTATTATGAACTAGCTACCCTTTAGAACCTAACGAGAATTATTGTCACGTACTGAAAATAATAATAGCACTAAAAAAAGTAAGTAGTAAGAGTAACATTTTGTATTAATATTTTTCCGCCTTGAAACACCTTAAGAGAAATATTTCAAAATCACTTTATAACTTTCCCACATCTGATTTCAATTTATTGAAGATATAATCGAAAAAACACAGCTGATTTAATATAGTTTGTTGGATTGGAGTTTTGCGTTCCTTTCAGCATCGAGGCTATGTGAGACGTGCACCTATAGCTTGACTCAAGATCGGAATCCGGAACCACCAAGAAACGGAACCAGGTCGATGCCATGCAGGAACTCTTGATCTAATACGGATCTCTGTCTGTCGAATGGAAATATGACAGTTTACACTATTATCTAATCCAAAAATTTAATATTACTTGATTCCATCTTATTTGCAGAATGATACTGAGATATACTCTTATTTTCAACATTTCAACTTTATATAAAAGGAAAACCATACAAAATTTTCCCTTTCTTATCTGGCCAAAACTCGTTGACTTCAGAATAGTAACAATCGGACTATCGAATTCTAAAAATATTCCAGCGATGTAATAGGTAAAATATTATACAATTCTTATTAATATGTGTCTCACGCATTGTTCACAAAAAACTTAAAGAAAAAAAGTTATCTCAGGTAAGCGTAATCAGTTAGCAAATGGAAATTCAGTGTCTATTATTCTACTACCGGTATTCTTTTTATAGGCCAGACCAAGTAAGTCTGTGAACATCGTCTCCGCAGATTTTCTCAGGATGCTCTCGTTTCCTCCCACACCTTCATTCCATCGATTCTTCCATTATCAGTCACTTGACTTAATGATCCCTCTCCCTTAGCTTAAAGGGCATAATCGTGAGACGTTAAACTGAAAGATTTCATTTCATTTTTAAACCTACCCTCAGGACTGCTCATAGATTTCATGGGCCTCAAAATACGTTGTCCGTGAGAGCTTCCCAAAACTCAGTCACTCGTTAATGACTAAAACTTACAAGTTGATGTCTTAAAAATTAAGGGCTCCAAAGGCCGAGGACAACCGATATTTATTTTAGTTGTATGAGGATTCTGCTATGCTACATATTTTGGTTTATCACTGTTTGAATTATTTGTTTTATAGAGGTTAGAACTTAGTTAGTATTCCACATTAATGATATATTTTCTCTAAGTCAATCCATTAAATATCGAAAATAAATAAGAAATTTGTTCATATTTTGGCTTGTTACTCTCTTAAACAATTTGGTCCTATTTCTTGACCCTACCTTTTAGGTACGATTCAATGGCTTCGTTGTATCTTTTGGACTTAAAATAATTGTTTCCTTCCTCTTTAAAATAGATCTCTATTTCTTGTTTTGGTGTTGCTGGAGGGGCCATTTAACTTCACCTGTAAAAAAGAAAGCTACGAAATATATTAAAATGAAAATTACACGGAGGAACGAAAGTAAGTTAGGCGTTCCTTACTCTTATTAGTATTACTCATAAACAAAATAAGTTTTTTATAACCCGACTCAGAGATTTCAATGTATTAAGTCTAATATACAGAAAATGAAAACGATCTTGTGTGAGACTGAATCGCTGGAAAACGGCAGAACCGTTTAAAATGAAGTATGGAATACAGCTACCTCCTACCTCGAACTAGGATTTTATCGTGTCTCTTTGTTCAAAATGTGTATCTTAACAGAGTACGACGGTGTCAAAAGTTGTACGAAAAATTTAGTATCTCATGATCCTGTCAACTTTAGAAGATAAAACACGGTATATAAATCCTTCATTAAAAATAAGGGGACCCATGTCCCAGCTTTCTCGAAAATTTTCATTTTAAGTAGACTGGGGAAGAAGGGCCATTTTTTTTAAAACTACACTGAAAACGACGTTGTCTTGTTGTTTGTGATTGCATCAGGAGAAAGTGACTGAAAAGAATGAAATCAAGTTGAAGCTTCGGGCTAGGTTTTTATCATACCACTTTGATTAAAGAAGAATCCTAAAGAAAATATAGTTTCAAAACTTATGCCGAAAGTAGAGTATCTTACGGGTTTTAATCATTACACTTTCATTGAAATGCACACTCTAAAGGAGAAGGGGATTCAAATATTTTCGATAAGCCTATTTTTTCAGTGCATAAGAAGAATGAGCACTTCAGCTAGTACTTAGTAATCGAAAATCCATGATCAAATGTAAGATCTCGTGTTAACAATAGTCAGGGTTGTGAAAAACCACGGCATTAAAAAAAAACAGTCCAGTGGTTTTATTGGACAAAATTGGTTTACTTAAATTTTGGACGTACATTGAAAGCCGCATTACTCCTTAAAATATCACTTAAGTATTCACGTTCTACTACACATATTTGGAATAAAACTATGGAATTCCTTTGTCGCACAAAGGGAATCCGTGAAGATTCATTCGCATTACGTGGAAGACACTTTGCACTGACTTTATATTTCGATTTCTAGAAACGAGAGAAAAGATAATTTTGTAGAGTAACAAAGAGGTAGGTAATTCTATATAATATAGAACAGGAATCAAATACCTTATTACACTCAGGTTTCAAGGACCAACCGTTTTGACTGAAAATTTCTTGCCTAACTTCACTCAAAGCATGACAGACAAATACTAGAATAGTACCTGAAGTTAAGAGCCAGAGATGAAAGAAAGCGACCTTATTTCATCTCTGGCTTTTCAGCAGAAATACTGTGTGACGCACACATATCATCAATTATCGTCTTTAGAACCAATATGCTTGCTTCAAAATTATTATTATTATTTTTTTGTCTTATGTCCTAAGGGTATAATATTACAACAAAATGCATTTTCCGATCCTTGTGTTCGATGTTATAGGATGATGACATCTCTTCAAGTCTGGGTTTCAAACGAAATCACATATTTTGGGTAGCGCAGAAATATTTCTATTTTTCCTTCGCAAAAGTGGAAGGAAAAGATAGTTTATCAGTACTTTAGGTCTACAGTTCATGTGCATATTAAGAAATGAACATTATAGCATTTTCCTCCTTCCTCTTTCCCCATCCCTCTCCTTACATTCAGAAAACTTTATATGAGTCAGTTCTGAGCCAAATAAGGGAAGTGAATGTTGTTTTAACTGCTACTTATGCAAGTTTGTTTTCATTTTTATCAGCGATAGTAATTGAATAGTGTAATTTTGATGTAATTTGAGTGTAATACTACTTGTAATAAAGTATTGAATTACACTATGAGTGTAATGAAGTGTAATACTTTAGAAGGTTAAGAGTGTTGTTACTGTGTTCGATTCTCTAATAGTATCTCAATTGCATTAAGAAGCGGGATTGAAATATTTTTCCCCTGTAATTATTCTACATATTGCAACGAAACTTGGCATTGCATTACGTATAGCCCATAGTATTTTTCAACTTATATTATATTCGCAGAGATCGCTCCAGCGAGCGCTAAATTTCCAAAAAGAAACTTCTGGAGAGCAACTTCCTTATTTATCCCAGATTTCCCCTTTTTAGTGTATTATGAATACATGTGGATGATACCATTTGAAAACTTGTTTCATTCTAATGAGAACGACGTATTAACCATGATACTCAGATGAATAGTACTGCGTTTGGAAAACTGTATTTTATAAAGTCTACTTTTTTCATATTTATGTAAGACATTTGGTATTGTCTAACAAGATTGAGAAATATTTTACTTTCGTACCTACTCTAGATATTGCAATTAAACTTGGCATACGTATTAATATGGACCATGATATTTTTCAAGGTGGATTAAGATTCAGATACCTGTAACCGGGTCCGCTTCAGGGGATACAAAATTTAACAAAATGTTTTCTCGAGGGATTTTTTTTTTTATTTTACTCAAAATTTCCTTTTCTTGTACATCATCCACACATACACATGGTAGCATAAAAGCTTGTTTCATTCTGGAAAGAATGATGTATGAACCAATACTCAATTGAATAGTACTGAAGCAGTAGCTACTTAACTGAGTAGTTTTCCTCTAAAAATGCAGAATTTAAGAGTTGAAACCAATACGGAAAATTTAGTTTAGTGTACATAATTGTGACTACCAGGTGCGAAAGAGATAATTAACTGACATATTTATTTATTTGCGTTTTCAGAATATGTCGTGCAGTGTCTCCCACATAACAGGCTCAGCGCGAGCATCCATGAGGTTAATGAGAAAGATATCGATTTAGCGCGTATCTCATTTGAATAGCAATCCCGGATTTGCAAGCATAAGCTTCACTGAGACTATTAAGTGCGAGGCCCACTGAAGATAACGAGTCTGAGCCCGAGTGAATTCTGATTACAAAATGGCCAAGACAATGACGTATGAACAATGATATTCGGATGAACAGCACTAAAGCAGTAGCTACTTAACTGAATTTTATTAAAATAAAAAAAATATGTTTTTTCGAAGAATTGAAATATTGGAGTTTTTTAAAATCTCATTTACAGTTGCCAATTTGGTTTCTTACAATATATTTTACGATTAAAGGACCTTTATAACATACGATAATCATACTACACATAACATATTCCAGCAAATACAAGAGTAGGATTTTTAATAATGACAACACTGCTTACATATACTCGGAAGCAATCCATTATAATTCATACCAGCGGTAGGTTAGATGCCGACCCTTCCTCAGAGCACATGAACTCGCCTGCCCTCCCTCCATGCGCGCGCAGCGCCAGAAGTTAGAAGTCAATTTTGAATGAGTGTTCGAGGACTACAGTCACGCTGCGTGAGTGCTCGCGGAATACAGTCATGTTTACGAAGCAAGATCAGAGGAACTGGTTGGAAATTGAATGCGCTAGAGGTAGGTATGCAACACAGTGCTACGAATTACTGCAAGATGTTTTCGGTGCAAGTGCATTACCATACCGTACCGTAGCAAGGTGGGTCAAAGCCTTTAATTACGGACGACAAAATGTCACAGACATGCCTCGCCCCGGCCATCCTCCTGTAAGTGAAGATGATGTGCAGAACGTGAACGCGTTAGTGCTAGCCGATCGGAACGCCACAATTCGTCAATTGGCCAACGATACAAGATTAGCGCATTCGACTGTGCTGAAAATTCTGAAGAACCTGGGATTGTGTAAAATCGCCTCAAGATGGGTTCCACACAATCTGACTGAACAACGCAAGTGGCTGCGATATGATGCCGCTCGAATACACTTGGAGCGGTATCAACGTGAAGATGAGGCCTTCTTACGGCGGATCATTGCTATTGATGAGACCTGGGCCAGAGCGTATGAACCACAGCTGAAACAGCAATCAAACGAATGGCGTCATCCTGGGTCACCGAGAAAAACAACAGTTCGGAATACCCCAACCAATGTGAAAGTTATGCTCATCATCGCACACGACTGGGATGGCGTAATCATAAACCATACCGTCCCTCAAGGACACACCATTAACGCACAGTACTACTGCAATTTTTTGCAAAATAATCTGCGAGCAGCTGTAAGACGAAAACGACGCCACTTCCTGATGAACCCACCCATCATTCTGCATGACAATGCAAGGGCACATTCAGTAGATGCGGTCACTGATTTGTTGCATCGTTGAGGCTGGGAAGTGCTGTATCACCTCCGTATTCTCCAGATTTAAGTCCCTGTGACTGGAACCTCTTACCGAAGATGAAGGAACCATTTCGTGGGACACGCTTCCGTACAGTTGATCTTCTCCGGGCGACCGATGGCTCCATCTGCACTATCCCGAGATTAGGTACTACCAACGGCATCCAGTGGCTTCCACATCACTGAGAACACGTGATTCACAATGCTGGTGATTACATCGAGGGCCTGTAAAACTTCGAACCTTGTAAGTACTCTACTTCTCAAGATATATCGTTGTTGCCATTACTAAAAATCCAACTCTTGTACGTAACAAGAATTCGAGTATTCCCCGATCTACCTCTTTAACGAAACTATTTTTGGTTTTTGTGTGTGTGTAATATCCAGATGTAGTGCTATAAAAAATAGAGGAAATATTTAGTAAATTCATTTTTTAAGTGAAGCATTTGCCGTGTTTTTGATTCAAATTATGGTATTACAAAAAAATCTAATCTGTGTATTTGTAATTATCACTAAATTACACTAAACCGAGGGCGAACTAAATTCGTTATGCAGATTTTGTTTCACTTGAATTACAACTTTTTATCGTTTGTGTCTGTGTAAGTATCCAAGTGTAGAGTTCAGAAATTCTTTTTTAAGTGAAGCATTTTCGATTTGTGATTAACTGACACATGGAGGAGGACATTTATTTGCTTTTACTAATACGCGAGTATGTACTACAAAAACAAAGGGAACGTAGTCGCATTGCTTTTTTTTCCCAGATTACAGTTGAACACCGTTACAGCAAATATGATGAGGGCGGACTAAATTCGTTAAAAACTTTTTTTCATTATCTGTGTCTTTATTTATTGTCTTTAACTCAGATTTTCTTTTTTACTAATCATTTTAAAATGATTAGTAAAAAAAAAACACACACACAACTAGAGGTAGAAAAAAAAAAGAACCAGAAGTAAGAAAAAACGTAAAGATACTGATTTGAAGTGAATAATATTATAATGTTTGTGGTTTCTGAACCACAAATACTATCGCTACAATGTGTCTATGGTCTTTGCGTGTTGTAGAATTGTATGTGCAGACGTGTACGTAAATCGTTTCGCGGAACAGTTGAAACACGCAAGGAAATAACCGCCGTAAAAACTACGTAGTTCGTTTAAGTGTATTAGGTTTAGTGATACTGAAATATTGTGTCGATAACATCTCACAGAAAAGAGGCCAGTTCAATAAAATTGGTTGGATTTAATTACAAGTGTTGAATTAACTGACTAGAGTGTTTCTGGAATACCTGGGGACTTTTTTTTTTTTTTTTTTTTTTTTTTTTTACAGCTGACAAAAAATACAATTTTTCAATGGAATTAAAAGTGATAGCTTCTACCCATGTCACATATGCATGCGATCATGATCATAACAGAAATGACCAAATTATAGCGAAAACTGAACATTAAAACGACGGTGTTCTTAGTGCAGTAACTCGTTAACTTTGATATTCACTTGCTCAAAATTTGCATGAAAAAAAAGTGTATGGCCGACATTCGTTCACCTAAATGCTTCCGTTGACTGTAATACCGTTATCATTATTCTACGAATTACATAAAATTGAATATCAAAACAAGACAAGGACAAAATAAAAGGAATCTACACTTTCAGGTTCATCCAAGCAGTTACTCTAGCAAAGAATTAATATAAATGGCATACGCAGAGATCTTCCATGGCTACACCTTAAGTATATGCACCTACTTCGACTACCAGCGCAAGACCATGTGGTTCAGATCCCAACATTAAGCTATAGATTAACGTCTCATACAGCTTCAAATACTGAAAAGAGGCGTTGAAAAATAAAACAACCCAGTACGAATATTCAATCATTAAATTACTTTCATCAGTCAGTATGATTAAAGGAATACAGGGTAGGATTCAGAAGTAATGAGCCTCACTTTATACTGACGCGTGCGCACCCTGCAGCGCGCTCCGCTTGACAGCGACGGTGGTGCTGGGTGTTGGCTTCACAGCGCAATGCTGGTCAGTTAGCTCCCAGCTTTCGGAGCGATAGCATCGGCCTTAACAGTAGCCCCTATACGGTGGTGCGTGACACGGCGATATGGAAAGTTTGTTAGAGCAACGCTACGCGATCAAATTTTGCTTCCGGTTGGGCAAGTCTCCTTCCGAAACGTTCGCCATGCTTCAACAGGCGTTTGGAATTGAGTGTCTGTCCTATTCGCAAGTCAAAAAGTGGCACAAGGCTTTTCGTGACAGCCGGGAAGAGGTGACTGACGAGCCCCCGGTCTGGACGCCTGTCGTCGGCCTGTACTGACGTGAATGCGCAGCGAGTGCATGAGTTTTTGAACACGGACCGGCGTTTGAGTCTCTACCAAGTAGCAGAAGACTTGAACTTATCGGAGACAACGGTGCAACGCATTGTTACCGAGGACTTGCACATGCGGAAAGTCTGCGCGAAACTTGTGCCGAGAGTTTTGACTGAAGAACAGAAACGGAATCGAGTGCTCCAATGTGAAGAACTGCTGCAATTGTACGAAGGCGATCCTGCCTTTCTCGAAAAAGTGATAACCGGCGACGAAACTTGGACTTTTCAGTACGATCCAGAAACAAAACGACAAAGCGCTGAGTGGCACACTTCAAACTCAACCCGTCCAAAGAAAGCGCGGATGAGTAAATCGAAGACGAAGACCATGCTCATCGCCTTTTTCGGAGTGACGGGGATCGCCCACTACGAGTTTGTCCCGCCCGGACAGATCGTGAACGCTGGTTACTACCAGAAAGTCCTGAAAAGGCTGAAAAGAAGCGTCGCGCGCAAGCGCAGGGGCATCAAGGACAGCTGGAAGCTTCACCACGATAACGCCCCTAAGCCACACCACCTTCATCGTCACCGACTACCTGGTCCGAGTCAACGTTCCTGAGGTACCCCAGCCTCCCTACAGTCCGGACTTGTAGCCTCCTGACTTCTTGTTTCCGCGCTTAAAATCAGCGCTGAAAGGAAAACGTTTCGACTCCATCGAGGACATCAAAGCAAATGTCAAGGCAGCCATCCCGGAACAGGCCTTCGGGGAAGCCTTTGAGTCATGGAAAAGCCGCCTACAGAAGTGCATTGATGCAGGAGGTGCCTATTTTGAAGACTATTAGTCAGTTGTACCGATCAGCTCAATAAATCTGTCTTTTTGAACGAAGGCTCATTACTTTTGAATCCTACTCTGTATTCACTTCTAGTTACAAATTTGAATAACAATAACTCGAAGGAATAAAATGCCGAGACCATAAATACGCCATTCATCCTCATAAGATTTTCTTTAATATTTGTAAGCAGCATAAATGAACAACCGTAACTCCTATCTTGTTTAATAATTAAAAATATTACGTTATAAACCAATGAACATTTTCAAGATTTGTTCTTATAATCTCAGAAACTACACATATTGTAAAGAAAAAGGGTTTCTTTACATATTTTACACTAATTAAGTAGTTGACTACAATTCTTTTGTTATAAGAATCATCTATTACACCAGTATAAAATCAATTTTATTACAAAAGACACCTTACGAAGTTCATTTATAATGAAATGCTGTAGCACAAAATGCGACGCGAGATATTATCTTTAAAGAAACTTTTTGCCATAAAAGCCACAAACCTTTCTACAGAATGGTCGTATGTATGTATGGTCAAATACGTACCAAAATCATCCATCATAAATCATTCAAATAAATCTTTGAACGTACCTTTAAACGAAAAGTTTAAAAATATCTTCTACAGAATGTCTCTGTTCCATCTCTTTTTACTGACGAAATTCGAAGAAAACCCACACGTAAGTTCAGCTTATAAAAACTGAAAAAAAAAAGAAGTATATTTTAGGTTTTTTCTTCCTAAATTTCCATTATCACGAATGTGTGTGGAATATACAAGAATAAAAATTAACTGTTATAGCCTACACCGCACGTTAAATCTGTCCAGTTCTAACAACTTGCCAGAACACTTTTGTTGCTTTCTACATTTGTATAATTTAAATATCTTAATTGATATATTACTTCATTGTATCCCATGCAATGGTGATTAATCAAATAAACACGACGCTCGAGTCATTCTGGTAAGTAATCTTAAGTTACTAGCAAACACTTTCTACTTTCTGTTAAAAATAAAATCAATTTATATGCTCTTGTAAAGCACATTAAGCTTCACAACGAACTAGTACCACCAAATATTGCTGGACTTCAACCCACGTCATGCGACGGTAGTTAAATGAATCCTCACGGAATTGTACCAAGATAGTATCATATAAATGCATGTGTATGTAAACTCGAGTCTAATGTTATCATCGAAGAGATTAGCTTCTCCGCTCAAGGATCTGAACTTTTAAGGAAGATGGTAACAATGACATAGATTATCATGGTAGAATGAAGAACGTATGAGAAAATGCGCACAAGGTATTTGTCCAGCTGAAAATCCACTCGATGGAAGCTGAGATCGAACCTGGGGATTTGAACATATTGAACGTTATTAGCTTCCATTCGCTTACCAACAAATAGTTATAAATAGAAATGTACCTATTCCTTACAATGTAGGCTTTATAATAATGTTAGTGAGCTATTTCATGTCAAATCAACTCAATTTTCAAATGAATTCTACCTTACGTTCCCAGATTTTGATGAAATTTGGCACAGTTCAAGGTATTACTAGAAAATGACTAACTCTGATATTTCAGATTGGTAAGTGAACAGTTTTAAAATACAGACCAACACAGTTCTCAAAATTTACCAAAAATTGCGTGACATTTGCGGCTGATCTAAAGGACCTAGGATATCGGTTAAGTGTTATTTTAAAACTTGTGATAAAAGGTTTCAGATTATATGTAACACTATCGATTTTTTTTTAAAATTGAAAACTTAAAAAATTTTGAATGAGAGTTTCTCAAAAAGACGTATTTTGCAAATTAAAAAACTTAAAAACAAAAAATATTCGGACTGTTATGAATGTATCACGAAAGTTTTATTTTGGGATCAGCATGGGATCATTTGTAATAAGCAGGGCCCGGATTTTGTTGACAAGTCAACTTTTTTCTGTTACGCATAAGACAAGGCAAATTCTAATAAAAACGTTATCCATCAACTCTAGGTTCTAAAAATATATATTTTTAGGTTCAACTTTTGGTCACTTTTGGCCGTTTTGAAGTTTCATGTCATTTTTTAATATTTTAAGGTAACTTTTAGGTCACTTATGCTCTTTTTATTCTTTTTCTTCTACATAAGGAAATCTTAAAATGAACACTGTTTACGGATGTGAAAAAGACGAAGATAAATAAATCTCTTTTCATGGTTCCTGACCATTGGGGTGGAAAAACTGCATTCTTAACAAGCTAATGAAAACTAAGCTGTAGCTGGTTGACGAAAGGTGGAGGTTGGTAGGTGGCCGAACGGATAGTTTTGGGTTGTTGACCACAAATGATGTGACCATATGAATAACTAAAAATGGATTAGAAGGCGTACAAGGATTTTAAACAGGGCTTTTATCTATTATTCTCATGTAGTCTACACTTGCGAACTTTTATTGTTTAAGAGTGCTTCCTAGTTTCAACTCGGGAGTGAATTGACGCTTTCAGTACGTAGAATGCCGTACAATGAACTGATCAACGGACATAAATGATCAATGGACTGCAACTAACTGAAACAAAACTTTTTCAATATGAGTGACAAACGTTAATTAAAATCCAATGGATATTTAAAAACTGTCAATGTTTTACGAAATAAACATTTAAGAAGACGCAAGTTTTAAGGTTAATTTTTGTTAATTTTAGGGGCATTTTACAGGAATTTTAGTGTCACTTTATAGGTCACTTTCTAGAAAATTTTAGGTCAACAAGATCCGGGCCCTGGTAATAAGAGATATATCGCTTTGAAAGGGTATCGTAGAGTAATGTAGTGATAAATAGGGTAGAGTAGAGTCGGTTTCCTCAGGATTAGGGAAGTTTGGATGTCTGAATAATTAAGTTCCTTAGATATTACACTTTTAGCAACAGGCCTCTGTATTTCGCAGATAAGACAATCCTTGTCAAATCGGTCATTTAGAGAAAAAGTTATGGCTTGTGTGTTTCCGATTTCTATTTAAAAAATAAATGTGAAAGTATATCATAATAAAAGCATAAATGTGGAGTTCTGGCCCTATCGCTCCGGTGGTAACTACGGGGTAGTGGATTCAAAACGGGTGACCTGAATATTTTGGCTTATTTTCAACATTTTACAAGTTCAGCTCTACTAGTTCGGTGTAAGCGTTCAGGATATTACTGGAAAGTAAATGGACAGTATATTTTATTGTGACTAATACATTTTAGGTAGATAGTTGCTTTCATAATTTCAAGATTTTTTTTCTTTCTTTTGAAACACAGGTACAAGGGGTTCATAACTCACGTAAGTTATAGTTAGTAAATAATTACTAGATATATTAATTGCAAAATGTTACCTCTTTTCAAAAACAAAAACGAAATATGACACGTCGAATATTAAAAAAGGGGGGAAAATCTCGTAGGTTGCAACACTGTACTTTATGTTTGGAACCAGTACTAAGGACAAAATAATATCTAACAGTTACTTCAATGCTGCCTTAGTTCAGCGCAAAAGGAATCAGCTTGTATAAATAACATTCTACAGAAATATGAAGTTTTGTAAATATCACTGCCACTAATTAGTATATTGTAGTGTTTTTGACATTTCCAACAAGTCTGTTGCGTGTATAGATAGATGAAGCGATGCACTGTAAAATTAAAAGAAAGCAAGAAAGTTATACATGTGTATTGTAATCATTGCATCATTGTAAGAATCACTGTTGTCCAATCAAGACCTATAAATACAAACTGGCCACGATGTTCCACTGTTATAGTTGGCGTATACGCAATAAGTGACAGCATCTGGGCTATTTGGCTACTTAAATGTTTTCCTAAATATAGTATCATTTAACTAACTTTTAGTCCCTTGTCTTGTACCTCTACAACCTCACCCAGATATTCGTAGCCACCATAATGAACAACTCATTCCCAAAATTCAAAACACAAGACATAATTTTGATCTAAAGACTTTGCCACGGTTACTATTCTTGATAAAAACTTCCACTCACTATCGACATTTTAAAGTTACTTGTCTCAAGCAGAAGAAAGCAATACGCCTCCCTTGTCCCGGCCTTCTCATACCCTTGTTGCAAGGCAATATTTAGTACTGTTAACACTTTCTTGGGGTATGTAACCGAGCTTGATACCACTTGCATTTTGTATAGCCCATTAATATAAGTGACGCGATATCAAAATAACTTCACGTAGACTGGCCTTTGCTACCACTGATTTCACCACTATACTTTCACATAGGCTTTCACCGTGGCAGGTACCAAAAAAAGTGCCACGTTGCTTTCAGCTTAAAGTCCGATTCGTGATGGCACAGATTTACGAAATTACATTTGTTTTTATAATGTGAAGCTGTTCCACCACCAAAGTAATGGACAGGGTCGGCAAAAACCATGGTTTTTATTGAAAAAAAGAAAACGGTTCTTTGGTTTAAACTCTTTTTTATTTATTTTTATTTTATTTATTTATTTATTTTGTTTAAATAATTTGCTCTGTGTGTTTATATCACATATGGACAGAAATAAGTTTGTTCCGCCTTGGTGCTATTATGCAACAACCGGGTTATGCTGGAAGGGGTCACATAAGCTTAAAGTGGAATCCAAACCGCTTGTTGGTTTACATCCAAGAGAAATTGTCCACCATTTGAACTCGAAACCGGGACTAACTGGCCACAAATGCGATACGTCTGCCTACTCGCTCACGAAGAACTCTTCATAAAAATATTTTGTACTGATCTTTACATACTTGTTAATATAATTGTCAAGAATCATTTCAGGACAGAAAGATAAACAATTACACAAGTGAAACCATTATACAGAATTACATATGGATAATTTCAAAGTACTGTAGAGTACAGAAGAACTAATTTAGTCCAAGTTAGTTCACTACAACTTTTATTAGTCCAAGTTAAGAAATACAACGACTTAATTTGCATATCAGTAAGAAAAGTGAATAAAGATACGAATTATTTGAGTTCACTTTGGTTCTGACTCATTTATACATAAACAGATACCAAAGATACTTCTGATTTCAATAAATGTCTCTCGTAGGATTTGTAAGACCCCCCGCTCAAAAAAGTACGGCAATTCGATGTATTTTATCAATAATAAACATTATTAAAAGGAAACAATATTTAGAATTCTTCTTTGATTGTAACTGCATAAAAATAACAAACTATTTAAAAAATCACAAAAGAAACATTCATAAACTCATAAAAAAAAGTTGCTTTTGTAGTATAATCTCTTTAAGTAATGAATGGGGAATTTAGGACTGAATATAATACGAATAATATAGGGAATGAAACGTGATAACCCAAAAATGTATAAGTGATGCAATATTTTACGAACACTTACACTTTTACGAACATTTTTCGTTTTTTGGTTTAAATTATTTTTTTGTTTTGTTTTTTGTTGAAAAAACAGCTAACCCTGGTAATGGATCACTAATATATGAGGTAACTCCTCCTCTTTCTGTAATAATGAACTGCTGAAATATGTAAAAGGTAGCATTGTCATAACGGGTAACATCACTGATGACAGCATATGAAACTACTGTGTACCTGGATCTTCAGTTACACAACAAACGGGTGAATTGTGGGTTGCAAAAATTCCCAGTGAAACCCTTGTACAGCATTCTTCATTATAAAGAAATAGTTTTTAGAAAAGTCTACGAAGCAAACGGTAATGTTAAATGGTAAATTCTGCTTCAATATCCTTAGATATGCTGACTTTGCTTTACATACATATTGATGCTTCTTCAGACTGAGATTTTCTACAAGTAACTTCTGAAAGCACTCCACTGACTTTACAAGAGTTAGAAATGTGATTCTGTCTATACGTACCCACTGTCTGAATTCAATATCATCATTTCTACTGAATACGTACATATTTTTAAGCCAAGCACACCTGGACATAAGGTACACGTTCCGAGCATGTACTTTTCAGAGTCCATGTTACAAACCATTTTTGATAGCAAACATTTGTAATCCTCTTTGACACCAGTAGCTTGAATCATGAGCTTTACTTTCTCATGGTATACACGAACACAAACATTGAGCGTACCTAAAGAACCTGGAAGCACACACCATTTTGAACGCATTTTGAACCAGCAAATTATGACAGCCTCATTTTCATGCCAAGATATGTTTGCATAAAACTATTTTAATCTTCCTTCAACTCTACTAACATCAGATGTTTCGCCTTCACTTATTTACCATGTTGGATAGGCACTGTGTCTTTCTTTCCAGGACATCTGCTGTTTGGATTTTCATTAAACTGGTGAACTGATTTCACAACATCCACACTAATGCCACGACTTAGCTTTGAACCAGGTTTTGATAACACACCACTATCACACAATAAGTTCTTCGATTGTGTAACAGCATATTTAGGAGCACCAAAAGGTCCATTACTTTGTGTCAGGGTTGGCTCGTTTAAACCAGCTGGTTTAAAAAAAGTTCAAACCAGAAAAAAAGAACGAAAAATGCTTTAAATCGTGTGAACTTCATGATGACGTTTCCACATATCGAACCATCTACTTCAGTTTTATCACCATTTTCAAGTCTCGGTCGAACCACAACTTTTCTTTCAAGTGTAAACCAAGTAGCGGTTCGGGTGTCACTTTAAGTGAAACTCTTCTCCTTGATAACCTCTGTATTGCATAAGAATGTTGCACATAAACATACGAAACGACATCAAATTGCATATTTCTGCTTGCCTGAATACCTGTTGTATTATAAAGAAACCAAGGTTGCTTAAATCTATTGATAGAAATTGGCAAAATTTATCGACTGCCTACGTAGCTTCCAACATTAGCTTGGATTGGACTTTCAGTTTTAATATTATTGAATGATATCTAATACTAAATTTGTGATTTAATCCCTCAGTTTTAACGTATTGATTATGATACGTTTACCTTAAAGTTTTACACACCAAGGAATAACGGGATTTTCCTGATTTATCTATAATGGTTTCATTTTTGCAACTGTTTATCTTTTTGTCCTTCCGAAATGACTCTTGACGATTATATGTAAAGATCACTGGGGGGCAAAGGGGGGCAGTTGCCCCCGCACTTTTTTTAAGTAACCAATTAATGTATATAGTTTCATTTGGAAATGTAACGATTTTGTATGTGTTACTGATTAATAGGAAAAAATGCTGCCATATAATATTTGCTGTTGCGTGAATACGTATTGGTTGTCTTCCCGTGGAGTAAAGAAAGCTACAGTAATTGCGTTTTAATCGCCACAGAAAATAACCCCAAAAAATAACCTATTGGAGCACAATTTCAGCATACTTTCATTTCATCTTACAAGGGCTCGATATGTTAGTGAGCCGCTTTGAAGCTAATCGAAAGAACATTATGCAAAAAAGTAGGGCCTATTTCACAAGTTATTCTTTAATTGCACAAAAATTGACAGTTCCTAAAATGTCTTTTCTTCTTTCTAAAGTAAGGAATATCGATTAAAAAGAGCGTGATAAGAAACAACTTCTACCTTTTCCATTGTTTTGTAGTGTTATATACGAGTGAAGTGTTGTGTTTAAGGATGTACGAGTGTATATACAATAAAATTTAGTAAATTGAACATAATTCTAGGTTTTAAGTTTATTTTGTATAACTGAAGTGTGGACTGTAAGTATTGTTGTGTTTTGATGTGTTCCAAGTAAGTGAAATCTTCACCTAATGGCAACGAACATATTTTAAGAAGTTGCAAAAGCAAATATTTCTTTAAATGTCGTAGCATATGCTTGTAGTATTTACTGTCTTTCATTTTCTAAGAGTAATAACATACATTTAATATCATGTGTGGAATTAAATATTAAGTTTTTCATTAATCCTCAGTTTCAATATAACTTTTGCAAAACAAGCATCATTATTCATTACTATGATTAATATTATCCTTTCTATTTATTTGTTTTGCAAATTTATTAAATAATCTGATCACACAATTTTCCAGACAGAATTTTAAGATGTTCATGAGCAAGGAATCAAATCTCTTCTTACACTTTCGTTGTTTAAGAGTACAAAGGGCTAGTATCTACTTGCGTTGTTCTTCTCAATTTACTTAATAAACTATTATATACGATATACGGTATTTTAACTGAAAATATAGTATGCTATTAGTTATACAACCTTTCGTCAAACAAAATGTTAGAAACAACCAGGAAAACTAACATTTATATACAAATATTCAGATCATGTCTTGCCCCCTCACTTTTAACGTCCAACCGCCGCCACTGATCACTACAATGTATTTTTATCATTGGTTCGTGAGTGAGTCGGCAGACTCATCGTATTTGAGGCCAATTAGTCCCAGTGTCGAGTCCAAATGGAGGATAATTTCTCTCGGATGTAAGCCGAGAAGCAGTTTGGATTCCGCTTTAAGCTTATGTGACTTCTTTCAGCATAAAGTACGGGACAAGAATAAATGACCATAAACGCCATTAGTTTTAATGGCATTTTTGGTCGTTTATTCTTGTCCCGCACTTTTAATCCCGTTGTTGCATAATAACACCAAGACGAAACAAACTTATTTCTGTCCATATGTAATATAAATACATAGAGCAAATCATTTAAACCAAAAAAAGTTTTTTTTTAAAGGTTTTTGCCAATCCTACTTTGTGTGCAGTCCAACATGATGGCACCAGTGTGAGGACCTGATATTTTAGTTCTGGAGAGCTACTTTTACCATTATTTCGGAGATTCTCCATTAATTTTTTGCAGTCATTTGGTAAAAATTTATGCGTACCACTTCCTTCAGATACGGACAGACTTGCTAAGAAATTCCAGCTCTACTTCCCGTACTTTACCATTTATTTTTCCCTAGCACTTTCACATATTTAAGCAACCTTCCTTTCACCTTTAACTTACTCGTTGTTCAAAGGATATCCTTCTTTTTATTAGACTTACTCCCAATTTAGTGAAGGATGTGTTGATTCCTTCAATTCCATCCACTACTTCTGAATCACTGTTTGAGCCACTACATGACACACTAGCACTGTTACGTTCACAACCATTTAGTTTCTGTATACACTTACGACACAATTTGTAGGCACGCACACGTTTAAGATGGGGATATTTTTCAGCTAGCTGTACAGTGATCTTTTTGATTCCTTTCACCGGCTTGCTATGAATCTTCCAAATGGCATAACAACTTCTCCTGACCTTTCTATCAAGATATTTAAGATACACTTGTTTGTGATATAAATAGATGATTCGTGAATCAATCATGTCTGCAGCTTAAACTAAGTAGCGTTTGTTCACTCAATGGCAAAGTATTTACTGCAACTAACATTGGCATTGGTTTCTTCCTGAGATATGATGTTTGATGGCATACAAAACGAAGTTCAAAGAAGTCACAGTTAGCAACGGTACTCATTGCTGTATGATTTATCTTTTACCAGTTAAAAGTTATTGTGAGGCACTTTTTAATGAATCCGTAATAGTCTTATGCTCCACTGTAACCTTTCACGGAATGTTTGGTGCGATTGCTTCAATAATGGCTCCTTATATATAGTTCTGAAAAGCAAGGAAAACCGCACGAACTTTAAATGTGTTTTCCTAGATCAGTCTGTGCATATCCAACATCTACTGCGATCATTCCATAATGATCTACAAACTGAGGAAGTCGTGGAACGTTCTAGAAGCTGAGAGAACAAGACTCTAGAACATTCTGGTGACTTCAGGTAAGTACTCGAACATTCCGAAACCTTCAGGAAAGTACTCGCATATTCTATGAACCTCGGAAAGACAATCAAACATTTTGAGCTGCTTTAGTTACTTGAAAATGTAGGTACCACTTTCGACTGTCTGAGAACGTTTCCGACGTTTTGTATATGAGATGGGGAACTCTGCCAGTATAGATGAGCAGACTCGCTTAAATTGCATAATTATAGGCAGCATGATATTTACAAAAATTATTATTTCTGTAGACTGTTATTTGTACAAGTTTATCCTTTTTGCCGTAAACTAAGGTAGCATTAAAACATATATTGCATAACTTTTACCCTTGGTACTGATTCCAAACTTGAGATACAGTGCTGTCAACCTACGCGATTTTCCACTTTTTCATGTGAAAAGAGGTAGGCTAACAGTTTCCAATTAATGTACCTAGTAATCACCTACTACGTATGACTTGCGTAGATTATGAACACTCTATACCTTTGTTTCAGAAGAAAAAAAGGCTGATATTTAGTATCTCCCTCAATCTTGCACATATAAGATTTACAGTGTGTCACTTACTTTACAAAATATAGCTGAGCTAGGGACAGCTAGCGAAAGGAGTTAGAAGCCACCAGGGCCCTTGTACTTCTACCTTTATCACAATTTAGACAAAAACAAGGTGCTCGGTTCTGGAGCCATAAAACGAGTTGGGAGAGATACTAAATGCCATCCGAAAAAAATCTCAATTGGGACATTTTCTTGTTTTTCACATTTTTTATGCAACTATGTATCTAATATGTGCTAATTACAATGAAATATACTTTCCAGCAATATCCTGAACGCTGACATCGAACCAGTAGGTCTGAAGTGATAAAATGTTGAAAATCAGCTGAAATATTCAGGTCAGCAATTTTGAATCCGCTCCCACCAGGACAACAAGGCCAAAACTCCACATTTATGCTTCCACTATAATATACTTCCATGTACCGGTATAGGCCTATATTTTTAAATACAAATCGGAAAATTCACGCGACACTAACATTGTTCGATTTGACAATGGCTAAATCAGATGTAAGACAGGATGTTTCAGCTAAACTGCTTGAAAATTTAATTTCTCGCCCTTTGGTACTCTTACAGGCAGGGTTGGCTGGTTTATACCAAGGTGGTTTAAACCAGCTGGTTTTTTCAAAAAAAAAAAAAAGGTTTAAACCAAAAAACAAAGAACAAAAAAAGCTTTAAATAGTGTGAACTTCATGGTGACGTTTCCACATATCAAACCATCCGCATTACGTTTATCTACTTTTCACCTTTTAATCAAGGGGTACCGTGTTCAATTCTCGGTCGAACCACAACCTATCTTTCAAGTGTAAACCACGTAGCGATTCGAGGTGTCCCTCTAAGCAAAAGTCTTCTCCCTGATAACCTTGGTATTTCATAATGATGTTAAGCCTAAACATACGAAATGAAACCAAATTATATATTTCTATTTGAATGAATGCCTGTTGTTTTATAAAGAAGCCAAAGTTGCTTTAACATATTGATAGAAATTGGCAAAATTTATCAACTGCCTACGTAGCTTCCAACATCAGCTTGGATTTGACTTTGTTTTAATTTTATTGAATGATATCTACATACCAAATTTGTAATTTAATACCTCAGTTTTAGCGTAGTGATTATGATACGTTGACCTTAAAATTTTACATACAAATACATTTAAAGTAATAACAGGATTTTCCCAATAGCTAACGCGGGAGTTTCCCGATTCATATATAATTCTGTACAATGTTTTTACTTTCTCTTTTTGTCCTTCTGATATGACTCTTGACAATTATATTAACAAGTAGGCCTATGTAAAGATCAGTACAACGTATTTTTATCAGAAGTCCTTCGTGAGTGAGTCGGCAATCGCATTTGTGACCAATTAGTCCCGGTTTCGTGTCCAAATGGGCAATTTCTCTTGGATGTAAGCCGAGAAACGGTTTGGACTCCGCTTTAAGCTTATGTGACCCCTTCTAGCATAACCTTGTTGTTGCATAACAACACCAAGGCGAAACAAACTAATTTCTGTCCATTATTTAAACCAAAAAAACCTCGTTTAAACAAAAAAAAAAACTGTTTTTTTTTTTAAATAAAAACCATGGTTTTTGCCAACCCTGCTTACAGGTTTAAGTATCGATAAGCCCCGTCGCACCACACCTATGTACTAAGTGAACAAACCTAACCTAACCTATCCATTACTGTCATGTTGAAAAGCTGGCCGGGATTAACGAAATAAATGCTCTCTTACACAGTTAGCTACGTAATATTATGTCCTGGCTGCTCCTCGTGCGAATTTACTTTAGGAAGGCTCAACCATTATGGTCATAAATACAGAGTACGAACATATGCCGTAAAAATACAGTGCGAGAATACAAACCTATGCTAAGTTTGCACTATAAAGCGCGAACTGCATTTAACCGAGTCAGCACAGGGGCGTAGCCCACACAGCAGTGCGAGATTGCCTCCGTATGCAGCAGGCGCGTCAGAGACGGTAGGTATGCGCTTAAACGAGCATGTTGCAAAAGAGTAAAGTTGAATTTAAACGCTCCAAGCTCAACAAGAGATTGATGTAATATCTGAAACCATTTCGCTGTTCTATTTCTCGTGTAAACCTTTCAATTTTGGGGTAACTAGCAAACATTTGCTGAACAAAACATCACGTTCATTATACCTAAATCGATCACTTAAGCTATAAACGATCCAATTCTTGACAGTTAAGACTCTTAATATGTACTAATTTTCCGTTTTCATCCTGAGGCTATTTACCTATTTACTCTTAGTTGCATTACGATTCTAATCATCATAAATTATTTTGACAGCGTAAGAGGGGCGCTGTGTCAACAAATGTCATCTTCACAAATACCACGTTAAGTGATACTTATACTTATATTACAGATATTAATCTGCCACCACGATATGATTTATTCTGCTTCTTTTGCTTTTCGATGAGCGTCTAGCTATAATAATAAAACATGTAATTCAAGTGCAACGTATGCATCGTATAAAGTGAGCATGTCGTGGCTTCTCGACATTACTTCCTTGCTTCACATTCTATGAGAAGCACATTCAACGCAACCCTAATCTTTCTTTTCTTTATAATATAGTAAATATTATTAATATTTAGATCACATTGCAAATCTGATTTAAGCTTTTATTACTCTACTGTATGATATAAATAATGTAACTAAAGGCGTGTACAAGGATATAGCTATTGCAATCAACCTTGGTTATACCAATGCTCTAATCCGACATCTAGGAAACAATATTATCATTTTATTCTCGTGAATAATAATCACAGTATACAATCAAACCTACGTTTACTCTTCTGTATTATTGAAGTACTTACGAGCTCTTTCTGGCAACTACACTTTGTCTATTTCACACTCTTCTGGCTAAACCAATCACAACATAACGTGGCTCCAGTGTTCGTAGGTTACGAAAATTTCCCTCAATTGACATAAAATTTTCTCTTTTCTTATCAAAATTTCCCTAGTATTGTAGAGTCCAATTCCTATGATAGAAGTTATGTAATAAGAATTTCCTCTTCTTTCTCATGAAAATTTTAAAACTTTTCTTTCCCTTGGGAGAGTTGTTTTATACTTTGATAAGGTCTCTACTTCGTAACTATATCTAGATATTCTATCCTTGGTCTTCCTCTTCCTGATTTTACTTCTGCCTTTCTCTCTATCAGCACGGTAATCCAATCGGAGTACCGAATAAGATAGCCAAGTATGTTATTTCTTCTTTTTCCTATTATCTTCATAATCTATTAATCAGGGTGCGAAATCCCGGGGGGGACGGGAGGGATTTCCCCCCCACCAAAAATTTTATACTTGAGTTTCCCCCCCACCAAAATATGTTAGGGGGGACACCTTAATATGAAAATATAAGTAGGTCTATAATGAAAATTTTCAAACAAACAAATTTGAATGCATGCCTGTTTTTCAAAAACGTAGTTTAGTTGTAAAGGTATCAGGTGTTTAACTTTGTCGGCTGTTTCGTTGTGACGAGATGGAGACCTTTATTCTCTAGCGTACCAGTTGCGTGCAAAATTGGTAAAATTTCTTAAACAGTTGATGAATCTACAAACAGGTTTGCGGATAAGCACTTGCTTTTATATGTAACATATATGGACGAAGAAAATAACCATTGTTGTTGTTTTTATAAATTAGTGCCTGTAGAAAATGCCGATGCAAAATTCCTTGAAGAGAAAATTATTCAAAGGTTTTCCGAAGATGGCATATTTTTAATCTTAAAGAAAAGCTTGTGAGATTTGGTTCGGACGGGGATGTAGTGTTTACTGGGAGAAACAAGGTGTTGCTGCCCAAATTAGAAGAAATGTCGAACAGTGCCTAACTAGCGTACACTACATGGCACATCGAATGGATCTTGTATTTGAAAGAGTTTTTGATGTGAATTCTGTTCACAACTTTGAATATTTGTTAGGCTAACTTCATACAGCTGCAAAACTTAAAGTATCGCGACAGTCACAGATGCCGCAGGACTGCTAAAAATCAAAAGATTGTTTCACATACGTTGGATTTCAAATGAGGAGCATGTATTATTTGCAGTCTTTACATATTTTTCTTGTATAATGCAATTCCTACTTTTGGAGTATGAAAATGCTGACCATTTCAACAGAGATAGTTTTAAACTGAGTGGTATTTAGAAAACAAAACAAAACAAAACGAAAAAAAAAATCTGTTGGAGAAAAAGAACATTCTATTGCTCGGTTTTCTTCTGGATATTGCGTCCATTCTGTCTAATATTAGTAAAACAATGCAAAAGGAACCAGTTTCGTACAATGAAATAGAGCAAGAATTGAATCTTTAATCCAAGCTCTGAGAGAAATGCGTATGAAAGATGATGTCTACCAAAGTCTTTGTATCAGTGCACTGCAGACAAGCGCCTGATACAGAGAGTGATGATAGTGAGTTTGATCAAATAAGGGGGCAGGTAATCCAGGGTTTAGTAGAAGAAGTGGAAAGGTTTCCTTCTAATGATGTCCTAAAATGCTTTTCAGTGTTTGAAAATAATGATCGTAATAGCATGAATGGTTTGGTTTATACGGTAACGTAGACGTATATAAAGCAGCTCAATTATTTGGATTAAATATTGATACTGCAGTGTTAGAATGGCTTGGTTTGATTTAGTTTAACGTCCCACGATTATGCCTGCTAGCCTAAAGGAGACGTGGACCTACTGATTATAATGGAATCCGACCACTTTGCTCGTTCAACTATACACCACCGGGAATCGAATCAGGGACCACGTTAACCGAAGTCAAGCGTGCTAGCCACTAGACCAAACGGGGGTTCTACAGTGTCAGAATGGAGAGAGTACAAGTCAAGTTCTAAGTCGGTAAATGATTTTCTAGTTCTTAAAGACTTAACGCGGAAAGTCCGTTCTGTGCCATTATGTGGATTCAGTGTTGTTCATATTAAAAGTTTCGAAAGAAACTGTATGTTGGCGAGTACCTTTCAATCTTTATTAACAATTAAACTCAGTGGATCTCCTTTAAAATTATGGGATGCTGTTACTGCTGCTCATACGTGGGTGTCTTCTGGCCATCACATGTTCAACTCTCGTTACACACGGAAAGAAAGTGAAGTTTAATCTTTTTTTTTTTTTTTTCTAAGGTAAGATACGTTATTGCAAACTATATTTTACGTCTATAAATACAGTAACACAATCATTCATTACTCGTATTATTGTGGCTCTCTCCGCTGGTCTACTGGCTAGCATTCGCGCACCATCTTCGGTGCACAGAGTCCCGGGTTCGATTCCCGGTGGAAGCGCCTTACAAAAATTTGAACGATTACCGTGGTTCGGATTCCACCTTAAACTGTAAGTCCACATCTCATAGCTTCGCTGCTGAAAAGAGACACTAAATTTAAATAAGCAAATCAATCGAATTGTTGTAGCTACTTGTGCTTTCATTTTCTAAGGTTTAACGTCCTACGAATATTCAGTAAAACTTTGGATGACGGTCATGATGAGATAGATAATAATGGTGGATTAAGATAGTGGAAGGAGGCGGGAGGACTCCGAGAAAACCCACACACAATTGTTTGTATACCACAAGCAGAATTTAGCGCGAGCTAGGATCCAGCCAGGGATTCCACGCACCTGAGGTGAGCGCTCAACCACTGAGACAGCACGGCTTTTTGTTGTCTATCAAGTATTTGTATTGAAATCATATCTGTTATTTATAATAATATATTCTTGCTAATGATACAATATAAATACATAGTATTATTTAGACTTACATAAGTGACCGGATATCTGAGCGACCAAACTGAAATACTAAATACTTAGCGAAGAAACGGGAATTTCATCTTATATATAAAAGAGAACGCACAAATCCTTTGTTCCCTCATCACGCTAATACGGCTGAACCAATTTCTTTCATTTTTGGGGGGTTATTAGGATTTGGACCCTAGATGGTTTTTATCATATCACTTTAATTTTTAATTACCAGTGTCTTGAGATAATTGACCATTCAAGTGTCCATAACGTACAAATCCTTTGTTAGTTCATCATAGGTAAAAATAAACGTATTTATATGCAACCCGCATGACCGTGTCACTCGGCGGGTTAACATAAATGACAGGCGATATAATGTTAACATTTACTGCAATCTTCTATGGTTTTTATCATATCACTTGAAAGCGAAAAAGTAAAAATTATCTAAGTAACAAAGTTTATTGCGTTCCGGGGTGACCGCAGCGAAGCGGGGTGAACGCTGCTAGTAAATAATAAAAACTATGCTCTGACTCTACTGCTCATGGGGATCTATGGCTGGCCAGGTGAAGCGCTTCAAGTTAGTAGTTTTAATGCTTGGTTAGGACATCGGTTCTCAGAGACTATTATTTCTGATTTACATATCTCTACCGCATTTTCGGGAATGCAGTCTTCAATATGATGGTAAATACAAGGGTACTGTGGTCCCACGGGACTCTTACCCTGGACCATACGCACCGAAATGTATATTAAATGCAGTATATATGTTATCAATTTCCGTTAAATGAATAAATAACATTAAAGTACAGTATTTTAAAATAATAATGTCGACTAATTTGAACATTAATTATTATTATTATTATTATTATTATTATTATTATTATTATTATTATTACTACTACTACTACTACTAATAATAATAATAATAATAATAATAATAATAATAATAATAATAATCCATTAAAATTTCAACTTTTTGGAGGCTCCACGAAGCATTAGTGTGGATCGCTAAACTTCTTCCCCCCCACCATTTTCAAATGATTTCGCACCCTGCTATTAATTTAGCTATTTGGAAAGAAGTGCCAACCACTTTCTTTTTCCTTCATTTTTTTAAACAAAAATACACACAAATACACCCAGCCAACAGTTGGTTTAAATCATGATACTTTGAAGAGAGATACATAATATACCAATACGGAACATACACAAACTATTGCTATTATTTTGGATTATTTCTGAAGAACAAAGAAAAATTTAGGCATTTATGTTGGTCAGTTAGTTAGCGCGAGAATTTTTCCCAGATTTTTAGCGTTTTATCAAAAATTCCCTTTTCCCCTTTCTTGCTAAATATACCTATGAAATTTCCCTAGATTAGTAAAATTTCCCTGAAACTACAAACACACACAAGGAGAAAGCACACTTTGGTAAGTGAACTTCAGGGCCATTCTTTGCGAGGTGGTAGTGCACATTCAACCCTTTGGGGAATTCATGGTACAATCCGCGGCAAAAAAACCTGCAACATGAGCATATAAGTTTATTGTGAAATAACGAAGTCTTTTGCTTCAAAATAAGTGAGCACGGGAGGAGACCGAGGTTTATCCTGGCGTGATTCGTTCCACTTAGACGTTATGTTCATTCCCTGTGCTGTTAGGCGTAGTTTCACAATAAACTTACATCCTCATGTTGCAGGGTTTTTTTTGCCGCGGATTGTACAATTTGTACAGTACCATACGGGTGTTTCATGGTACATTGCGTTGTAACTCTCCTATTTGAGTTTTTTCGTCCGGTTTTTTTTTCTTTTTTTTTGTTTGTTTGTTTTGTTTTGTTTTTCAAGTCCAGATGCATTGTAGAAGACCTTACGTATGGTTTCACACCTTCCTGCGTCGAGACATAGGGGGTAATGACGTCATAATTTTAAAATATATATTTTCTTTTATTAAGCCTATGTTCATTATTTTTTGGCGGCCTTATTTTTGCACGTAGAAGATTGAAATTTTCCACGAACATTCAGTCCACTGAGTAGTATTTACCAGATTTTTTTTCAGATTTCTGCGTTAAAACAGGGGGAGACCCGGAGGGGCAAAATGTTGAAAAAGGGATATTTTTACCAAAAAATCCCTTTCTTCGGGATGTTCCCGCCTTAGATACATGATGGAGACACGTGAGTCGTACCGTCTGAAAGGCAGTTCTATTCTGAAGAGAATGATGGGCGAAACATGACCCTATGTCTCAGGGAATTTTTATCAAAATATACTTCTGTATAGGAGAATATTGGACATTTTCGGTATTTTTTTTTTGCGGTCTTATTTTTGCACCTAGAAGGTTGAACTTGAAATTGTGCAAAAACATTCAGTCCACCGAGTAGTATTTAACAGATTTTTTTCCAGATTTCTGCGTTAAAACAGGGGGGTCCAGAGGGGCAAAAAGTTAAAAGAGGGATATTTTGACAAGATATACTTTTTCGGGATTTTCCCGCCTTAGGTACATGATGGAGACATGTGAATGGTACCGCCTGAAAGGCAGTTCTATTCTGAAAAGAATGATTAGCGGATTATAGTCCTAGGGTAAATAGAGATGTCTCAGGAAATTTTTTACCTGAGATCATGGTCTTTTGCGGTAATTTGGGGCATTGTGGGGATTCCTGATAAAATTTCTCCCGCCCTTAGTATTCAAGATAGAAACTTGAAATTTGGTACACACATTCAGTCTACCAAGTACTATTTATCAATTTTTTTTTTTTTTTTTGAGATCTCTACGTTCATACAGGGCCGTTCCAGAGGGACCCAAAGTGTGAAAAAATTCTCCGAAATTTTCCCTTTGACTTCACTTTTCCTTCTCCTGGTATATGGTATGGGCATGCAAGTGATAACATTTAAAAGCCAGCTCCATTCTGAAAAGAATGAGGTATGAACCATGATCATAGGATAAATAGTGACGATGCAGTAGCTGCTTGACTGAAAGTCTAAAAAATACCCCCAAAACCCAGGTACCCGAAAAGGTTAAAGAGTTAATATTACAAACTGGGAGAGCGCAATGGGCAAAAATGACGGAGAAAAACCGTCTTAAAGTTTTGTAGTCGACGCATATATCGTACGACGCGCAAACTTAGCAAGTGATGGCGTGTCAAAGTGATAAGAATCAGCGACTCAAGTACAAAAGGCCTCGGGCTCGATTCTCGTTCTAGTCAAACTTTTTTTTTCTTGTTTTTTGCTTCAACCAATAAAGTAGGCACTTGTAACTATAAGTAAAATATTAATTCACCATAGGTTTATAATGAATAAAACAATAGCAATTTTCAATTACTTGTAAATTCTTTTGATGTTCCATGTTAACTAGGAACAAAAATTAATCTCTTCCGTAAATTTTATTGTTACTGCAGTCGTTGTGTAAAAAAAGGTTATTGGAGCTTCGTGTCAGCATCTCTTGACAGTGTGAGAATTACAAGGGGAATGAGGGGGAAATCTCCTTTAGTTATAGCAACATCCAGTATTAACAAAGGGGATTTCGCCCCTCAACTCCTTTGTAAATTGCGCACTGTCAACAGATGTAGACACGAGGCGTCAAGAACATTTATTACACAAGGACTGTCGTCAAGGGTGCCGATCACAGGGGGCCATCCCCCCAAGCTCATGTGGGCCCCCTGTATTTTTATAAATATGTATTTTCATAAGTATTTTTTATTGTTACATGTATTGATGTGTATTTTTTATGAATGGACCCCCCAAAATTATAGAGAAATCGGCGCCGTTGGCTGTCGTAACCATAATACAACTCGTGATATCAGTATAGTTACAGAATAGATTAAATTTTCTTGCTAGTTAACATGGAACATTGAAAGATTTTACAAGTGATTTTAAAATTTCTATTGTTTTATTCATTATAAACATATGGTAAATTAATATTTTATTTATAGTTACAAATTGTTACTTTATTAGTTGAAGTTAAAAATAAAACAAGCATTGACTCGAACTGGAATCGAACCCGGGACACTTTGCACTTGAACTGCACACTTTACTCACTCAACCACGCCGTTAGTTCATAATTTTGCGCGTCGAACAGTATACATTGCGAGTAGAAAACTTTTGAAGACGGTTTTTCCTTTCTTATTTTTGTTCATTGCGCTGTCCCAGTTTGTAATATAACTCTTCAAATGTGCATTACCTCCTCGCAAAAAATGGCCCCGAAGTTCACTTACCAAAGTCTGCTTTCTCCTTGTCAGTCTCAATCGCAAAAATTAAGACTTGAAAAAATGAAATGAAATCTTTGAGTTTTACGTCCCACGGTTATGCCGGTTAGGCTAAAGGAGACGGTGATAATGAGAGATGAGTGAAATGGTGGAATGAAGAAAGTGGGAGGAAACGGGAGTACCCCGAGAAAACCCACGAGCACGGTGTTTGTCCACCACAAAGTTCACTTGGCGGGGGCTGGGATCGAACCCGGGACCCCAAGCGCCAGAGGTGAACGCTCTACCACTGAGCCACCGCGCCCCCCCAAATTAAGACTTGACAAAGGGTTGCAAACTACTTTTAATTCCACCGGAAAAATTATCATTACAATGCATAAATGTATATTCTCTCCGACTTGTTTCACTACTATTAAAAGCTAACATTAATTTGCACGTACATGAAAAAAAAATATTACGTGAGACAACTTTGTACTACAAGTTTGAACCAGCAATTTATTTTAATTTTTTGACATTATTAAATTAAGGTATAGTACGACAAACACCATCCGTTAGTTGCAAACATTGCTAACGAGTGAATATATTGTAATAGGGAAATTCGCGCTTGAACTTGACTAAGAAAATCTAGCGTTTTGTAGTCCTAGACGTAAATTCGATCATAGATATAGATAATATTGTGTTTGTCTAGTATTATTGTCAATTTTTTCGATTTTTCTAAGCCACCAGTTCTTGAATATGAGCCACGCACCGTAACTAGCTTCAGCCTTAATTACAGAATTTTAAAATAGTAAAGTAGGGGAAATGACTGAACTTTGTGGGATGTACCCACGATCAGAGTTGATTTCAGTCGGTACTCCGGAAGGAAATATTCTCTTCCACCGGAAATATAAAATCCTTCTTCCCCTGAAACGTATTTCTGATTGTTCTCAACGTCTGTAACTGTAGAACTACTTTTATCCCCCATCTAATGAACGTGCCCTCTCTCTAGAAAAATCTGAAATTATCACTGCCCATGATCATGATCATGGCCGCAGTCAAGTAAGAGGCACCACGGCTTAGTCAGATCAGGAATTCAGCTTTCGGGACTTTCTTATTAGTTTGTGGTATAAATGTTGTTTGGAAATAAGTATTCTCTCTCCCTGGGCCGGACTAACGCATCTGGAGGCCCGGGGCTATTAAAAATATGTGGCCCCTGCTAACTTCGCCTAATACATTTCTGTGAAAGTACAGTAGGAAAGTTAAGGGAATGTGTTTCATATTTTTGGTCATATTTTATTTTATTATGATCATTGTATCTTCATGAATCTTTTTAGATAACCAGTTGAGATTTTGATGAGAGTGGAGGTCCCTGTCCACCTGGAGGCCCGGGGCTATAACCCCCCTAAGCCCCTTCCTTAATCCGGTCCTGCGTGATACCAACGGGCCGATGAATGACAAAAAGGGCTGAATTTGGAATAATTGTACAGACACGAAAGAAAGTATTCTTCAGTTGACAAAATTATTTTCTTAACAACTCAACAATAAATTAACCTATTACAGCACCGATTTTGGCAAGTTATCAAATTATAACTCTCCTATGAATAATAACAAAAAAGATTCAAATTCATTCATTTGTTACCGAGTTATTGTCAAAAGAAAATTTGTCAATTGTCAAATACTTTCTTTTCCGTGTGTTCCAAGTATGGCAACGTCGGTAACCATTACTTTCGTAGAACTACCTTTATCCCCCGTCTTCCTCTAGAAAAATCTCCTGAATGCCCACGGTCATGGCCATAGTCAAGTAAGAGGCACCACGGCTTCATCGGTTCAGGGATTCAGCTTTCGGGACTTTCTTATTAGTTCGCAGTATTATATTGTTTGGAAATAAGTATTCTCTTCTATTCAGATTATACTATGTAGATGTGGCAAATCTGCGTCTCAAATTAGATTTGATGGTTCTGAGACAAGAAAGCATCTACCAATTTACTTTGCGATTGTCACAATAGAAATTTTCTGCAGCAATAGGATCTATATGTAAATCATTCTTATCGGCAGGATCGCAACTAGGAATGAGCAAACCGAGGGTGTGGTTGGAGGTGCGCCTAAAAGAGCAATATATATATATATATATATATATATATATATATATATATATATATATATATAGGTCTATAAATACAGTATGGCACTAAATTCGTTGTACAAAAGCAGAGGGGTGATTCCTGAGAGGGAAACAAACAAAAAAGTTCCAATAAACACAGGGCGAAAAACGCGTCGTTACGTGTTATAGGCTGCCGAAAGCGTGAAAAAGCAAACTTTAAAGTTAAATATTTCACAAACTACTGATCATAGACGTGATGCGGCATGATATCATCAAAGGATCCTAATCTGCTCTATCCAAATTTGCAGTTTTCAGATTTGTGCAATGGCGGCGCGAGGTATTCCCCAAAGGACGTTAGGGATTCCCGCCTATTTTATGACGTAAATTGAGTGAACAAGAGAATGTAAAGGACGTCTCACTGCCTGGAAATAGTACTACGTGGCAGGTCAATACTCATACACGCAGATAAAAGATGGCGGATGAGGTAATAATCACCGTGCGTGAAAAATGAAATGAAAACTTTGAGTTTTACGTCCCACGGTTATGCCGGTTAGGCTAAAGGAGACGGTGATGATGAGTAATGAATGAAATGGTGGAATGAAGAAAGTGGGAGGAAACGGGAGAACCCCGAGAAAACCCACGCACACGGTGTTTGTCCACCACAAAGTTCACTTGGCGGGGGCTGGGATCGAACCCGGGACCCCAAGCACCAGAGGTGAACGCTCTACCACTGAGCTACCGCGGCCCCTAATCACCATGCGTGGTTGCATACCTCCTCAAAAGGTACTAGTAAAAACGTTGTGCGTACAAGAATTCACTGGAAAGGTCACGTCGCTACAGTGTAAAAATACGTACAAAACAAGCCGATGCGTAACAGAAAATAAATTTCGATTACTGATCTGCTTATATTAATTATCTACAACACTTTCGAGAACACATCTACTATTACTGCAACAGGAATTGAACAAGAACTACTATTAAAAGACAAATAAAGAACGTGTAATAATAATAATAATAATAATAATAATAATAATAATAATAATAATAATAATAATAATAATAATAATACGCATAACTGCAGGAGCACATTAATTTCAATCAGCACATTACACAAATGCGACTACGGTATGTTCTTTTTCTTAATCAATGTTCTAAATTGACGGACGTAAAACAAAACATTCATTCTATTTGCGACATTTGCAAGTGCTATAAAGGGGCCGACATTTCTGTAAATCGTATAATGGGACTGCATACTGAAGAGAGTTGTAGGGAGCAAGGTACACAGGAGGGTCTTTGTTTCAATGAGGAGAGAATGGTTGTCAGAACGATTACTACACAATTTGTTCAAAGTTTTGACCCGCCAATTTAATGTAAAGGTTACAGCAGCGCCGAAGGGACCGGTGGATGCATGGAAACACTCCTGGCGTTTCCTGAATGTTCCAGGCTGCAGCAACTATTCGGTCAATCAAATCTTCCTCTGATTGCACAGGCGTCCCATAGACTAGTTGTTTCATATGACCTCAGAAAAAGAAATGTAAGGGGTTAAGGTGTGGTGAGCGGGGGAGGGGTAAGATACCGTCCTTCTCCGGTAGTTTAAGGACGGTGACGAAACGCTCGAAGACGCACCACGTTCCGGCAGACCAACACATGTACAAAATGAAGATCTTCAGGCAGCAATTGAGGCGAACAAAGGCCAGACATAAGAGGAACTGGGACGACAATTCAGTGTGAGTGGAGAAACCATCCGACAGCAATTCCATCAACTTGGGAGGCACTACAAGTTGGGTCAATGAATTCCACATGATTTGACTCCGGGTCAGAAGCCAACGTGAGCAAACACCTGTGTTTCTTTGCTGCCTCGTCTGAGAAAGGAGTCATTTCTGAACACGGTGTTGACATTTGATGAGAAGTTGGTCCTGTATGAAGCTCCACGGCGCCGTCATCATAGGCATCTCATGACTCGGTTCCAAAACAGCCGAAACCAGCACTGCACCAGAAGAAGGTCCTCCTGTGTGTTTGATGGACTGCTCGCGGCATCGTGCATCGGGAACTGCTACCAGCTAGTCAGAGCATCAATGCAACTATGTACTGTCAGCAGTTGAGCCGTATTCAAGAAAAACTCAAAACTCTGTAGCCAGCACTTATGAATCGCAAAGGGGTCCTCCTGTTACAGGACAACGCTAAACACCACGTGGATAGGATGACCCGGGACACCATTCTACGCCTTGAGTGGGAAACACGATTGCATCCACTATACTCGCCGGACATTGCACAGTCCGATTATCTCCTGTTCCATTTTTTGGAAAATCACCTTAGACGACGCCAGTTCAAATCCCTAGTAGAGGTGCAAAATGCACTTGATACCTTATTCGCTTCACGGCCTACCAAATTCTATCGCGATAGAATCCATGGCCTTCCAGAACGTTGACAGAAGGTTCGATGCTGAAGGGGACTTTTTCGGATCTTCCATGTACTGTACGTCTTAGGAGAGATATCGATGTTCGAAGGTGGTGGGTGAAAAAGCGACAGAACTCTCTTGGTTACCTTTATAGTTCAGGAAGAACCTCTTTCAAAAATATGCGATACTCCCACTCAGTCAGGCATTGTGGTAGTAGGTACCAAATTTCACAATAGTAAATCCCCACGTTAAGCGGGCTTGCATATACAGGCTCCTAACTATGAACACATTTACGATCACTCCAACCCCAATCATTTCACAGATTCAACCTGTTGCATATAAGTTATTAGGACGTAAAATTGAATGTAGTTTGTACGAAAAAGACCTATATGCATTGCAAGACCTGTAACACCCAAATATTCACCACAAACTTATAGTGGTATCGACATAAACAAAAAAAGTGTGGAGCAGAAAACTACTTTACACAAAAGTCTAAAGAAGCTCAGTGAAGACGTGCGAACTGGTCGAGCAGTTTGGGTCAATAGTCTATCAATCATAAGTTTGTTTTCAAACCTTGTAGGAAGTATTCTTTTTTTCCCTTAAAAGGTGTTCCTTAATTTCATCAGAGGACTGAAAACATTTTTTTGAATAAATCTTTGGCAACTACGTTTCTCTGAAATTCGATTAGAAGGAAACATGATATGAATTGCAAATCTAAATTCCAAAACTGAAAACAAAATATTAAGTATGTTCAATATTTCTTTATTATCCTTTGATTTGTAATGAAAAACTAATTATAAGCATTGATGATTTCAGAAGATTCTCCCCGGGTAATGGTCAATATATGAATGAGAGGAAATTGATAGAACATTATTAGTCCACTTTGAGCATGATCGAAGATATGACCACGAATTTATGTGGACAGGGTCTTAAATTCTCCCTCAAGTCATGCCCTGAAATCATCACTGTTTCAAAGGTTTCTTTAACAAATACCTAGGTAGAATATTACATTTATTTCTCATTCTACGTTTTGAAATGACAAAATCATAATTTGAAAGATAATTATAATATGATAAGCATAAAGGTTTATAGAACTAATGAAGTAAAATATTATTGTATAAGTTATCGGTTTCTAATAGAATTAAAACTAAAATATTCGTTTGCATCGCACTTGAAAGTAAATCCTCTCTCTATATAATTCTTACTAGAAAGCATGTTCAACTCCAATTACTTAATCAATATTTTTAATAATATATTTTTATTGTAATATTTTTACTCTTCAATGTCGTATACACTTCATTTCTCAAAGCAAAACCTCGCAAATGTATAGTGGGCTAGTGAATATTATCAAATAAATTATCATTTAGTTTACGTAAATACTGCATCGCCTGATTTGAAACTTCGTACTTTAACTAATAATAATAATAATAATAATAATAATAATAATAATAATAATAATAATAATAATAATAATAATAATAATAATAATAAAATCATAGCCATATCTTATAAGAATTTCAGGCTTACTCAATAAATGAATTCAACGTGGTCTCTATTTGAAGTTCTATTTATTCGAAACCGATAGAAATACAAAGAGAAACTTCGAGAACAGGTAAAAGAAAAATGTTACTTTGGTGGGACTGGAACTAACCTTTAAGAGTTCCTTTCAATTTACAAATGCCTTAGACACTTTGTTCATTCTCTTTAAGTTAACTGATTAACTGAACGTATCTGAGTAAATTGTCTTTATTTTGTACTCGGTTATACACGTTTTACAATCATTTCTTTTAAGCTTGAACGACAGGAACACGAATGTAAAAACATTTATGTCAATTAAAATTCCCCCACCGGGAATCGAACCGGTGACCCCGTACACCAAGGGCACACGTGATAGCCACTAGACCAGCGGTAAGAACGAATAAAACCTGTTTTGAAGTGTCTGAAATTTATGCCTATTTCGCCCTGATGTAATATGTCTATTGATGTTTTTATGTTTACCGTATTCGTTACTTTGAGAAAGGATATATGTTATTCATATAGGTTCTATTACATATTCGTCCATAAATACTATATAAATTATCAGAATTATTCATGATCTTTCATGGAAATTCGCTGGTGCATGCACAGTAGACGGACAGTGTAATTGGAAGGTGAGTTCAACAGAGATTATGTATTTCGCCGACATTATTTAATAGCTATATAGAAGAGATACCGAAAACGAGTCTACCTAATGACGATGGAATTTCGGTAGGAGATGAAATGATGAGGTGTATACGGTTTGGGGTTGATAAGTTGTTGTTGCAGAATCTAAAAAGAAAATTAATAAGATGTAGAAAACTTGAGAAAGGCTTCTGAAGAATATGGGATGAAAATAAATGTTAGAAAGACAAAATCCATGGTGATTGAAACGAAGCGATCTGTGTCAAACATAGAAGTAGGAGCGGAAGAAAAGAACAAATGACTAGTTTTCGATATCTGAGTAGTATTATTAGTGATGATATGATATGCGAACGTGAAATAAAAGCAAGGATAGAAATGGCGAAACAAGCCTTTAGGATGAAGAAAATACTATTTTGTGGGACCTTGCATAGAGTTGAAAAAATACTCATTAAATGTTTCGTGTACTGTATTTTACTGTATTTATAAGGCAGAATCATGGACATTATGCAAAAATGATGAGAAACAATTGAAGGCTTTCGGAATATGTGCGTTGAGAAGAATGGAGAGATATAGCTGGGGCGAAAGGAAAACGAATGAGAGGGCGTTAGAAATGGAAGGACAAAAATATTATTAAGAAGAGGAAGAAAAAAATTGGTTGGGATATTGGTTAAGAAGGAACTGTATCATGAGGGATGTGCTAGATGGTATGGTGGCAGGAAAGAGAGGGAGGGGATTAATTAGACTATATAGAAACAGAATTAGGCTATTGGCGATATCAAAACAGAAAAATCGTATGTGAAGATGGAAAGGTTAATAGAAGATCGTGGAGCATGGCAGTTTCTCAGTCGCGGTAAGTGACCCGCTGGTAATGGCGGAATACTTCTGATATAATGATGCCGATGATGCACAGTAGAAACAGAAAAATCCACTTTACTGTCATTGCTAATACGAATCACAATGCAAATTTCTACAGGCTGTCAAACGGAAGCAGTGGTTCCCAACCTGAGGACGCGCAGCTTCCTCCTGGTTAAGCATGAAGAGGGAGTAAAGGGGCGAAAGCTACTGGCAGAAATGAATTGTGAAATAAAAAATAAATAAATAAATCACCACTTATAATGACTCTTTAAAATTTAGCTTGACAATTTTATAATGACCGTTTAATATACATTCGTTGTAGCAAAAATAACTCCACTGCAAAAATCGAAACATGTACCCAAACAGATGTATTCAACACTGTGTCACTTTCACAAATGGCAAACTAGTATGTTCAAATTGGGAGAGAATATCGCTGACAAGTGTGGCAACCCACAAGAAAAGGAAGTCAAATCAAGTGACTACGGTGGTGATACCTAAAACTTTTTGATCAAGGTAATATATAGTAGATTATCATTAATATATGTTCTCTACTAAATAATCCGTTTCAGTTATGCAATCAGAATGGTCTGGAGATAACATGTACAGTATAGCACCCAGGATTTCTTTCTGAATTATATTTCACATTCTTGTTTGAAGAACTGAATGATGGCCATGTGCAACAACAAAGTTCAACTGTTGAACAAGAATCATAACCAAGTTTGGTGAAAATGTCTGTTGCACCAACAACGTTCAAGATTAAGTCTCGGTCAAACAGTGGATAAACTTGGTTTTAGCTTGAACGGCCGAATTTGGGGGCTTAAACTTCGTTGATCCAAATCAGTCTGTAGTATTAGTGGAATTTATTATTGTGGTGCACACAATGTCCAAAAGTAATCTTGAGGATTTAGAGTATTTAGAGGAGATTGGCCTAGAGTAATGAAAGATCGTTGTAATCCATTTGAAATGTTCAGCGAGTAAGATTTTCGAAAAAGATTCCGGTAGAATAAAACTTCAGTTTTAAAGTTGTTAGGGAATATTGAAGAGCAGTTAAGTTTAGGACTAGCTCGGGAGGGTAATACTCCCGGAACGAGAAACTAAATACGCGGTTCTGATCGGTTGGCGTTATCCGCTTCTTGCCACGTTGCATATATATATAGAAGGAATAAAATACTTGCTGCTGTCGATCCCCGTGGCCGAGCGTCCTAGCGCTCGGGCTACTAGCACACACAGCTTTTGGCATGAGTTCAAACCCGGCCCGAGGAAAGTTTTTTCCTTAATTTTCATAACACTTTATTCATTAAAATAAGGTGAAAATAATACTAAAAAAGTTATTTACTTACTTTTGTGCAGATAAGAAGCAGTAGTAGTAGTAGGAGGAGGAACGGGTTAGAAGCCCCGCAGGGCTCGTTTTGTTCCACCTTGACCCCCATGATATAAATTTCGTGACCAACTTAAAACAATAGGCTAGGGTAGGGTGCGAAAAAAACGTACTTCCGGGAGTATTACTCTCCCGAGCGGGTCGTGTTAAGTTTCGCAACAAAAAGAAACAACTGTGTTTCGCCTTTAAATTGCTTGCTAATTACGTTGCGTTTTTATGCAACTGGAATCTTCCATCCCCATCAGTCCGTTTACCTTCAATAATGTCTTTGTATTTTTCCATTAATTAAATTACAATACATTTCTCGTGTTCGGAGAAAATTTTTGCTCGTGATTTCAATATTTTTCCATCACAATTACGATCACTGAAATAACACTACTCACAACTCTATGCACACAATCTCGAAAGTCGAAAATACCGGCACACGGTATGCTTTCTTCATTTGTTACTTTGTTAAACGAAGATTAGAGACAAAAGACGACAATCAATCAGAGTCGATTTTACAAATTGACCGAAGTTTATTAAACGAGATGTACTGAACTTCGACTTTCAATGGTGCAACGAAAGTCCTGGAACCACATTTATACTAAGCTTGAAAGTTTAATGTTGAACGCGTTTGAGTGAACGCTCGTTTAAACTTTGTTGGTGAACACGGCTGTGAATGCGAAAAATCTTATAACAAAAAATGGAAATAATAGTAAATAATAACCTTAGAAAATACTCATAAAAACAATGGCCTTATAAAATGCATAAGAAAGAAGAAAATACTCTTTCGGTGCCGCAAATTGAAGAAATGGGGTAAAGGTGTAAAAATGTTGGGCACGGTTGATTATAACAGATTATAGTGAAACACGTAAAGTGCCTAATATCAGGGGCGGCTTTAGTATTTTAGCTTTGGGTAGGCTTGCTCCTTTGCTTATGGATACATATACACATTTGATTGATTAATAACAGTGGGAAATTACTTTTACAGTAGTGGTTTGTACTATTTGTTAAATAATTATCTACCATTAATATCAATAGTGAAAAATACATTTACTCTTTATTGCGTTTATATATCTTTCAAAATTTTAGGGTAGGCCCGTGCCTACCCGGCCTATCTGCTAAAGCCGCCACTGATACTGTTATAGTCTCAATTTCAAGAATTATTCAGATTTACAGCAGAAATTTATGAAATTAGTTAGAGTTGTAACGTAAATTCGTTTCTAGTTTGTGGGCAATTATTCAACGTTTTGTTCTTAAGATGAATGGAACTAATCTGGGAAGTCATTGTATACTCATCTGGACAGAAGAAAATCCTTACTTATATCTCAAACCGTTATTATTATTATTATTATTATTATTATTATTATTATTATTATTATTATTATTATTATTATTATTATTATTATTATTATTATTATTATTATTAAATATTAAAGCTGGATTTATGGTGACTCTTACGTGGCCAGGACCGTGGATCTACCCGAACATGTTGAAAATGGTGCTTTGAAAATGCTGACAGTGAGGTATAATGCATCAAGAAGTTTATCATAATACGGTAATTATTCGTTTTAGCATCATCAACTCCTTTTCACTGGTCGAACCAGCGAGGGTGCCTTCGGTGCATTGTGTCCCGAGTTCGATTTCCAGTGGAAAAGCCTTAAAATTTAAAAACGTTACAATGGTTCGGTTTTCACGTCTCATATAGCCTCAAAATGATACGAAACTCTAACCAACCAAGGAGTTCCGGCAGTGGCGGCTAATGTTAATGTTGCAGCGTTGCGCAACGACCAAAGTATTTCAAGAAAAAAAATATTATTATCAATAGTAGTAAAGAACAGAAAGAATACTTTTTAATACTCGCATATATACACTTTAAATAACATATTTTTTTACTTCTGTAACTGTCCGTTCCGTTAATCCGTTTGAAAAAGCGAAAAATAATCCGTCATAGAGTCTCTAATCTATATTGTGTTGCAGCGAGCATACAACGACCAGATTCCTTCAGCGCGGCAATTGGAGCAAATGTTAAGTCTCCTTTCCCTTATCTCAGAAATTAAAGGGACTGGTCGTTGCAGTGCTTCTGCAACACAGCACGGTTTCCAGTGAACGAGAAGGTTTTTCGCGCTAAATAAGATTTCTGAATTTTCTTCCACTAGCAATTAACAAACGGAATTTAATTTTATGCATTCATATTTTTATGCATTTAAATCAATATAATGACAATTAAAAAAAAAGTGATTGCAGAATTACAAATTCTCCTCTAGTAGAGGAGAAAAGAAATGAAAGTAGACCCGCATTTACAAGTTAATTCTTAGCTTATATTGATAATGAAGGATTCTTCTACAGTAATTTGTGAATCAAATATTAATAAGTCAGTATGTAGAATCGCTCCCCCCTCTGTGGATAGTACCGGTATTTTAGTATAAACATATTTCTTTTATAAAATAAGTATATTTTATTCTCTTGATAATTTCCACATAAAACTGTGTGATGGGGAACGCCACATTGAATTTGGGACTAGTTAGCAATGCTCAGGGGCGTAGCCACGAGGGGGGTCCACCGGGTCCGGACCTCCCAAAAATTTCGAAACTTGACTAACATTTGTAGAATTTCTTAACGAACTATACTTGTTTAACAGAGAAACGATTGATGTAGGCTAAATATTTTATTCTACGCCTCATCATGTACTCTTCTTTTCTTATAAAAATAATCGTTCTATCATTTTTTCTAAAAATATAGGTGACAGTGAGTAAGAATTACTTATCGTCTTTTCGGGTGCAGTATAAGACAGATTCCATATTATATAGACGTATTGGACCTCCCTCAAATGCTTTGGACCCCTCCCAGTTAACATTTCTGGGTGTAGAACTGGCAGTGCTGTTTGTTTTGATGTTCTTTGATTTTTGGCTTCTGTTACATGCTGATCCTTCATCTGGCGGGTTTCGAGGTTTCCTTTCCAGAACATAGGCCTATCACATTGGTAAGCGTTCTTTCGCCTCATGTGGAAGTATATTTGTGTTCATCGTGCATCGCGTAACAACCAAGATGGATGATTTGGAATGTAGTTTTTTCTTTTACGTACATGTGTGTGTGTTGATGTATGAATATGTGACATTCGGAATTCATATACCAGTACCTCTTTTGTATCAGCTGGTTTGGTTTTTAATTAGTAGGTTTAATTTTATTGTGTGTGCTTTAATTCTGTAAATAACCTACACATTCTGAATGAATTGTATATCATGACTTCTGTAAATAACTTACAAAAAACATTGACCAGCTTTCAACTGAGGAAAAATTTGCAATTAATGCTTAGACAAAACAAGCAAAGGGCAATTCAGGAGAGTGTTCGAAAAAAAATCCAGTTTAAATTTACAGGACATCTTATGGCAGTAGTGTTGTTTGCACCAGATACATTTCCTCAATTTATTTTAAATTTTCCTGGATAAACTGTGAATAAAGTGTGTTCAATGTACATTTTTTTTTTTATAACACTAATCTCTGCTACGAACTCTCTTCAGTCAACGCTGAAGAGGAATTCGGATCACTGTCAGGGACTGAGTTTGCTAGAATGAATCGTACGCAATAATCTAGAAAAAATATTTAGTGAATCTACAAAGCTTCTGAAATTAATATTAACTGTACCTATGACGTCAGCAAAGACGAAAAGGTTTTTTTTTTTTCGCATAAAAAAGAGTTGACACTTTCAAGGAATTGAATGTCCCAAGAAAGGTTATCGCCATTGGTTATGCTTTCCATCGAAAAAGACCTGACAATAAGAATACCAGAGTTCAACCAGCACGTATTAGACAGATTTGCTCCAATCTAAGAGAGGATAATGAACTTACTAATTAATTAAGGTGATTAATCGGATAAAATGTTCTGCATTTTTTTATTATTTAAAAACAGAATTTTATTTAATTTAACATGTTACATAGCATTTGCATCTAAAGTTATGCTGATTAGTCAATGAGTTAACTTTTATATCTTCTGTCTGTTATCGTTCGTACTGCAACACCCGAAACCACAATCCACCGGCCGCCACTGAGTGCCGGTGCTGTGTTATGGGTGTGCCGTTGCAGTTTTGATATAGAACACATTTTTTTTTTAAAGTTAAATATCATCAAACAATGGAGAAAAATAGTTAGCATTAATACCTAAAGATTTTACATGAAAGCTAATGTAGCCAAATAAGAAAACCATTAATAAGCTAAACGCAAATTCATGATTTATCATAATGGCTTTTCAGAATTCTGTCAGTTTATGCTGTCACTTGATTCTCTTCTCATCAAAACAAATTACAATGTAGTCTACAAGAAACCCAACACTAAACGTCAGTCTTCCAGAAACAAATGAATAGTGAAAGTGTTTGTGACCTTGAGACGATGGACGTAACAAAGAAATTATTCAATGTTGCGGGTGATGCAAAGGTTACGTGTGGCGGGTTTATCGACCAACTCCTCTAAGGTCGATGTCAAGACAACTTGTTTTGGGTTTTCCCCAAAATGAATGGGGTCAACTCCTTTGCGTCGCAAGGTAACAATTGACCTCACTTTCACCTTCGCTACACGTGTAAAGTCTAGGATCCTATTTTGCTGGAGATGAACCGAATTGCAAACAATGGATCAAGGGCAATTTGTTCCCACACTTACGTTTATTTGTAAATTGTAAAGAACACTGACACTGAACCAGTCCATTTGTCATGGCTGTTTGGACATTAATATACAATTTATTAAAAAAAGAAAGAAAGAAAAAGAATAGAAAAAACTTCCAATGGTAAATCATTACTGACATTTGTTTACCAGTTTGGTATAACTTGTCAAATCAGTTACAGCATAGGTCCATTCAAGACACTATCAGTCAGCAAACTCATAATATAAGCGTAAACATGAAATAGAGGTATATACTGTGGGTTCACATACTAGCGTACAAAGAATTTTATAAAGGGGAGAGGATTCAAGCTGAAGTTCCTATCATTTGAGATGTTTTGTAGATGTATTTATCTTAATATGGTAAATGTTTGTTTTTGGATATCTTGCTCAAAGGGGGTTAAAACAAGGAATTCCCTCTTCCCCTTGCGTGCAGAACTGGGTCCATATACGAGGGTGGGCTGATAAGTTCTCGGCCCGACCCACAAGGACTTGAGCTGCAGGCATGAAAGTGTAAGGTTATTCAACATAGTCCCCTCGAAGGTCAAACACTTGGCACTTCGATGCTGCAACTTCTCCAACCCCTCAAAAAAAAAAAAAAAAAAAAAAAAAAAACTCAAAGTCTGCAAAAAAAAAAAAACTGTTCCGCAGCTGTTATCACCTCTTCATCACTGTGAAATTTCTATCCTTTCAGTGCTGTTTTGAGTTTTGGAAACAGATAATAATCAGAAGGGGTAAGATCTGGCGAGTAAGACAGGTGGTCAATGCACTGAAACCCTTGGTCCCTCAGAAAATCCATTGTTCTGCCAATCTTGTGGACGGGAGTATTGTCCTGCAAGAACAAGACACCTCGTGTCAACATTCCTCGGCGCTTTTCTTTAATAGCGTCCTTTACCTTAGCCAGCAGACTGCAATAATATTCTACAGTTATGGTTTGACCCTTTGGAAGGTAGTCTGAGAGCAAAACGCCATCCTTATCCCAGAATATTGAGGTAAGCACCTTCCCTGCGGACTTTTGTGCTTTGAATTTTTTGGGCCTTGGAGATCCTGAGTGGCGCCACTCGCATGACTACTGTTTGGTTTCCGGATCAAAGTAATGCAACCACCTGGGTAACAAGCCGATTCAAAAATTCGTCCTTGGAGTTCGCAAAATGCTGTAAAATCACCTGCGATGATCTCACACGTTCGCGTTTCTGATCCGCGTTCAAACATTTCGGAATCCATTTCGCAGAAAGCTTGCACATGTCCAACTGATCGTGGATTATTGACCCAATACGTTCATTGGATATGTGCACTTTGTCAGCTATCTCCTGAAGCGAAATCCGTCTGTTGCTCAAAATCTGGTCCACTTTTTCCGGAGTTGACACTGACAGTGGCCTGCCACACCTGTCACCATCTTCTGTTGAAAATTCACCACGCTTGAAGTTCGCACACCATTTCTTGACAGTGGAGTATGAAGGGCACTGTCCACCCAATGTGTCTAGCGTGCAACCATGGATTTCCTTGGCGACTTCTGTTGCAGGAAGAAGAAATTCATTACACCTCGCAACTCCTCTTTGGTGAATTTGACATCTGGCTCCGCCATGGTTCAGTCAATTACCTGTAAAATAAAAACTGTTCATGGTAGAATCGTGAAATTTGGTACTTAAACATATAAAAGATCAACATTTCACAAGACATCAGTTACATCAGGGTAGTACATTCGGAAGGGGGTCGGGCGGAGAACTTATCAGCCGACCCTCATAGAATACGAAAATGCTTGAATGGTTTTAACGTTGCATTAATGTACGTATTACGTCTTCATATGAAAATTGCTGTATAGATATTTGTGAATACCACCACTTTTTATTTATTGCGATAGGCAGAGTCAGATTGATATGGCATATAATTCAAAAATACCTTGAAATAGATACATCCATAAAGGGGGAAAGTAGTCATTAAAATCTCGCAGAGACTTTTAGTTTTATAGGTTGTCCATCAGTAATAATAATAATAATAATAATAATAATAATAATAATAATAATAATAATAATAATAATAATAATAATAATAATAATAATAATAATAATAATAATAATGTTTATTTCTGTGCTATGAACAGCTTAGCGGCAAAAATACACCACTCTATCGTAGTAAAATAAACACACATTGCACCCAACGTAATCTATTATCTGTTTAAATTGTGTGTTATAAATTGAGTTGGTTTTCTGTGGTGCAATTTGTGTTCGATAATTTAGTATGGTATTTGTGTTGAGCATTTATGATATGCCAGAAAAGTACTGTAGCAATGCGGAAAAAGCCAACATCATTGCTTGGCGAAGTGAAAATGTCCGCATACACAAACGAACAGGTTGTGCAAAATCAACCATAATGAAGGTTCTGGCAGCAACCAAAGGACTGCGTCCGACTATGGTTCCAAAGAATAAATTCGGTAGTTGAAGACAAAAAAAAAAAAAAAATCCAGAAACTTTCTCTTAATGAGAGAAATAAAGAAGAACCCTCGGCTGACAGCTTCAGAACTTAAAGAAATGCACTCGAGCCTATTGGAAAACGTTAGTGTTTGTACAATTCATCACCGTTTGCAATAAGACCTGGATTTGCAGTGTCGTACTGCTGCTAAGAAGCATCTACTCACCGACCGTATGAAGAAACAACGTCTTGCTTTCGCAAAGAAATATGCACACTGGGCAGTAGCACAGTGGAGGAAAGTCATGTTTTCCGACGAAAGCACATTCCAGCTGTTCCGAATAAGAGCTGTTAAAGTTCGACGTCCATCATCTTCAGATCGACACGACCCAAAGTATACGGTTCCGATTGTTAGACACTCCTGGCAAGGGCGCCGATTTCTCTGTAAATTGGGGGGGGGTGACATTCAGATGGTGAAGGTATATACATATATGAAGATTTTAAGACAAATTGCACTCAAATTATGCCAAATATTGTATATTTATAAATACAATAGCGGGGCACACATGAGCTTCGGAAGGGGCGTACCCCAGCATCGGCACCCTTGACTCCCAGTCTGTAATGGTTTGGGGGTGTTTTTCAGGTGAAAAGGGTAGAGGAGGTTTATATTTCTTACCACAAAATGTGACGATGAACGCAGATCAGTATATAAATGTTCTTCAGGATCATTTAGTGGATATGCTCCATACTCACGACTGTGAGTTTTTCATGAATAATAACGCTCTCCTTGTCACCAGGCTAAAAAGGTAGCAAATTTTCTTGAGGAAAGCATATCAAGATGTTAGAACGGCCTGGGAATAGTCCCAATCTAAATCCAATTAAAAATTGTTGGCATTGTATGAAAGTATTCTTAGGACAGAAGCTTCACAACCTATAGACTCTCCAAACAGATTGACATGGTAGCAGATTAACGGTGTATTGACATGGACTTAAATTATTTCCGAAGTCATAGTGATTTCATGCCCAAGAGTATTAAAATGGTTCTCAAAAGTAAAGGCAACTTGACTCTGTACTAATATATGCATTTTATGTTGTATGCGATATATTAATAATAGCCTTCCAAATGAATTTCATGTATTCATTGTGTTTTTGCTATGAAGACCGAAGTGTTTTTTGCGGCGGGTATATATAAAACACCCGTTGAAACAATAAAAAAAGAAACAGTACTCGATTAAACAATAATTCCTTGTCAAATTATTAGTAAATATTTTTTATTCCCAAAATAGGTACACTCATGTCCAAAATTATTGTCGCATGTCTATAAATATGTTGTTGTAGAAATATAATTTGATAACGAATTCGTCCGGTATTTTTAATAATGTTAGTATGTGTATATTCGGCAAAGACATGTATGTGGCAAATTTCATGTCAAAAAGTAGTAAATAAGAATAATAAAACGAAAATAAAACTTTATTGTCCATTTAGCAACATTTTGTTTTACTCATTCTAATTTTCGCATTTGTAATTTTTTCCTATGAAATTTACCACAAATATACACTTCCCGCTTATACACATAGTGTCAATATTAAAAGTATCCTGCAAAACCATTATCAAATTATATTCTTACAAGAAGACAGTTATATATATATATATATATATATATATATATATATATATATATATAGGCCTATATATATATATATATATATATATATATATATATATGCAATAATCATTTTGAATATGAGTGTACCTTGTCAAAAATACTAAAAATAATGTTTGTCAATCTTCAAATTTTATACTTTTGTACTGATTAAAAATGAATTTTTCAAAATTGAAAGAATTCGATATTCTTAAAATTACAGAATTTTTTTATTTAAGGGAACTATTGATTCAATTCTCATACATTGGTAGCCTTGTACCTATATTATGTTGACAGTATTCATCATGATATCTATTGTCTAGAATTTTCTGTCTGAGATTTAATGCCTAAAATCATGAAACTGATTTCAGTATTCATAACTATTTGAGTAGTAGTCTTTATTTTTTATACGTTCAATATAGTAGACTAAGGAGACTTAATTTGTTTGCCAACGTATACACGACTCCAAAAGTGCATTACCACCTGCAATTCTCCTTTTCCTGCAATAGTAGGAACCCAAAAAGCTCGGTCGTTGGGTTGATTGAGAATTCGAAAGGCGTTGGACCAAACCTCAATTGACGAGTTTTCTATCCTTTCCTTACCTAACGTAGACTTCTCACTTCTTTATAGATTTACTTCAGTATATCTTGTATGATTTCATCCGCGTATTTCAATCCTGTCCTTCTTCTAAGTACTTTTCCTTCTGCAATTTCCTCCATATAATAGCTACTAGCGTGATTCTTCTATGTCTCATAATGTCTCAAAGCATTCTGCTCCGTCTTTTCAGTATACTCCTTTTTCTCCTACCATTCCATTTCCTCTCTCATTTGCTACTTTATTTGTCTATCTAGTTTTCAACATTCTTCTATAGCATCACATTTCAGATATCCATTCTCCGTTCTTCCTCTTCTCCTAGTACCCTAGTGTCCGTGTCTCACGTACATCCAACGCCGCACTCCACGCACAAGTTTTCATCAGCATTTTCTTCAGTTCTTTGCCGATGTTTCCGGTTAGAAGCTTCTATTTTTCTTCAAATTATTTCTTTCCCGTAGCTATTCTGAATTTTATATCTTATTTGCATCTGTTATCGTTCGCTAATTTATTCACTAAGCAAAAGAGTTACTCCATCTCTTCCACAAGATGATATATCCTAGTTTGATCCTCATTTCTCTTCTTGTTTCTTTTCTAGCGTACTTCACAACTTTTGTTTCCCTCTGTCTTCATATTGAATTTGCTGCTAAGTATCTGTTGTATACTGTTTAGCCCAGTCTCTAATTTTTTCTCACTGTCTACTAACATTACAATATCGTAGTGCCTATGTTTCTTGAACAAAGCATTTGCTACTACCAGCTTATTCTTTAAGCAAGACTCAATCATTCTTTCTGATCTTTCGTTGAGTTTTCTGGTTCGTATTTTTCTTTTGTTTTCTCTTCTGCGTCCTCTCCTACGATAAAAAGATTCTCGACCTTGATTCACAGTAGGAGATCAAGCAGTTTGGTTTCTAGTTACAGTAATAGTTATACATCTGACCACTACTGGCGAAACCGACTGCAGAGACTCAGATATTTTATATGATTTTTTTTTTAACTTCTCAAATCTTGCAACCTTAATTTTAACTCATTTCCCGACGTTATACAATGATGAAATATTGCAGTGACGTAGGCGGTGACAATATAATATTTCATTGTTACTTTCATATAATTCTATATATTTGCTAAAATAATTAAGTTACTAATATTGCTCTGTACTAACTAACTAACTAACTAACTATATATATATATATATATATATATATATATATATATATATATATATATATACACAGGGTGGTAGGAAACTCCACCGACAAAATTCGGGAGGTGATTCCCGACACCGAAACAAGAAAAGAAGGCCTGTTGCACTTTTCTCTAGGACACATAGTTTCGGAGCTACATGATGCCGAAAACGTGGCAAGATACATTTTAGAACGCTATATCTCCTCTATTTCGAAAGATAGAGGCAAGGCGGCATGGTCACCTCAAAGGAACGAAACCTGCTCGATTCAAAGATGGGTATGTCGCAATCGTGAAATCAGTGCACAAGGGATTCCCTAAAGGAGCGTAAGGACAACCGGATAAACTGTCAGGTAAAGATACGTCAAAATAGGCGTGAATGGATAGGTTTCCCACCTGGTAACCATAATTAGTTGTACCATGCCGAGATCTCAAACAGAGACGAAATGGTGGACACGTCATATTCGCTATGTGTGCTTGCATAAGGGTCTTCACCGCAGCGAAAATTAAACTACCGCCAATTTTATAGTTTTTCTGTAATATGTTCAAAATAAATACAAATATTGGGAAAGCAAAAACATAGTGCGTTAGATATTATGATACTGTATGTGATACCGTCATCATAACTCACTTATCTGCTTTCCATTTGCAACTGCCGAAAGATTTAGCATTTTTTGCGGGTTGTGTAAATAGCGACACACCCAAAGAAGATAGGTGACTTGTGATAACGGTATCACATGCAGAATATTATCTAGTGCACTATGTTTTTTTTCCATAATGTTATTTGTTTTCAAGATATTATAAAAAAAAACTAACATTAGCGGTAGTTTCATTTCGCTGTGGTGAAGATCCATACCCACCAGGTACTGATGGTAACCAACAATGCAGTGGTATTAATTATTCCTGCCAGGGATACTATGTTATTTTCATGATATAAGCCGGAGATAAGCTTTTACGTGAGGGTGATTTCCCCTGCACCCCCTCGTTTATTCGAACAATGCTGACAGCAAAATATTGACTATTTTCGGGAACATTGCAAGGTCACAAACAAAGGGCCATAGCTACCATAGGGCTAAACCACATTACATACGTACTTCGTTGATTTGCCTCGAGAGGACCCCCAAGTTGCCAGTCCAGGTCATTCCGATGCACAAGGAGTTAGCACTGAAGAAACACTGAGTGCACAACCAACAAACAATACATCACCATTGAGCAGACCTACCTTGTCTGTCAAAGTCATCCGTGAAGTTGAAGTGGGCAACTACTACGTTGTGTGTTGTGAATCACGTTCAGTGTAGTGTGTTGTGACAATGGCCCATTACACCAATCAGGAACAGGCCGAGATAATTTTTGTGTATGAAGAAGCACATGGAAATGGTAGGCAGGCAGCCCGATTATACAACGATCGATATCTCAATAGACGCCAACCACATCATACAACATTTGCAACGCTGTTTCGTCGTTTGTGTGAGACCGGAACGTTTCACCCTGCTATGTGTGACACGGGAAGACCACGTGAGAAACGCATTGTGCATGCCGAAGACCCGAGGACCCGAGTGCATGTGCTATTTTACGACATGTGCTCGATGACCCGAGTGTAAGTTCCAGGGAGCTTGCCCGTCAGCATAATGTCAGTCATGAGAGGGTGTTGTCGATCCTTCATGCCAACAAGTTTTACCCCTATCATTTGCAACGTGTACAGGGTCTTTCGCCAGGGGATTTTCCTCCCAGGTTGGACCTTTGTAATCAGGTTCTCCATTTGGTGGCAACAACTGTCGGTTTTCTCTCCTCCATTTTGTTCACAGATGAAGCCCAATTTGGAAGGGATGATATCCAGAATTTTCATAATAGTCATCTGTGTTCTGTGGATTATCCACATGGAATGGTACAGGCCCGCCACCAGTACCAGTTTCGTATCAACGTTTGGGCAGGGATTCTGGGCGACCAACTCATTGGACTAGTTGTTCTTCCACAACGACTCACTGGGTCTATCTATTTGAACTTCTTGCGCGAGATACTTGCTACACTTCTGGAGGATGTGCCGTTGGTCTTACGGCAACGTATGTGGTATATGCACGATGGTGCCCCGGCGCATTTTTGTCGCCCCGTGCGTGATCATTTGAACACTGTTTTCCCGGGCAAGTGGATCGGCCGTGGAGATCCTATGTCATGACCTGCCCGGTCGCCGGACTTAAATCCTCTGGATTTCTATTTATGGGGCATCTCAAAACTGTTGTTCATGCTACTCCGGTACCTGATATCCAAACGTTGGAACAACTCGCCCGAGCCGCTTGTGACGCTTTGCGGGAAGAACCAGACACGTTTCGACGTGTGCGCCGGTCTGTGCGACAACGTCTGAATGCCTGTGTTCAGAGTGGTGGACGTCATTTTGAGCATCTTCTTTAGTGTTGCCACAGGTAAGACTGTTGTAAGACTTCTGAAACCTTTAGTGTCATTCTTTGTGATACTTATTCATAACGGACACCAGTACGAGCTGTGGTGTATCATCCTTGAAAATACAGTCCATGTTTGCCTGTACACATGCTTACTTTTGTCCATGTCTTCCATGCCTCAGTTGCCTACTCGGTAGGGCCTACAGCGATTCTCGGCCCCGCAATGTCTGCGTTGTTGCGGAACTGCTGCACCAACGCCCATGTCCGGCAGTGTTCCCTTGAATTGGTCCCCGACGCTGCAATGGGGAATCCCCGCTTTTCCAGCTCTCACCCCACGTAACACGTCATAGTACATACGTCTGTTTCACTTTTCACTGCCCCTACCATGTCTGCTTTGCGGAATCCCCTTCCTCCTGTATGCGCAGTTCCATCCCATTGCGCAGTTCTATCTGCTCCATTCAGTTTGCACCATCATTCCCTTGAGTATGATTTTCTTTCTCATTTTCTAGACCGACATCACTATCTCAATTCGTTCGGGAGATATTCTACTTTACTCAAGGTGTGTGGGCGATCTTTTGCTCGATTCCTGCTGAAACACGCTACCTCTTTCGACTTCTGTTCATGACTTGTTTCCTTGTTTCCAGTTGTGGAGTCACCTCCCGAAGTGTATTCACCCACACTTCATATCCACAACTTTATTGTTGGTCACCATCAGTACTTGGTAGTTATGCAACCACACATACATTACCTAATATGACGCGTCCATCAATTCGTCTTTGTTTGAGATCTCGACATGGTTACAACTAATTATGGTTACCAGGTGGGAAACCTATCCATTCACGCCTTTTTTGACGTATCTTTACCTGACAGTTTATCCGGTTGTCCTTACGCTCCTTTGGGGAATCCCTTGCGCACTGATTTCACGATTGCGACATACCCATCTTTGAATCGAGCAAGTTTCGTTCCTTTGAGGTGACCATGCCGCCTTGCCTCTATCATTCGAAATATAGAAGATATAGCGCTCTAAAATGTATTTTGCCACGTTTTCGGCAACATGTTGCTCCGAAACTATGTGTCCTAGAGAAAAGTGCAACAGGCCTTTTTTCTTGTTTCGGTGTCGGGAATCACCTCCCGAATTTTGTCGGTGGAGTTTCCTACTACCCTGTATGTATCCTATTCCGTTATCTAATAGGATCATACTGTGGATGTGATATGTATAGTATAACATCCAGGAGATCTTCGTAAATTACGTTTGAGATTGTGAAAGTACGATAGACTTCAAGAACTGATTGAATGTTAAAACATCTTATAACAAAAGTGAACATAATGAGCGTAAAAAATACAAATACTTTTGCAAAATGCACGCAAAAGAAGATTCTTTTGTGAGTAAAACAAAGAAATAAGTCAACAAAACCGTTGAGTGCAATTGGTTATAATGGAATATAGCGAACTATTTCGAGAGCCTAATGTTTTTTAGTCTTACAAGGGTTGTAGGTGAAGTGGTACGCGGGGATCTGCATGCGTTATATATAGTTGGAAAGATCACACCGAGTACACCTCGCATGTCAAATATCTCACTTAAATAGGCCTGTAGGGGACGTGACGTATATCTGAAGTTCCGAACAAGGCACGCTTAGAAACGCCAGAAAACGTGCACAAAATATGAAGCTATGATGTAATTACTTTGAGACGTGGTAAATATAAATTCAAAAGGTAGCTGAATAAGTATTTAACATCAAATGCTTAGAAATCAAAATGACGGATCCAACATTTCGGACACAAAATTATAAAAAAACGGGCTATGGATCTGAAATTGGGTATATAGAGATATTCGATGTCCCTATGGATACTAAAGGTGTAAAATTCAAAATGGCGGACACAATCCAGAAGCATGGAGAGTGCTCTAATTTCCAATCAACTTACAATATAAGTATATGAGAGCGTTTCCTGTGATATGACAAAAGCTAGCTGTAGGTTGGGAGAAGACCAACTTGAGAGTGTGAACTTATCTACCTACCTTGGAGGCAAAATAAGATCAGACGGAAGAGTCAAGGCGGATATTGTACTCTGCATACACCAGGCAAAGACCGTTTTCAACAAGAAACGCACCATATTCACTTCCACAAACATGGACATGCGCCTCAGGAAGAATCTTAAGACTGTTGTCTGGAGTCTCGAAATGAAACTTGAACATTCAGGAAAGAGAGGAACAGAAGGATAATCGTATTTGATATTGCTGTTACCGGTGTATGTTAAGAATTTACTAGGTTGGCAAAGTGACTAACGAAAAGGTGTTTAAGAGGGCTGGAGAGGCAATATCGTGCTTGTGGGGAATTCTAAAGAAAAGAAGAACCATCTGGATAGGTCACCTTCTGAGACACAAGGGACTAATTAATACCATAATCGAGGGTTCAATCGAGGGTAGGAAAGCCAGGGTTCGACTAAGCTAAAATTCATTAAGGAAGTAATGGAGGATACCGGCTGCTCTAAGTATTTGACCATGAAGAGGCGCAGCAAAAATTCGCGATGCCTGGAGAACTGCTGCAAACCAATCTTCGGATTGACAACAGAAGAAGAACAATAGAATAGCTTAGTTTAATAAAATCAGAAAGTGAAATCTTAAAATAAAGTGTTCTGAGGGTAGTTTGAATAATGTCGATGTGTATGTCTAATTTAAATCTCGTTACAGTGCCAATCATGCTTTGTTGTTTATTTTATTTACATCTAGCATTTTGTTATTTATTTATTTATTTATTTATTGCATCTTATTTGCAAGAATCATCCACAATATTTTCTCCAATTAATACGGAAGTATTAAAAATTTCTTCACAGTATATTTTAACCCCTGCCTACATTATTTTTTAAAAAATATATTATCGTTAAAAATATATAACAATAACAGACGGACAAAATATTCCCTAATGAGAGTAGTACGAGACAAACCGAGGCACTCCGCCTGTAGAGTACTTCTCTAAGCCACTGATTTTCCAATTGGCGAAGAAAGACTCTGGTACGTAGTAAAAAGAATCACGTACTAGAAGTTTCAATTTTGTCCAATAGATGTCAACCACTGGAGAATGTTTGCAGCCATCTAACGACGAGGAGATGTGTAACTTTCGCTACCTTTGTTTCAATAGTATAAAATGGAAAATGAAATGAAATCTAAGTTTTACGTCCCACGATTATGCCGGCTAGGCTAAAGGAGACGGTGATGATGAGAAATGAATAAAATGGTGGAATAAAGAAAGTGGGAGGAAACGGGAAAACCCCGAAAAACCCACGCACACGGTGTTTGTCCGTCACAAAGTTCACTTGGCGGGTGCTGGGATCGAACCAAGGACCCAATTCCCCCCGAGGTGAACGCTCTATCACCAAGCCACCGCGACCCAGCAGTATAAAATGGGGTATGGGTAACTACTGTTAAAGTCGCCGTTACCTATGAAGATGTTAATTGATTGACTTCCATTAAGAACTTGCTGTGATAATCGCTCTAGCTATCTATTGTAAACAAGCTAATTTTAAAAATCCACTTTCTTTCAAGAGTTATCATGTGGAGTAACTAACGGAGGGACATCCTGACATTTCAATATTGTAAGTGTAACTCGCGCGATCCTATTAATCAACAACTAACATACTGATAACTAGTTACTTGTCATGACAAACCGCTACAGTAAGACTATGAGATTTTTGCAAATTATTTACAAAAGATCATTCGGTAACAATATACTTATGCGCTCTTTTTAATATTAAAACTAAAATGAAAAAGAAACGGAGATTTCTACTTCTTCGAACTTCTCCAAACAAATGCCCTGACTTTCAAAAAAAGAAAAGAAAAGAAAGGAAGGAAAGAAAGAAAAGCAAGCAAGAAAGAAAAGAAAGCGTACATGGTTTAGTTATGATCTTAGAAATGAATTAGCAAAATTCAAAGTATTATATTCAAAAATAAAAATTCTGCAGTTATATGGTAAGTGAACTCTTCATTATAATATTTAAAGAACGTTTTGTGCAGTAATTATAACTTTTCTAGCTTTTGGGCCCGCGGAGGCTCAGTGGTAGAGCGTTTACCTCTGGTGCATTGGGTTCTGGGTTCTAGCTCACGCCAAGTGAGCTTTGTGGTGGACAAACACTGTGTGCGTAGGTTTTTGGGATTCTCCCGTTTCCTTCCACTTTCTTCATTCCACCATTTTAATAATCAGCATCTCCATAAACCTAGCCAGCATAATTGTGGGACGTAAAACTTAAAGATTTCATTCTTTTAGCTGTTGTTGCGTGGAATGAGTAAAGCCATTAAAAAAAACTACAGTCATTTTAGAAGAAATACGTAAATAATATACCAATTATATTTTTGCTTGAATCCGTAGAATCATTGGCTATTAGAAAACTATTCATTATCATAGGTATTCTACTATTATCGGCAGGTCACTTGCCGCAATTAAGAAGCTTCCATGATCTACGGTCTTCCGCTAATCTCTTCGTCTTCACATATGATTTTTCTGATTTGATGTTGTCTGTTATATGTAGTATCTTTTGCTCCCTCCTTCTCTTTTACTCTCTTTTCTGATATTATACCTGCAGCACGTCCCTCATGATTCAGTTGTTTCTTTAATTTTCTTTTCTCCTCCACTATTTCTAACTATTCTTTTTCTACTCGACCCAGATATTTCTCTCCATTGTTCTCCACACCTATATTTCGACAGCTTCGAGTCGTTTTTAATCAGTTTTGCTTAATTTTCATGTCTCTGCCCGATACAGTAGAATACTCCACACGAAGCATTTTATGAGTCTTTTTCTCAACTCTTTATTCAAGGTCCCAAAAAATAGTCTTTTCTTTCTCCTAAAGGCTTCTTTCATCATCACTATCCTTGATTTTATTTCACGTTCGCACCTTATATCGTCACTAATAATACTAGCCAGGTATCAAAAACTAGTTACCTGTTCTATTTTCTCCTCTCCTACTTCTATATTTGACACCGAGCACTTCGCACCAATCAACATGGCTTTTGTATTTTTAACATTTATTTTCATCCCATATCCTTCACAGCCTTTCCTCAGGTTTTCTAATATCTTATTGATTTTTCTTTTCAAATTCCGAAACAAGCACTTTATCATCTGCAAACCGTATACAACTAATCATTCTACCTCTACCGACAACTATATAACATATCATGAATTGTAGTTTGAGTAATTTTATACGTTTCAAGCCAAAATTTTCGGTTCAATTGTATCATTTTTGTAGAACTTTGTGCAGATTAAAAATATAAGCTCATAAATACAAATCAATCAAATGATGATTCTTAATAAGATCCCTCTAAACTACACTGGTTAGTTGATTTGAAATTTACGTCCCTTTTGGAATCGAGGTTACAATTATAGAACGTGGACCTACAGCTGAATATGGGATCCGAATTCATAAGCTTCCACCAGGAGTTAAACCCGGGTCCTTCGCAGCGAAGGCTACATTTTCAGTATTCGTTCCTTTAATGTGCAAGACCAGTGTTCGGTTCCCAGTGATGAGAGGCAGTTCAGATATTTGTATAAAACAAGTTGCATCTCATAGACCCTCGATCCTAGGCTGCATGAGAATCAGCAACGTACTAGTAAATTATTAGATGCAAGGATTAAATTTAAACCATCGGTCCTCGGAAGGGGGCTCGACCAAGAGTTTATCTTGACATCAAAGGACAACTTAAATCATGTAGCGTTACTCCAGTAATCAACCTTAACAAACTGTTAATACTTGGTATATGGAACACATGGAGAGAAACAGAAATAAGCAACTAATATCAAATAATTTCTTTGCATTTCATGAGTGTATAGGCCTACGAGGCTGTTAAAATTAGTGTATAAAAGATATGTATTTTTATCTGTAAATATTTGAAATAAATAGCGTTTAGTTTTAACCGAGCGATTTGGTTGGAGACGCCTCCCCGTATAAAATTGAAGCAGGACCTTAGCCACCTCGGACTACCTATGAATTAAATTATGGTTACATGTTATGAAAAACTGTTGACGATCACCGAAGTTCTGGCATCGAAGTTCATATCTATTTTTAAAAAAAGTGAAATTTATAATTTTATATCTATCTATATATATCTATATCTACACCTATCTATCATCTCTCTCATCTATCATCACGTGGTATATATATATATATATATATATATATATATATATATATATATATATATATATATATATATATATATATATATATATATATATATATATATATATATATAATGTGTAATAATAACACATTTCTGAATGAACTACAAGTTTAATGGTATGTCCATAGTGGCTTGTCACTGTCGTCAAATTTATTTTCTTGAATAGGATGACGAAATACAGACACAATTGGAGTAGCTCCAACGTTATCATGTAATAGTGTACATTGTTATTATGAAAATAGCACTTAAGGTGTGTCTGTGCTTAACAAAGACTATGATTTTTTCTTTTAAATGGCACAGCATGATGCATGGGCGTGTGGGATTTGTAAAATAAGAACACATTTCGCAATAAATATACCTTGGCCTATAGACAATGGTCACGTGGTGTATATATATGCAAATTAAATATTTTAGCGTATCTCATACTAAGGTTCTCAATGATTGTTATAGGTGATGCTACAAACAAATCTGAAATTTCACCTTATATATATAAAATGGTCGTGGTACTTCTTTTTGTTCACTTCAACCATAGGTTGGCGGGGAACATGGAAATTTTAAAACTTTTCTCTCCCTTGGGAGTGCTGTTTTATAAGACCTCTTCTTCGTAACTGCATCTAGATATTCTATCCTTGGTCTTCCTCTTCCTGATTTTCCTTCTGCCTTTCCCTCTATCAGCACGGTGATCCAATCGGAGTGCCGAATAAGATGACCAAGCATGCTGTTTCTTCTTTTTCATATTATTTTCATGATCTGTCGTCCATCATTAGCTTCCTTTAGTACGTCTTCATTCCTTTTCCTTTCGGTCCATTCTGAGCCAAAGCCAAATTTGAAATGCTTCCAGCTTGGATATTTCAGCGTTTCTCAATATCCACGTCTCTGATCTGTAAAGCGTCATGCTCTATACCAGCGTTTTAATAAATCGTTTACGAACGTCCAACGACACATTTCTTGATAGTAGTCCACTTTTCCTATTGAGTGCTTGTTTAGCCTGTGCTATTCTGGAACTTAACGTCTTTTTCACTTCTTCCGGCCGAGCATATTGGACTTCCTAAATAGGGGAAAGTCTTAACGTCTTCGATTTTCTCTCCATCTAGCCATACGTTTATCTCTTCCTGTACTGCTCTTGTGCACTTTATCACTTAGGTTTTCTTCTTATTTATCTTCATTTTGCATGATTTTTCCAGTTGGTCGTTCAAGTTTGAAAGTGCTTTCTGTAAGTCCCTTTCGTTCTCTGCTATCAATGCTATGTCATCAGCAAACCTTGTTGTGCTGAATACCTGACCATTTACTTTTACGCCTTTCTCGTTTTTTTCAAAGAATTCTTTCATAGCCCCTTCTATATAGACGTTGGACAAGAGAGGTGAAAGTTCACATCCTTGCCTCACTCTTTTCTTATTCCTGCTTCCTTCGGATCTTTTCCTATAACAGCTGTCTGGCAATATTCAGAACTTCAAACTCATTATTATTTCTGTTATCCTTGTGAAATTAGATTTACCCACTCCCCTTTTATCTCTATTTCAATTGGAATAAGGAAAGACGAACGTGGTTTAATTCCAGGACACCATACTTTCAGTTTTCTTGTGTTAGAGATTATACTGACGATTAACTTCCGGCAATGGGAAAAAGGTCTTCCAATAATAAAAAGGGAGCTCATTACCAAAATTACATGTTGTTCATTGGATTTTATTTCTTAGATTTCGTTGTAGCGAATAACACAGGGTGTCCGGAATGGGACCGACGGCTTTAAAAAGTGTATAGTTTTAATATGGTCAGAGATACAGAAAAAAAAACATGCATTTTAAAGGAGAACTCAAAAAGTTTATTTGGTCTTACAAGTCATTCTAACTCAGTGTAACTCCACGTGAGCTCCATTTGTAACTCTTAAAATATCTAGCCTGAACTCAATCTCTCTTCACGTATTCTGTAACATCTGAGGTATTACTGAAGCAATCGCATTCCTAATACGATTCTTCAGTTCATCAAGGTTACGCACCTTTTCACCAGAATACACAAGGTCTTTCTCATACCCCTACAGGAAGAAGTTCAGGGGGGTAACATCAGGAGAGCGTGGAGGCCACCTAATTGGCCCATCACGGCCTATCCAACGGCCAGGAAATTCAGTTATAAGGTACTCCCTCACTTGTAGGCTCCAATGTGGCGGGGAACCATGCAATTGGAATATCACTTGAGGTTGCAAATATTGTAACTGGGGAACAGCAAAGTGTTGAAGCATGTCTAAGAACACATTTCCTATTATGGTTTGCTCTATGAAAAAAAAGGGGCCTATAACTGCATTATGTGTTAAAGAACACCAAACATTCAATTTGGGACTGTCTCTAGAATGTTCTATGTATGCATGCGGATTCTCAGATCCCAATATCCTAACATTGTACCTGTTAACACAGCCAGACAAGTGTAAAGTTGCTCATCAGAGAAAACAACGTTCAATAGGAAATTACGGTTATAATCAATCCTGTCCAGAATTTCAGTAGCAAATGCTGCTCTCTGTGGCTTATCGTTGGGCTTAATTTCTTGCAACAATTGCACCTTATACGCACGCATAATCGTTTGTGTACCACATCGTGCACTGTTGACTATGGAATTGCCAATTGCCTGCTCGCTGCGCGAATTGACTTCCTCGGGCTACGTGAGAAACACTCTCTTATTGATTCCATATTTTCTTCTGACACACGTGATTTACCACCGCTGTTGTTTCACTACATTCCCCGTTGATAAAAAGTTGATCCTTCCACGCCTGGATACTGTTGCGTGATGGAGGATCCTTGTGGTAGACACCTCGAAAGCTTCGTTTAACTTGAACAACACTTTTTGTCTCTGCAAACCACCACACGCATTGTGCCTTTTCGTCTGCCGACGCCATTTCTGTTTATCGGCGATACTAGCTCCGTCACCGGTAGTTGTTCAAGTATGAAAATTTGCTGAACAGAACTTTTTGAGTTTTCCTTCATTATGAATGTTTTTTTTTCTTTATCTCTCACTGTATTAAAACTATAAACTTTTAAAAACCGTCAGTTCCACTCAGGACACCCGATACTGTAAGCTCGTTTTGATGCATTTTTAAAACCTTGTGTTAGGTTTCCGATGGGAATTAGAATTCAGTAAACGTGGAAAGTAAAACTGGATGAATAAATGAACTCTGGTATCGCCAGAAAAGAGGAACACGCTAAACTAAAGATGAATGGACTTTTTGCAATAAGAAAATCTAGGCTATATACCATGTTATCACAACTAACACTAATGCGAACAATTAATACTTATAGTTATCTACATGATTTAAATGATTTAAGAAGTCAAACAATGAAGTGCTAGTGTCTGTGAACTATATGTGTAGTGTGTAAGGTGTAAATAAACAACATAAAGTTTAAAAAAAAAAAGGTGACAGGACACCTTGTTAATTAAAACAAACACTATCTGTTTTGATTTTATATCGTTCACGTGTGTTATAGCAGATCAATTAGTGGTAAGTTATATTTTAAGATATATTTTTGCTTAAATAGCCCCCTTCTCATAAGGTAAGATTAGTTTTTCTTTTTGTTATTATTCAACAAAGTGCAGGGATAAAATGTCAGTGAACAAGAAAGTTCACAATCTCAAGATCACGACAGACATGAAAGTACAGTAGTAATACAGTAATAATAATGTAAATGAATCTGATAGTGACTCAATGGAAGTAACAGAACAACTTTCAAAAGCAAATCAAAATAAGCCTACTTCTGATATACACGGGAAAAATAAAAATATATATAAAAAGGTAGGATACAACGGGTCAGAAGGACATTCGTCTACGGCACACATTAATAATGAACCTTCAGTAGCTGACAAATATAATGACATTCACAAACCAGCATATATTGTATTTTTCAAAGTCAAAGAAACAGGACCCACTCACCCAAAGGCGATTAGTCGCATATTATACCTTGCCGATATTCCGGGCATTAGTAAATTCAAAAAAAAAAAAAAAAAAAAAAAAGTCGATATCTCATGAAAATCCAAGTCATAACCGCACACGATGCAAAAGCTTTTCTTGATAATGACGTACTAACTTCTAACAAATAGAAAGCGTATATCCCAAACCATGCCGTCTCTAGCGTGGGTGTAGTAAAGGGGGTCCAACAAGACATCCCCTTGCAGGACACGAATTCACCGTACCTTGCCTGATGATACCAAAAAACCTACCCAAACGTTAGTAATTACCTTTGGTTCACAAACCTTACCACTTGATATTGCCTTATATTATCAAAAATTACCGGCCGAGTCTTACATCCCGGCAATCAGACAATGCACGCAATGCTGGCGGTATGGACATTTGACATCCGAATGTAAAGATAAACATATTAAATGTAGAAAATGTGGTGAATCACATAATAGGGAGCATTGTTCAATTCCTAATATATACCTTCATCCTCATTCCAGGATAACACGGAAACAACCTTTCCTTCCCCAACATTAGAAACAAATACCTTAGATGGTCCTCCAGGAAAAAAAAGAAAAGAAGCCTACTCTCGCCTAAACTCCAAACCACCTCAAATACAAACGATAAAAAAACCATACAGTCACTTATCCAAAAGCAATGCGGAATTGGTTAGAGATCCCTCCCACTTCACTAACATCAATAGTACAGGATAAACAAGTTAACAAACACCTTCACAAACACACAAGATAAAATGCATGCACCATCACAATTGGACAACACTCGATTATTTGATACTCAGCCTGATGCTTATAATCAAACAACAAAATATAATTCTTTGTATAAATCTCAACATTTTTCTATGAAAAAAAATAGCAGCTATACAACAAGTACTACAACTTTCACTTGGTATAGATTCCCCAAATGACATCGTTAATTCAATCATGCAACACATTTCCCAAATTTTTGATTAACCGCTATGAATATAACAAATTCTAATGTATTCACGGTTCTTCAATGGAATATGCAGAGTTTTCGAGGAAAATGGTATGCATTAAAATTTCTTCTATATCTTTTCCAACCTCACATTATACTACTTCAAGAAACTTGGTCCAAACCAGAATATCCTATACACATACCTGATTACAATCTTATTGAACAAGTAAGAGCTGATGGATATGGAGGGACAGCTGGAGGGGGGGGGGGTACACAAAAGTTTCTCATACAAAAATATTCCTATTTCTCTCCCCCATATACATTATGCAACCCACATTTTAGCTATAGAACTCTCCAATTATAAAATAGTAAATATATACAGTCCTCCCGATAAAATATTAAACTCACAAAACTGGCAAACTCTATTTACTTCTACTAATAATTTTGACTTAACTGGAGCATATGCAAATTCTAAATTTAAATTGTGGGGTAATACTAGAACTAATACTGCGGGATCAGAACTAAATTCGGCACTAAAAAACTCAAATTATTTAATTCTAAGTGATGGAACTACGACTAGACTCACAAAGGAAAACCCTTCAGCACTGGATGTAACTATCATTAAGAAAGATAAATATATACATCCTGATTGGATAGTATATTATGACACCTTTGCAAGTGATCACTAGAAACGGATTTTAAGGTGGAAAAATGTGGTAGGAAAAACATTTAAATGGTGCATTTAAATGGTAGGCAGTGCAGCACATTTAAAGTGTACGATCCTTTTTTCCTCATGGAGAACACTGTCAATCGTATCATGTATCTTGATATGTTGGAATTTTTAAAATTCTTCAGATAGATGAAGACAAACAACAACAAGACGTGGCCTATTACTACCAGCAAGACGACGTAGCGCCTCATTTCTTTAAAGAAGTTTGAAATTTCCTTGATATTCGCTTCCCACGTCAATGGATTGGCCGTGCAGGTCCAATTGCATGGCCACTTTGTTCCCCAGAGTTGGCACTTATGGATTTCTTCCTGTGGGGTTATGTTCCGTCTCTACCAGGCAATCTTGCAGAAATGAGAAATCGCATCTACGCTCAGCTGCAGAAGTCATACCAGATCAGCTGGAACGAGTATGGAAGAAATTGAGTTCCGGTGGGATGTTTGCTGCATCACCACCAACAGTCACATCGAACTAAAATAAGACATTGGTGTCAAACTTGAAGTATTTTGCTACAAATTGACACGTATCTCGTTCCTGTAAATAATCTCAATAAATTTCTATATGCTTTCAAAGTTTGAAAGTCCTTTTGGATTCACTCTGTATAATAAGGTAGAAATACGAAGTGGAAAGTGTGCTCTTTTCTATGCAGTACTCCATAAGAAAGATCTGATGAAGTGAACTTTTGTGTGAAGGCAGTGTAAGTGATCATAAATAATAGTGCAAAGCTGTGCCACAAACAAAGCATGTGTTTTTGTGCCATATAAAGTGTATTTCTACTTTCCTCGTTTATGAGTATACCCACCTGCTTCCTACGGACGCATCCTCTAGCTTACACTCGCCCTTCCCCCTGAAATGCTCTTGCCCTGACTCGCACTCTAAAACGGTATAGTTAATATAGCGCCAGCAATAATTATGATTCGGAGTACAACATTATATTGTTAAAAAACTGTAGCCGGGTCAACAAAAATTATGGTTGTCCTAGACATATTTATGATATTAACAACTATGTCAATTATGGTACTTGCAACTATAAAACCGCTACGTAGTTGGAAATATCACATAGAATGGTTGTCGAGACCACCACAAGATCTATTATAGCTGTCTCAAAAATACAAAACATGTTACTGTAACCATACTCAAAATGTTAAAGCGGCTCCTGTAGCTTATACACTTGTTATTGTAGCAATCTATTTGGTACTGCTCTTACCACAAACATAGTTCTCAAAAAGTATGTTTAGGCTGGCATATTACCTTCAAACATACTATAATGCTGCAAGAACAAAGCAAAAAAGACATTGTGAAAACACCTCTGAGGTTACTATTTCTTCGTGCTATTGCAATACTCCTTGTATCCATACCAGAAATATCTAATAACTAACAGTGATAATCTAAGTTGGGTCGTGCTTTTTGCCATAAGCAAAGCTTTACGCGATATTTATATGTATTTTAAATTTATACAAAGTAAGATAAAATGTGTTATATTTCCCGTTATACTTTATGAAAGAAATGTTATGAAGCGAATTTTCGAATAGCATTTAAACGATAGCAGTGCTACGATCTGATGTGCTTATATGTACTAGAAACATGGCTCATAAGATTATACTCATTTACATGCCAGAAAATGCATAAACTTCCTTAAATAAACTTTCCTTCATATTTCTCTATTAGTTCATGTAGATTCCATATTTTTAATAACTGTTTTGCTACTATTTTGGACATATATACAATTTGTCAGACTCTTCGTTCTTGAAATTGCAAATGGCGATGGCGTCTTTGTTGTTCGTGCTTCACGCTGTCCAGCGCACGCGTAACACGGAATGACAAATACAACCATTTACATTGTCCACGCAACTAAGTGTATTATGCAACTATAAAAGCGACAATATAAGTTTTATGTACCACATAAGAATTTTCTCACATGATTCTGGTAACATAGGAGGTAACGGTAATATGGTTTATGTAACAAGAATTATGTTTCCAATGACCAAGCCATGTTTAACTATATTTTTATGCTTATAATGACCTTACCCGTTTTTAGAGTGCGATTAGCTAGCTTTCTTGCTTTTTAGTGGCTACTTAGCACAAGTTGATTTGTGTTTTTTTTTAGTTAATTCGTATTTTATGCACTGCAGTTTTAATGCCATATGTGTAGGTACGCGTTGTACTTATACTCAAGTCTTTCTAAAGTGAATCCCTACTCCTTAATGCAACTCCTCCCACAACAAACACTTTCTAAGACAGTAAGAGGGTATTTTGTCCTAAGAGAAGTTCATATTACATGATCATAAGTATCCTCTTAAGTGGCAATCTAGTACAGAAATTTAGTGTTTTCGCAGGTGATTTGTAATGTTTGATGTCCCAGGGACATATGTTTGATAGGGGACTCCGTCGCCAACCCGCATCTAAAAGTTTATTTACATACTACTGTAGTAAGGCGTTGTTTACGGTGCTGGTTGGGAATATAAAGTGATGATTCATTGAGTCTGTTATTTGTGAATAGTGCGTAGTTTGCAACACTTAACAGTTGGAAGGTACTAATTTTGCACAATACACTAAAGACGAAAAAATGAAATGAAATTTTGAGTTTTACGTCCCACGGTTATGCCGGTTAGGCTAAAGGAGACGGTGATAATGAGTAATGAATGAAATGGTGGAATGAAGAAAGTGGGAGGAAACGGGAGAACCCCGAGAAAACCCACGCACACGGTGTGTGTCCACCACTAAGTTCACTTGGCGGGAGCAGGGTTTGAACCCGAGACCCCTAGCACCAGAGGTGAACGCTCTACCACTGAGCCACCGCGGCCCCTAAAGATGAATAGGTATATCTAGTGAAGAACAAAGAAAGCATGAAAATTAGAAATATTTGTGATTAACAGTTAAAAGTGAACGACGGACATGAAAGAGGAACAAGTTTAGGTAAGGTTATTAAAATAACAAATAAATAGCAATGAAACATTGAAAATAGGTTTATGCGGGGCCACCATCTGCTGGAAGATTATCCCCATTTAGTTTCAATCAATTACATACTAATTTTCATCTTTCTAACTTGAAAGGATCGTGAGATGCTAATTTTTTTTGCGTAAATTTTTGTCTCTAAGTTCCTCCTTAGAATAACGGCATATTTTTGGAATTGGGGGCCAGAATTTTTTTTTAGTTAAAATTTCTTACTATCTTTGTATATTTTCTGTATTTTTTGTTGGACCAGTTTAGGTTAGGTTAGGTTAGGTTACTTTCGGTTAGGTTAGGTTAACTATTTATTGGCCCCTCAGTTCCAAAACTATCCCGAATACGCTTTTTAATCAAAGTAATATGATAAAAACCCAGTTCGAAGTATTTTGATAACTGTATCTAAAAGATCATTTCAAATACGTTTAGCCGTATTCGCATGATTCGATCATAAACAAGATCAGTTACATTTTCATACAATAGATTAAGTTAAGAGAATTTTGTTTGTTTCAATGGTTATAGAAATAATTCTTCTCATAAGCTAGGTATTGATATTATATATTTTATTTACATGTACATTGCAAAGATTTACTTCCAATTTTGCTACGGGTTAAATTTAGAGATGCCCCTCCGTTTTTTATAAAAATTAAGAACATTTACAGGAGAAATGAGGTAAGAAATGTTTTGGACTTCTTATGTGATGTTCAGATATGTATGTTTAGCAGTAAAGTTATGTTTAATACATGAAAAGATATGTAGAAGTGGGTACTATTTGCAAGACGTGGAAGGGTTCGATGATTCAGCAGTGTGGTAGTCGTTTAGGATGGCGAATCGGTGAGTTGAATGTGATATTTCTGCATTGAGTTTTATGAAATTATATAAGAATATAAAGAGAATCTATTAAATTTTTATGAGAACCACGGATTACTGAATTTAAGTGATAATTGAAGCTTCTATGAGAACTGGATCTAGTCACTGTTCTAGTGCAACTAAAGTCTTGCCGGGTAACCTAACCAAACCTAACCTAAACTCATCTAGGCATATATTCCAAAGTTGGGCGTCCGCTTTAATCAAGTTTTTTTCATTGTTATCTCCTTTCCATACTTTCTGCAATTTGTTATTTGGTTCATTAATCCGTGGTCTTCACAAACTTTCAAAAGATTTTGCTTGTTATCAATGTATTCCTTCACAAATGTTAAAATTGCTAGTTCATTGCCCTTGTACATTCGCCATATTGGTAACATAAATGCTCGTTTCTTTCCCACAATGCAACTGTTCGGTTACCTTGCGCCAAGTAGTTCCTTCCGCTCGCCATATAGTCCCATGTTTATAACCGCTTATATATAACAAATAAACAGATTTTTCGAGACTTTTATATATTATCAAGCACACAAACGATCAAATTATCCATATATTTCCTGTAAATTTTAAAAATTTCGCTAGAAACGGACGCCCAACTTTGGAATTTAACCCCTAATCTAACCTAACCTAACAATTTTTATTGTTTTAACTGCTTTTTTTGTGGATTTGAAACTGGAGGGGCAACTCTAAACTTAAGCCTTTTGCTACTACTAATAAAAGCAATCTTTGATAATGCAAACTTACCCTAGTAGACACCTATCCTTCTGACTTCCAACAAAAAGAAAGAAAATTGATATCCTCCCTCAGAATCCTTGTGGTGAACGAAATGAACTGCCCGATTTCGAATAAAAATTAACAAAAGCAGGAAATTTGGCAATCAGAAGGTAAACGCTATAATTTAAAGTCGTACTGGTTAATCACTTTCAATTTTTCTTCTGTAACTGCACACTTTATTTCAAGATTATAGCTAGGTTTAGCACTTACTTTCTTTCACCTCTTTCGGAGATTGACTTCATCAGATGCTGATGTTAATCCTTGTCGCCTATATCCTCAGTTTGTTGAATGTCAGATTTTACCTTTCCTGGTTTTCTTTTCCTTCTTCTTTACATAATGATCTCATGAACTCTTCTTGGTGGTTCTTCTTTATAATTCTTTCTATATTATTTTGTTAAATTGTTACTCTTGCTATTATTTTATTTTTATCCTTCATCGGATAGTTAAACATGTGTTAATTGATTTTTAAAATACGAATATGTATATATTCTGTTCCCTTTTATAATTGTATTCTATTTAGTAGTAGGTATATTATTTTTTCACCAGATGCCAATGATAATATTTGTTTGGTATTATATAAACAAAATCCCAGGTGCTAGTATAGATGTTTGAGTAATTCATTTCCTCTTGTTATTAGTACATCACGTTTAAAGATGATGTGGTCTATGGCATCAATTTCTTTACCACAGCAGTAGAAATTTGTGTCTTTTTGTTTTATTTGCATTGGTAGCAGTGAATACTGTGTTGAAAATAAGTCTATAAAGTAAGGTAGTTTTAGATCACGACTGCTTGAATTGCATTCCAAAGTTTCTTTTTATCTTGTATTTACATAATTTGTCAATAACAAGTACAATCTCCCATTCCGTTATTTATCTTGCAATTTTGAATATGAATACTTTTTTTTTTTTTTACTTATAATGAATCTTAATTAGAGAAATTAACTTTAATAGTTACTGGTGTTCCATTTCTCACGCATCCTTAGCCAGCTTATCACATTAATCATTATATTTTATACCAATGTTCACCTTGGTGTATATGAAGAATATATTATATTTGTTTTCAGTTAATTTTTATACAGTACTATGTGTTAATGTTTAAGAGCAACCATGTGGTTATGATTCACCAGCTAACATTTGCTTACTCGGTTAACACATTTAAAACATCAAAACTTATACACATACATAATATATTATTGTTTCTAATATATCGTAGAGCTTCCCTTATAGCAAATGTTTCTTCCTCAAAAATCGATATTGAAATTAGTAGTTTATATTTTTATTTAACTTTTAAGTTAGATATTAATATTGTAGCTTATGTACTTTTATTTTCCATTTTTCACTGGTCAGAAAATGTTGAAGTAAAATTTTCTTGTAATTTATCAAGATTACTAAATGTTACCTTAGATGTTATTAATTTTTTCTTCTTTGTGTAGTCGAACATTATTTGGAATTCGAAGTTTAACGGTAACAAATTAGATCCGTATTCACATGAACAATGTGATGTGTAACATAAAATTTACGTTTTAATTGATATAGTATTAGTTTCCTCATGCAAATAACGCATTCTCGGAGCAGAAGCTCGGTTGTGATATTATAATTTTAAGAATATCTTATTGAATTTTAGTTATTTTGTTATAAAATTTTCAGCGTAAAAACGCTTACATATAAAATTTTTAGCAATTATACATTATTTAATTATTCATTTGTTACTTAGTACTTAATGAATTGGCACCTGGCTGAAGATAGAAACAAACTCTGATAACAAGACTAAAATGACAAGACTAAAATCACTACGCTGCTAAAGTGCTGCCAACTTAATAGCTTCATGCTATAATACCTTCTTATTTGAAATGAATTAACAAATAAATATTAAAAAAAGAGGCGTAATCTGAATTGTTCGTCTTCTAATATCCTTTATATCACTAAAATGTTACATTGTTAGATAATAATTCAAGATTTGTATGGAACTTAGTTAATATTTCACTTCTTGAACAGCACTTTCTCTCATCGGTCGAAACAATGTTTTTAATGTCGGTGTTATTTCATTGCCATGTGCTGATATACAGTATCACTCTATTGTCACAAAAACTTATAAAATAAGATGGATATTATAATCTTTCCTTGACATAACATGATAATTTAAGTCACTTCTGAACAAACTCTGTATTCAGGTACGACAGAATATACGTCTTTTCAATGGACATTGAGGAACGACCATTAGCCAATGTGGGGCCTACGAAGCATGCTGCTAGGGAACTACCAGTGACTATGACAAAGAGTGGAAAGGAGGTAGGTACCGTCTCTGATGACTGACTACGTCTGCCTCCCAGAATATTGTATTGTAAGAGCAAGTAATATAAAACTATCATTTCGGTATGCAAAAGATTAACTATTCCTTCAAAAATTTTCTCTGCCTCTCTGTTTGCCTCTCAAGAAATTAAAGCTGGCGTCACCACTGGAACTTACTCCTTACATCTATATTTGAGTGCTTCAACTGTATATGGGAATGAAAAGAACCGAATAGAAAACGGATTTCGGTTCGGAACAAACAACCTTAATCCAATCCTGTCTTTCAGTGACGTAGCCAGGAGGGCTTTTGACTACAAGTAGTTTAGGCTAAACATTTTTTTAAAATAAATGACACGAGTTCAGCTCTTTATTTTATGTTACTGAAATAGCATCTTCTACTAGTGACTTGTGAACAGAGTCAGCCAAGTTTACTCAGTGTAACTGCAAACTTTTCCTTTTAAAAAGTAGTTTTTTGTGAATAATATTGTAATTTCTTTTTTCATTTTCAGAAATGGCCTTTTCAAGTTAATTACACAATTTTCAAAAGGGAAGTCATCTTCAGATAGATCTAGATGTTTTAGAAGTTTAATACAACATTAGTATTGGTTTCCATCACGATTAAAGGTAGAGTGGGGCTAAATGAATAAAGCAAGAAATTCCTCCAATTTTTTACTAAATGTTCTTAGTTGACCAGGAGCGCATATTTTTTCTGACCAAAGATCAGTAATTCCCATTAGCTTGTGTTTTCTTTCTGATAAAAGTGGTACAAAATTCTAAGTAGCATGACATGGGTTCTGCTGACCTCCATTACAGATGACCATCAACTTACTAAATCAACCGCTTCCTTCATCCATTCCTTATCTCGCTTCAACCGGTCACTTTTTCATTTATGCTGTCTCATCAACCGGCAACCTCCAGTACACTAAAGATATTCATATAATTTACACTTAGTTTATTAGATTATAGAACTCAGTAATTAACATAATTATTCAATTTTTTCCCGTATTTAGTTATTCAAGTAACCCCTTATTACATTTCATAGTCATCATGTGGAGTGTGTCGTAGAAAGAATGCAGTATTATCCGAATGTGAAAAATTTCCCTCGGGTATTACAAATAAAGTAAACCTTAGCGAATTCAACTTAAATTTTACAAACTTTCATTCATGTGTCTTTACCAAATATCTTCGTCACTGCAAATCAATCTTGGCGGGGTTTCTTAAACTTCCGTACTAGATACAATGGGCCTTACGCAGAGTCGTTCTAACGCGTGATTTTTGCCTTACAAAAGAGTTCGACTAACATATGTTTACTTCAGTAGTCAGGCCTTTAGTATGACACTAATCATATATCAAAACGACTCTGCATAAGGCGGATTAAGTTTAAGTCAACGTCAGTTACTCACAAAATGGCATCTTACCCTATTTGTGCCATGGTGCACGCACAAAACCCTAGACTAGCCCCTCTATTCATTTATTTTCGCTCTATCTTAACATACAAAAGTCATTTTGCAAAGTCTCAATAGCACAAGAAATATTTGTCACAGAAAGCATTATATTTTACAACTAAAATCGAGATTTGCAATTCTCAGTTTCTTCCCTGTTGTAAGATGACCCATGGAATATACACTAAACTCCTAATAAAATAAAGAAATAGAAGGCTTGCCTTAACACATGTTTAACTAACAAACACTATGACCTATGGGACCCGGAGATTCAATGCCGCATTTACAAAAACTCTTTATTGACTTTAGTTCTTTGCCAACTGAATCCAGTAGTCCTATTTCTGCGGGATTCATCTTAATATTGTCCACCCATCTGCGCCTATGTTTTCTAATTGTCAGGATCGGATTATGGGGTCTTAGGGGGCTGTAGCCAGGCTTAGGGGGCCTCCAGGTGGACAGGGTCTCTACTTTGATCAAAATCTCAACTGGCTATCTAAAAAGAATCATAAAGATACAATCATCATAATAAAATAAAATATGGCCAAAAATATGAAACATATTCCCTTAATTTGCCTACTGTACTATCACAGAAAAGTATCAGGCGAAGTCAATAGGGGCTACATATTTTTTCTAGCCTTGGGCCTCCAGATCCGGTCCTGCTAATGGTATATTTCCGATTGAGTTTCCAGTTAAAAGTGTGTGTTTCTACTTTCTTTCATTCTGGCTACATGATCTGCCCACCTGAGCCTCTATTATGCAGTTCCTCGTTATGAAATTTCCCCCATTCCAAATTCCTCTCTCTTCTATGTTCAAATATTCACGTCAGGATTTTATTTTCGAATACTTTCAATCTGCGTCCTTTTCTTGATGTAAGCGACTATGTTTCACAACCACATCGCACAACAGGCAATATATCGTTTTATACATTTTAGGATTCAAATTCTTCGTCAGAATTCGAGAAGACAAAAGAGTTTGCACTGGATTTCTTGCTTTCAGTCGACGTTTAATATATTTGTGGATATCGTTTTGGTCTCTTAATGTCGATCCTAGATATTTGAAAGTATCCACGTTGTCGAAAGTATTACTTGATATTTTAACGTATCCACAATTTACAGTATTCAGGGGTGCCCATAAGGGGGGGGGCTATGACGCAAAGTGCGTCATTGAAATATTTGGGGGGGGGTAAAAATCTGTATAAATATGTTTGAGGGAGTGTAAAAATTAATCGAAAAGATTTTTTTCATGGAAGAACACCTACGAGTAGACAATTGGGGGGGTTGCGTCATGGACATAAGGGGGGTGGGCACCACTGCAGTATTACACTGCTAAAAATATTTTTTATTTTTATTTTGAGAAACCGCTTCTTATCTGTGTACCTAGAACATCATTTCTCAGACATGAGAATTTAAAATTCTTATTCATGAGAAATGAAGAGAACTAGAGGAGGATATATGAAGCGGAACATGAAACTAGGTGCTGTTGTTTTCATTATGAATGAGGACTGCTAAATCACGTTTCTAAGAAAAGAAAAATGTCTCAATGTACAAATAAGAAACGATTTCTCAAACTTTAGTAAGTATTTTAAATTATATATGACCATAACGAATTTCCATGTATTTAGTTTCTCTCTTTATTTACTTATATACCCATGCCCTTGTATGTGTTCAATAAAACTTTTGCATTTCTTTCTATTGTCCTCATATCATACCCAATCAAACTAATTTCATCAGCGTAAACCGTAACTTGTGAGTGGGATTCAGTTCTAGGCCCTGGTTGGCATCTTTAATTTTCCTTATTCTAGAACAAAACTGAATGATAATGATGACAAAGCATCTCTGTTTCAGGCCATTTTATATTTGAAATTTCGTGTACAAATGTTTCCCTATTCGGACTTTACTTTGTGTTTCATTTAAACCATCTTTATTAATCTAACTTGCTTTCTCGTAATAACAAATTTGGTAAGAATATCATGCAGTGTATCCCTCCTAACCGAGTCTTAGGCCTCTCTAAAATCAATAAAGAATTGATGTTCCGAGATGTATTCCCATATCCTTTCGAGTATTTGATGAATGGTAAATATTTGGTTAATAGATTATCGATTTTGCCTAAATTCGTACTGACAGTCTCCAATGGTTTCATATGCATATGGGGTCAATCTTGCTAACAGAATATTTGAGAGGATTTTATTGTTTATCTAAAGTTGAATAGATAAATAGAATATTCAGTGGAAAAAGTAGTTGTACAACGACAGAATAATGTCAAGTTGCATAGATGTTAAGCTATTTAATGAATATGTTATTGCACAAGAATTAAATTACGTAAAGCTTCATAGCTAATAGACTTTAATTAGTTTGATAGATTTCATTTTTCTGTTCTTATTATGATTTTTCGTCTCTTTCTCTATTTTTTCATTGATTCATTTCAATCCAATTCGTTTGTTCAATGATAGATAGGGCAAATTTCGTGAGTCAGAACTACTATATATTGTTAGTACGTCGTGAAGGCTTCAACATGCCACGAGGAACCACATTAGACCCTGTCTTGCGAGGCAGGATATTGGACGGCTGGAAGCTAGGCAAACACAAACGGAGATGTCCAGAACACTGCATGTATCACAAAGTGTGATCTCACAGCTGTGGCACAGGTTTCAAATCACCGGAAACATCGTACGTGCGCCAACTCCGGGTCGCCCAAGAGTCACAACCCTTCGACAGGACCGGTATCTGTCGGTAAAAGCACGACGGACTCTGTCGATGTCAGCACAGCAACTGTCATCAAAACTTCCAGCTGCTACAGTAGGACGTGTTTCAAGACAAACGGTGTACCGGCGACTGCATGCGGTTGGTTTTTACGCAAGACGCCCCATCGTGTGTCTCACGTGTGCAGCACAGAGCCCGCTTGAGGTGGTGCCAAGAACACAGGCACTGGACCATGGAACAGTGGGGTCACGTTCTGTTCTCGGATGAGTCGTGATTCAGCTTGTAGTCAGATTCTCGACGGACACTGATATGGAGAGAACAGGGGAAATGCTACAACCCGCAGAACATCATTGAAAGGGACCAATTTGGTGGTGGGGATGATGGTTTGGGCGGGCATCATGCTGAATGGCCGTACTGACCTACACGTCTTTCAGGGCGGTACTTTGACTGGCCGGAGGTACCGTGATAAGGTGCTGCAACCGTATGTGAGACTGTTTCTGGGTGCAGTTGGACCATCATTCATATTAATGGATGACAATGCACATTGTCATCTGGCAGGTGTGGTGGATGACGTTTTGGAGGAGGAAGATATTCGACGCATGCCGTGACCTGCACGGTCCCCAGACATGAATCCAATAGAACATGTCTGGGATGCATTGAGAAGGAGAGTGCAGCCCACCAGTCCCCACCAATAACGATTCCCGACCTGTGTACTGCCCTTCGAGCGGAGTGGCCAAGGATACTGATGGACCTCATCAACGAAGTGATGGGAAGCATGGAACGACGTTGTGCAGCCTGTGTAGCCGCGCGGGGTGACCACACGCCTTACTGATGCTCTTGATCCACTACAAACTCATTTATCTTCTCGCCACACACATTGGGTCATTTTCAACTATGGTGAGTTTTGTCAAATAAAGGTTGGGATTGTGTGTTTTCTTCTTCCCGTGCACACTTTTTTTCACCCAGATGTCCACGCTTTGGATGTCTAGGATCAGTCAGGTATGTTTGGTCAGATATGTATTGAGTTATATATTATAATTTTACCGAAAACTATTTCGCCGCAAGTCATTGGCATTCATCACCTTTTCTGTAAGCCTAAAAAGGTAGCAATGCAGATCACTACATTTAAGATTCAAACTTTAAAAAATGTTACATTGAATGACTAGGGTTCAAAAACTCGAAATTTTGCCTCAAAAATGGACACTCTATGTTATTGAGATACTGAGATCTTACTATGAGGAGAAGAAAATTTGAAAATAATTTTTGCAAACTTACCAAGCACTAAATCGAAGATTGATCCTGTAAAGAAAAAAATCTAATCAATTTGAATCACAAAAAGTAAATAAAGCAAGTTTCACTACATTTATCCCAATAATATGGTTAAAATTATTCACAATTTGTTATTCGTAATAATAGTTCATTATGCGAATTATATTCTTCTTCGAAAACGAATTTCCGAAATGAAAATAAAATGAAATTCTAGTTTTATGTGCTACCTTTATGCCCTTTAGGCTAAAGAAGACGGATGATTAATGAAAATGATATATTATAAAAGTATTGGTGGGTAATATGGAAGAAAACAAAAGAGTCATAAGAAAGTTCACAGGCACGATGTTGTCCTTCACAAACTCATACGGTTTGGTATCGAGCAGACACTCGTTGCACAAAGATAAGCGCTCTATCACTGAGCCACTGTATTCCCCAAAATGAATATTCGAAAAATATATAACTGGAACACTCCATAAATATTACTTTAAGAGCATCAATTTTCACCAATAAGTACATCCAATGTCAGTAACCATATTCATCATCATCATCTTCGCCATTATAGATATTTTGTTATTATTGGCAAGTGACTTGCAGTAACTGAAAAGCTTCCATGCTACATTATCTTTAGGTAACATCTTCATCTCATCTACGATTTATCTATTTTAATACCGTCCATATAATTACTGTTGCCTCTTTCGCCCGCTCTCTTGTTTTCCTGTCATCGTGCATTCTAGCATAACTTCTACGTAGAGGAACTTCACTGAAAGCCAACTATTTCATACCATTAGTCTTCAATTCAAAAAATTTACATACTTACTGTCATTGTTTTTTTTATATAAATTATATTTATTTATTTATAAATAATTTTCATCATTATACATGCCTAAAGCTGTTGAGTTAGACTAAATTAGATTAAAGTCGATATTGGATATCATTAAACGAAACAAAACAAAAAAAATCTTTAGAAAAGAAAACAAAGAAAAACATGCATATATACACGAAAACTTAAACTTTACCTTTATACCAGGCCACCAATCTCACCACCAGACTAACTTTTTTCCAATTCTGAATCTCACCAGTCCAGCAAGCAAAAGGTCTAGAGAACGATTAAAATTCAACGGTATTAAGTCAGTGCTGATCAGTTTATAATAAACTGAGGGCTGGACTAAAATAACTAAATTTGGGGACGAGTCAAATTTAAAGATACGATTAATAGGGGCAGGAGTTTCGCAAGTTGCGAAATCGCGAAAGTTTTCCGATAAAGCTGAGAGTTGGTTTTTCAACGGGCTGCATCAAATTGAGTAAGGAAATAGGTATTTTGAAGTCACGACAAAATGCGATAACTGACATTTTGAGCGAAATATGAAACAAAACGTGACAAATTGCGAAATTATTAAAATGTCAATTTCAGTTGTTAAAATACAAAAATAAAAAGTACAATTTTTCAAGCAACGTTTTCCTTTTGCAATTGGCAACGCTGATTACTACTAACTTCCATTACAAGTTCATAGCTGGTAGTTGTGGAATGTGGAACCAGGCCCGTAGCCAGCCCAAAAATGTAGGGGGAGGGGAGCGGCGGTAGAAGTTAGGGAGCCTGATCCAATCATATTATAGTTCATTTGCAAGCCTACTATGAAAATTTTAGGAGGCGCAGTAAAAATTTAGGAGAGCTGGTCCACTAGAACCCCATGGGTACGGGCTTGTGTGGAACATTCAGCGTCGTGATAACAGAGCAGAAATCCTCTCTTCGGTGTTTTTGTGGAATACGTACGCTAAAAGAAGGTTTATAATTTAAAAAAAGAGGAGGAAAATTTAAATTTCGGTAACTTGTGTCTGTTTGCAATATGGCTTCCGATAACGAATACTGATTGTGAAAGTTTATTTTCAAAATACAGTTTGGTAATCAATGATAGAAGCCTACAAATTAAAGAAAATGCGGAAACTTGCATTATGCCGCAATTTTAATCAGTTGCAGGCGAGTAAGATACTGCACTAATGTATTGTATGTATGTTTATCCCTTTTTTTGCGTTGTTTTTAGTGTATAGCTGATACAATGTATGGTGTTTTGTGATGGCAATTGTGATGATACTGTGCAAGTGTATTTTAAGTTTTTGGACTTGTAAAAGAAGAAAGAAGTAATTTGTTGTTAGTAACTGCATAAAGAATAACTTCATTGTTTTAAGTAATATTATTGTTTATTACTTATATTTGGCCTTATTACTTATATTGTTTATTATTGGGCCTTTATTAGAGATTGTATATTAGAGCTTGAATTAACTTAGCGACAAAATGAGAAATGTTATATCTCAAAATGCGACAAAATACGAAATTTTTAATTTCAAATGCGAAATGTTTAATTTCAAATTGCGAAAGACTCCTGTCCCTAACGATTAAGTATATAAATAAAAATAAACACGTAAGGATGGCTATTGAAAAACATATTAATTTTAGTCAAATATTGAAATCGAAATGTTGAATACAAATAGAACAAGTGTTACTTTAAAAATAAGAACGATTATGTTTCATAAAATTTCAAGTTCAAAATTAAATCCTGATTAAAGTAGACCTATATTATTCTAACTACACCCTTACAATTACGAGTGAACTTTGTGGTGGACAAACATCGTCTGCGTGAGTTTTTTTGGGGTTCTCCCATTTTCTCCCACTTTCTTCGTTCTACTATTTCCTTCATTTCTCATAATCACCGTCTCCTTTAGCCTAACCTGCATAATCATGGACATAAAACTTAAAGATTTCATTTTCGTTTGCTTACAATAAACCGTGAAGTTTTAAAAAATCAATAAATCATAATTTCGGGCCACTATGTGTTAATTTTACCCCCACAATACTTGATTGGAAGCAGTGTTATTTCAAATAGATATAGTGGAAGTACTTTCGTCTCGAAAAGTATATTTGTTTATTTTGGAAAAGCTCTGCTTCGGCTCGTCTCATTAGAATTAGGATTACCAATTATATTTTTGAACAATTAGTATCCATGGGCTTCTAAGCCATTCAAGTATAAAGATGACGTCCCTAGGCAATCATACTACGCAGGGAAATGGGGAAGGAAGGAAGCGGCTTAGGACCTTTATGTTAGGTACTACTCCGGCATTTGCCTTGTGTAAATGACGAAAACCCGGGAAAACTTACTCAAGATGGCTGGCCTGAAAAGGCTTTTACATCTTTCCGACAGTGTCTCCACGGGGAATCGAACCCAAGACCGCTCGCACCGTTTCGACTCATGGCAACACTAATCACTGGCATAAGTTAACGCATGAATTGGTGATAATTATTGTTTCTTTCACATAAAATAGTACACGACCATCATCATAGGAAGCTTTTGTGTACTAATAAATTCATATACAGGCACATAGGCCTAATATAATGCCAATTAATAAAAGACTATAATGTGTTCTATGTGCACAAAGTGAAACAGGAAAAAAGATCAATAATACAGTAATACTCCAGCTGGGATATTTCACAACATTATATATGTCAATTACTATTAGTCACAAAACAGCTCCGATCATAATCACTCGAGAACAATATTTCAACATCATACATCTACTATTTTCTTGAAAAGTAAAAGTGTTATAATTTTTTCCGTTTTCATTTTGTTTCTCCTTCGTCCACAAGCAACGATTAGCCTACTTTTGATTACATTTTCCTCGGGAATGATTCCCTTAGGCTTTTAATAGCCAATGTCACACCTCTCATGTTCTACGTGCTTTTAAGCACTGAGCTTCATTTGAGTTTATATTGTAGCAATGACATAATAAACTTGTCTTCAACGATGAGTAATTTAACTCGACTGAGGTAATATTTAAATGTGTTCATCATTCACTGACTAAAAACATCGTTGAAATTTTCAATAACCGTAAAAAACTAAAAAAAAAAAAAAAAAAAAGAGTTGCAAAGTCTTACAATAGGTAGAGATACAGTAGCTATGAATAGGACAATGATTCCCCCAGTAAAGTTATTCATTTTGACGCTTTAAAGAAAAAAGTTTTCTCCTTTCTAGTATTTCAGTTTGGAAATAAAACAAGAAAAAATCAAAATAAAAAATTTCATGATGAGGTCAAATATAATCATTTTATGTCCAAGTGACATTTTACGTCTCAATTTTTAGGGTGGCCTTCTGTGGGTTAAATGAGGACGCTTAAGAGTTACGGAAAATTCTAGGTGGGAAACAGCAGTCCCAGATAACCTGAACAATGACCTAAAATGAAGCATCCGTTTGGACAGCTCCCACTTCTTCCGAATTTCACCAAAATAGTCCCAAATGTTTCTGCATCGTTTATGCATGCAAAACTGGTTTGTGGCCAATGCAATTTTTAAGTATTCAAAAATTAATTTTTTGGCTGTCTAATCGGCAGTTCCCCTACCTTTGCTGATTCGTGACAAAATGATCTCAATCATTAGCGCATCGTTTGTGCACAAAAAATTCTCGTTTGTGTACGAAATTGAATGTGAGATCTTTGCGTGATAGATGTTCATTTTGCTCTGACTTCACTAACTCTTGCCCTCACAGTGGCAGTTGGCCCTCGTCCTCACGAAGGTAATTGTCCATCGCCCTCGCGCACCCTCGCCGTTGCGAAGTGAGTTAACCATCACCCTCGCTCACTCTCGCCCTCGCAGTGAAAGTTGGTCATCGCCCTCGCGCACCCTCGTCTTCACAGTGGAAGTTAGCCCTCGCCCTCGCGTATCCTCGCCCTGGCAATGGCAATTGGCCCTCGCCCTCGTTTACCCTCATCCTCGCCAAGGGAGTTGTCCACCGCCCTCTCTCAACCTCGCCCTCATATCATTGAGGGCGAGGTTATTTGAGGGTGAGGAAGCTCTCGCGAGGATCAGATCCTCAATTTTTCAGCCTATTTGAAGAATTGTTTTCTTTAACATACGTCCTAAACAAAGAAAACTACACATAGCATCGTATATCTTACTCCAGATCACCTAAAATGGAACAAATCATTGACTACTCCACGCTTAATATTACCATGAATATGTCCAGATGAAATTTGAAAAGTTTCCTTTACATCTTTCGGTGCAAGTGTTGCCCATGAGACGAGACGAGACGAGAAATAAGGTTTATCATATCGTCTCGTAAAGTTTATAGAACTCTCGTCTCGTCTCAATTTTCGGAAACTTCTTTATTGTCTCGATTGTCGACGTCTCACTTCTCGTCTCGTTCTGTAAATTTACGTACAAAATGTGTTCCCTTATCTAGAAGTTCTCAGAATCCTTTTGCGTCACGAGAGGTGTAAGAACATTTACACCATAAGAACATTTAAACCATATTTATTATTGGAATATATTGTGATTTTGAGTATCTTTAAACGTTCATAAATGCTCTTCATTGTGATCACCTTTATCAATTTATAGTTTTTTCAATCGGATCATTTAGCGCTAAAATAGTGTTTGAGACCTAAGACTTGGGTGAACTAGTGTTGCTCACAAGACTCGAAAAAATTCTCGTCTTGTCTCGTAATCCTCCAAAAATGGTTAAACAGCAAATTCAAAATAGTTGTTAAGGAAACTTGTCCTTTTCCCTCGCTTGCCCTCGTTCTCGCGAAGGAAATTGTTCCTCGCCCTCGCAAACCCTCGCCATTGCAGAGGAAATTGACCCTCGCCCTCGCGCACCCTCACCCTCGCAGTGACACTTGGTGCTCGCCCTCGTTCACCTTCGCTCTCGTGCTGAAATTTATCCTCGCCCTCGCTGTCGAAGCTTGTCCTCGCCCTCGCGCACCCACCCTCTCACTCGCGTAATTGTGGGCGAAGGAATTTGAGGGTGAGGATGCCCTCGAGAGGGCCACCCTCACGAGGGTGAACATCTCTGCTTTGCGTATCCCTATTTGGTCACCAGCTATCCCAAACCTAGCGATCAGCGCCAAGATGGTTTCAGTTAGGTTTGGGTTCTTGAGTCTAGCCTAGAACAACCATGACGGCTGAAGCCAAACTTGCAATGTCCATTATAGCTGTTTGGCTTACGATTAAAAGCCGAAGAAAAGAACTTATCTAATACAAATGAAGACAGGGGGCATATTCCATAAAATTTGTCATAATGAAACAAAACTTGCAGAATATGCTCTCCGTGAAGCTCTGAATAATAACACATTATTTCAATTTCTTTTTTCTTATTTGGCAGGAACAGGGAGATCATATTCCTCCATGTAATGCCATGGTTTGGCTCTAGGATCTAGCATATTATGAGTGAGATGATTGAAGCCAATTTACAAGACACATAGTTCTTCGTTCTACAATTAAATAATAATAATAATCCTACCTATTTACATATATGAGGCGGTCAAATTGATATAGTCATTAAAATTTGTCCGATTGGAACGACCATGGCATTTCAGGCTGGAATACATTCTCCCTGCTCCCACCAAAGAAAAATTTTATTAATTTAGAAGAAAAATACACAACTTTTACAAATTATCTGCATTGTAAGTATGTATTTCATTTTAAATGTTCACAACAATAGAAAAGTATATATGAATATAGAAACATACTAGTATGGCAAACTTTTTCCCGGTAGTTTAAGATGCAATACCCCCAATATAAGTTTAATTCGAAACCTCCCAGTGCTTCTATGCTAGAACCAAGAGTCGAATCAAGGCATCTGAAAGGGGAATATAACCTTTTTGCTCTCATCAAATAGGAAAAGAAAAATTGAAAAATTTTATTTTTCAGAACTTCATAGAGAGCAAATTCTGTAAGTTTTGTTTTATTATGACAGATTTTTATGAAGTATGGTCTCTCTCTCCCTTTTTATATGTAAGTAGATAAGTTTTTTTTGTTTTGTTTTAAATCATTCTGCAAGTTTGGCTCCAATCGTCCCAGTCTTTCTAGCCTAGACCCAAGAACCAAAACCCTAGCCGAAACCCTTTGGTACCAATCAGAAAGAGATACGAAAAACATCTCGCACTCCCTTTGTACACAAACGAGTTTTTTGTTGCACAAATGTGCACTAACGATTGAGAGCATTTACACCATTTAGGCGAAAATCGCCCTGATAATGGGTGCGCTGGCACCTAAACTAGATACACGAATATTTCACACTTCCTGTCGTCTACAAACTATGCACCAACGATTGAGACCATTTAATCGACGGAGGTGGGGGCTGCCCTTTAGACAATCCCCCCAAATTAGTTTTTGAAAACTTTAAAATTGTTTTGTGCACAAACGTCAGTTTTGTGTGCATAAACGATTGATACTATTTTGGTGACATTCGTAAGAGAGGGTGAGGGGAGGGCTGTCTCAAAAGACATTAAAATGAAGCTTAATCCTACTAAAGTTTCACCTTTTTTATATATATATATATATATATATATATATATATATATATATATATATATATATATATATATATAGCCCGTCTACAGTGATTTGATGTCTGTCTTAGATATCAAGTCATCTTAAGAATCTTAAGACACACTGAAATCCTTATTTACCTTATTATACTCGTAAAAAACAAAATATGCCAGTCTGTGAATAACGCTAATTCCTAATAGTTAACAGTCACCCTAATAGGTGTTGTTATTCGCACTATTTGCCCGAAGTGAATAGATGGCGCTAGCGTGCAGGTAATTGGCAGATTTAAAACTATTGTGATGGTTTAATTGAAACTTAAAAACTCTATTGTTCCTTTCAAAATAGGATAAAGCCATAACCATATTTAGATTTGAGCATTAATACTATAATTGTGTTATTTCTAAAGTTACATATCATGTAACTTAAGCTGTATTAATTAATCCAGCAGCTAGGAGAGTCCTGTTGGAAGTTTCAGAGCCAGAAGGTTTGTTTGTTTTATCGAGTTCTACTATCTTTAGTGTTTTAAAAAAAAAAGTTGGTCACATGTTCTGAATCATGGGCATTATTGCGCAATGGCCGCCATCTTGAATAGTTCTTTCGTATTTCCTAAATTTTCTGTGATCTTTTTAAATACATGTAGCTCAATATGTAATTGTCACAAAGTTATCAATTATATCTTGTTCGATTCGTAGTAGTATAGGCTTTTAGCTGACATTATTCATTTGTCAGTAGTACACTCAAGAGGGAAGTAAGGAGGGAAATTTTGAAAATTTCCCTCAAAGTGTTCCTTTTTACCGATCTTTTGCCATTGTTAGATGGGAACTCTGGGTTCTAGGTTGGCGGAACTAAAGAATAGGTTGGCGGAACCACAAAAGACTCATAAAATAAACTTTCTTATAAATACATACGTACCTTACTCACCTATTATAATTGCTATGCTTACGTTTTCCATAACAACAGAAATTCTAGTTTAGTGATATTTTCCACAAGATCATGAAGTGGATTCCAATTTACTTAAACGCAAAATACAATACAATAACCCACAAATATTGCCTCAAGTGAGTTGAACGTTTTCTAAATATTAGTGCGAAACCTGGCTCTGCCGCGCAGTCGCGGTCGATTTGCAGAGCTTGAGGCGAAAGTAAATTGCGGATCCAATGATATAAATGAGAATTTCATATCCAAAATGAATAAATTAGTTTGTGCCAATTTTGTATTTTTTATATATTATATCAATGATAATGATATATTGTGAGTGCAGTCCATGCCATTAATAGTATATAATCTAAAATGGCTTGCAGGATCATCATGTCTAAATATTTTGAATTTCAAGAATGAGTAAGAAATAATAAAATTATTGCTTTTCCAAGAACCTAACTCTTTCATTCTCTGCCGGAGGATCTGGTGCTCACTATTTATAATGACTAGCGAGTGCAAGCCTCATTGAGGATCTAGCCCAACCTGTTAGTAAGCTCTAGTCCAGTGAGGTTAATGAGCACGAGATCGAGCTAAAGAGGATTTCACAGTGAATATAGATCAAGCTGGAACTAATGTATATCTTGACTAGTGTTATCCTCATTGAGATTAGCGAACGCGAGCTCCAATGAGGATAGAGAACATGAGCCCGGGCGAGTCCTGGTCGCAAAATGACCATTTTTGCTTTTTTCTTCTTTCTTTTTTCTTTTTTTTCTCCTACTCGAATGCGTAAGGTTTATGAACAGCAGAAGTGCTTGCTAGAAAGACCTTAATCAGCATGTACTTGAATTATCCATAGGAACTGCTTAGGTATTTAATGCAACTTACGTTCACATTTTAACAATTCAGGCTGTAATTAAAACCTTGAATACTGAGCAGATGAGCACGCAGAATTTTTTGTTGGGGTATATTTCTGATATTCAATTAATTCTTAGTAAACAAATACAACTTATAGTATCTGAAGCGGCTTGAGTTGGATTGAATAAAAAAGTGAACATGTATTTGAACTGCGCAATGTACTGTTAATTATCATGAACTGGAAAAATTAGAAAAGAAAATGGAAGCGCGACTGATGAGCACCAAACATCAAAATTTCACAAGGCATGAAATATTTGTTGACCTCAAAGCCGCATACATCAAAAACCATTAAAAACATTGCTTCATCAACTATCCGTTGTCTTGTCCAAGTCATACATAACCTGTGAAATTTCCTGCTAGTTAATCAGAATGTTGAAAATTTCCTATATTTTAAATTTATTTACACTATGACCGCCAGAACACTATGACCGCCTATCTATTATCGATATAAGCCCGTCCAGGCGATAACAGCGTCACCTGCCGAGGAATGCCTGCTAGTCAGACACATGTATGGTGCATGTAGTATCAGTGAGAGTGGGGAAGGCGATTGATCTATCTGAGTTTGACCGAGGGCAGGTTGTAATGGCCCAGAGACTCGGCACGAGAATTTCGAAAACTACAGGACTTGTCGGGTGTTCGAGGCGTGCTGTGGTGAGCGTCTTCAACAAGTGGCGAAACCAAGGGAAACGACGTCCAAACATCGAGGGGTTGGGCGCTCCCACCTCATTACAGATGTCGGACGTTGTACGCGGGGCAGACTGGTAAAACAGGACAGGCAGCGAACTGTGGAGGAACTAACATCAAACTTTAATCCTGGGCAAATTACAAGTGTGTCTGAACACACAGTGCACGGAACACTCCTAACGATGTTCCCCCGCAACCAACGACCCATCCATATGCGAATGTTAACACCACGACATCGGTAACTACGACTGAAATGAACACGTTACATCCCCAATGGACCTTGGAGCAGTGGCAGAGCGTTGCATTGTCTGATGAACCCGATACCTTCTTCATCATCGCGATGGGAGGGTACGAATCCATCGTGTTCCAAAGGAACAGCTCCTTGACACCTATAATGCACCATGTCACAAGGCCAGGAGTGTGATGGGGTGATTCGAGGAACACAGGAGCGAATTCCAAGTGATGTGCTGGGCTCTCAACTCGCCGGACCTGAACCCAATCGAACACATCTGGGACGTGATTGAATGTGACGTCAGACCGCATCGTCCCCCTCCCAGGAATTTACGGGAATTAGATGACCTGTGGTGCCAACTCTCTCCAGCGACCTACCAAGGATCATTGCGTCCATGCTAAGACTCTTCGCCATTCTTATCCGTGCCAAAGGTGGACATACTGACAATTAGGTAGGTAGTCATAATGTCCTGGCTGATGTGTGCGTATATTTTAATTAACTCGTAAATTTTGTCTCGACTCCAATTTCGAGACGTCTCGTCTCGAATTAGAGTCGAGTCGAGACTGGAGTCGAGACAGAAACATATTTTCGAAGCGAGACGAGTCGAGACAGGCTTAAATCTCGACTCGACTCGACTCTTGCGCAACCCTACAGGTTTTCGATTTAGATAAACTTTGTGCTTCATACACTGATAACTGTATGCGTTTAACTGTTGAGAACAACTCGGAATACTTAGTTATATTAATGTGTTCCATGAACGCCTTCCACTTCAATGTTTCCATTACTTCACAAAGCATTCCTATTGCTTTAACTCCCCTGCTATAGTGGTTTCCTTTGAACCCATGGTTTCAGTCTGAGTATGAATTTCCAGAACTCCACTGCAACTGAGGTATAGACTAACACACGCAAGCTAGACTTTTTGAAGATGAAATCCTTCAATACCAAGAAATATGTATCATATTTTTCGGGCTGAAGGAGCTGTATTTCTTTAGCTATATTATATACTCCTTCGTCATACCACAGTAAACTCTCCTCAACATTTAACTGGTGCAAGACATCTTGGAAATTACACATTGTTGTATAAATAGAGTTATACTGAGTTGCAGGATAGGGTGGAATTGAAGTGTATCCCGTAATGGTCATGTGAGATGGACGTTCAGACAGTGCACTCATAAAAGCGTTTCTGGAGGGAATCTCAACTTCCTGTGGGAAGTTTGCTTGAGGTACGTTGAATCTTTTTAAGAAATCTTGAAAGATCATATGAGATCCAAATTTCTGCAGACTTTTATTTCATTTGCTGTAATTAGGTCACTGCTAGGAACGAAAGTACTGAGAATACTGCACCTAGTTTTTGGCTTTGTGTAGTACAATAGTTTTTGGGCATCTATATCTTTAGTTCATATGTGAAGACGAAGAGGTTAGCGGAAGACCGTGAAGCATGGAAGCTTCTCAGCTGCAGCAAGTGACCTACCAATAAGGGCAGAATACCTATGATGATGATATCTTTAGTGAGAGTTCGTGAAGTGACATTAATGCCAAACGTTCCCAGGTATCTCTCTGGACTATTAGATTCTTCTAACCAAACATTAAATTAATCATTCAGATGATGATCTTGAAACAAGACAAGTATTGTGTCATGAGTTCCATCCATTCCAGAAAATGTAGCTTCTTCTCTGTTGAAATTATCCATAGCACCTCGAACAGGTATGTCGAATATTATTGATGGTGGTATGAGAATATGGTCTCCTTCAGACCTAATAATAGTCCTGTTTACTAGCATTTGATCTTGACGTAGTGCATCATCACAACTGCAGCATACTCCGTGACGGTTAAATATGGTGATGAGAGTTCTGGATCTACTTAAATGGTGTATTGCTTGAGCTTGAGCATTAGCGATTTGCAATGGTGTTATATATATATAAGCAATTGTTTATTAAGAAATAAGATATCTAAACTAAGGTATCACATCTACGTTGAGTGCTTGTCTTGTAATCATGCCTTGTAATCAAAGGCAAGCACTTTGAGATATAAACCGTGTTTAATCTATCTTTTGTAAATTTTGAACTATTCAGTCAATATGTTTACATTCAATACATTTGGAGTAACAACCTGTCGTATAAGGAAGAAAATTCTATATCACTTATCTTCAAATTATTAATCATCGCTTTATTGACGGCTCCGACATTAACCTCGACTTTTGATCATAGTCAAGACTCCAACAGTGCTGCCAACCCACGCACCAAGAAATTTCCTCTTGTACTTACTGCGCTAAAGGGAAAAAATGGAAACTTTTAGGCATTTTTCCACACTTTTCATTTCTTCCCATATGTACTACTGGCAAGTCACCCAAAAGCCTATATTATTAAAAGTAGATCGAGATATTATTTGTATCTCTACGGCAGTTACAGTCTTAGCTGGAGATCTTTCTATGTGAACTACTTCCATTAAATCCAAAGATTGATTCAGTGATCAAAATCACAAAATATAAACTATTTTATTATTCTTCTGCTAGTGAATCAATCAAGACAAAACTTTCAGCATATAACAGAAAATGTCCATAATTTTTCTTTCTTGCATAGAACCCAGCGTTGCCATCTAACAATGGCAAGAAATCGGTAAAAGGGAAATTTTCAAAATTTCCCTCCTTTACTTCCCTCTTATGTGTACTACTGACACGTGAATAATGTCAGCTAAAAGCCTATACTATTACAAATCAAACGAGATATAATTGATAATTTTGTGACAATTACAGATTGAGTTACATGTATTTAAATAGATCACAGAAAAATTTAGGAAATACGAAAGGACTATTCAAGCCATTGCGCAGTAATAACCATGATTCAGAACATGTGACCAACTTTTTTAAACACTAAAGATAGTAGAACTCGGTAAAACAAACAAACTTTCTGGCTCTCAAACTTCCAACAAGACTCTCCTAGCTGCTAGACTATAATGCTAAACTTTAAAATATATATATATATATATATATATATATATATATATATATATATATATATATATATATATATATATATATATATATATATATATATATATATATATTATTTGAAATTGGACAGTGATGATGCTGAACATGAAAAAGATTTGCTGGTTATTATTAAGACAAAGGCGTGAGTGTAGACTGTAGTGATCAATATTTGTGTAACCGCGAATTAATTGGCGGTTTAACTGCAAAAAAAAATATTGTAAACAATTACAATTTTTAATACATGACGATTTTAATCTTGTGTAAATTGATATGGTTTAGGGTCCTGTCAATGTTTAATCATTGCTTGAGAAGCATTTTGCTAGCATCATGAGCCCAGCAGAATCGTACATCTTTGATGTTGAAGTTCAATGCCTGTATGGACAGCAGCAAAAGCCATTTGCCCTTAACGTCATCTGCAGCGATCAACATTGAAACACCAAGGAAATAAGTTAATTTTCTATTCAATGTTTGCTATCTACAAGGAAATCCTTGTTATTCTAACGAATTTGTTTAATAAACTATGGTAGGAGACTTCTAACCTTTTACCCCTACCTTGTACCTTCCGCTATGCATCGTCAAGCTTTACAAATCTCACATGTGCCGCTTCAAAGTTTAATCATGATGAGATCAGGCGCCTTCTCAATGAATTTGTATCTTACTGACCTTATATCAATATCCAAACAATGACCTCTTCGATCGTTCACCTGTCACTCGTCACTGCTACAAGGAAGTATTGATAATCGTAAACAGGAACTTTGATGTCTACGAGTAGCTCTTCCAGAGATTTGGTATGTGGCCGAGTATGATCTCATCTACCAACGTAAGCAGCTTGTTTCTTGAGCTTGTCCTGTTAATGTAGGGTCAACGGCGGGTTATGGTAAGGACTTTGCTTCGACTTTGAGTAATTGACCAGCTCTGTGTGACGTAGATCCACTTGGTCATTCTTCCGTCTTCACGTCATTGACGTCAGAGGGACAGTCAGATCAAAACTAATTGACAAAGCACGAACGTAACGTTTTGATGGAAACTTTCGTGGGGGTGGGATCGATCTTCGGTAGCTTTTTGATCGAGCCTTATCATCGATACCAAATCGTGGGAGTCGCATAGCTTCTTGTTCTCCAAAACGTCGACGCTGTGCTCCAAGACCAACCTGATACTGATACTTGTAATCCGATAATGCGTTTCCTTTAAAGTTTCCAATTACAGCTCATCTGGTACTTTGAATTTGTCACTTCTTTACGATTAGAATTTTTGTACTCCCTCACGCTTCTTTACACTTGTGTACAGCGAGTCGAAGACTTGGGGGAGGGGAACAACTAGTATTTTTATGTTTTAAGATAACACAGCGTTTCATTCCTATCTATTGGCAACAGTTTTTCAAAAATAAATCATGTCTTTTGCACCTTACGACCTGATGGGATGTAACACTCAACTTTATTTTTAGAATCTCTTAAAAATCAACTCATCGTTGTTGAACTATAGCTATGTAAAATCTTTCCAACAAACCAAAATTTTGGTAGTGATAAAATTTGGTGATTTTACTTAAACCCTATAGCCTAGCCTTATCATATTTTACTTCCATTTCCACTACAAATATTAGAATTAAGTACCCAAGTTGTTCTAGGAACTAAGCTATTGAACTATAAATTAGTAGTGTGGTAAAGAAATAAATTTATACGTACTAGTAATAAAACCTTCTACTTCTATTAGTAGGGTCTAATGTTTCTTTTAGTACATTGTTTTCTTTTCTTTTCCTTTTTTAATTGCAATTGTTCTATATGCAATACTAAAAGGAGACTTACGGAAATGTCACTCACCGATTTGAACGAAACTTTGCATACTTGTAGAACATCGAAAAATAATCGACACGTATTTTTTGTTTCGGCATTGGCGAAGATTTAAGGGTTGAAACCACCCTTTGAACGTTAGGGGTGGTCCCTAAGCATAGACCAAAAACAACCATTTAACTTAGAAGAAAACATACTGCCATGGGGGGAGGTGTTAAGACAGCTGATTCAGAATATGACGTCAAAATTACAAAATTCAAAATGGCGGATCCAACATATTGATTACAATACAAAATGTCTTCCGGTTTGAAATTCTCTGCAGTTAGCCAAGAACAATTATAGTTGGCACAGATTACTGCGAGGAAGTTGCAGACCAATTTGAAACCTCTTTCTGTACTCATTTTAACGGAATGCTTGATTAAAGTGAGTATCTGCATCTCTCACTATAGCGTTTACACAAACAGTAGAAAGTTCGGCACAATCAATAAGTCTATCGCTCACAGCTACATCATACAGCCTTTAATTTCTGAAAATGGTGTTCTGTTATCACCGTTCTTAATTATTTTGGAAGAAAAGAATGGAACGTTTGGCCCTATAGTCCAAAATAACCTCTTTTAATCTGAAAATGCCTTTGTGAAAGCATCAAATTCGGGAAAATTAACATTAGGTTTTGTTTGATCATGGTTTCAAGAGGTTTTTCTCCCAGCGTCTAATGCAAAGTCGATTTTGTTACTAGATTCGTGGAGAGGTCACAATTAATCAACTTTTCAACCTATTTTACGAACAAAACAGTACTTCAAAATAGAAACCATTCGGCACTAACAACTGGTAGGATTCAGCCTCTTGATGTGTTAGTCTTTAGGCCGTGGAAAAACTTCTTGAGGCATTTTATTGATATTATCTTCTACAACTATATCATAAATTTACATCTCCGTAACAATATAATTTAGATCCAAATTACTGATTCATAATCAGTTTTCTTTTCCCTGATTTGCAAATCTTATTAGATATGCGTGATAGAAAATGAGTTATTTGGAAGAAGATTGTGTTGCATTTTGCGATTTGTCACAGTTACTGCTGTAATAAGGTGAGCTTGGTGTAAACAATGTTTATGCATCGTTATGCCAACTTTTTTTTTTTTTTTTTTTTTTTTTTTTTTTTACGAAATATTATTACTTTGAAGTGTTTTCTCAATAAATTCATAATTACGACAATTGAGGATATGTGAAGTTCTGACATAGTGAGAGGCGAGGAGATTCACTATACATAAGCACCCCGGATAGGGAGAGGTGCAGAGACTCACTTTAAGCAAGCATTCCGTTAAAATAAAGGGGTTTTAAATCAATAGAAAGAGATTTCAAATCGGTCTGCAACCTTCTCGTAGTAACCCCTGCCAACTATAATTGTTCTTGGCTAACTGCAGTGAGTTTCAAACCAGAAGACATTTTGTAATTGTAATCATTATATTGGATGCGCCATTTTGAATTTTGTAATTTTGACGTCAGATTCTGAATCATCTGTCCTAAAACGCCCCTGGCAGTATGGTTTCTTCTATATTAAATAGCCTAGTTGTTTTCTATGCTTGGAGACCAGCCCTAAAGTTCAAAGGGTGGTTTCTATCCTTAAATTTTCACCATTGCCGAAACAAAAAAAAATACGTGTTGATTATTTTTCGATGTTCTACAAGTGTGCAAAATCGGTGAGTGACACTTCCGTAAGTCTCCTTGTGAGAACAACAGGAAATAGGATTAAAAGTAAGACCATCTCATCTGTACTTTGCCAAAGTCTGTTCAAGTTTTGAAGTAGAAAGTTTTCTTTTTTTAACCTTAAATATCTCTTCATTCAAGAGAAGTATCTATCTATTTTGTAGGTTGTCGGTGTTATCATGTTGTGTATTTGTGGGGAAATACAAGGGCTTTGTTAACAATTATGTTTAATTCAATCTACATGAACATTACTTGCGTACGTTGATGCTTAATTCTAGAGATTTTCGACTTACAGTTTACAACAATGGTAAACAATTACTTCAGAGTTGCGGACCCCATTTTCAATATTAAGGCAAGATACCGAACCTAAACCTTTAAATTCTGGCATGTGCATAGTAGTAGTAATGGTAATTGAGAGATAAATATCAATATCAACATTTAAATTACAAACCTATATTTAAGTTATAAGCATACAACATACATTACACACATACAAGGATCTGTGGAGTTATTTATTTCTTTTGTAAGTTGTGACATGTAATTAATTTCATGGACCCCTAAATTTATTCCGCGCATCATCAATTAGGAAAGCCTAGTTTAAAGCATACGTGCAACTCAAAAAGTCTAGGGGGGGGGGGGCAGCTACTCTTAAAACATAGTTGCTGTTCAAAAATTTTCATTGGATGGTAATAATGTGCTAAGTTTAACGCTGTTTACGCAAACTGATTTTGTTTTGTGTTCGCATTTTTTATATTCCATACTAATTCTACTACATCCTCTAAGCCTTTCTTATTTCCTACATACAACTTCAAATACCTGAATATCATTCAAATACCTGCTACACTGTGATAGTGGATGTGGACCCAAAAATTGCGCCTTTCAAATGCAAAGATGAAACCTAAAGTTGGCGAAGAATATCAAACTTAGTGCAAGGTCAATGAGAGCTGGGAGTTCTGAATTAGTGTTGTTCCGAGGCGAAATGAGATGATACGAGACAGACTTTTCATGAAAAAACAGGGAACGATACAAACCTCTTTCAGTGAAAACAATTATACTTTTTGAGACGTTAGAGTACTTTGAGGGAACCATTTCGCGACGACTTAACTTTCAATCTTCTCATGGACATCAGAGTGTATCTAAAATCGAGAATAAACGTTCTACAAGATCTAAAAGATATTTTCAACTCACAGAACTATTTTTCTCTCCTAGCATAATCTAGTTATGTTAATGATTTACATGCCTAACGTCATACATGAATCACTTAGTTTAATCACTTAGGGTAATTATATTTTAAAAACAAAATTATGTGTGATGTAAAGTTTGTTAAGTACAGCAGATTATGAGGAACTTACAGAAATATAACATGATTGATATTATTGAAGTTCTCTAGGTTTTCTCTTTAGAAAAAATAAAACGAAATCAACTTTTAAGTTTACAAAAGTTTAAGTATGGAAACATTACTTACAATCAGTTTTACAAATTCGACCTAACTGCAATAGATTTTTAGATACAGCCCTTATCTGAATTCGTTCATGTTTATGTCTTTTGTCAACAGCGAGGCTATATAAGACCAGACCTACAGTTTAAAGTGGAATCATTACGATGGTGATGCCAACTTTAATTTCTTGCGAAGTGTAGCGTTGTTTACGCGAAGAGAAATAAAATTTTCTCACCTAGTCTTGCAAATTTTTGTGGAACCATCGTCTAATCTCGATTCTCGAAGAATTCCTTCTCATCTCGTCTCTATTCTTAAAACGCTTTTCTCGTCTCGCGTTGAAATTCTTTTCATATTTTTTTTTTTAAATATGTACAAACTTTATGCCCTGTTTTTCCTTAATTTCATCTAGAAGTTGTCGGAATTCTCCCACGTCATAAAAATCCACAAAGGGTGTGATATAACATTATTTAAACCATGTTTATTATTGGAGTATATTTTGTGAAGACTTGCGTATTTTTAAATGTTGGTAAATGTCCTTCATTATGATTATAGAATCACTTAAAACAATTTATAATTTTTTTATACTATGATCCATATAACACTACAACAGTGTTTGAGATCTACGGCTTGGATGAACTAGTGTTGCCCATGAGTCTCAAGAAATTTCTCGTATCATCTCGAAAACAAGTCGAGAATTATCATATTTATCGTCTCATTTCGGATTTGAAAAGGTGTTTCTTGTCTGGTTTTTGTGGGTAATACTAGCTTGAGCAAACATAGGGTCAGGGACTTTTTTGTTGAGAGGTGTTTTTTTTTATTATTAACTGAAAATAATACTTTATTTTACTTGATCTATATATATTACAATACAACTTGTCTGAGGGTGGAGGGGTTGAGGAAGGATAAGAAAAGAAATGAAATAATTAACAGGTTTGTTGGAAAATAATAATTCATAAATACTGCCTATTCAACCACTTTTTTAGTTTTACTTTTTCTAAGTAAACTAGTAAAAAAATAACTAAATAAATATAAATATGACAGTATTATTCATAAAAGTTTTGGAAGAACGGAAAACCCATTGACTGAAATATTTACAGCCTGTGATGTCTCTTTTAGTTTTAAGAAATTAAAATGTTTGGTTTCAGAACAAGCGAAATATCTTTTTATTGTATTGCCAACCTTGAACAGCACAAGCATGCTTTATTCTATTTGCCACTGTAGTTTCATTATATAAAGTATAATATTACCTTATCGTATATATAGAGTATATAATTATTACAATAGACGATGTAAAATGTATTTTTGAAGTGTAAATATAGTATTCTGATGATAAATAAAAGAAGAGAGTATACCACAGTGTACAAGCTTTATCAGCAAAAGTTATGTGAAGTACAGAATGGACCGTAATCTATAAGTCACTTGACAAAAAGTGCTTTGAAAATAAATTGAGAAATTGAGTTATTAGAAGGAATGGGTTGGAATTGGACCACAGAACAGTATGTAGATAGTTTAATTTCACAAATGTACCTACAGAAAACAGGAGAAGCTTGTTTAGTATGTCAATGCATTGTATTGCATGGAAATGTTCAATTTTCTTTTCAGTTTACTCGAAGAGTAGGAAATGTGATTTACCATTGCCTTTCCCTGAGCCGTTAAATTATTTACCAACTACGAAACTATGAAATTATTACAAGTCTTATCATAACATTAAGTTAGATTACGAAGTGAGGTCAAGGCTAGATTTACCATTAGACCCGGGGCTAGGAACGTACATTGCACAAAAACTCAAAAAGAAAGATGAAAAGAAATTGCGAAAGTTGAATAATAATAATAATAAATTTAATTTAATTACATATTTAAGGTGCTAAGAACAGCTTTAGCCAAGTATAGCGCTGTATGGTGGTAATTAAACACATATGATTAATTAAATACCTTTGTATCCAACATTGGTATGAAGTATAAAATGAAATATTGAATACCGTACTAAGTACGTACAATATCGGAGTATAAAGCAGTCATATAAAACAAAATAAAACAAAATAGAAATAGAAATAAAATGAAAGCACTAAACCAGCTCTAACCATCAGGATTAGATTTGTCTAATGCTAAAATATGCGAGTAAATATAAATTGCGTATAAAATAGAAGTTTGCATCAACTACTTGTTCAAGAAGTTGAAACATAATAGATATTAAGGAAAACTCATCATAGCTCTAATCTCTTGAATTCTGTTTGTCTTTGCACTGTTTGTACACAACAATAGTTTTTTTTCTTATTCTATGAGTTGGTACTTTGAATGAGACGTTATTAACTACGCACTGAGTTTTTTTTCTAACAGTGAGTCTACAAATTTTAACTCTTGCTGTTCTCTTCTTCGTAACAAAACTTCTAGGTTAATGACCTCTAGTAATCGCTCATAGCCACACTAATATTGATATAAATGTAAGTGAAACTATATATACACTTTTAAAAACTTTTTATGTACCCTTCTCTATTTGCCATTATTTGTTCTATTAATGTTCATCCAAATCGTGTTTTCAAGTTCAAGTTTAGATCTGACAAGAGTTTTGTACAGCCTTATATGTGTGTTATAGTTCTTGAAGGTAGACCAGTTTCTAAGTAAATTGCCAATTATTATGTTTGTATGTTTAATAATATCAATCACATCAAGGATGAATGTGAATTGAGAGTCAAATGTTACACCAAGATACTTGACGAATTCTGCTTTATCTATAGATTTACCATTTATGTTATATTTAGTCACTACATAATGAGTTCTCTTTGTTTATGTTACATGTTTGCATTTACTACCATTTATACTCATGTTATCACAAGCCCATTACAGATACCATCATCAAATGTTTTTGACACTTCAATATATATTATATCAACTTTTTTTTTTTTTTTGGATAATGCTTTGGATGTATGATCTGTAATTTCTACTAAGTTTGTTATTATCAGTTTGCTTTTGACAAATGCATGTTGTTGTTCAATTATAAGCACAGGTAATTTGAAATGAAATAACAAATATTCATAAAATAGCGTTTCGAATCTCTTTCCGGAGGCATTTAGAATAGTAATTGGCCTATAATCCATGCCTTCTGAATGCATGCTATGTCATTTATATTGATCACTATTCTTAAAAGTTGTATATCGTCATCATATAATAAAACATTTACATTTCGAGGTTGTGCGCTGTGTCGGTAATAAAATCTGTAAATAACGATGGTCCTGAAGCTGAACCTTGAGGAATATCGTTTAAAACATTTCATTCTTCTGATAAAACATTATTAGCTTTTACCGTAAAAGTTCTTCTGCTAAGAAAGCTTTTGAATCAAGAATCAAATAGGTGATAAATTTAAAAGAGAGAACTTTTGTAATAACAAAGAATGCTGTACCATATCAAATGAATTTCTGCAAGTTAATGTATATTATATAGACTTTTTTTTTTAATGGATAATGCTTCGAATATATGATCTGTAATTTCTACTCAGTTTGTTGTTGTCGACTTGTTTTTGACCAACACATCATCATGACACACATCACTTGACAATCACGTTGTTCAAATATGTAATTTAAACTGAAATGACAAATATTCATAAACTAGTGTTTCGAATATCTTTCCGAAGACATTGAGAACAGTAACTGGCGTATTATTACTAGAATTCCTTTCATCTCCCCGTTTGAATATTGGTACTGTAATTTTTTTCCATTGTTCCTGAAAAGCTTGTTTGCAAATAAGTATTTTTTTTAATACATATGTTTTCTAGTGGTGGTGGAGTATTATTGGCACATGCTTTGATTACATAATTTGGCATGTAATCCTGGTCAATTGATGTGCAAAGTTTCAGTTAATTAATTACCTTATGACGAGGGGGCGCGGTGGCTCATTGGTAGAGCGTTGACCTCCGGTGCTCGGGGTCCCTGGTTCGATTCCAGCTTGCGCCGTGTGGACTTTGTGGTGGGCAAACACCATGCTCGTGGGTTTGCTCGAGTTCTTCCATTTCCTCCCACTTTCTTCATTCCACCATTTTCATTCATTTCTGATAATAACCGTCTCCTTTAGCCTAACCGGCATAACCGTGGGACGTAAAACTGAAAGATTTCATTTCATTTTTTATCTTAAGAACATCAGTCGTAGATATGAAGGAAATACTAATAATATCACTGTACCACTGTGAGTATTTCCTTGTACTGTTTCTGCATTTTCTTCATGTTCTTGATTTTTAAAAACACTTTTTGGTTTGTGAACAAATTTGTTTCTAATTGTAAAAAATATTCATATTTTAACTACTCATACGATCTCTATACCGTTTTTTCTACAGTCTGAAAATTTTTTATACTACTTTTAGCATTTTCATCCTTTAGTACATTCTACGGAACCTTCTTTATCTGTTTCTTAAATTTTTTAACTTTCTGTTTACCCAGGGACATTGTGTTTAAGGTTTTTTTTCATTTTTCTTTGGAATATTCTTTTTAAAACTAGAGTTCATTTTTGAATACTTGACTAACTAGACTACTGACATCATTACATGGACTTTCAACTGTAAAATTAGTCAGATCGTGATAAATTGCAGTAAAATTGGCCTTTTACAACAACAACAACAATAATAATAATAATAATAATAATAATAATAATAATAATAATAATAATAATAATAATAATAATAATAATAATAATAATAATAATAATAATAATAATAAAAACATGTTTAAAGTCAGAGTAAACGCCCTGGAAATAATAATTCTTTTAACGAGTTTATTGGCTTCAATCATTAGTGGTTGAAGTTGAATGGAACTTTATCGTTGTATTTGCAGTAGACATTTGTGTAAAGGCGGGCACGTAATGCTGTTGTACTGGTGCGGCGGGTTCCTACGTATGTGTGCCTCACAACATTCAATCACAATACCATAATTTATTGAAACTTATGCAAAAATGTTGAAACAAAGGCATGCATAAAATATGTTTATTTTTTAGATTTTTTATTATGTTAAAATTGTGTACGTTGGGGAGAGGGATAGCAAACATCTTTCGGCCTGCAGGCGTCAAAACATTAAAATCCAGTTCTGAGCATAGATGTTCATTTTATTCCGACCTCACTCACCCTCGCCCTCGTGCTGAAAGCTTGTTCTCACCCTCACGCACTCTCGCCCTCGCGAAGGAAGTTGTCCATCACCCTCGCGCACCCTCGCCCTCGCAGTGAAAATTGGCCATCGCCCTCGTTCATCCTCGCCTTCGCCAGGGTGGTTGTCCATCGCACTCGCTCACACGCGCTCTCGTACTTAAAATTTCTCCTCGCCCTCGCGCACCCACGCCCTGGCAGTGGAAGTTGGTCCTCGCCCTCGTTTACCCTCGCTCTCGCGAAGGGAGTTCTTCTTCGCCCTCGCTTGCCCTCGCCCTCATATCATTGAGGCCGGGGCTATTTGAGGCGAGGAAGCCCTCGAGATGTCCTCCATCGCGAGGATCAACTCCTCAATTTTCCAGCCTATTTGCTGAATTATTTTCTTAACATACGTCCTAAACAAAGAAAACTAAACATACCATCGTATAACTTACTCCGGATCACTTAAAATGGAACAAATTATTGACTACTCCACGCTTAATATTACCATGAATATGTCCAGATGAAATTTGAATAGTTTCCTTTACATCTTTCGGTGCAAACTAGTGTACCATGAGACGAGACGAGAAATAAGGTTTATCATCTCGTCTCATAAATTTTATAGGTCTCGTCTCGTCTCAATTCTCGGAAACTTCTTTATTGTCTCGATTCTCGACGACTCGCATCTCGTCTCGTTCTGTAAATTTAAGAACAAAATGTATTCCTTTATCTAGAAGTTCTCAGAATGCTTCTGCGTCACGAGAGGTGTAAGAAGGGTGTATCTAACAACATATAAACCATATTTATTATTGGAATATATTGTGATTTGAATATCTTTAAACGTTTATGAATGTTCTTTATTCTGATCGTACAGTTACTTTTATCAATAGGTTTCACGTACGGATCATTTAGCACTAAAATAGGTTTGAGACCTAAGACTTGGGTGAACTAGTGTTGCTCACGAGATTCGAAAAAAAATTCTCGTCTTGTATTTTAGTGCAAATTACGAGTGATAACGGTGATGAGGTTTAAAAAGTGTTTTCAACATATCGTTTCTTATAATTAATAACATATAAGGAGATATATAAGATCTACGTAAAAGATTGAGTTAGTTATTTGCACGAAATTAGTTTGGTGAATTTCGTTTACAATTCCAGCAATAACACCCTTTGCAATATCTGGTATATATTTCTTATGTGGAAAAATCATTGGCCCATTTTTTAATGTTACTTTTGTGTGTAGAAGTTAGTTTCTATTTTTACTAAGGTGATGAGGAAGACACTTCTGCTAAATTCAATGAAATCTCTGCGTCAGCACAGGATGAAGTGTCGTTTGCCCCTCCTCCTAGCGACACCATATTGCAATAGCTTTAGATTATCGAAGAAACCTTTCACTGCCCCCTCCCCCCCAGGAGCCTGTCGTGAATCCAGCCCTGGATTCCAGCCCTAGATTACCTGTAGGCGTTATAGCTGCAGATAAAAACTTTTCTTTCGGTACCGTAAATTGAATGTTTGTTCTGACGACTTTTCCAAGAAATGAGTATTGGTTGGTGAGTAGGTAATATTGTTCATTGACTAATAATAATAATAAAAACGATAAGAACATGTGTCCGACCGAACTTTATTACTACTGCATAAGAACTAGTTAAGAAATTGTCACATTTAATGTATTTTAGCAGAACAATATGTCTTCAAACACATAATTAAAAGTAGAGGCTGTTCTTGAGGGAAGTCATGTAATTAAAAATTTAAAACTTTCTTGCTTCAAAGTAAGGGTAAGAAAGGTAATCTAATGGACTTAGAAGGTGCAGTGCTCGATTGGGAACACTATTGCGGGACCCCAGGTGTGTGTGTGTTTTTTTTCTTTTCTTTTCTTTTTTTCTTTTCTTTTTCTTTTTCTTTTTTCTTTTTTTTGAGCATATAAAACTTGGTTTTGGGTGAGAGAAGGAAAGAAAACATACAAAGAAATCGCACCGTGGCTATACCATCACACGTATCATATCACTTAATAGGCCTATCTACTTTTACAACAGAAGTTGGAAACATAAAGAAATAAGCTACTGCTCAATCAACTTCAGAACATATTGCTTGTTTCTAGAAACTTAACACAAACTATTCATTTAATAATTAAGCGCGAGCGTCAATGAAATAAATGAGCGCGAGTCGAACTGAGGGAACTGAGCCCGAGAGCAAGCCCAGTTGAAAGAAATGAGCCCAAGTCCAAATGAACGCGAGCCCAGTTGAGAGAAGTGAGAGCGAGTCCGAGCGAGCCCAGTGCAAAATGGCCATCTATGAACAAAAGTCATTCCGTCAAGTCTTTTTCCATTTGATCTACTGCATTCTGTTGGTTCTCTCACTGATTGTGTTTGTTCAGATATCAGCGCTCTTAAGATTATGTCATTTACTGCTGAATGACGTGAGTGACTGTCTATCTATTCTTTAAACATGACAGTGTAGAGACCTTTTATCTAAAAAGTCACTAACACAGGCAGGGCAACAATGAGGCACACTCGCTTCTAAACGTAGCGCTATTTCTATCCAGAAACTTTCATGAGAAACATGTAAATATTATATTCATTTGCATTATTATTTTTAACAATTATGTAGAAGTATGCAAGAGAAATTGTCTACTGCAATTAAATGAAAGGAAGAATATGATCAATCTATAATCTTGTTATGACATCAACATTTCATTTAGGGGACATGGCAGATGTTATTTTAAATATTATATTCCTCCAAAAATGGTCAAACAGCGAATTCAAAATAATTGTTGTTAAGGAAGCGTGTCCTTCTTCCTCGCGTCCCCTCCCTCGTTCTTGCCAAGGAAATTGTTCCTCGCTCTCGCGCACCCTCGCCATCGCAGTGGAAGTTGACCTTCGCCCGTGTTCACTCTCGCCCTCGCAGTGACAGTTAGTCCTCGCCCTCGTTCACCCTCGCCCTCGCGAAGGGAATTATCCATCGCCCTCGCTCGCCCTCGTACTGAAGACTTGTTCTCGTCCTCGTTCACCCCCGCCCTCGCGAAGGGAGTTGTAAATCGCCCTCGCTCGCCCTCGGCCTCACCCCCGTGTTGGGAATTTCTCCTCGTCCTCGCGCACCCTCGCCATCGCTGCCGAAACTTGTCCTCGTCCGCACAATGATAGTTGGCCTTCGCCCTCGCGAAGGGATTTGTCCATCGCCCTCGCTCGCCCTCGCCCTCGTGTTGGGAATGTTTCCTCGCCCTCGCTGTCGAAGCTTGTCCTCACCCTTGCGCACCCTCGCCCTCGTGTCATTGTCGGCGAGGAAATTTTAGGGTGAGGATGCCCTCGAGAGTTCCATCCTCGCGAGGGTGAACATCTCTGGTCTTGAGTAAGGTTACCTAAGTCAAGTGTTCTCCATCATTTCCAATGCAGAAATTACTTTTTCAAGCACACAAGAACATAATACATCATTAATGTAGTTGGATAATACTTTATCAAATTCAGAAGTAATTTCAAAAGTTTAAATACTTTATTAAATCAATTGTTATAACGTATTAGGCATTTACAAACCTCATAATGTCACGAACCATACCACAACGTATTGCCTTTATGTCAATCAATTACTACTACTCCAGTCAGTTCAGAACTGAATAACTACTAGTGTCTTGCAACTTATGGCCCACGCTGTATTATGATTGTTTATTGTATTACACAAATTTAATTTTTTTAAAGAACTTTCCCTGTACTTGCAAAACCGAAACATTTTTTCCGTTATTTTCAAATGCATTCACAAATGAGAATTTATTAATTCTGAGAATATCTGTCTGTCTGAGTCTGAGAATGTGTTATGCTCGGTTAAAACCAGATAATATGTTTTCATTGATATCGTTTTAAAGTCGAGTTCCTTTTCCAGCAAATTGAAAACAACTACATTTCCTTATAATTGACAAGTGCTTGTCTACATCAGAAGTAGTATTACTTTATGCATGATTTAGCAAGAAAAAACGAAAGAAAGATGGTGAAGAAGAAGTACTATTAGTTGAAGATAAATTCTTATCCATGTTTATTATCTGTCTTTGTAGTTTAATCAATTACGGTATATCATGAAGATTTTGTTTATTTAGATAATTTTGTTGGAAAATCTCACATTTGTTATCTAGTCACATAAACGGAATCAACAGAACTAATGTTTGCTTAGTATAATTTTTCTGAAAATACTTAAAAGCAATGGCGTCAAGGAATACATACACAATTATTTATAGTAGAATCTGTTAATCCATTTGACGTAACATGTTATGTCTTCGGTTATCAACTGTTGAGGAATTTTGCTTTTCTTTTTTCAGTTCTGTATTTAATATCAGAAAGTACTCTTCTCTTTCCTTTGATGTTAACTGGAATTTTTAATGGTTTGCTTGTGTTGATTTCTTCTTTATATCTAGTTAAATCTACCTTGTGGTGCTGTTTGGTTAAAATGAATTACAAAAATTAAGACTTATATATATTATCATGCTAATCTTAGAAGTATCTATATTTGGATAAATTCCTAATTTCAAAGGAGCTATCGCTCATGCTAATGTTAAAAGTATCCATACTTCGATAAATTTCTAATTGCATTTATATATACTGACTTAAGGGTGCTGAATCCAATGGTACTTTTTCTAACCATGTCCATTCATGGGATCACAAGAAAAAATCTCGAAGTTGAATTTAAAAAAATAATATATGCTAAAAAATAGTATAGAGGATCACACGAAATGTAAATTTATGAATCGGATATGGATAACCACCGTTAAAATCATCATTATCTATTAAGATTTTAATAGATGAACTCCAATAACGAACTTTTCCGTTATAATTGCCCTAGCTATCTATTGCAAAAAAAAAAAAAAAAAAAAAAAAACAGAATTCCAAAATTAGCTTTCGTTCAAGAGTTATCGTGCGGAGTAATGGATGTACTAACATTCCAATATTGTAAGTCCTATTTGCGTGATCCTATTAAATATATTGGGGACACTTTCGGTCCAGACAATTGCACCAGCTATCTATTTAAAACACACACACACACAGAGAGAGAGTTTTAAAATTTGCTTAAATGCGTTGGGTTTGGTCCATAGATTACCACTGTTAAAGTAGCTATTAGCCATTACGGTGTTAACGGATTGGTTCCATTAATGAACTTGGTCAAGTTAACTGCTTCAGCTATCTGTTGCAAAAACACAATTAAAAAATTCGACTACATGTATATGAAATATAACTACTGTTAAAGTCTCGTTATCCCTTAATATTAACGGGTTGACTTCATTAACGAACTCGGCCGAGGTAATTGCTCTTGGTATCTATTCCCAGAAAAACAAAACCAAAATTTTGCTTACATATGTGGAATATGGGCTGTAGATAATCACCGTTAAAGTCGCCATTATCCGTTACAATGTTAACGGATTGATTTCATTAACGAACTCGGTCAATATAATTGCTCTAGCTATCTATTATAAACAAACAGAATTTTAAAAAATCGCTTCCAATCAAGATTAATCGTGCGGAGTAACGGACGAACGGGCTTACTAACAACACAATCTTACAAGTCTCACTGTGTGATCCTAATAAACGAAAATGGGATCTCGGCATATCTCAGTGGTGAAATATCTACTATTATGGCCCCTGGAAATAGCGTATTTCTTAAGGCTTTAATTTGTGTCAAATATTGTCCCCTCAATTTAACTACGTACTGAGGAAGGAAAGGGCCCACCCTACAACTTACAAATGAGATGAAAATAATTTAAAGTGTAGCTGCCGCCTCATCATCTGAACAAATTTTCCTTACATAAAGCATAAACGTAATCTAGGCTATATTTTAGTAAAATCCGATAACTTTTCTATCAAGCCTTTTTTCCACATTGTCAAAGTAAATACAACAACCTACTCAGCAAGGCTATATGATTTTATGTATTTTTGTCACATAGCCTTGCTTAGTATGTTGTATTTAGTAAAATCTTAACGGGAGCTCTTAGAAATAATTGAAATGTATATCTGTTTGCTGCGTAAAAGGTGTTTCCAAAAATCATAAATCATAGTCATTTGACAAAGATAGGGATTGAAAATTTTCTGCTTGTATAAAGTCTTAAAAAACAAATTTTATTAAGCGCAATATACTGCTGGCGAAGTATTGTTTTAAATCTCCGCATAAATTGTTCCCCACAAAGTATTATAAAAGAGTTTTTTAGTTCAAACATTAAGAACATTTTGGACTTAACACCTTTTACGCAGCGAACACAGATATCAAGGTTTAAAATTCTAGAGTATCATTTTTTATATTTTTCTGAGGGGGACTAATTGCACATATTAATGCTTGCCACCGAACAGTTAACAACGATCTGGAAGTTTCTGTTCATACTAATGGCTAAATTTTCTATTTACAACTATAGGGGGCTTGGATTCAGGAAATTAAAAACAGCACTCAACTTGCTGACTATAGTAAACAACGCTATTTTTCTTAGTTGTGAATAAACGAGAAGCTCATGCGTTCTCCTTCCAGAAAAACGAAACTGGAGAATCTTGTATATTGGGTGTAGAGATATTTTCATTTCTTATTGATATATTTTCAACCGGATACACTGCATATATATTTAGATTGATATGTAAGTAGATAGAACGGAGAGCTGGGAAACATACAAAGTTCTGTAATCCGAAACTTATTTGAGTAATCATGTTTATCAACATATGTGGATATCAGCAGAGAAAAGGGTTGTAGCACTATATTATTTATTTTCTGCCGATAGAATGTAGCTTTTTCTAGAAAGTGGTTAAATACTCCATATATTTACCCATATGTATTTTGTATTTTTAATGTTGGCCATATATTTTTAATATTGGCTTGATTTAGATCATATGAATCTCAGCCCCCTACTCTCTATGTAGTGTACATGATTATCCCCGCCTGAACCCTTTACATCTCAGTCCACTACTGCATGAAAACAATTAACACAAAATCGTCTCCCAAACTCCGAAGAGAAACAGATGCTCTCAGTCAAAGATTGAAATACAAGTTATTCAAAATAAATTTAAAAAGGTATTTTAAAAATGCTTGACCTGAATGTATTTCTGTATTCAATGTATTTTTGTGATACGCTAGCTGCGTATCATTATGTTCATAAGAAGTAATATATGCAAAAGTGTAAACGATATTCTGTACTATTTACGTGTTAAGCTTCCATTTTGAAGTTAAAAATTCTACTGGAAAAACCTAGAAACCATGGCAAAGCCAAAGAATGAAGTATAATTCTGTATAAATATGTATTTAAAACTTTTATAATTTCAAGTGCAAGTAATATATGGAGAAGCTAACTTATACCATATTACCAGATTAGATATTTTAACATTTTAACATAAAAAGGACATTTTTATTTCATGTATACGGGAAATACTTTTAATTTTTTTTCAAAATATGTAATTATAAGAATAAACAGTCAAAAGTACATTATTGATTTATATGTTATATCTAATGTGTGAAATATTATTCTATGCAGATCTGTGGTAGCTAAGTTACATGTACAATAAAAATCGAATGAATGACGATTTATGCGACTATGCGTAAGTTTAAAGTAATTGAAATCACTCTACTTTTTAAACAGCGATTCATGTGTCAGATTTCTTTTAAGATAGTATCACTACTTTCTCAAAGATTTCGCGATCTATTCGATACTTACTTTTTTGGCAAGTAGATCGCGATCGACTGTTTAGCCAGCACTGCGTTACTGTGTGTAGAAACCTATATGCGTCATATTAAAGGTTACACCTACAGGAAATGTTGAGAGTCCAAAAATTCCATATGTAAGCGTTTAATAGTGCGCAAAAACATTTGATTGTTGCAATGATGTACCCAAAAACGGTAGTCCCGAATTTTAACGCACCATTCAACGAGGAAGTGAAAAATAGACATTTACCACATTAAGATGTGTGTACAAAAGTTCCGCGAGTGTTGAAACGCTGGCTCCTTTATGAAATTCTGTGTACACCACTGAATTGTTGGATCGTTCTATAAGGTTCATATCGCATCTAACTGAAATGGGAATTTAAGTGTGTATGTAGGTGTTGTAGATAGTTCTGTTGTTTGCAAGTCACTGATCCAAGAACACCAAGAACATTACTATAACATATTACTACTTGAATTTATAGTAATGGTCGATTATTCATATATAATAGAATATGATGTGTAGGTTGTAAGATATGCATATTTATGTGTACGGCGTCATAGAGAAAGTCAAGGTAACTGTTGTCACACAAATAAGGAGGCAGACAACTTGGATTTGTATTTTACTTACCGTCGTTCGTTAGGATTCATGGAAAAAACACACCTGAACAACCTTCCATATGACAAAATTATTTTTCCTATCAAGTTACCATCAAATGCAATACATCAGAATTGAGGAAGTTGTACTAGAAATTTAAGTATAGAATAACTCTGGCACATTCGAACGAACGAACAAATATGGCGCATCGAACGAATAACAAAAATAATTGCAGGGATGACCACAAGGACGTGATTGAAATTTAAAGGAAAGTGCGTGAAATTATGCCAGGTAACAACTAAAAATTTATGTAAAAAGAAATGTGTGGCTTGTGCAAGAGCAATACTTCTAATCAAAATCATAGGCTCTACTGTGAGGGGGGACACGAGAACCATTGAGGAAATTTAAAAGTAGATACATTGCTCTGGAAATACAAGTATCCCAGAACTCGAATTACTTTAGAATTCAAGCGAAAACTTAGAGCAAATTTTGCTTTTGATACGCCATTGAACATTTTAGAAAAGTTTTAAGAGTTCATCAATTTAGACTACTTTGGAACGTTTGTTCTCAAAAGGTACCACGACCTGTAACCCCAAGTACTATACTAGTGGTGCACTAACAAAGGGCTTTAAAAGGCAAAGGATGCAGACAAGAACACTAAGAAAGTATTTACTTGATATTATCATGGAAAATGACTCGGCTTTCAAGTAATAATCTGAGCCATCATCATTCCTTTTATAGGTAAATACAGACTTTTGTATTATTTGTTATTTTATTAATTTACATTTTTATTCAACTTTTTTATTATTATTTGTTAATACAGTATTTTTTATCTTAAAATTTGTAAAATAATTTTGAAATTGTACAGGAAAAACTATCTTGAAACTCGAACTATTTGGAACGGATTAAGTTCGGATTTCAATAAACCACTGAGTTGTTTTTATGGGCAAATAGTTCGTGAGAATGTACGAGGGATACGCCATAGACCTTGGGAAAATAAACAGCTTTGTGGTCGTCATAGTTAAAGTAAACTATACAGAAAAAGTATGAACAGTTATGTGTCTTTCTTATGCTTATGAATGATTTCCATGAACTATACAACCATCTTTGAATTGAAAGCCAGCATAATTTTTGCAGTTTTCAAAATAATAGAATACCAAGAAAAGTGTCATAATTTATTAATTCAGTACTTGCAAGAGAATACTGTAGACCAGGGATGCAAATAGGCAACAAAATTTTACTAGCCCAAGAAAAAAGCTGCTAGCGAACATCACACAATCGAAATCATTTACTTACCTTTTAAATAAATAATAGTGATATTAAAAACTCGCCTGCACCGATGAACCACTCGCCCCGGGCGAGCGGGCTAGTGGTTATTTGCATCCCTGCTGTAGACTATTAAATAATCATAGAGAAATATACTGAAAGCAAATTATGGTGTAGAAGCATGGTAACTAAACCTATTCAAATATGGAGAATATAAAGCAGATGGTCCAATGGATGTAGCAACACACTTTGCAGTATATTACAATAGTGATGGTGCTTCAAAAATAAGTTCTTGCCGTTTTGTTGATGTAGTCATCGATTAGCCCAATAAATGCCTTAGAAGTCGTCATAATGGCTATCATTTTATGTGGTTTGCCATTATGGTAAAATAAAATATCCACCAACAACGGAATAATAAAAAGTATATATATATGAAATGTTATATACACTTGTAAATCTAATTAAAACGTTGGTTATGCCGTTACTAGCCAAACTGTATACCTTTCTTTTGATATAAGTTATTTCCGATTGGCCTATTTGCTAAAAAGAACAAGTATATACGTACTTATACAGTACCTAGACTACATAATTTACATTGAGTGAAAGATGACATTACTTGACAATGGCTGATGCGACAAATGTGGTGCAATAACATCTAAGTTATCTGCGTCAGTAATTTTACCATCTCCTAAAATTGATCACATAACCTCTGAAATATGTAAGGATAGTTATTTGCTTTGTACTCCGTAAGTTGGACATTTGCCTAAGTTGAACATTTTGTAAGGAATCAAGGGTGGACAACGTAAAAAGTTTCACTGTATTAAAAAAAATTAAAAGGAAAAAGAAAGAGAGAAACGAAAGATATTGTTAAACATTGTATATTTCAGAGAACACCATTAGATGCATATGCAAATCTAGTGGATAGCTAATGTTGTATGGGTACTACATAGTTTTATCAAACAGAAGCACTACATGGTTTTAAGTAGGTTGATTGATTTCACGCTGTCTGGTATACAAGAACTTAATTTGACTCATGGTCACAGTAAGACATGAGTTGTCATTTACGCAACTGAGGTCAGATGTCTGTCTCTTGTCTTCTTGTTGGATCTGTTGACTGTTCTTTAAAGATCAACCCCGTGTGCAGCCTTGTGTTTCATACCAGACAAGTGAAAGTGTATATACTGAAATGCAAATAATAGTACTCTGGATGATAACGTTGGAGAGGTGTGAAAAATGGGAAACAGTTACCGTGGATAATGATATTCTTTTTAAACATCGTTTCTCTGCATGTTATTTCATAACTGAATCACGATGTACACTAAATATGTGTACCTGTTGTCCATGACAACGGGTTATCAAAATGTCTTGATGGTGGTAACAGCAAGTAAGATTACAGTTGCAAAAGATAAGTCATTTATTTGTTTATTAAGCACATGCTTGATGTGAACCTAATGTTAATCTTTACAACCCAAAGAATGATACCATTTTGAAACATAGTTCAGGCAGGAGAAGCGAATACAATGATATTTGTGCTAGATCACAGCACACAACACAGGGACATAGGATGAACATCCATTTGGTGAGGACATCGATGTACTGCTTGTTAATGAGCGTCATTGGATGTTCAAAGATGGACATCCATTGAGTGTACTGGGCATTATATAGACATCCAGTGCTGTGTGGGTAGAGTTTTTATTTTACACTAACAAATATATTTTCCTACTATTGCTGCTAATAATAACAATAATAACTAAATACTAGGAATAGTAACTATGTTAAAAGTTAGTTTTCAAAAATGAGAAAATACTTTCTTAATCTACATCCGACTAAATGCTTGTACGAGGTGGGCCAAAATAAATTGAATCCACCAGTTAATATGAAGTGATGAACATATTAACGGCAAGGTGATATTATACAAAGAGACCAAAGACAAAAGGCGTACTTACATGCGTTGCTCCATCTCTGTATATATTATTGACCGCAATATTGCAGGAAGTGATGATTTCAGGGGTGGCCAGGAGAGAATTCCATCCCCGAAGCTACAAAATTTTCTCTTGGGCTATCTCTGATCTTGCTCAATAAAGATTATCAGTATTTTTGCAGTATTACTTTGACCTCTTTTACTAAACGAGATTCTCCCCTTGAGAAATCGTCTGAAATCATCTCTGGTTTTAGGCACAGGTTGGTTCCATGTATCACGTTCAGTGCAACTTATCGTAAATTGTACCGCTGGATGTTGACGATGGCGGTGGATTATTATGTTATACCACGACCTCCACGCTGCCACACAAATAAGAATCGCGGTTCAATAGATTAGGGGACTTTGGAGATCGTAAATCTTTCGAAGCAGTTCTGTCAGGTGTGAAAACAAAGTGCACTGCTTTCAAGAATGCGTATGCTGCCGCACTGTCATGCTAGAAATATGTGAAACATCGTTCGCTTGGCGCTAAGTTCACTGTGTCTTCAGAGAAAATGGGTCCCATGATTCTCGTCCACGACACGGCGTCCCGCACCTCAATCTTTATATCATGCAGCGGTAGCTCAAACGTTCATTTAAAATGTTATTTAGTAGTAGTTACAATAGTAAGAGGTTGAGAATATCAGACTGAGAATAGGTATCTAGTTCGTTTGTTATGAGTAACAGCGGTTTTCGGAAAATAGCGAGGAAAACGATATGCAATAACATACAGCGAACTAGATTCTCCATTAATTATTGGTTTTATTCTGTTTCAAGAGTTATTTCAACCCTTACAGAATGTGTTGCACCCTGTAACATTAATTGCGGTAAATCCAAAATGACATAAACAATAGTTTAATCAATCATTAATCCAATTGTTGCACATACCCTATTTCATAACATAATAACTCCAACACATCGAAATACATGTCATGAACAATGAACATTTAGCAGCCAACATATATTCTCAAACAAAATAGGTTTTCTTCTGTCCTTTAAATAAAGTTATTAATTTAAGAAAGTAATTGATGGGTTTATGCTGAGAACTTGATATTTTTAAAACCTTAAGTATCCAAGAACTGAAAGAGCTAGATCTGGTGTTTATCTTTTCTGCAAGATCATAAGGGCAGAGAACCTCGTATCTCAAAAGATACAACTTGCTGCGTAGATTTTAAATTCTAATCTTCGATTTGAGGTGTCAATATGTCAACATTCACTTGTTTCTATTAGTATCACCACACCACACACACACACACACACACACATATATATATATATATATATATATATATATATATATATATATATATATATATATATATATATATATATATATAAAGGTTACCAAGAAAGTTCTGTGTCGCTTTTTGTGGAGGTCTGTGTTGAATGCGAATGGAGATAAGGCGAAGGTTAGTTGTGTATGTAGATATATCCAACATACTGCCTGGTTGTGGCAGTTCAGTTACACCATCAGCTTGCGTAAGGACAGAGTGAACATGGGACCTTCACAGAGAGTTATAAGGGCGTGTATGCTGTACGAACTCAAGCTGGAGTCAAACGCCGTTGAAGCGGGGCGGAACATATGCCAAACCTTTGGTGAAGGGGTCGTGACTACGCGGACAGTGCAGCGGTGGTTTAACAAGGTTAAGGACGGCGACGAAACACTCGAAGACGAACCACATGCCGGAAGACCAACACCATGTACAAAATGAAGATCTTCAGGTAGCAATTGAGGCGAACAGTGGTCAGACATGTAAGGAAAGTGTGAGTGGAGAAACCATTCGACATCTCCATCAACTTGGAAAGCACTACAAGTTGGGTCGATGGGTCCCTTATGATTTGACTCCTGGCCAGAAGTCAATGCGTGCAGACACCTGTGTTTCTTTGCTGTCTCGTCTGAGAAAGGACCCATTCCTGGACAGATGTTGACCTGTGATGAGAAGTGGGTTCTGTACGAAGCTCCACGGTACCGTCATCATTGGTTAGCATCTCATAAACTGGTTCCAAAACAGCCGAAACAGCACTGTACCAGAAGGTCCTCCTGTGTGTTTGGTGGACTGCTCGCAGCATCGTGCATCAGGAACTGCTACTAACTGGTCAGAGCGTCAATGCAACTGTGGACTATCAGTAGTTGAGCCATGTTCAAGAAAAACTGAAAACTCTGTAGCCAGCACTTCTGAATCGCAAAGGGGTCCTCCTGTTACAGGACAACGCTAAACCCCACGTGGATAAAATGACCCCATTCTACCCCTTGAACACCATTGCATCCACCATACTCCCCGGGCATTGTAATGTCCGATTATCACCTGTTCCATTACTTGGACAATCACCTTAGAGGACGCCAGTTCAAATTCCTAGTAAAGGTGCAGAATACACTTGATCCCTTCTTCGCATAACGGCCCACCAAGTTCTACCGCGATGGAATCTATGGCCTTCCAGAACGTTGGCAGAAGGTCCTCGATGTTGATGGGGACTGTTTTGGTATATATGAGAAACAGTACAATACCTTGCACTATATATTTCTGAATTTGCGTTTTTCGGCTTCTATGCTCCCAATATTCCAAACCAGCTTTGAAATTAAAATATGACCCGAAGATTTAGGATATTTGGGTAACGTTGGCAGACTCATAACCATGATTTTATTTTTAAACAAATGAACATTGAAATTCGTTCACAAGCTACTACTCAACTGACAGCTTGAGAAAGTAATATGTGCTCTTACAAACATAAGTATCAAAGTTTTAAAACATTAGCAGGGAAGTAAAGGAATAGACAATAGTTTACTTTTAGTAGTAAGGAGAACTTGATTACATGGTTCCCAGAGGTATCGTATTGTCTTCTCTTGGAGAGGTCTATTCCAAATCAAGAACAAAATGGTATTTTCTATATTTGTTAAGCTTGTCTTTATACACAGAGAATAGTCAATATATTACACGAGCAAGAATGATTCAGATCTAGACAAAAACATTTCTAAACTGAGTAAAAATCATAAGATAAATTTGTATTGATTATGTAGCTCAACGTTTTCTCCTCTGAATAAACAAAACTAATCTGAGAGAACTTATAATAATAATCATAAAACTCCAAAACTGATGCCTAACAATCTTATGGTGCATTTCCCTTCTTACCTGCATGATTGTAGATACACATCTCCCGAGTTCATTGAACCCACTCTCCCATTTAGAAAATTATGAGAGTAAGCCTGCTATCAACACTAATTATTTGCGACTATGAATTAAGATTCAAACAAGCAATGTTTACTTCTTCATTGCTTGAATTCAGATTTAAATATTTGATGAGCAAAAAATGATGGAAATACTATTTTGTTTTGACACTTAAGCTATTGCAACATGAGTTTGATATAATAATCATAGCCATATACCAAAAATTCGAAAATAGGAATAAACTTGTCCAATATATACCAATGTAGTATACTTAAGTTTTCCACAGGCATTCTATGTTATTTCAACTCAACTGTCGCTACTACCGGGAAAGATACTTAATTGAACCAATATAATAACTCACCCTCTTATTCTTTACGAAGATATCTTCTTCATTTCACTTCTCATAACTATTCAAGCTTATATACAATGTACTTTATTTGACGTCTGTTTGAAATGGCCATGTATACGAAGCAGGAAGCACAGTGCGTGTATGAGAGAATGAAAACATAGAAATAATGTATTTCCTGAACTACTAAACACGTCAGCCCACACAACACCAGAGAATATATGGAAACTTGTTTTAAGATTTGGCTGCAGGTAATCAGTAAATGGTTTAACTGCAAATGAAAGCTGATATAGTTTCTTTCGTAAGTTTCTCTTAGTTAAACTATACGAGGTGAGAACTGAAGTTTAGCATGGAGTTCAAAGTACAAGCATTGTATCGGAATCGAATCCTGGAGTCTGTGCGAGGAAGACGTGTGTTACCTACATATGTATTTGGGGTTCTCCGTTGATTTATAATATGCTGGTTTTGTAGGGCTTAACGAGTTTACTATATTATTATTATTATTATTATTATTATTATTATTATTATTATTATTATTATTATTATTATTATTATTATTATTATTATGGAATCAACTTTGTTTTTGATTTGTTTGAAGTCACGTCTTGTAGGGAACAAAATGCCTATATAAGTAATTGGTATAAGGAATAGACATGGACTTCTGCGCAAGGAAAATTAGTAAGGGATAGTGGGGAAGATGGGTTAGGAATGTAAGACCTTACTAATTCCTAAAAGGAAAGCATCACACGATTGACAATTTATTTATCACAATCATCATTCCTGGCACAATCAGTCATGTGAATATCAAAATGGGTAGTCAGATTACTGTGTGAGCATGCAATAATTATTTTGTTTTGTTTCGATGCTATTTGTGCTTCGTATTGATAATGTGTTAAATGAATAAAATGAGCTATTAATGTAAAGTGCAGTCACTACCGGATAAAGAAAAGTTGTTTGGAGAGGGCGGATTGCCTCCTGGACGATTAATGTAGACTTGAAATATGGCTCAAATCAAAATAAAGTAGCGCAACATTTATATATATCTATAAAAAAGTAGCCTTTGGGGGAGCAAAGGTCACCATCACTTACACTTAAGTCCCTCTGGGTCCATTTGGACCCATACAATTTACTATCTAGATCTTATGCTGAGTTTGGACTATTGCTCACTAAGATGCACCTCTTTGTCATCACGCGTTGATTTGGTAAACTCTTTAATCATTTCTGGACGTCGGCGGGAAATTTACCACAAAACGGGAAATTCATAACGGCGGTGGAAATGAAGGAAATTTCTTTCCAGTGTAGTGAGTTTGAAAATTCTTGCACTCTTCACTCATTTGTACACTATATACGATCAGTGAGGTTCTCGTTTACTCTGGCGCTCTTACTTTCACTTCCACCTTATATCCATTGACGCAACCAAAAATTTTCGTTTGGGAAGGGGTGGTGGTGGCAAGTATCAGTGTCATTGATGGATATTGTAAAGTTCTGCTTGTGCAAGAGTAGGTAGAGCAAATTACAGTCCGGAATCGTTTCCCACTACAATTTTTTATTATAAAATATTTTATAATTACTATTTTACAGAAATACTACAACAATGTAACTTCTCTAATATTAGGTAGAAATGTGCGTTCCTCGGTAGCCAAGTGAGAAAAGGATTCCTCAGTAGCAAACTACTTGGTGGAATGTAGGACACTCAATGCTCCACGGCAAGCAGAGAGGGGTTAGAGATCCCGGCTGCAAGCTAGGCCAGATTGTGATTAGGAATCTCTCTCTGCTCCACTACAAGCAGAAAGAGAGGTAAAGTTTCCCAGAAGGCTCCACTTCAAGCCAGAAGGAAAAGGAACTCTTAGCTTCACTACAAGCTAAGGTTTTGTTTTTGGATTAGGTACATAATAGGCTACATTGCAAACCAAGAAAGGGATTTGACCAGTCGAAACTGATGGCTGTCGTCTGCAGCTGTAAGGTGCATGTGATTGTTGTTTATAAATTGGAGCATATTTGGGTGTTTGTAAACATAAGGAGGTAGGACATTTGCATTAGATATTGCATGGATATAATATTGATGTCTGACCAGCCTCCTTGTGGTTACACCACTGCTTGTATCTCCATATTTCGCGGATATGTTTTACATTCTTCCGTTTACATTATAAACAATAATATTTCAACTGCCCATGGACATACTCTTTAAGATTTATCGTATGTTTGTGTGCATGCATTTGTACTCGGAGGAAACTAATGAATCAGTATTATGCATAACATTATTTCTTTTGCTGTAGTCTAAATATTTTCAACAAGTAATTACGTGAAGCTACTATGTTAGAGTGTGCACATAGGATACGAACCAAATATATAAAAAAAACGTTTATTACATAAATCAATATTTTTAACGACCTGTACATGAGTACATATAAAACTACTCACAATTTGTACAAGGATGTAGGGGTGATGTGCACAATTTAAGCCTACTCCTACGCTCTTGTACAATGTGAAAGATTTTAGTAAGGGAGACAGGGGACAATTGTAACAAATTTTACATTTTATTTTTTTTCCTCACATGTTTATGCTCCAATAAGTCTGAAAATTATACAGTATCTTAAATGAAGCTTCGTTACTCCATTCAATTTTTTCCATACATGACAATTTCTAATATAGAAAGTTACGAAGCATTTTATGACAGCATCTGTATTGTTACAAATGTCCCCGTGCCAGGGTCAATTGTAACACAGCTTTGGGACAATTGTAACATGTTTTTAATGAAAAGTGCAATAGATATGGCATGGCAAAACAATATAACTGATATTAATAGTAATAATACTGATACGTTTAACAACGGATGGGGATAACAAACTAACAGTATAGACTACATCCTCAAATTTAATAGTAGACCTATTTAAAAATATACAATTTCCACGCGGCAACAAGATGGATGAATGATGAGTTACTTATTACCGGCACCGTGCCACATTAGCTCGAAATAACTTTTCTTCGGCTTAACTTACACATGGACAAGCACGCCAAGATTAAAATATGACGTAACACAAAAATTCAAGTCAGTGACGTAACAATGGCTTTTGGCATCCCTACACTGAGAAAAAACGTAGGTGGCGTACTTAAAAAGGTAGGTTACTTGCGTAATTCCTGTAGTTTTTGGACTTAACGTACAGCGGACGTATAACTGAAAACGCATGTTTTATAATATTTTCCGTATAAGTGTTCCATCTATACGTCCTTTCCGTATGAAACAATATAGGCGGTCAGGATCTCACGTACAAATGTGCGTATATAGCATATAGCTTAGGAATGTAACATAACTATATGCATGTGTCATACGTAAACTGTTAGATGTCAGACATCCTGCAACCGCATGATGTAACATCTAAGGTCAGTGCGCATGTAGCATATGGATAACATATGTTCCATACTGATTTCTGTAATAAGCAAGAGGATTCCGTATATTTCTACAACATACCGCTGTCCGGAGAACGGATTTTTCTCAGTGTAGGCAAAATCCCTAGTGGTGTCCCCATATTCACCTAATATGCTCAAGCGCACTGCGCCCCTAGGCAATGCCTACCCTGCCTACCCTATTGGTATGCCACTGTTTCAAGTCCTAATGATATTGTACTAATAGACACCTGCACTGCATTTGTAACCCCTATACACATTCCTCACACAACGACGCAAACAGAATGCGCTACTGTGTGACAGAGATTAAGTAAAACAATTGAAAAGTTACATGTTGATTATTTGATGAATCAGAAAGGAAGCCTATTTGACAAATGAATCTTTAACAACTTATAGTCTATTTAAAATATCACAAGGAAAGAACATATTGAAACATTAGCCTATTCTGATACAACATCGAAAAGCAGTGATCCGCAGCCAAACAAACATTTGTGAGGGTGTATAAAGAAGTTAAGGGAGGCTCCATAATGAAATATGGGGTGAAAGCATTTTCTTACCTTGTAGTAACCATAATGATATTTTATACACTAAGGCCACCAAGGATTTTTGAGGGAGTCGGGTTACTCCCTACGTACTTGTAGCCCCGGAAAAGCATACTTAATGCGTACACTGTTTTATTAATCACATCAATTGTATTATCTTCGGTCATATCTAGTTTATTTTCATAATGGTTCAGTACAACTTTGTATGTGACGATTGTAACGTGTTACAATCGTCCCCGATCGCCATGTTACATTTGTACCCGTTTAACGGTCAGTGATAAATACCATGATTTCTCATAATTACATTGACTCAAAGCATCAAACATAATATCCACGTTGTCAAGGAAAGAACATAGATTACACACGCACAGGGTATTTGTGTACAATAAAAGCCTATCTATCAAGAAACAATAAAAACATATAAGTTAAAAATTTACTTACCTCTTTCAAAATCACATTTGTCCTGGTTCAGTCTTCCACACTTTATTAAGGACACTCTTTTTTTCTTCCTACGTACACCTTGCATGAGTGACTCCAATGGTATGTACAAATGATATATCGAAACTCACTTCTACAAGTAATGGCCAATGTTATAATTGACCCACGTTACAATATCCCCCGGTCTCCCCTACCAAGCCAAGATGTTTTAACGATAACACATAAATAAATAAAATCGATTTATTAATCCAACATTTAAGCACATACATGAAAAAAAAAGACGAAAATGCATAATGGGCCCGAATGGACCCGGAGGCCTAATGTGTAAACTCCAAACGAGGGCCTTAGGAGGGTTAAAGCCGGTAACTGGTACAAACTTCTTACCAGCCCCTTTATGACAGTTTTTTTTTTTTAATTTGTATCTAGTTCGAAGTATAGATTTAAAAAGTATCTTTCATTCTGTAAATCCAAAACTATCACCTTTTACCATCTATCAACGATTAATATATTTTGTTAATTTGTTTAGGTAATTTTAGAGAGATGACAGGGACTGTATCAGAAAAAAATGAAATTTACTTGTATGGAATTTTATACATTTATTGAGAATTGAAAAGGACTTCTTAAAGTAATTTCCTGTAGTTGAAGTGTAAGTTTAAACCTTAAATTTTATTTTCCAAATTCAAAAATTGTCACGTAAAAATTAATATACTTTTGTTCATCTGTTTTGATAATTTTAAAGTAAGCAAGTAAATTTATTAAGGATTTTACGAAGATATTTTTGTCAATAAGAAGTGTCTTTAAACTCTAAAGCATCGATCGTAGTACATTACTAATTCCATAAAGAGAAAACTTGAATGGTTCTCTCATCTTGCCAATACTGAGAGATATAATTTTTAGCAGTAAGTGAAAGTCGCCTAAAACATGGTAAAAAAAATCCTGCTTTTTTCATCCCTTCGATTTGAAATAAGATCTAGAACTTAATATAGTTCAAATATGCATTTACTGTTGTAACAAGTAAAAACAGCATTTTTGTGTTCATCACAAGAGTTAAAAAATGTATTTATGTTTAATTAGATTAGTTGAAAAAATGCTAGGATAAAAATATGACATTTCATAGAAAACCAAGCTTTAATAATAATATAGTGAAATATTTTAGCTTTCTATGAAAAACTACTGAGTGTAATAACGGTTCACCACAATAAATTTCTAACTTCTATTCTATTCTATTCTATTCTATTCATCTCCCTCGCGGGAGATTTTGTAATTAAAAGTCACAGCACTAAGGCCAAGTTGACTGCTTCACTAGATTGTTTTAAATATTTTTGTTGTTATTATAATTGTAGAAGATGGCCCGTTCCAAAATGGACGAATTGGCCTGTTTCAAATAGTTCTGTTTCCACACTAGTTTGTGAATTAAAAAGGAAGGCAGAAGCGTAGAACATACAAAAAATTATGTAAATCACTATAAAAATTGTAATGCACTAAATTATGTCCAAAATTGAAATTGTTGTTAAAAATGAAATTGAAATAATTGAAGAGCATGACGCTCCATTGTGTAGAACATTCTACGCCATCTTGCCAACCTCAAATTTCTAACTTCTAAGCTGTTCCACCAGTTCAGTATTTGATTGAGTAGCAACCCTAGTAATGAAGAATAGTGTCTGGAATATATAAATCACAAAGTATATTGTTATACTGTGATATTTTTCAGTATAATTACAAAAAATCGCTGACAAGAACGTAGATATAACACATTGATAAATTTCTATGGTGCATAACAATGGGAATATGATTGATATCAAGATACTAAATGATACAATAATGTTACAATAATGATAAGTAATAATGATGATCATCAACCATTGCTTATTTCAATACCTTGTAAGCTAGTTTTAACTTAGGTTTGATTGGAATGTAATAACGATATTATAATGAGATTTTTCCACTGATTCATTGTAATTTTGTTATATAAAAGATAATTTACTATCATATATAACTATATGCAACATTGGTTTTAATCATAATATCGTCTAACGAATCACGCAACAAATTATATGATTAGACTAAGAAAAGGAAATAAAAACAGAAACTTTCTTAAATAAAAATCAAATATTGGTATCATGTAAACAATTCCATCAACAAAGAAGTCCTACTTCGTCGATGAAAAATGTTTTCTTCTTTGTGGCAAACTTTCTAATTGCCGTTTTAACATGTTAATATTGGAACTATTCTGGCTTACTGAAAAAAGTAATATCAGTTTGGTGTTTGAAAACAGCCACGACGTTAACATTGTTGAATAAATGAGCCATCTTTGTATTTTTACCTTATATTTACTAATATATAAAAGAATGTATGTGTCTGGCCATCATCACATTTTCGCATAGATAGAAGCCACCTGGAGCGACCTGGAAGATGCTTGCGACATTTTGTGGACAGATAGATCTTCACCAGAACTTATCGTGCACGATACCATTTTTTTTTTTTTTTTTTGACAGGAAGGGGATTGGCAACAAAATTTAAAGTACGTATACGTATCGTGTACCACATCACCTAGACATAGGCAACCCACAACCATTTTCCTGTGTACTGGGTTGCATACATTTCAGATCTGAATTTTTTGTATTAACCTTATTCTTCCCGAACACTAGGTGGCTGTCATATCCATAATAGAAAAGTACAAGGATGCTTTGTTGTTACTGCTAGTGGGAGTTTTTAACTTTACTTTCTTCTTCAGCGTTGAGGCTACACAAAATGTAAAATTCGAACTAAAATCGAACCCGCTTTCTCACTGTAAAATAGGAAACGTTAAATGTTTAGGCGAAGAGAACTGTAAAATAGTAATGAAGAGTGTTTTACTACAGAAAACGAGACTTCTTTTTCCTTACGGCGTTAGTTTTGGTTGGTTGATTGGTTCGCTGGTTGGATTGGACTTTATCGCCCTTTCAGCAGGGAACCTATTTGAGATGTGAATCTACAACTTAACGTGAGATCCGAACCACGTCAGCTTCGCTAGGGAATTGAACCTGAGTCTCCTGCACCGAAGATATGTATGAGAACCATGTGAAATTAGTTTTGGCACGTAAGTTTTTCGTAGTGGCGTATTTTGCATGTGACCTTAGGAGTATGTGCAGAAATTTTCAGCTCGTCCGGTCGTCAGTGCGGCGCGTGACGCAGTTAAGTATAAACTGGTGTTGTGATACTTGTCACTGGTTTAAAATGAACATTCATGTTCTGTGTGCGCTTAACGAGAATTCCAACTAAAAACATTTGAGATGTTGATAATAGTTCACGGGGCCTTTTCCGTTGCCATGACTGGATAGCTTGCCAATATCGTTCAGTTAATTCCACTTGTTATTAATTTATTTTTACATACCCAGACTCGTTTCCTATCTGTAGTAGTGTATATATTAACAGTGTAGTATCGTTTAATGCGGTCACCCAAACCAAGTGGGTGTTATACAGCTAATTCCGCTACTCGCCTTTTTTCCTTCGCCTTCATATACCGGTACACATTTGGGTCATTTACTTTTACTGTCTCTGTGTTTTTTATAAGAAGTATATAAGGTGAAGAATATGAATAAAATATGACCATATTTGAAGTAAATGAGAGATCGTAATATGATATGATGGTCCTGACTCATTATACCAAGAACTTTTGGAAATAAATGCTATTCTATACTAATTTTCACAAAACGGAATTTCCGAAGGACGTATCGAGAAAAAAATATAACTTTTACCTTTCTAAAGACTCCACGCATTCTAGATCATAATAAGAATGCATTTAAAATTTGGTATTACAGGCAGACTGTTACTTAGTATTGTCTGGTTTGTTGGAAGAAAAGTACTTTGTGAAAGACTTAATTGACTTTCTCACTTCCATGCACAAACTACTATCGATCACACCCACGATTGCCAATTATATATCTAAAATTTCTCCTAATTATATGTCTAAAATCACTTCCTGGGTGAGAGAAATTCTGTTTATACACGTATTTCCTAGCCAATCAAAACAACATCACATTGGGTAGAACTAAATTACAGTCAAATTTGATAACTGAGAAACCTCTATTGCCGGGAATCTAGTCCTTCAATATTACCTCTATAAGTAAGACATCGACTATTTCAATCTGTTAATTAAGAAACTCGATAAGTAAGATATTTCTAGAAGTGGGACAAAGATGATGGTTCCTAGCGATTCCACTTATCCAGCTTTCACTGTATTTTGATTACAGTGAATAATACATTAATCTGGATTATTTCGATGAGAAATTCAAACACTTCATCATAAACATAAAAATTATAAGTTTCAATTAACATCCCTTTAAAAACATAATTAGTTTACTATTATTTGGTGCAGTATTTGTTTCGGGTAATGCTTTTACGTTGATTCGAAAACTCATTTTGCGAATAAGCAGATTTTCCAAAATGTGAGCAAGAAAGATCTCCAATAATATTTGCAAATTAATTTCAAAATACTCAATTGATTTTAATAAGTTTTTATGTTCGTCAATTTTATGTATTTCTTGTGAATTGTAGTTTGTTTCAACATTATGGAAGTCTCTGAATGAGCAAATGGTATACTTTAAGCTAGGTAATGAGTGATAGATACATTGACTTCACATGTAGTAGATTCTGGATGTCCTAACTTACATTTCAGTGTACTTCTTAATTTTAGAGGCTCTTTAATTTCTTCAGCACCGAAAGTTCTGCTTGATCATATCAATGACAGTGGAGATTTCACGTCCAACATGCACTTATTGAAACCAGTAGTTTGCGCGTGGGCACAAACATATAAGATGAAAACGATTATTTATTTGGGAAATATAATAAAAGAAAATTTTATATTCTACTAGCAAATGCTCCCATATGTTTTACTGTGGGCAATAGTTTGCATTCTTCCTTCTGGACCTTTCATATATTAGAATTTGTCTGAATTCGAAGTTTTACATGAAATTCGAACCCTCGTATGGTTATCTTAGTGAACTGCTTCCATCTATTTTCTTCCAATCTAGGCCAAAAATCAAGAAACGCTGAAACACACATTTAATTATGTATTTTAAATAAAGAGTCCAAGTTCAAGTTCCAAATTTCATGCTTCTAATCTTAAGGGATTCCGATATTATATATGGAGATATAATAATTGCTAACCCCATCTTTCTATGTCGAATTGACAAAAATCTTTTCTTAGTTGTAATCACAAATCCTATGTACTATCAGGATTTCAAGTTTCAAGCTTAAGTGGTTTGAGCGGGACGTTGATCAATGATCATTCAGGCAGTCTGAAACTCTTTAATATGTATTTATCAGTATCTAACACTTTCTAACAATTTTATCAAAATGATTATTTTTTTGCCGAATTTAAGAAAGACTTCTAACAAAAGTTTCTCTGATAGGCGTATTGTTTATAATGGATGCAACATATAGGAAGCTAATAATAAACCTCTCCACGCAGTGGATTCTTCACTCCCATTAACCAAAATCAAAATCAAAATCGTGTGATATTATGACGCAGATTGTAATATGTGGCTTCAATTCTACATTCGGATGTATGTACGTACATTGTGTCCTTTGTGTTCAACCTCAACACAAAATCTTTTTTTTTTTTTTAATGTTTATATGGACGGTCATTGGTTACGCTAGCAATTAGCGAATAGAAAAAGGAACGATAACAACTTCCGCAACTACAGCCTTTTAAAACAAATCTGATAAAGTGCATATCTCGCCTCACGTCTCGAAAAGTATTAAGTAGTAAGAAATATAATTATTTGATAATTTTCCTTCCGTTTTGTTGTAATTTACTCGTAAAGGAAGATTTCCGTTTCATATTTCTGTTCTTTTGTTGGTCGGTTTCTTGTGAGAATAATCCAAAAAGAGAATGTGTTTAACGTTATTATTATTATTATTATTATTATTATTATTATTATTATTATTATTATTATTATTATTATTATTATTATTATTATTATTATTATTATTATTATTATTACAGGATGTTTATATTTCAAGCTCAAAGATAACATGATTCATTAGTGTTACTATAATAAATCGTATGCTATCGCGTTACACAGGAAAACAGATTGGAATCTTCAATTGTACTATTGTTATTATGGGTGTCGTCATCAGAGGCATCATTTGGGGCAAGGGCAATCGTCATCTCCCCGACTCAGCTTGGCATAGTTATTTCTTAAATCAAAATACAGTAACATAGTCATGAAAAATATGAAACTAAATTTGCATCGGTGGAGAATCGGCGGAAAGCAAAATCTGAAATGCTGCTGCTGGTCACCATAAACTTATTAGTAGAAGTTAGTGTTGGTGCTGCTGATTGACTCTTTCTCATTATAGTATAGAATTTCATGTCTTACATTTGAGTCATCAATATTATTTGATACTAAAGTAATTATGTATTTGTTTGATAGTAGTTATACCTTTACTTTTAAAATGCTGTTTTATTTTAGTTGAAATATTGCTTAGCTTAAATAGATGAAATTCTGGCCGACGATGCATCTTCCATATCTCTTCCTGAAATATTTCAGGAGTCTGCAATTAATTTCGATACTTAAACACTGAGAAGTAGGTGTCGACAAATTAGTATGAACACACGTCTTCCTTTAACAGAAATTCCTGAATTTAAGGGAGTTCCAGTTCCAGTTCCAGTTATCTCCCTTACGGAGATTTATAAAGGAAGTCTCGGCCTTAGAGCCCTGTGGACTGCTTCACTAAATTTGTTTTAAATAAATTGTTTGAAATGTACTAAGATGGTACGTGCAGAGCAGAGCAGAGCAGAGATTTCTTGGCGGTTTTTGTGGTTGATTTAAGTACCGGGCTTGGGCCCTTGCCTTCCATTTGTGTTGTTGACTGTCGTTTGTTTTGCGTGCGTATTTGTTGTGAGAGAGGACGCAACTGTCGCGCTCCTCTTTTGCTGTTCCTATGTCAGTTTAGTGGTTGTGCGTTTTAGGGGTGCGGCATCTGCCAAAATGATCGAATTTACCTGTTTTAAATATAATTGTTTATCACACTGTTAATGTAATAAGGAAGGATAAGCAGCGCATTAACATATTGAAAATGATGAACAGCGTATTAAAATTGTAACGAACAATAAAATTGTCAAAAGTAATGAATTGTAAATATTAAAAATCGTATAAAAATTGAGAGCAAAGCTCCCCAATACTTATAGCGTTTACAGCAACATCTCTTATTCCCTAAGGGAGTTTACAGCAAACTGAACAATATTGTCATAGAAAACTTCAAACAAGATACTGGTGTTTAAAAATCTTAAAATCTATATATTACTTACAGAAGTTGGTCTAAACACGGAAAATTATTTATATATTTACAAATTCACCTAAAAACTCGCACTATAGCTGCTGTTCAATAATTTTTCCCATATAGGACTCCCACAACTATATCGAATGGCGGTATGTGGAAGCAGTTGTTACAATATGACAAACAAATGGGCACGCGCGATCACTTGTCTTACTTCTGTCTGTCATTTAAATATTCAGAAACTAGCTTCTTCCTCTGTGTTTCTATTGTTTCCGATGATATTAGAGAGAAGCCGAGCTAAACAAAATGATATGGGTCAGTGTAAATGGTCATGTGTAGTTTTCAGAAAGCAAGATAAAATGATTGGTATAAACCTAAAAATTGATGCTGTACGAAGACTACGTTACTATGAAGATAAAGCTGATACAGAAGTAAACACTGATCAAATCTTGAGCGGTCCCGGGTTCGATTCCTTGTTGGAGTCACTCGGTCGAAAAAGTGTAACATGTTTTTTTCAGGCCAACCACCCTGAATGAGATTTTTCTGAGTTTTCCTCAGTCACACCAGGCAAATGCCGGGGTGGTACCTAACTTATAGTTACCAGGCCGCTTCCTTTCTTCCCTTTCCCCGGATAGTGTGCTCGCCGAGGGATGTCATCCCTCAAATTGTGACGGGCTAAATGTCCTTATATGCCGAAAGCCGAGAAATCTAAATCCTAAATCCTAGTGATCAAATCTTTCATTTCCACAATTACGTCGAGGCTAAGAGAGGCGATGATGATAAGATGGGTGATAATGGTAGAATGGAGAAAGTTAGGAAGAAACAGGAGAGTCCCGAAAAAAAAAAAAACGTGTTTGTCTACCACAAAGCCCATTTGACTATGCACGTACAATATGTTAAATGAGATATGAACGTAGAGCTTAGTTAACTCTAAAACTTTAATTTTGGTTTAACTATAATATTGCCTAAATATAAGACGTATATCAATCAATAAATTACATTGAGCTGGACAAAATGACTTGTTTAAGGATAAATTTCCATGCGTAGTTCTTGAGAAAATCCAAAAATACACATTTTATGGCTTTAAAAAAGTATCGTTTATTGCCAAACTGATGCAGTTGATAGTTTTTATTCTGCTGTAGTATCTGTCAATTTATTATGAAAAGTATACAATATTAAGCTGCAGATTGTATCTTTTGTTTGATTTCCCCTAACAGTGGCGCATCCTTACCAGTGACACGCATAATCTTAATAGTGACACATAACACTAATAATAATATGATCAGTTGGAATACCAAGATGGCAGAAGTACTGAATGGACAATCGAAAAACAATGACATTTTTTCTATTCGATATATACAAACTAAGTAACCACTGGCATGACAGCCCTTTATGGGCCTTAGCAGCTCCAACGTCATCTATTAGTGACCGACTGAACTACGTCCAGTGTAGTGGCGAACACATAGAGCTCTGCGTCTCCCTATGTTTAATAAACGTATCAGGAACTTTCTAAACCTACGTATATTCGATATATAAATAATTATTAATTTCTAGCTCCGGACATTCCTTTGTTTTCTTCTAGCGATGGAAATATTTAACACTGAGACAGTGGCGGAACCAAAAGAAGGAGCGTGGGACGCACACCTTCTTCTCAACGGGGAAAAATCTTTGCGATATTTTAATTAAACGAGCCGACAAGAGCACTTTTTTGTCACTATAAACTTATAAGACCAATAGTATGGTCTCAGTCTTCGTTGCTACAATGTAGCCAGTATTTTCAAGTGTTACAGAAAGTAATATTTTGCGCCCCTTCGAACCTTACACTCTTTTGAGCAAAAATAAAGAAATAAAACCCTTCTGAGGTTGAAGGTCTAAGTTGTGCATAGGGTCTATAACTGTCTTTAGCGGAATCGAACGGGACTTGTAAAAAATTTCGCTGAAGATAGGTTTTTCTCAAGGAAGGTGGACCTATGCTAAAAATAAATAAATAAACCATGCATTCGTATAATGGACATACTGAGATAAAACAAACTGGTGTACATATCTTATTCAATTACAGTATTTATTTCTGCTACTAATTAGTGTTCGTAAAATTTACAATGAAGAACAACAAAAACGTTCACACGTTAAGTTTATTTCGTAATAGTCAAGGATGGTTTTCTATACATATTGCTATCTGGCTGCTCGACTTTCCACAAACACTTTCACCTGGGAAACTACATTCAGCATTACAGTGTCATTTCGACGTAATGCAAATAGTTGCAATTTCTTTAAATTTTTGATAGTATTTTTATAAGTCTTTTATCTAAACTCTTCTTCCAACTCCATCTCACATTCATCTTCCTCTTCCACTTTTTTTTCCTTTTCTGACTTTCCATGTAATTCTCAATAAAGACATCTATATCCATTATGACTGTTTCGGTTTTCACGTCATTGTCTGTTTCGCAGACAACGTAGTGGATCTACACTTGACCTGCTACAGAATGTCTAAAACTTTCCTAAATGCTGCACTCGTAATTGGAAATTTTTTGTTAAAAGACTTCTATTGACTTCCGTTGTTCGCGCAACATAGTTTCCGTTTAATGCAGGGAATTTTACGTTTTACAATCTTAAATTCATGGGACCGTGAAATATTTTCGTTTAAGATAGGTTTCCGTTTAATAGGAGTCCGTTGAAGCCAGTTATTTTTATTATATTTATGTATATATAAAAACTGTTAGAGACAAATTTTCTACGATGAAGCGCCTCGTCGTTCCAGAGACCAAGGTAAATGAACACAAATTTTCCAAGATTACCATTCTCTTAATGAACGTGAACATAAAAGAAAAGGACCAAACAAATAGATTTATAACTATGTAGAAACTAGTTTATGTAGAAATTAAGAACTTATTTTCAAAATGAAAAATTTACATAGATTAGATAAAAAGTAGTGGTAACATTGTTCTCACGTCAGAGAGCTATATCTCAGCACTACAAGATTTTCATATTTTAGTAAATCTTCTCGGGCTATCAGCCAAGTGAATGTATTGACATCCAACGTTTGGAATGCAGACATTGCATCCATAATCAGGGATTGTCTGAAGATTAATGAAACGTCTGCATTCGAAACGTCGGATATCAATACATTCACCTGGCTGATAGCCGGAGCAGATTTACTAAAATTACGTCGCCAGTAAACATTTAATTCTTTCTTAAAATCTTCATGGCTGATAAGGAAAGGAAATGTGCGGCGATGATGTGTGGCGAGTGGCAACGTCTCTGTGTTATTCAGTCAAAAGCAGCAGTGTCGTAAAATACAGGCGGAAAATGGAAGTGCTATAACAACGTTTCGAAAAAAAGAATAACGTGAGTAGATGAAGATTGAAGTTGCAAGTGGTATAGTGCACAATGTTTTCAGGGATTTCGTGACGATCTTTTTCCCAAAATGAAGGAATCGCTTCGCGGGAAGCTACAACACAAAAGAAACCATCTTCCGTGGCGTATAGCAGTTCCTGCAATACACCAACAAAGATTGGCACACGTGGTTATTTGAGAATGCGTTTTCGAAGCGTTACTCCTAGAGTGAACGCGACCAAGGTGGCTATTTGGTAACTTTACTTTTACCAGAGTTATAAATCATACTGTGAGCCAGTCAGGGTTTCCAGGTCTTTCCTGCCGAATCCAGGTCTATAATACCAGAGTTGCAGTACTCTGCACAAAGCATCTTCAAAGCAGCTGTTTCTTGCTAAAATCCCCTTGCCTGGCAACACGTCTTTCCTTTTTTCCTTGCTTTTGACATATTTTAAGCAGCAGGCGGTCTATTGTTCCGAAACGCACCAAATACGCTTGAGCTGACGTTTTCTCCGCGTTTTTTATTGCTTTCGCGTTTGTGATTAGCCATCCACATTTAAATACATGGTCAGCATATTCCAAGCGTACGCATGAGCAATAAAAACGCGTTGCGATCGCTTCAAATAGCCGCCCTGTAATAGAGTACGACGCTATCCACATGTGTGACAGAAGGTGATAGAGATGGAAGGCGATTACATTGAAGATATGTAACAGGTGTTCTTCTGTGTATAAAGCCAAATACAAATTACATTACAATGTTACAATTACTTTTTGTTAAATCCTATTCCACAATTGCTAATTCTACATAAAAGTGAAAAAATGAGTATGAACGAAATGGATATTTTGCCTTGTGGTAGAAACGTCTAACGTTACATTGTGATATTCTACCAAAAGCGTTAGCATTTGCATAAACTCTGTTGCATAATGCGACAGAGCGTATCTTAAAGAATGTTCCTTTTAAAAAATAAGTTCCTCAAATATACAATTTTGGGAATACTGGAACTTGAATTTTAATATCCAGTTGAACTTAACATCATAGAGAGAAAACTGACGGATATAACGGGAAAATATCGAAATATCTCTAATTTATTCCCAGATTTGCGCCTCCCTCTCACGTAAATTCTGGATCCTCTCCTGTTTTGAGATCCAGGTGTCTACATGTTTACCAGTCGGGTCTGAGTGTTATTATTATTATTATTATTATTATTATTATTATTATTATTATTATTATTATTATTATTATTATTATTATTATTATTATTATTGCCATATTTTAAATCATTTTTGACATCAATCTAATAACTATAGGTAATTATTATATTCTGAAAGTAGGTTTTTGAAGAATATCTTAACAAACAAGAAATTAATTTGAACATAAATATTTGTAATGTTACCGCTGCCGTTCAAACCTAGTTCAAACTTGGACTTCAATGCGTTAAGAAAATGAATACTTTTAGCTAGAGGCTTTACAAATTATACATATCTTTAATGAACTCAAATCTGAGGTGTGAAATTCTTCTATTAGTACATTTGCATTCATTCTTTATTTCTCTCTCTCTCTCTATATATATATATATATTTTTTATGAATTTTAGAAAATAAGAATATATTTTTATTAAACAAGAAGCCCGAATGACACCGCCCGGGGCTATTCACATGTTAAGATAACCTTGAAAGCAGAGATGCATACTGAGGGAGGAATACCAAAGAACAGGTTGGACAGGTGGGTGTTATTTTCTGTGGATAAGTTCAATGTATGTTCAGGAAACTAACCCTGGTCAAACTCTTGTAAGAAGATCTCCACTTAAATATGTAGTTGGATGCCACGAAAGAAACAAAAATGTCTTTGCTTTATATAAACTTTTCTTATATAAAAGAGTGATATTGCCGTAGAACAGTGGATGGCCATTTAATTACAAATTTCATTTCATTGTTACAAGCCTAAATTTGTATTAATAAAACTTAAGTATAGTAAATGCTTACCATTTCAAATTGTTTCAGCGGAAGTCAACATTCTTCTTTGTATATTTCCAATAGTCACATAAAACACAAAGTTTATTAGATTAAAAATTTGAAGTACAAGTACACATATCATATGACACGATATCACAGTACATTTTCACTTTTTGCACGTAAGTTGTCACAGAACTCAAATCACTGTTTGACTCAAGTGACTCATTTGCCACTCGTGTAGTGTAGTCGCTAACGCTCTCGTCTTTGGTGCGAACGGTCCCAGGTTCGATTCCCGGTTGAGAAAGTGTAAAAGCTTTTCCAGGCCAGACATCCTGAGTGAAGTTTTCCTCATTCACAGCAGGCAAGTATCGGGATGGTACTTACGATGCAGGTCCCAGGCCGCTTCCTTCCTTCCCTTTCCCCGGATAATGTAATAGCTAAGGAACGTAATCTCTCATACGTAACGGGCTAACATGATCATAGATGCTGAATGCTAAAAAATCTAATTCCTAATCCTAATCCTAATCAAGTGATGCATTAACCCGTTTGACAAGAAGAACAAAAGGATGGCAACATTTCTGAAATAGTAAAATGGAAACAGAGAAAATTGGAATAAAAATGTGAAATATGAAGTTTAAGAACACAGAAAAAAATTAGAGGTAAAGATGAGAAATTTAATGACAATTGAAAAAGAGATTTATGGGTACGGGATGTTTTCACTTAGTTTTGTAGTACTAAATGAGATGAATAAGAGAATATGAGCATTTCTGGAATAGTTGCCTCCTGTCTCGGATTACGATTCTTGCCCCTAACATCGATATTGTAGATGGTCAATCAAACCAGTAGCGTAAATGATGGAAACGGGTATAATACAAACTGATATGATAAGTGATAAAGCTTTTTCAAATTTATTGCCGAGCAGTTATTCGAATAAGTAGGTGAAAGTGTACATAAAGATACTCAATCACCTGTCAAATGTATAGAAAAGTAAAAAAAAGTACAATATGGATATTATGTCATAAGGTCAAGTTCCAATATGATTTACTATGCCAAATTTAAATATGAACTTTAAATATACACCAGACAGTTACTAAAATTATGGATATTGTAATTTTTATTGACGAAAGAGTACTTTTCGTTTAAGATAATAATAGATTTATTGTCCATTGTCCTTCCCAACATTCTACCAGAGATATTATTGACGTGTTAGCAACGAAAAGTTCACAAGTTGAAGATCATAATGCTTTTAGTAGATTAATTTCCAGGCAATAAACAAGGCATAGATGTCCTATTTTATCCAAGACTAAAGTTGCTAAGTTTGGTTTCTAACCTACTTTTGGATCTGTAATCGCACCTAAACGTTTCGCACAGTCTACAACTAGAGCACTCAACTAGACTCCTCGGAGCCAGCAGTTCTTTTATTACGAAATATTAAATTATAAAAGATGCAAATACCTCTATTTAACAACAATCTTTCAGATAGCAATCAATCAAAGTGTCAAAAATTCCAAGCCACAAGATAATAATTATGCTTTTTGTCTCTCTTGTTTTCAGAGATATTAAAAGAACATAAACAGATGTCAAAGCCACCAAATCCTCTTACTATATTTTCCTATCGTGCGACACACCCCGAAGTATGTAATAACGAAGGCGAGTTTGTGTAATATTTGACCTAAAGAATAACGAAGGAACACCTCCGCAATACAGTAAACCTTGTCTCTCAACTTTCAGTATATGGCATCACATTCATATGCTGAGGTTTCTGGCAAACAACTTTTGATGTAACCGGTTCACTTTTACTTTCTTTTGGTACTGCGCATGTCTGAGGTTACAACTTTTTTCTCTCTCTCTCTTATATTTGGGGTTTTTCCTTAGTACGAGCTCATTTTAAATGACTGATTATAATTTGACTACTTAAGAGAAAAAGAAACAAGGTTCCGCTCCCATGTGAAGTAGGAGTGGCTTTTACTCCAAGGAATCCAACAGGAAAGAGAGCGGGGGGAAATGATGCGTGGTAAATCAAGGGTTGAAGGCACACTGGCGGAAAAGCCGGAACGGGGTATGGAGGGGAGATGCACAGAGAAAGTATTTGAGGTTCAGGGTTATAAGTAAGACAGTCAGTTTAAATTCGTCCCAGTTACATTATTGTTTGTTTCCACCCGGTTGATTTGAACAGTGGACTAAGGCACCAGCAGAATGCGTACTCTGGTAAGTGAAGTGAACGCTTTTCCGACAGAAAAAGAAAGAAAAAGTGAAAAGTGATGTGATTGTATTATTCCGTTGCGTATATCACAATATCTACGCATAAATACTTAATTTCTAGTTTCTGTTTTTACTACATCGTAGATTTTTTGATTTTTTGATTTTTTGTTTTTATTTAGGAGTATTTATGTTATATCTTGTTGCAGTTCTCCGCTGTAGTTTAGCGTCTTTTCTATGCATCAAGCTATATGAGATGTGGACTTACAGTTTAAGGTGAAATTCGAACTACCGTAATGCGTTCTATGTCTGTCTCCCACTAAGGATCAATCTTGGGACTCTGTGCACCAAAGACGCACACGATAGCCACTAAATCAGCGGGGAACGCCCTTGTGCTTCAAAATCATGGAGATATTCTAATTTAATTTGTCTGTTTAGAGTTATATCATAAAGTTAAAGAGTTTTTTTTTTAAATTTACGCCCTTTTCAGTATCAAGATTATGTAAGCCATGTACTTATAATTTTACGTGGTATTTGAACCGCATGCTCACTCACTGTGGATCGAACCGGCTATGCCACACCAAAAGCGACAATAGTAGTCACTAAGCCACCAGAAATTTCTTTAGTTTCGTTTCATTAAAATAATTCAAGTCAATATTTGCTGATATAAGGGAGAAAAATAATCATCGACAATACCAGTTACAAAACTCGGCATTTGTTTACTGTAATTCATAAAACAACGAAGCAATTCCAGGACTGTACAGTAACGAGAATCTATTGAATAAATAGCTTTTATACTGCATGCAAGGGCAAAAAGATGTTTTAAAAATAATAATAATTTTTATTATTCAGAAACACGGGTACCGATCCTGGGAGCCAACCTCTAAAGTTTGTTTGCCCATCCCAGAATCTGAATATATTTGCTCGAAGCTTTCTTTGGATGTATGACAATGAAACACTATATCTGAATGAGTTCTCCCAAAACATATACAGAAATCGACGCCGCTGTTCAGAAAACACATTCACGTTAGCCATTTGAATACTAAGAGTCGAGACAAGTGTTGTCGCCTTCTTTTCGCCTGTTATGAATTATAGCAATTACCAATGGTACTTCTTTTAGGTTTTACCTAATTTTAATTTCATTTCGACATCATTCATGAAACAATTTGCAAATCTCCCATCTCCTAGGGAGCACGAAAGAGACGGTGTTCGGGAAGAGTAAATATTTAAGATATTCCTGCAAATTCTTCCTCTTTTTTCATTTAATTGCCACCCTGAGCTGAGAGTCCGTATCACACAATCTGGATACTAAAGAGATAAATTCTAAATAAACTAAGTGTGTGAAATGTTGGGGGCTACTCAGCAGTTGAGATTTTTAACTTTCCTTTAAAAACATTAGGCTAATGTGGATTTAGCCTCTAACCTGAGACATAGGGTAGATATTATCCCAACCTTTCCTATAATATGTTGTAATTCCTAATATTTGCAAGAATAGAGATGGAGCTATTAATTTAACTTTCTATTTTTCTCGAATTATTAGAAAACTTGAGCAATTTCATTGTAGGAGAAAATCCTCCAGAATTCTTATCTTATTCTAAAATAAAAGAAAGAAAAGAAAGAAAAAGAAAAATGGTCCGGTAAAAGAAGTCATTTGCTAATCCTGCCTGCAAGACAAGAGAAATTATTGAAATTTGGAGAAGAGGCTCAGAATAAGTTTATAACTATGACACTACAACATAGGATATTAGCTGCAAACAATATGACTGAAACTGTTGTCGCTTTCTTGGATAGTACTTCATATATTCTAGGTCATTATTCTACTCAAATGTAATAAACCCTTTTGTTTGACAGAAAATATCTATCCTTCGTTCCTTCTTCTTTCTCTCCGACTTTTCCTATTTGTCTGGGATTGGCATTTCTACATAAAACCCTGTCTCGGAATCCTTTCCTTGTTAGACTTTTAGGTCTATAAAAGGGGTTCCCACTTGAAAAAGAAATTAAGTTTGAAATATGCTGCAACATAGTATATGTATTTAAATAGGTAGGTTAGTAAAGTCACTGTTTTATAATAAGTGAAATTAAATAAGTTTGGTTTAGTATCTTCTCCAAATGTAATATTTTTCTTTTTCTCCCTGGTTTTCCTTCCCCATACTTTCTATCATGTTCTTAGGATTCCTTCTCAAACAATGCCCTAACCAGTTTCTTTTCTTCTTTTAATATCACCTACATTGTATATCTTACTATTCGTAGCACTTCCTTATTAATGTTCTAGTTCAACCAGTAAATTTTCACCATTCTTCTTCACACCCACTATTAAAACATATACTCGCTTTTAATCTTTTGAGAAAAGAAGAAGGAACATTGAATTTAGTCCCTTCGTAACCAAGTGGCAAACACACGTGCTTGCTGTGTTTGTGATCTTGTGGTTGATTCCCGGTGGAGGTTCTTGTCGCTCAAATAGTGGTTCGCATTACACTTGAAACAGTAGGTCCTGTACCATATCGCCCTCATGATAAAAGGAGAAGTTAAACTCTAATTAATTGTTTTCTTGGAGTTTATCTTATCCTTCGAAAATTAAGGTTATATTTCTTGCCCTGGTTCAGCACTAGAGCTCCTTCAGTTAGGCGAAAATCAACCAATCCAAAGGAAAGTGGCGGAAATTCTATTATGACACAGTATAAATTTGAAATACAAGGCGCACGGTGGCCCATTGGTAGAGTGCTTACTTCTGGTGCGTGGGGTCTCTGGTACAATCCCCGGGCAAGTACGTTTTTGTGGACAACATCGTGTCACTGAGTTTTTTTTGGGGGGTACTCCCGTTTTCTCCCACATTTCATTCTACCAATTCTTCCATCATCATTCACTTGCCTAAATCATCGTCTCCCTCAGCCTAAAGGACTTAATCATAGAACGTTAAACTGAAAGATTTGAAATGTAACAGCACCTTTTATTCATTGTAGATTCGGACTCTTCAATTTATGAGTAATTAAAAATTTACAGATGAAAACTACAATACCAAGCTGTCTAAAGAATAATTATCTCTACATATTATAAATTTAGTTTCTATTTGTGTAATTAGAGCATAGAAATGTCAGTATGAATAAGAAAAATATGAAGTTGATAATTTTACTGTACAAGCAATTTATCAATTGCAATAGAAAGTAAAAGCAGAATCAAAACATGTAAGGAATAGAAACAGAATAAGATCTCCTAGGTAAAAAAAAAATAAAAAAAAGAAAAGAAAGAAAGAAAACTAGTTGAATATTCTATGATTGTGGCATGGAAGCTGCAGAGACGGTTCATATGCATAAACAAAAGATGGTATGGTCATCAATCTAACTCGGGTTTTCCTGGTCTTAATCACATAGTGATCGGGATAAAAGCTCTAAATGGAATGAGGTCTAATTTTCCGTATTCTATTATTAGTATTTCCAGTTTAAAATGACCTATAGGCCTACCGATTATATCTGGCATTTCATTGTACATTTAGGAAACAATATTACAAGATGCATGACTAAGTTCATAGAGCTATAGCTACGAAGACCACACAGCGTGTTTCCAGTCACCTACTTATTGAGTTACTCCCTAATAGACTCAAATTAATAATTCAGTACCGGTACTGAAAATTCTGTGCACTCCCCGCGAGTCGAACCTGGAATTATGGACACCAAGACATAGAAAATACATGTTAATCATTTACTACATATGGTTAAATTAAACATATAAATAAATAAATTATATAAAGTTCCAGTTTGCATTTTTGTGTTTAAAGCTATTACGCGGTACCTTTTTTTCTTTCAATAAATCACATTTACGAAAGATAATACTTCAGATAGTGGTAATCTTTTATAACGTTAAACAATGCCAAAGTCATGAAGAGTAAGTTTTACCACTAACATGGAATCTGAACCACTACTCTGATTTTATTCGAGACATTGAACTTCCAGCAGTACTTAAACCTACAAACGTCGGCACGCAAGCACACCCACTAACCTTGAAACTTCATGGGAACGTTGCTGAAACTTCAAGTGTCTTCTAGATCTACAGAGTTTATCCAGCAAACGGGGTTAAGGAAATTAAAATCGAAATTGTCTCCAAAATGTCGGTATAGAGCTGGTTTTAAAGAAAGTTTGGCTGGCTTTAAACAATAACCACACACACAAGTAATTTTCACACTTGTAAAGACGGAAATTTTGCCATAAACAACATAGTAATTTAAGCAGAATAAGTTGTAAATGAAAACGACCTGATTTCCTCTCCATTTGTGCTAATTTTGTATTGCATGTGTAGTACAGTGTGTATACAGTATAAATAATTGCCATTTCCATGCAGAAAATAAAGTACAATTGCAACCGCATTTTTTAATAAGTAGTTTTACAAAACAAAAATTAAATAGCTCTTCACTTTTTTTTTCCAAAACATGTGAGGAAAACTAATTTCGCTAACGTTAATCATGAGACTGGAAACAAAAACGTAATTATGCCGTGAAATATGCGAAACGAGTTGAGGAAACGGATAATGGTGCGAACAAGAAAAGGTTTGATCAATTAAAGGACAATTTTTCTTTCATTGAACCACCCACTTTTTTGTAGTCACACGTTTAGTTCATCACTGAAAGTTCTCAGGAAGATATTTTCACGCGAAAGTATACGCAGTGTAATAAAAGCTAATTCCGAGGTGTCATTTACAATGGAAACAAATGGTAAGGTTACACTTAAGACATTTCAGGACAACCAGATATAATTTTATTCAGGTTTAATGCTGCTTTTATCGTCAGTTAAACGTCTCAACATTATGCCGCCGACTTCCGCAGAGACTAAAGAGATTTAATGATGTACAATTTATGTTAACAAGTAGAGAAATGGTTACAAAGTCATGAACAAAACTGCTAACTTTTGTGGAAAGAAAAATCAACAGCCTGTAAGTTAATAATACCAGAAATACAAAATTATCTGGAAAAGAATAAATGTTCCCCAAGTTATTTAGTTGTCAGGTTATGTTGATAATGAAAGAATATTAGTTTTCTTTTTTATTTCAAATCGAGTAAATAATTGATTCTTTGCTTGGGATTCGATGTTTATTTTCGGCGCCAAGTAGGGATGCGCACGAGACGAGTCGAGACAGGATTTTCCTGACAAAATTCGAGTCGAGACACGGCTCTTCCAATAGAAAAACATACATTTTTCGAGTCGAGACATCACTTTTACAGCACATTTTCGAGACGAGACAGCCACAAATCTTATCTCGTGCGCATCCCTAGCGCCAAGGCTGTATAAGGAAAGGTGTACTGTTTAAAGTGGGACTCGAAATCACTATTCGGAGTTTCCTCGTGGCTAAGCGTTTAGCGTACGCGCCTTTAGCATGGAAGACCCGATTCGATACCCAGCGGGAGCTCATGTGTCCTGAATCCCAAGTTAGACTTAGATTCATGTCTCATATAGCCTTGCAGCTGAAAGGGATGCTAAACTCAAAATCAAATCAAAATAGAATCACTCACTCTTCGGGTTTGTATCCGAGTCAAGTACAAATCAACGGGAATCGAATCTAGGATCACGCACGTAATAGATATGAATTCAATGAACATCGATAGCATTGGATCATAAACTGTCTTAGAACTTGTTACTAGAATGGAGAAAGTATACTGTAATCTGAAATCATACATAGGTTGTTCAGTTTCCTGACACCAGAAACCGGGGCGCTTTCTCATATACTGTCGATGAGAAGACCTCGACCGAGGCAGGAGTAGGTTTTGAGAAATACACATTCACCATTGTACTTTGTATTTAATATTTTCGTTTTTTCTTCAGGTCAAAATAAGCATGGGTATATGGAACTATTATATTACAGAAGAAAATAGAACTAGCATTATATTTTCAAATTGCCTATAGAAAGGAATATTTTAATTTAATTCTTTTTTAAAAATACAATAGAATACTTTTTAAAATATCACACACGAAGAATGTACTATTACGCAAAAAAAAAAAAAAAAAAAAATCATATCAAGACTGAAAAAAGCTTTCTGCAAAAGAGCAAATCTGAAACGTTTTGGAGCCCTAGAACTAATGTCTAAGGCAGAGGGTTTCAACGTATGGCCCGTAGGCCACAGGTAGTCCGCAGAACTCGTCGTTGACCACATTTTTTTTTAAAATTAACAACTTGACACAAAACCCAATTGAAAAAAAAAAATGAAAATTTTAATTTTAATTTAACGTCTCACGATTGTGCCCTTTTAAGCTAAAGAAGTCGAGTGATTAATAGAATCAATCATTATGAAATGTTTTTCTTCTTTCGTAATTATTAACCTTCATTAAGTTCCCATCTTCTTTGGTGGACTGAGAGTGTGGAAGGAAATGGGAGAACCTTGAGAGAACTCACGGACTCTATGTTGTCCACAACAAGCTTGTGAGGTCGGGAATCGAACGAAAGATCTTCATATAAGAGATGAAGACTCTTCCACTAACCCACCGTGCCCAGTATGGGAACCCGACTAAAAACAATTCTACAGAGATATAGTTTGGTGTCCTGCGGACGTCATTGAAATTGTTAATGTGCTCCGCAGTATCTATTGCGTTGTAGACATCAGGTCTAGGGTGTTCGAATAATTTAAAAGATTACTTGTAATTCTGAATGAATGCAACTTTAAAGTTAAAGGTCATTTTTATTCTTTTCTTCCATTTTAATTAGTTACAAATTGAACTTGACAATTCTCGTTATTTACAGCAATAAGACCACTACTATCCTTGTCACTTTTGTTTCTTTAAAAAATAAAATATTTTCTGTAGCATTTGGATAAGCTATACCGATCAAAATGCAAAGGAAGATAATGACGTAATAAAATAATGACGATTTAAAAAAGTATTGTGTGCATTATATAATAAATTTGTCAAATTAGTTTAGATGAGTTTGCTAACGCAAACTGATTATAAACTGCAGTAAAGCATCTTCTCAATCAAGGTAATATTTCTGCATCTACTAAGAACCTAATCAACCAAAACCAAAACCTTTTAATGCAATAGACTTTTGTAGCATTTTACATAATTCTGCTTATATGATTATGTTGTCTTTGTGACTATGAGCAGTTTAAATTACTCACTGTGCCACCGAACAAACTAGTTGTAAAATGTTACACAACCTCCTACTTTGTTATTTCCTTTGGTAATTACAAAGTGCACGAATATTTGAAGGGCAGGGTCAGACTTAAATGGATTGGACCGATCGCTGCAAATTGGGCCCCGCACCTAAAAGGATCCTGTGCTTGAGTGTAATTTACTCTAGGCTTGTGAAGAATATATAACTACACATTGCAATATACACGTAACTCCACATTTCATGTTTTACAGAGAATAACAATGATTATTGCAATGAACCAATATAACGCTAGGTGTTCTGTTTTTAGGATATTGGACCCATTTGGTTTTAAAGTTATTTCCTAAAGAGAGTTATTCCTTAAACTAATAAAAACTATATGCTAAAAATTAGTACTAAAACTAGGTAAAATAAATTTAAATTTAACTTATTGAGGGTGCAATTAGGTTAGTGCGAGGGAAATGTCCATTTGGACATTTGGTGGGAAACGCACCTCAGTAACACAACACAGGGATGGACTGAGTTCAGGTGTCTAACATCAAAAACCCTGTAGACATAGCAAACAGGCTGGGGTACCCAGACAGGGCAGGAGGCAATGTATTATTCAGCAGGGCTTATGAAAGGGCAGTATGGAGAACACACAATTACTAGTGGATTTTTTTTTTTTTTTTTTTACAAATTCAAATTGAGACATTCTGGAAGAGAAGAATTGATATAGTAATGAAATTGGAGAAACATATTCTCTTGAGAATTCACGGAGACGATGTTCCTATCACATGCTCATCTGATTTGGGCATCAATCAAATAACACATCGCAACTGAGCTACGATATCTGAAACTTACAGTTGTGGTTCGATAATTTAATTTTGATTGTTTAATTATTTATCTGTTATTTTTTATATCAATAAATTACTTCTGGTTGATTATTAACTTCGTACTCTCATGTCTTGTGGTATGTTCTAAGAAAATTAGTCTTGCATTTCTTCTTCTACTACAATAACAACTATTACTACTACTGGATCCACAAAGACTTATGATAGAGTGCTCACCTTTCATGAGAAGATCCCCAATTCGATGCCAAGCCACGTGAACTTGTAATGGACAATATCACATACCAAGAGTTTTCTCGGGGTTCTTCCTGCTCCTCACACTTTCTATTCTACCAATTATTTGATAATCATTTGCTTTCATTAATCATTCATCTCCTTTAGCCTATACGGTTTAATCATTGGACGTTAAATTGAAGATTTCATTTCTCTTCAATTCCCGATGCTGGTAATCTACTCCTCAGTCTCACTTATTTGCAAAGGCTGTTTATAGACTGACTGACCAACCTGAGACTACAATGGTCCCCTCACTAGCGAGGAATATTGCAGACCAGTATAAGTTAATATTCCCCAGGGCTGCAGTTTTCTTAGCTTCAAACTTTGCAGGCCCTGGCGCAAATCCTGGGGGAATGAGGGGGACATGTCCCCTCTAATCTTGTAACTAGGGGGACTGTCCCCCCAGTAATCCGATTTGAAATGTGTTTCTTGGGGATACATGTGATTATTTGTGTCTGATTGCTAAAAAGGAAAGTGAGATGAAATTGTTGTCCCCCCAAAATAAGCCTCAAGTCCGCCTCCCAATGTGGAAGACAACTCTGCTCCCCTGATCCTTCACTGCATTCTTTTTCATCTTCATAAATATTTTGAACATCGCTTAAAAAAGAGAGAGAGAGAGAGAGAGAAAGAGATTATGGGAATGGTCTCCCCCCAATGTTGAGGACAAATTTGCACCGCTGTGTGCAAGTATTGATATTGCTATCCATCACGTTCAGTTTCAGAGCAGGCAACAGCACCTCTTTCCAAAATTCAACATAACAAATTTTAAGAAATAATTCACATCGAACAAACGGCAGACCATATGTCAGATTATTTTCTAGTTTTGCTGAAATACAAATCTAGAAGCTAGGTCAATATTAATATCTCACTGTACTATTTGGTTCAGAAAAGTTATCTTTGTTGTTATACTAAAATTACTAATTCTGATCAAATAATCAATGAACAATATCCAATTATGATAGTTACTAAGGCAATGTTCGTCTTGATATTTGTGACAAATGCTATTTGAGAACGCCATTTTTAGAGAACTAGTTGATAAATTGCCTGCCAAAAATCACGTTTCTATCATCTCAATCTGATGAGTATTGAACATTCGGCATGTATTTAATGGCTGTCCAATTTTCAATTGTCGAAAAGTTCGTCTGAACTTGATATTAATTTAATGTGAATAAGAGAGAGTTAATTTGATGACTCTGAGGTAAGATATTTTTTGTTCTTATTGAAGTATATTATTATTATTATTATTATTATTATTATTATTATTATTATTATTATTATTATTATTATTATTATTATTATTATTATTATTATTATTATTATTATTATTATTATTATTTCTTCCGAGAGGCCAAACATTGTGACAGGAAGCTACTCACTTAATCGTCGTACCAGTACTCTATTTCTCTGATAAAAACTGTAAACGATTAACTTGTTAACATCCAACCTACAATAAATATAAAATCAAATGTGAGGTGTAAGTTCATCTTCCTATACTGATTAGGATAATGAATAAAGTGGTGTCTAATTATAACTTAAATTTTAATATTAGTACAGTATAACATTGTGTAACGATTAGTATAATTCATACAGAGTAGAATCAACAAACCAACTTTTCAGAATGTCTAACATTAAAGTGAAACGTCGATACTGTACTGTAGCTTAAGAATTAACCAACGATTCGTCAAATATGTAATGGACAAAACAAACCTGCGTGACTAGAAATTGGATGAAACACGAATATGTGAGTGAAGCTTTTACTGGCGTAATATCTAGCAATATTGATTAGTTTTTCTTCAACATATGATTATCACAAAACATGTGTGTTTTGTATATGAATGTATGTGGATATTCCGCTCAATAATAGGTCCTGAATTTCTGGTTCATTTGTTTAACAAACCTAGGTGAAGCCACTATCCCAATAGGGCAGAGTATACTGGTTACAGCCGCCACCAAACCTAAATCGATGTTGGCTACTTATACTTAATTCAACTAAGTATGATGCCGAGAATTGTAAGCTAATGGTCATATAAAGTCATATTTATAAAACTCTGGTCACCTCCCTCACCCTATCCAAAATATTGCTCCAACTGTTCACAGCTGTACATTAAGGAATTCAAATAAAGGCTTTAAACAGCCAAAGAAAATTCATATTTCTTTGATGTACCTCACCTTATGTATAAGAGTATAGGAATTTCTTTCTTTCTTTTTCTTTTTTCTTTTTTTTTTTTTTAAAGAGAAGTCGATGGCCAAAAATTGTTTAAACCATCTTTTATTTATTAAGATTTTTCAGCAACTTAACAATGAATCACTGACAAATGCACTGTATTTACAATGTAAACTTAAATCAAGGATAACACAAGAAATAAAGTTGATATTGATCGGTTGGTTGGTTTCCACATCCCTTTTCAGCACCAGGCCTACATCTGATGTGAGCCTATAGCTTAACATGAGATCCAAACCAATGAACTACACCGACTATCGAACCCTGGTCTCCCGTACCGAAGGCGCGTATGTTAACCATATAGTCGCGAGAAAGCTCACCGTTAATATTAAAGCGATAATTATTGATATTAAATTAGTTAATTGAAGAGAGCTTCCAGCAGTCGACTTAATATACATTTATTGTCTGTTTCTTCCTGATAACTTTTCCATCAGATTTTGATAGAAGTTGGCATTTTTGACAAACTTTGAGGTTTCTCTAACTGCAGCCTATTACCTGAGGTTGAAATCGATCAAAAGTAAGTTGTCAAAAACAATTCCAACATGGAAGTCCTTGTACGTACATAATGAGATTCAAAACAATTCATAACAGCTTGCGCAAAAAACATTCGATTTTGATAAAGGAAATAAATAAATATATACATACATAAACTTGGCGAATATTATCTTGGAGGGTTTTCAATTACCCTCATAGCTTTCAGGAAAGTAATACGGAATATACGAGAATGTATGACGTATAGCCACCTAATACTTTTTATAGTCCAGTGTGTACTCATTTCGCATATACAAAAGAACGAGTATATATGGGTGGGTGTACTATAATTTTGAAACTGGTCAAGCATATACCTACCAAAAATCCTAGTATTGCATCACTGAGGGTTAGGGTTGAAATCAGTCAAGAATAAGGTAGATAATTTTACTTTCATCTTGAAAGCAACATTTCTCTGATAAATTTCGTGAAAATTGTCCGATTTTCATGAAACATGGCTTACGTTTTCAGTAAGCTGAAATCAATCAAGGAAGAGCAAAGTTTCGAATACCACTGAAGTTAGTAAATATTCTTCCACTTGCTTATCCTGTGCATGGCACTACTGGTAATAAAAGATTTGATTAAGCAGGAAGTTCCAGCACATTTCTCTTATCAAATTCAACCCCAAGCAATAGAAATAATTCTTAATCCTCAAAGAAAACACATACAATGTTTCACGATAATTGGATTAAAAAACACTATAGCTAAACATCTCTGCAGATGAGAATATCCGCATCTCAATAGGTTTTTACGAATATATTTTTAAGTCCCTGTGCGGATGGTGGATAAAAAATGAGGATATCCGTGAGAAAACAAGAATTTTAGTGATCGTTCTTCTGAACACTCACTTCAACCGTTTACATCTTATGACAAAATATCTTACTCTTCCGGGACAATGAGGAGTATGATGACTCATTGGCAGAGCGCTTACCTTTGGTGTGTTGAATCCATGTTTCGATCCCGGCCAAGTAAGTTTATGGTGAACAACATCGTGTCCGTGGGTTCTCTAGGGGTACTACCGTTTCCTCCCACACTGTCATTACACTGATTCTTTCACCATCATTCACTTGCCTTAATCATCCATCTCCTTTAGTCTAAAGGGCATATTCGTGGGATGTTAAACTAAAAGATTTAATTTTCTTTCAGGACAAATAATCGCTGAAACAAAATAGAATTTCGTTAGTCAGTTTCTCCTTCTCTCTGCTTTTAAACTCTGTAATAAATATGAAGTGGTAATCTGATATTTTGGTAGCTTCTGTGAGTTTTTTTTTAAAGGGTTATTTCTAAAAATCCATTTTACCTTTGCGGTCTAAGCAACACACTTATGTCTTGTGAGTTAAGCAACACGCGTAATGGAGAAACAAAAGAGATTTGCTATAAAATTAATTGTGAGATATGGTATTATTAGTCTGACAATATTCTTGTCAGAATTCTGCATTTAAGGGGATCTTAAGTAAGTAAATTCATCCCTGTGTCCCTGATTAATTTCAAACCCATATAAATCTCATTACGAAACCTTAAAAAAATCGAACGGAATAATACATGAAAATTGGGTAATTTATAGGGACGGCAAAGTTACCAACAGTGTTCTATTCAGGACAAAGGGAAAACTGTGGATTGAGGGAAAGCAAATAGGAAATATCGAAAAATTTAGCCAACAAATATAGAACCAATATGAGAAAATTCATTCCGCACCGCTCTCGTTTAGTTAATATGGAGTAGTCGATACGTAGTTTTGTCTAAAATTTCATACACAGCTTCCAATAATAGAATTCGTATTCATCCATTACCATTTTGGTAGTTTGTATTTGGACACATTCTAAAGCTAATAATTCAGCAGGTAAGCTAGTTTAGATTTGTTTGTTTCGTTTTGTTTATTTTCGTGAACAGATCACATTTCCTTAATTTTCCAAAAATTATAAAATGAGTTTGAAAGTTCTGTATTTACACATTAAACCTGTTTGAAAGAAGAAATTTTTCGTATTAAGCTCTTTCTTTAAAATTAATGTTATCTGCTAAAACTATTGTCGTATATTACAATCTATTTAAGTTGTAAATTTATCAGGGAAGGAAAAATACTTTATTACATATATATTTGTATTTAAATACTCAAATTACGAGTATGTGAAAAAATCTGCTTTGTTTCTAGGAAACATTTAAATATTTATTCTTTTATGCATGGGTCGCTCTAACTCCTTCATAAATCGTGAGTAAATAAACGATTAACTTTCTAGCTATGCTGAATCCTTTCTGAGCGTTATTATTATTATTATTATTATTATTATTATTATTATTATTATTATTATTATTATTATTATTATTATTATTATTATTATTATTATTATTATTATTATTATTATCGTGGTACGTTCTAGTGGTGCCTTTAAGGGCAGATAGAAGCAGTGGCCTTTATGTATTAATACAAAGAAGTTTTAATCTTTTTATGTATTCAGTATGTATATATTTTTAGAGAGACACGTTCAATGATAACTGACTTAATGGGACAGTGGCGTGACATGAAGAAGAAGCATGCTTTTTGATGGAATTTTGCCCTCTATATATTCGTGATGTGGCTTTGAAACATACTTGTTTGCGTGTGCTAGCTGTTTCGGAAGTCCCATTTCACGCGAACTGTGTAGGCAGCAATATACGTGGAAATTATTGAGTGCAATATTGATGAAAATACATATATTCCCGTTACGTGGAAGAGGGGATAAGAGACAAAAGATGTCGCAATGTACGTAAAATACTAGGGGAGGGGAAATACCTATTAGCTTACAAACATAAGTCTTAATGGCCAAGATGAGTAACGGCAGTATGGACTGGACATTGTATTGCGTAGACTGAGTTTGCGGATCGAAGGATTACTTGGTATGAATCAGACAACTTTCAAAGAACATAATACTTTCTTTGTTTTATGCAGACTTTGCGTATGTGTTTCGATATACGGAAACTATACTCAAGTTATGAGAGTTAAGTTAGCACTCTTTTTAAAATGTGGTAATGTTACAGTTCTGGGAGCAACAGTGGCTTAGTGGTAGAGCGCTCACCTCTTATACGAGAAGTCCCTGCTAGTGGCTCTATCCCAAGCCACGTACGTGGTGGACAACATCGTGCTCATGAGTTTTCTCGGGATTCTTCCATTTCATAATCATTCACTTTTGTTAATCGTTCGTTTCCTTTGCCCTAAAAGGTAAAAACGTGAATGTAAAACTAGAAACTTCATTTCATTATACTTTTACGTTGGTCGAAAGTAATAGAGAATTCGAGAGTCATATAAAATTTCTTTAATTTATATGTATTTATGCATCTAATTTCCAGATATAGCTTGAGAAGCTAATGGCCGCTGAGAATAAACAAATAAAAATATTAATAATAACAATACAAAAAGAAGTTAGTAAGAGATTATTTTTGAAGGAAACATGTCAGTAGTTGCTTGGTGGATTTCTACTGCGGCCGTATTAACGTCAACAATTCTCAGTATTTCTCCGTGCTCGACATTCCCCATGAAAAAAAACTATGATGTACTTAAGAGGAGACTGCAGCCGTCAGTACAAATTTAAATTGTACACTGTCTCCAGTTTCTCCTCATTCTCAATATTTCTACTTAAAAACTTTAGAATTGCCATGGGAACCTTTTTTTTATTATATGTAAGGTTTACCAATGGCGTAATATTTTCTCAACTAATATTGAAACCGGAAGTGGTTGTGGATTTCTCTTATTTTCGGTTTTAGTAGAGATATTACAAAGGAGATGGAATATATTCTTTGCACGTTAAATAGGACGCAGAAAACAAGTTTTTCTTCTATCCATAACCGTTTTTATATATAGTGATCAACGTTAAAGTTGAAAATGGCTGTTTTTACCAATTCCGGTGAATACATCACTTCCATCAATGAATTTGATTCCTATTTTTTGGCCATGTACATCCTGGGCAAAAATAATGGTGATCCATAATGTAGTTCTTGAGATTTTGTGTCTGCCGGACAGACACACGGACACAGAGTAAATGTATCAATAAAGGAGTTTTTTTCTTTGTAATCTAAACTCTAATATGCGTCACTAATTGAATAATTATAGTTACGATGATAAGAAAAACTCCTTTGTTTGGGAACAAAGAGCAAGTCTCCCTAACAGTAAGTCTAATGCATAATTCCTTATTGGAGCTGACTACTATTGTTCTTATGATTTCTTAGATTTGCAATATTTCCGTTGTGTCAACTCAGAAAATACCGTGCATCTCTTGTATTAATATTTGTTTCTTTTCTTTTGCTTTTTTTAAAAATCAAAATTCAGCTCTTCCAGTATTGGGCTCTTTTGTACTATGCTCCTAGCGTGAGTTGGGAAGAAAGCAGCTCAAAATTCACTTGTCAGCACGAGAAAGGAAAGTTACCAGTGGTCGAATTGAAAATAAATTACTACCAGTATATTAGAATCGTAGAAAGAAAAGAGAAAATAAAAGCGGAATTACACAGTGTGCGTGTAGGTACTATTCATTAAAACTTACATCAAACTCCCTCGTGGCTATGTGGATAGCGGTGGAGATAGATTCGGGATCGATTCCCAGCCGAGGCTTATAGGTTCGGATCCCACGTTAAACTTTAAGTCTACGTATCGTATAGTCTCGCTGCTGAACGGGACGCTAAACTCAAATCCAATCCAAATAAAACCTACATTATTTATTCAATCCACTTATCAGATTAGGATTAGGAATTAGATTTCTGGTCTTTCGGCATCTATGGCCAGGTTAGCCCATCACGTATGAAGGATGATGTCCTTCGGCAATCATACTATCCGAGGAAAGGGAAGGAAGGAAGTGGTCTGGGACCTATATGTTAGACACCAACCCAGAATTAGGTACCATCCCACCTTTCCCGATGGTGAAAACCCATGAAAACCTCACTCAGAATGGCTAGCCTAAAAAAAGCTTTTACACTTTTTTGATCGAGAGTCATCGCCGGAAATCAAACCCGGGGCCGCTCGCGTCAAAGAAAAAGAGCGCTAGCGACTATGCAACGCGGGGCCACTCCACTTAGTAGCAGGGCCGCAACTAGAGGGGGGCAGAGGGGGCACGTGCCCCGGGCGCGTGGTTGGAGGGGGCGCCAGAAAGAAGATAGTATATCAATTGTTTTAAAAATCGCACCCTTTGCCTTGAAGAACTTATTCTAGATGTTAAAAGAAATCAAAAGTTTACTTGGCCTTTTCCATGGGACCTCTTTTAGAGAGAGAGAGAGAGAGAGAGTCTCATCTAAATAGGTGTAATGTCATACATTAAAAACCTAATATTGCATGCATTTGTTCCCTTGGGCGACCATAGAGAATCCGCCCCTCTTTCCTTTTCCTACCACAAGGAGCTGTTTGTCTGTATAATTCCATTGAGTTGAGTTGATTTTGAGTTTAACGTCCCTTTCAGCAGCAAGGCTAAATGAGACGTGGACCTACTGATTAACGTGGAATCCGAACCACATGAGCTCCCGCCAGGAATCGAACCCGGGTCTCCCACGCCAAAGGCGCGTACGCTAACCGCTTAGCCACGAAGAAGCTTTATAATTCCATTGAGAACTCTGAAGTTTAAAACGCTGTTATCAATAGGGGCGGGGGCGAAAAGTTACCGATTTTTGTTGCTTGCTGGTGGTTGAAGAGTTTAGCTTAGACGCGCCCTCTGTAATGTTACGCAATTGCTGTAATGTTTTTAAACTAGAGGGCAGTTTTGTGGCGGAAAAGATAAGTTACACGCCTCGGTGTATTTAATTGTTTCTTGTACGCCTACCAAGGGATTTTGCGAGTGAAGGCTGTATGAAGTTTTATCTATTAGTTTTGCTTGAGAGCTTTCCGAGGCATTTTGAATTGTTATCTATGAGTCCAACTTATGCTTTATTATGGTTTATTGTTAATTTCAATCATTGTTTTACATTAATCGCGTATAATGTATAATATTTACTATACATTAAATAATCTAAATATCTTGATCTATTTATTAATATTTTATGAAGCAATTTCTTTCATATTTTTCTAGTTAATGCACTGTAAAGATATGCTTTGCTCGAATCAGTTTTTTCTATCACTTGTGTGCACCTTAGAGGTGCATATATACAGAAAGAGAAAGTATACAGAAAGGTGCACAAAAAGTACTGAAAGTGCTCAAGTTCGAGAGGTACACATAACAACATAGTGTGGAGTTCTTGTGTGCTTCATTGTTGATGGAAAGTTTTCTTCTTTTCTTTTCTTCTTTTCTCCACATCAAAGGATTACACCAAAAAATTTACAGAAATAAAAATAAGCTTTTCATTGTTGCATTATTATGTTCTCAATGATTTTGCATTGTAAATATTTTTTAAAAAATATTAATATAGTATATGTTAAACTTGCAGTTAAATAGAATTTCCAAGAATTATGCTATATATTTTAAATTATGCTTTATTTTCTAAAATTATGCTTTGTTATTATTTAAAATTAGTTTCTTCTGGACCCTTAGACAACCACACCCTTGTTCAAGGTACCAACCATATGTCTAAATTGCTATTATGCTTTTTATGCTTTTGGGTTGCTCTATTTATAATATACCCAAGGTGACCAGAACTTTTACTTTCAAAAACGGGACGCATACGAATCGGCGACGGGAGGGGGGGGGGTGACTTCCACATTGCATTTTGGGACTCAGCAGTGTTTTCAATTTACAAAATACACAAGTAAGAATGATGACACAGCGAACTACTTCAACACTCAGAATAACTACTTAATTTCCACTTGAACCACAGAAAACTCAATTCTCATTTGAATATTCAGAAGTTCTAGGCACGGCTGAACCTTCCCAATGAGTGTTGGTACGGAAGAGTGTGGAATAAGCATTGACCATTTATATTTTGAATAATATTTACGGGACACCTGGGTCATGTTTGCTTAAAAACGGGACATTTAAGCGTCCCGTTTGAGAATCAGAAAAAAACGGGACAACGGTTGAAAATAAGGAACTGTCCCGGCTAAAACGGGACGTCTGGTCACCTTGAATATACCAGATATTTTCAAGTTTATTTTGTATTGTTTTTATATTTTTAAATGAAAGCTTATGTACAAAATTATTTTTGAGTTTATTAGAACTAAATGTTATTTCAATTATAACTTTATGATGTACTAGATATTTTCTAGTTCATTTTGTTTTGATTTCTTCATACAACATTAAAACAAAATGTATGTTCAAAATTATTCTTAAAACTTGTGAGCACATAACGAATGTAATATATTTTTGTGGTTAAAGTAAGTTTGATTAAAGTACTTAAAAATCGATATAACTGGTTTAATTAAGAATGTTATTTACAGTTGCAATCCATAAGTAATGGGGCGTTTACACTTGGTCGATTTAGTCGCACGACTAAATCGACTCGCTGCATTTGCCACTAAATCGAAGCAACTAGGCCGAATTAGATCGATGGATGTGTTCAATTATTTCAACCACAGAAAATAGAACGTCTTTCAATTCAGTTGCCAGTCGATTAGTCGCCTTCGATCAACAAGCGATTAAATTGAAGTCCCGTTTACACGGTCGATTAAGCTGAAAGTGACGTCAATTCAACTGAATCGAACGCAAATCGACTAAGTGTAAACGCCCCATAAGTGATACTTTTCGACTAAACCTGGGGGGGGGGGGCGCCGAATTGTGTGTTTGCCCCGGGTGAGAGAAACCCTAGTTGCGGGCCTGCTTAGTAGAGTATCAAATACGAACTAGTGTACATTTATGCATTACTTTAATATATAACAGTAGAGATTATTTCAAATTTTTACAACTAGTATGACTTTTGACATTTTAATTTACTTCTGGTTTGGCATACTGGCTCGTGCCAGCCCAATTCGACCACTGAAAATTACTTAAACATATACCAAAAGATACAACTGTAGTTCTGATGATAGTAAGATTTATTAACTAGCAAAACATTGTACTGCAGGAAGAGAGAGAGAATGTAAAAATGGGTATCATAAATACATTTTATAAAAGGAACTCATGTTTTAACTGAAATAGAAATCAATTTCCCTTTCCATTTTAGGATGGTTAAATGAAAACAAATAATGAGTACTTACAATTCCTTTCGTTTGGACTCTTTCCGACTGACTTGCTTAGTGTGACGGCACATGTACAAATTGAAATGGATCGTAATCTGATCACTGAAATCAATTTTAATAACTGTTATTATAATTCCTTATCATATAATTATAAGATTTCATTATCATTCCCCATAACTGAAACATAATCATCTGCCATCTTCCAAATGGAGCCCAAGCTTTCTACTGAGAAAAGGATGGTTTACATTTCCTAAGATACGTACAGTACAATGTATATTTCCCGTCAGATACTTTTGTATATATGAAATATCCTTTGAATTTCAATATATTTGTTGTATAAATGGCGATTTTAATATATTGACAATTATTATTAAAACTGTGACCATTGTGTTTGAAGGATATTTTTATGTTACCGATTTCTGCTCTTCGGACTTCTTAAAATTTGCTGCAAAAATCAAAGCGAGTCGTCACATTTTACGTAGTACAGTAACTGGTATCAAGACATTAGTACTATATAATCATTAATGGTTATATACTTGCGCCATACTTCGTTTTTAAAGCCCATTAATTTACACGTGGAATTATTTTTCCAAAGGAACTGTACATAGATTGTTGATCTATTTGTTTCATGTTATTTTTGGCAAAAGGAAACATTTATGGAATGAGAAGGTAACTCTGGTGCCAATTGTGCAATAGAATGTACGCAGGACTTACTCAATTCTCCTCACAAAACATTCATACGCAGTAAGAAATTAGATTCCAGGATTGATTTAGTGAGAATGAAATGCAAAATTTGTCTTTCATTATTTGTGGAGAACATCTTTGATTATGATGTTGCACTATTCTGTTTAATATTTAATAGGAATAATAATCTTTATTTTATTGCCTCTAACAGTTTGTAATTACTGCACATCGTGTGGTATCAGAGTACATCATTACATTAACTTAACACAATAAATAAATATTTATAAAAAACGAAATCTTTCAGTTTAACGTCTCATGATTATATCCGTTAGGCTAAGGAAGACGGATGATTAAGGCAAGTGAATGATGATGGAACAATTATTAGAGAGTAACTGGGAGGAAACGGGAGTACTCCGAGGAAACCAGCGGACACAATGTTGTCAACCACAAGCTTACTTGGACGAGGTTCGAACCAGGGACCCCACGCTCTAGAAGTAAGAACTCTACCTGTGAGTCACCGTACCTATCAACATAATAAAAGATAAAATGGTTAAAAGACGAAAATTAATATAATATGTAATGTGTTGAGTCAATTAAGCAGAATTATGTTACGCTGTTAAAATGTTCAAATTTTCATCTATTAAAATAAGTCTTTATATAATCTATTACATTTTTTTACTAGTCTGTAGTCTGTGAAGTCCTGAGACTCCACGGTACATTTTATTCTTATTAAACTTCGCCTCATCTTGTCATGTTGTCCATACTTGGGAATATTTTTAATATACATTACCTAGGAAAAAATAATCGATTTTTTAAAATTTAACTTCCCATGGTTATGCGCTTTAGACTAAAATAGACGGGTGATTAGAGAAAGTGAATGATTGCGATATTATTATTATTATTATTATTATTATTATTATTATTATTATTATTATTATTATTATTATTATTATTATGTATTCTTCCATCAGAAATCGAACACAGAAAGTACTTTATGTAAGTTTGAGCCAGTTGAGAAGGTTAGAATAGCAAAAGATAAAAGAAACAACAAAAATACAATCTAGGCTGAAAAGTGAGTCATCCATCCCATTAAATGAATGTTAAATTCATAATATTACATCTAACCTGGTATGATAGTATTTTGTTCGAATATCTCCATTTATAACAGTAGTATATTGTCATAAATTACATATTTAGTGTTTATTCCGTAGTCCTCGACTTCAGAAAGATTAGGAAATGCTGATCTATTATATAAAAGTGAAGTGGATCTTGTCATCGAATTTCGTAAAAACGACTCAACCGATTGAAGTGAATTTCTGAATATGGTTGTCTCCTACCTCGAACTGAATTTTCATCGTGTTACTTTTATTAAAATTTACATGTTAAGGAGATGCGGGAGTTATAATTTACGCAAAAAATTTAGTATTTAAAGAACCTCACAAGCTGGGAACATCAAACTCAATATACAAACTTCTCATTAAAAGTAACCCAACGTTTTCGAAACTTTTTATTTTAAGGAGGACGTAAGGGGGCATTTTATATCTATATTATGTATAAATGTGTGCATGTTCCTATAAACTCTGGAATGCCTGCAGCAACTTTCCAAACTGGATACATATTTGACTTACAATCTGGAAAGACACCGCTAGCAGCCCTAGGATTTTGCGAATGGGGTCACGTAAAAATAATCAAAAACGACTGATATTGGTGCCAAATCTATAGTTTTTGGTGTCGCTAACACTGAGGTCGGTGAATAGTGACACTTCCTATGCCATTTAAGTCCAAATTCATTCCCTATTGATATTGGGGTGAGGGATAGGGGTAGAAACTGGTTGACATGTAAAAATTATCGAAAATGAGCAATATTAGTGTCCAATCCATAGGATTTGAAGTCGCTTAGATAAATAGTGATTCCCGTTGCCGTTTAAGTCCAAATATAACCCCCATCCACATGGCGGTGAGAAGAATTGAGGGATGGAGCTTGAAGGGTTGATGATACGGATTTTTATCGTTATGCTTTTATTTAAATGTGTATCCTAAGATAAAAGAGTGTTCCAATTTTTTCCAAAAACCTGTTCGTCTCGTGCGAATAACGAGTATTTCAGCTAGTAAAGAATAGCAGAATTAATATTCACTAATTTTATAAGATCGACGAGTTAGATCTTATAAAATTTTACTTGGTTAATACAGTTGGTCCAAATGTATCTATTTAAAGAATCTGTCAAAACACCTTTTTAAATTTTCATGCTTTTATTTTCCAGTATAAAGGACCTAAAATCGTACAGCTTCTTTTGATGCGATTTGTCATTTTCAAATCAATGCTACAGTATTCACTAATGTTTTCCATTTAAACTTTATCAGAAACGTTTCTTATGTTAGTAAATCTCTTTGGACCTCAATAATCATTACTTGTGAATAATATCTCGTTTCTGTTTTAAAACATAATAGTTTAATAAGACACTATTGCCTTAGTGCAAATTAATGAAAATTCTAATACTAACAGACCTTTTTTTTTTTTTTTATCGTTGCAGATTGCCCTTGTCATCTTAGCAGTCCTGGTGATTGCTGCAGAGGCTGGCTACTACGGAGGCTATGATGGCTCTTACGGCTACGGAGGCTACGGCTATAGTAGACCTTCCTATGGTTATGGCGGCTACGGATATAGATATCGCCCATCCTACTACGGAGGTGGTTACGGCTACCGCCCATACAGCTATGGATACAGTGGAGGCTATGGATACCGTCCATACAGTTACGGAGGCTATGGAGGCTATGGCTATCGCCCATACAGTGGTTATGGATATCGCCCTTACAGCTATGGCGGTTACGGGTACCACGGATATCATTAATACTATTACATGAAAGCAAGTGGCAGTACAAAGATCATGACTTCATTACGACTTAACCATCGTGCATTCAATAAGTTCAGTTTCATAACTCATCGATTTGATGTCATCTTTTTAACTGTTTTTTAACATGTGCCCATATTTTGTACATTATTTGTAAACATACTATTTAAAAATAATATGCAGTGCAATAAAATAGATTATTTATAATTTGTTGTTAGTAAATTATAAAATGAGGTTGACTCCGAACGACATCATAATGAGAACTGACGACAGAATATGCTGATATAGACGAGGCTAATATTGCATGTAATTGATTCCATCCAGCAGTAGAAACCAATATAAATTTTCACACAACCATCACTCGTGGTGCAGTCAAATATACAACTGTAAAAGAAGTTCTCTTTTTACTAAAAAATGTCAGTCCTGAATACCTTGTTGATTTTCGAATTATTTCTTAGCCCAATGAATACAAGTTGCGTCATGAAACAAATAAGAAAAAGCTCAAAATTTCAAGATTTTCAGGATTTGTCTTACATTATGATCTCAAGTGAATTATCAGAAGTCTAAACTCTCACGTGAGTTTAATATAAAAATGGTGGTCAAAATGATGAAGTCTGAAAAGTACATGTTACGGATTTAAGCTTAAATCTCTTAAATTAATGAAAATACTGTGTATGTATTTCAATTCCTAAACCTAACTTGTTTGTTGACGAATACAAACATTGTTCATGTCTCTTGGGTTCAGTTACTAAGAAGTTTTATAAATGCCAATTTTGAGTAATATCTAGATTTTTGGGTCATGTTTTTCAAAGGTTTTTCCACTATGTTCTGTAAATAAAATATAAGCAATCTAAAGAATTCGGTCTCATGGTTGGCTGATAAAGCAGCATGTGTAGTTGAAAAAAGACACGCGTTAACAAATGGAAAAGCCATGTCCAATTCTGTATGCTTTAAATGTAATTTGTCCAACATTTCCCGATGTAATAAAATAACTGGAAGAAAGAAACCTGAGGTGGACGGATACTGAAGGATTTTGCTCAAACGTACAAACCTAATTTTAAGACTCGCCCAGAGTCTACAGGAGTTTAAAATAAAATGCAGTACGCCTTGGAAATAAAACCTAGATAAAAGAGGATTTTGTTGTTGATTTTGAAGTTTAGCGTCCTGTTTCGTCACCGAGGCTATATGAGATGCAGTGCTACAGTTTAATGCGAACTACTTCAATGTGTTCCAAGTTTTATGTTTTCCCACCGGTAATCGAACCCGAGACCACATGTACCAAAGGCCTACGCACTAGCTACTAGACAAAGGGAGTGGGCATGTACAGTAGTATCTTTTCTTTCTTTTTAAAAGTGCAATTCTGAAATTACTTCTAAGTTTTGATCAGTTATTTAGAAGTGATGATATTCCAAGATGATAAACAATAGTGACATTCATAGTTTAAACAGTGGTTCCCCCATCTCAGGTGACAGCCAGTACGGCCTTTTTGGGAGACAGAAGAATAAGAATCTGGTGGTGTACAGTCTACTGCTTCAACGACAAGGCTCGCCTGAATAAGTGATAAACTTGCATTTGCATGGTGTAGCTCATACTAATAAGAATGCACTTGCTAACCGTAAGCTCTTACAGTATATAGATAACTTTATAAGGTAATACAAGAAAATTACTAAATTCTCATTATTATTATTATTATTATTATTATTATTATTATTATTATTATTATTATTATTATTATTATTATTATTATTATTATTATTATTATTAGTCCATCTCTTTCCGCAAGTTGCTAGCGTGCTTGTCTTCCGTGCACGGGGTTCCGGGTTCCATTCCCTGTGAGAAAATCTTAAAAATATTGAATGGATAACCGTAGTTCGGATTCCACCTTAAACCGTAACCTCGGTGCTGAAAGAGTTATTAAACTTCAAAACAACTAATCAACCAGCGCGTATAATTTATATCCAGCCATGCAACTCTTCGAGTTTGTATTCTCCCTCTCAGAAAGAAATGTTTCAGGACGGAATACCTATTACAACTAGTCCGCTTTATCATAAGAAATTATCTGGAAGGTCTGTCAGTTATCTATAAACCTTTCCTTGTTTGACCAATCGATACTTTTTACTCGACATGTAAAATGTGAAGAGTGTAAGGATGAGAAAGATGTCCCTCCCCACCTCGGATTGAACCCGCGACGAATTTCTGACTACGCTACAGCGGTCCTCCACTTGACATAAGGGTATATGTTTCTAAGGAAGAGAAAAGAAATAATATCTGTTCTTGATCTTATGCTATTTGAATTACGCACAACACTGAGTTCTCTCCGCTGATCTAGTGGCTTGTGCGTAAATCTTTGGTGTACATGGTTCCAGGTTCGATTCCCGATGTGGGAAAACAAAAATTTAATTTTACAGTCATTCACTTTTATTAATTATCCGTCTTGTTTAGCCTAAAAGGCATAACCGTGGGGCACTAAATTAAAAAAAAAAAATCAACATCCAATACAGCAATTTGAATATTTAGCATTAGATAGACATATTTTTATTGTTTCTCAATAGGTATATTAAAAGTAAGTTTTGTTAGTACATAGGTACAAAAAGAATTTCTTAGAATTGTTTTTACAACGCTAAAGTAATCCAATTTTATATTTATTTTATTATTTTCTGTTTCAAGTTTTTTAAAAAATATTCCTGACCTAGTATAAAATGAATTATTCAAATACTATTTCAAGCAAAACAAAATTACAAATGGATATATTTTATACACCTTTTAGAAGTGACTGGAAAATTATTATGTTCCGTACATACACCTGGAACTACTTCGTTGATTAACAGTGGTCCACGGACTACATTTTGAGAGACACAATTCTATACATTCAAAGTAAATTTGAAAACGATTTTACTACCTACTACTGCTATCAGGAGAATTTTCGGAACAATTGTTACTATTTATAACAAGAATAATAATAATAGTTGTTAGTCAAACTTGTTAACATTCTTTATTATTATTATTATTTCTTCAGCAACCTGGATCTCTTCTCTCCTTCAAATTTGTCATACTCATTGGCCATCATAAGTTAAATACTGTCACTTTATGTTTTTGACATATTAAACATTTAATACTATATATATATAAGCCTCTTAAAAGAGGTTGAATGAGCTCGGGATTGAAGATTTGCAATTTATGTAAGGAGTCCACTCCACTCAAACTACTTGATATTATGTCACAAATGTTGAAGTGGAAACACTGGTGTTACTTTGCAAGTTTGCTCGTAACAACTACTGGCTGCTTGTATGAGTACATCTACTACTCAGTGATTTTGACAGACGAGCAGAAATCTCAAGCAACATCAACATCCTTTCAAAATTACTAATGTTAGTAGTCACAGTTTCATCATCTTATTTTCCATAACCTCTCGCGAGTATTAGAGGTAGAACTTAAAATATCATGACCTCTGAGACTAACTAATCGCATGTGACACCTGAAAAATAGATAGAAGAATTGCGGGATAGTGACCAAAAGCGTCTTTTTGTTCTTTCTTATGGTGAACCAGGCTGACTTGGTAACCTCGAAGACCCGGACACTACGAAACTTTATCATATACATTGAGAACCGGGAGTCTGTTAACTTAATTCTAACCAGTAATGATGCTAGATTTAATTTCTTAAGCGGACGGACAAACGGTGGGACAGAAACATTTTCTTGTAATCTGGGACTGGGGGCTGTAGGGAGGGCCCCGGCAGGAGCCTCACTTGGAGGGGGGCATCTTCCTTCTCCATGTAGCGTGTGGGAGCATCACAAAGTATACTAAGTTACAGGGTCTTGTAAAACCTTTGCGATGGGAGTGGCTCTTCTTCATAAAGTTTTCAGCTTCATCTACGCGTTGTAATGGAGATACAGGGTGGGGACCTGTTCTGTTTCTTTATGGTGTTACAATAACTTGTCAAACGAGTATCAGAGGGCCCCAGCAGGACTTCATAAAAATCAGTCTCATTTCGGCATTCATGGGGTCTCAATACACATTTTGACAACATGATGCTGGGGCCTAATTCTTCATTGTTGAAATATATTCTTACTAGGTCACAAAGGGCCCCAAACAGGATCTTATAATACTGTCAGTTTCATTTCAATTATGGGACCCAAAGACTACATTCACTGCTAGGGGCCACCGGAGAACGGAAAAAACTACAATGAGTAACTATGCTCCAACACAGCAGACATGTTTTATCTTACTTTCCATGTTATTCAACATTCATTATATATGTATTTGACTTTATGCACATTTAATATAATAACATATTTAGAGAGGGCCCCGGCAGGAATTCCTGCCCTCGTGCCCTGGCCAGTCCGAGCCTGCTGGCAATAAGCTATTGTCCTGTATACCGAAAATATTAGTATTATATTGCTTGATCCTCATTACACTACAACATATCTGGGGGCAGTCATATCTCGAGCCAACGGGAGACGCCCACCTCCTTCTCCCTCTCTAGAGCCGTCATTAATCTTAACTATAGTGCTGCCAAAATGTCTTGATCCGTGGCAAAAATGCGAACTAAATCTCACACCCACGCGTTGAGCCAATAAGGGTTGAGCTATTGCTAAGCGAGAGGGCGGATAACGAATGGGAGTGGAATTCCTTAAGCCGATAGCAGCGCTTGGAACGGAACGCTAGGTGTCAAGTCAATGTGGTATATCTTTAGCATGATTCACTTTCTTTCTCTCTTCCTTCTCATTAAGTATATCGTTTTCTACCTCTCCACTCTCTTATGAACATATATAAGCAGCTATGTATACGTTTCAGAATGTATCTTTTACGAATTGGTGAGATAAGACGTGATCTTGTTCTTGCCATCGACAATAGGAGACCTGAATTCGATTCCTATTTGGAGTGTGTGCCATGCTAAGCTATAAACCTGCATGCTCACGAAATCGGTTCTGCAAAATGACAAATACTGAAAAACTATCGGGAATCAAACATGTGAATATTCGAACTGAGCAATGAATAGGGCTATTATTAATAGGTTACACTACTTTACAGATTGATTTCAGCTGCTTCCGGGCCACTGAGTCTGTCTGGGTCAGACTAGGTCCGAAAATGAAATCTTTCAATTTAACGTCCAACGATTATGCCCTTTAGGCTAAGGGAGACGGATGATTAAGGGAAGTAAATGATGATGGAGAAATTGGTGGAATTTGGGAAGGAACAGGAGTATTCCGAAAAAAAAAACACGGACACGATATTGTCCACCACAAGCTTTCTTGACCGAGGATCGAACCAGGAATCCCACACATCAGAGATTAGCGCTCTACCACTAAGCTACCGTACCTCCTCCGACCAGGTCAGAAGTGAGAGGCGGGTAAACTGAATAAAAGCCATGACTGAAGTGACCCAGGTTACTTTATGACCTGTGATCCGACCATCCCTGCTGACAAGACCACTTATGTTGGAGGAATCCTTTATTGTAATCAAAGCAGTTTTTTCCCAAATGTTGAACATATAACTATACCGTACTGTATATATATCTTTGTAGAATATGAAACAGAGATTTGTTGCATGCTTTATTCTACAATGTATGATTTTGATTAACCATATTATGTTCTGATTCGAGTGCTGTTTCTTATTTTCTCTCACCCATTAGAATGGGTTTGCAAGCTTCTAGCGTATACATCTGGAAATCTATCGAAGAAGTGGTATTGTATTATTTACTAGGTGCTAGAAGACAATCCTCTAACCACTGAATTCACATACTCTGTCTGGCAGAACAGAGCCATTCATGAGTACATAAATCACATTTTAATTCTATGTGATTCTCGTATACTCAAAATAAAATTCTAATAATTGAGATCACCTTACACAGTCAATTATTTGACGAATTTATCATAATCACCAGATTTTCGCTATCTTATCTGTACATTCACATTTATCTTTCTGTTAGTTTTTCTACATTGTAATTCAGTGATAAACATAATAAATAAAATACGTAACTGCATAGAAAATAACATTATTTATGAGTTATTGTTAATAGCTACTATTCAATATAAGATAATTACTAAGAGGAAGTGTTTTAAAATACACTACAAAGAGACATAGATATAAACAAGAAAGGAATTATATTAGATTTGTAAATAGGACGTGTTCTGTCGCATGAGGTTCTACTATATTTTCATGACGCAGGTCCTTTCCAATACGTTCATAACTCGCTCATTCGATACGCAGTTGGCGAGCGTAATGACAGGGAAGTGGGACACAAACTTGAGAAAACCAGAAAAGAAACTGGGAACAGTTTGGCAACGAAATCAAAATTTATGATGTACTCGGATCGTTAAAAAATGATTGGCACTACAATTTTTTTGTATTCACAGAAACCATTTATTGAGCAAAGGAACAAGATTATATTACAGGTATTCTCTGCCAATGTCTATGCACTTTTGCCATCGTTCTGGCAGCTTCCGTATTTGTGTAGGAAACCATTCTTTGGGGATATCCCGGCTCCACTGGTGTACAACTGCATGAAGTTCTTCATTGATGGTAAACTTCTTATCGCATATGACCTCTTTCATTGTGTCAAATATGGCATAGTAGCTCAGAGCCAGATCCGGGGAATATGGTGAATGTGGCAGCATAGTAAACACTAGTTCACGCACGATGGCAGTGATCTAGTGACTGGCAGGTGGCCGGGCATTGTCGTGTTGGAGCAGAACGCTACGACTCCATTTTTCGTGGCAGTGTTGTTGAATGCGTCGGTCGAGTTGGTGCAGTGAACTGCAGTGCCAATTACTGTTGAGGGTCGTATTAGGAAGGAGCCAATCCACCAGCAGCATCTCTCCCTGATCACAGAAAACAGTTGCCATTTGTGTCTGCACGAATAGTTAAGGCCTTGACTTCTTGAGACGAGGGCTCCCAGTATGCTTCCACTTCATAACCTGAAGTTTCTTTTCTGGAGTTTCATGGAAGAACTATGACTCTTCGGCAGTGACCGGATGCTCAAAGAACTCAGCTGAATTTGCATTGTAATGTTGCAAAAACTGTTGGCATATCTCAACACGCTTTTTTCTGTTCAAAGATGAAGAAATATGACACTCATTGTTTACATATCCTGAAACAGAGAGTGTTTATGTCCGAGATCAATAACAGTCTTGCCTTGCAGGATGAGTGAATAGTCATATCTTAACAAACAGTAATCGGTATTTGTGTAGAGAAAAAGTTTTACCACATTTGTTCCACGTTCTAGTTATTGGAGGGATCGGTAAGGAGTTATTAGGGACACGAGGCCCAATAAGTGATGAAGATAAAAATGTTACTTAAGATAATATGCAGTTATCATACATCCGATCACTTCTACTCTCCACGTCCAGACTTCTCAATAAGGTAAAACCTGGGGGCAGCCAAAATCCAGACTATAATAGTTACATCATAAGTTTACTATAAACTTTCAAAAAATATATAAATAAATAGCTTAAATTATTTTCGACTCTCAAAAAACTGGATGGTCCTAGCCCCCCCCCCCTTCTCGGGCTAGATCCGTCACTGAAGTGGAACATTTTAATATATCACTCATATAAGTGACGCCACCTATGTATGAATTATTATTATTATTATTATTATTATTATTATTATTATTATTATTATTATTATTATTATTATTATTATTATTATTATTATTATTTGCGATTTATTTACGGCTCCCTTAACCCGTAAGTACTATGGACCGTCTCTCAGACCGCTGCGACTTTTCGTATCATTATATCTTCCACAGTCTCACTACTACAAGTGGATCTTTTTGTCTACCTTCCTATCTAGCAAATGGGTACGTGTTGTGAAGTTCGTGTTATAATTGATCCCCTGTGCGCGGCGCTGGAGGGGTCGAGCGGTCTCACAGACGTACTATAGTAGTTACGTGAGTATTTTTCTGTTCAGTTGTCTTTCGTTATCTACTGATATCAGCGGTTTTGTGTCTTACTGTGTGGCACAGCTTGCACCACACATCAAATAATGACCCAGAGACTGGAAAACCTAAAATAATCATATTTTATAACATGAGTAAAGGCGGAATGGATACTCTAGACAAAAAATGTACAGATTACACATCAAGTCGTCGAACAAGACGATAGCCATTGACAATTTTCTTTATGCTGGTGGATGTTGCGTTTGATGTCAATGCGTATGTCTTGCATCAAGTCTACGCCAAGTCCGCAGTGATGACAAGACTTGATTTCATGAAAACGTTGGCAAAAGGACTTGTTAGGGCTCACATAGAACGTAGATTGTTCATTGGACATCTGCCACGAGAACCGAGTTTTTCCATCAAGAGCATACTAAAGCTTTGAAAATGAGTTTCCCACCATCGCGCACAAGAGTTGAAGAGGAAACATAGTCTTCTATCCACTTGAGTTGTAAGCGGAAAGCAAAGATATTCGTGTCAGCGGTGTGGGCCGCGGTACCAATTTTCTTGCAGTGCAGAGAAAAAAATTATATAAGTGTCTACATCAAGAAATTGCATGCTGTCAGAAACGTTAGTGCGGTACTTTCTTTACCGGCAAAAGGTATTTTCTTTACTTTCGACATCATATAAGAACTAAAATTAAGTTTTATTCATTACCTTTTCACTACAAAAAATGTAACAGTACAACTATAACAGTACTTTCTTGTAAGTTTTACAAAGCTAAAATTCCATGTTTTTTCTCCGTTTTTACTGTATTTTTTATTCTCAGTGTATCTATAAGAACACTGTACTTTAAATTAGTGTTACTTTGACTACATAGTAACGGAGAAAAAAACTGAATATTTCAACAAGTACAATTTTAGAATAACAATGAAAGCATTGTTGCAAATTTTGACTCTGTTCTCTTTCTCATTGTTTTAAAAATATAAAGCTTTTTTTTCCATCGTCAAATTACTATGTTTTATTTTTCTATACGCAACTAAGATATGTAGGATAGCATTTTAAAAAATATGCAATAAAACTACTATTCAGAAAATGTGAAACAACAATGCGGTCTGGCAGACCGTTCCATAGTAGTTACGTGATTATTTTCGTCCATAGTACTTAACCCACAGTGAGTAGCATCCCTTCAGATCTGGCATCCTGTATTGAGTAGTCTCTGCATTAAATTTCAATTTGATCGACTAACAAGTATTTGCTGCAGCGAAGTTACATTTGTCATTTCCTAAAAAGAGTGTCATTGCAGACGAATCAATCATGTGCTGTAGTCATTAATGAAACATTTTCTTCTGGAATACGGACGAAATTCCTAAGAAATGACTTAGAAATTCCTTTAAAAACATGAAATGCAATTTATTAGTGCTATTAATGAAAACGTTTATTTATGAAATATGAACAAAATCTTATGTCATTTTTAAAAAATCGTTTTAAAAAATTCATTGCCACGAATGAACTATCCCTTGTAGAGTTTTCCAGGACAAATGAGTTATACCATATTATCAGACAATTAATAAAATATCTATTTATGAAATATGAACAAAATCGGATGAGTTGTTTTTGAGAAAATCATTCGGAAAGGACTCACCCCCAATAAACTACATATTTTCTTCAGTAGCATTCTTTTAAACCTGGCACATTTTAGTCTCAATTTGTGTACTAAATTTCAGGTCGATTGATTGAGTACTTTTTGATGCAGCGAAGCACAATTGTATTCATAAACCCCGATTCATAAGATCGTTGCAGTCAAATCAGAAAAATATTTGAAATGCAGTTGTTATTATACTTAATTTTTCTTACTTATTACCAGTGACAAAACTCAATATACATCTGTCCCTTCTGTTAAACTGGTTTCTAGCGCGCACACCTTTGGTGCATGGATTTCGCCCTCGGAGAATATTAAAATTGGAACACATTGTACCTTAAGCTGTAGGTCCAAGTAGGTGTAGGTGTAGCCTTCTTGTGCTGTTCGGCCTTAAATTCACAACAAAACTCCGACAGTACGATCACAACAGTGATTAAAGTCAAGTGATTGCCGACCTCATGAGTTCGGGCATCTTTACTCAAGAGTATCTTCAACACATTGTATACGTTGAGAAGTAACACCTAACCGCGGCTAATGCTGACACAAGTATACTTACGCTCGTTATATTTTGTAATTCAATTTTTCTTTGTACGTGACTAGCCGCTCCGGCTAGAACCCTATTAGAGGGTTACGCCCTCTCTTAGGGAACTGAAGTATGGAAAAGTAGATGTGGGTGACTTTGAGAGGGTCTCAGAGTTTTTTTTATTAAATCTTGTTCCAATTATCAAAGATTTAAGGACCTTTGCGGGCCTTAACATCAGGCAGGGTAAATGTGACAAAGCTATTACATGATGTACATAAACGTTAAGTCTGGACATAGAATGAGTATATAATAATGCAATTTATTTGCCATTATAATAATTTATATGATTTGGAGATGAAGATGATGGATGAGGCGAGGTGCATGATCACATCACAACACAGGGAAAGTTAGCAGACGAATGAAGTTATCTTCTCACCTAGGGGCTACTCTAGGAATTGATGAAGACAATGGAAGCCCATGTTAGTTGTGGATGGATGTATTATGCAACATAGGATGAAAAGATGGTCACGAATTTGATAGTCTGCAAGTAACTCCAGATCTAGGGCATTAGGAGGTAGGTGTAGCAGTACAGAGTATATAGGAGTGATAGTGGTGGATGGTATTATCGAAATGGCGATGGATGGAGTGCCATATGATGCATAGTAGTCAGAAGTAGAGGATGGTGTACTTCATAACGATTGCGTGTGTATCTGAGACGTAATTTTTCGAGATGAACCTGTAGAGATGGAAATTCAATGCGGTTGTACAACTCTGCTGTTGGGCTAGGTAATTTAATTCGATATGCAAAACGCAATGCATGTCTTTCTAAGAGCTTTTCTTAGAAGGAGCGTGTAGCAGCTATTCAAGCAGTGTAACCGTATGTTAGAGTCAGTTGTAGGAAAGTTTTGTAGGTATTCAATACTGTAGTAGGTTTCAAGCCCCATGTTGTTCCAGTTAATCTCTTTAGGAGATTTAGTCTATTGTGGGCCTTGGTGGTGACTGAAGATGAGGTTTCCATGATAGATGTCTTTCAAAGGTAAAGCTCAGGTAGGTCACTGTTGAGCGTGTCTGTATAGGTATAGGAGCGTGGTTGTTATGAAGTGTAAGGCGGTTTGGTTTTAGACGGACTCGTGAGGTTTTCTTAGATGAAATGAATACAATGGCCTGGGTTTTCGTGGCATTGATTGTTAGATGCCATTTATCACACCAGCGGAGGAAATCGTTAATAGCTGTTTGCAAAAAATGAAATCTTTGAGTTTTACGTCCCACGATTATGCCGGTTAGGCTAAAGGAGACGGTGATTATGAGAAATGAATGAAATGGTGGAATGAAGAAAGTGGGAGGAAAGGGAGAACCCCGAGAAAACCCACGCACACGGTGTTTGTCCACCACAAAGTTCACTTGGCGGGAGCAGGGTTTGAACCCGGGACCCCGTGCACCAGAGGTTAGCTGTTTGCAGAGATGTGTTTATTGATTGGATAGTCGACCCCAAAGCAAGGAATGCAGTATCATCGGCGTATTGAAAAAGATGGACTTTATCTGGTAGTGGAGGCATATCAGCAATGTAGGAAATGTACAGAAATGGCGATAAAGCTGATCCTTGAGGAACTCAGGACAGCAGAAAAATAGGGTGTGATAAGCAGTTGTTAATAGAAACATAGGAAAGACGACCCACTAAGAAGTTGTAAATCAGACGGATATATGTGAGTGGGAAAAAAATGAAATGAAATCTTTGAGTTTTACGTCCCACGGTTATGCCGGTTAGGCTAAAGGAGACGGTGATTATGAGAAATGAATGAAATGGTGGAATGAAGAAAGTGGGAGGAAACGGGAGAACCCCGAGAAAACCCACGCACACGGTGTTTGTCCACTGAGTGGAAAACAGAACTGTATTAATTTATAGATAAGTGCTAAGTACCAAACTTTGGCAAACGCTAGACCAAACAGTACAAGACATGATGGTTTGATGGAACTATAATGGTGTGTGACCATAGTGGATAAGCGAAGCAGTTGATCATTGATAGAATAGCCTGGTCGAAATCCTGCTTGATGGATGGAAAGAAGGTGGCGTCTTTAGATGTATGTATGTAGACGTCGGACAAGTATGCGTTCTAAGATTTTACTGAAGGTAGACGTTAATTGTATCGAACGTTAAGATGATACGCTTTCAGGTGGTTTGTGAGGTTTCGGAAACATTAACGTCTTTGAAGTCTTTCACTGGATAGAAAAATAACCTGTTCGAAGAATGAAGGTAAAGATGCTGGCAAGCAATGGAAGCGGACTTTCTTTCATATGTCGATAAGTGATATTATCGAATACTGGTGCACTATTACGTTTATTTCGAACAACAGTGATGATGTCCTGAACTGTAATTGGTTCTGTCAGAGGTTGATTATGTGGAAGAGTATGGAGTACATGAGGCTGTAAAGGAGATGAAGTATTGACTGTGTCTGCTGGATGGCGATAAGTAGGTGGAGACCTGTTAGGTGTGAATATTGTTTGAAGAAATTTAGCGAAAGCGTTGGCTTTGTCTGTATCTCATTGAATTCGAGATTCCCATTGTAATAGTGGGTAAGGTGTTTTCGTGTATTTTCCACAGTATTGAAACCTTTCCAATACTTTGTGGGATGATTGATATCAGATAGTGAATTACATGTTTTTATCCAATAGCGTAGTTTGTAAGCACATGGGTAGTTTTTGACCATCCGCTGAAGTTGTTAATAATGACGAAGTGATTCAGGATTTCCAGTCCTTTGATAATCTCGATAAAATTATCGAAAGCGAGTGACAAATGTGAGGTATTGCGGAGGTAGAAACTGGTATAAAGAGAGAACTTGCCTCCTTGATTGTAGTTGTGATAGTGTCGATGCGCATACAGTTCGCCTTCTGTAGTGGGTGTCTCTAATGGCTCTACAGCTGTCATTAGATGAGCTCGATACTGATCCCAGTTTGCTTTGTCAAAGCGGAGACTAGTGCGCTGGAAATGAGTAGAGGAATGGAAACTAGTTGTACGGAGCTGAAGTTTAATTGGAACATGGTCACTGTCGATTGGATCAAGAACATCAACATGTACTTGGGAGACTAGATTAGCTGAAGTAATGATGATGCCGGAGTAGTTTGTGAGATGAATCTTGTATGTTTAGGTAGATGGTGAATGATACCAAGCGTATGAGTAGTAATAAAGTTTCGGAATGTGATTCTGTCTTGCTCTGATCTACTATGCATGTTGAAGTCGGCCATCATTATAAATCGTTTATAATTATGGGAAATATACTGAACAAAGGAGGTAGGTAGTGGATGGCCGGGTCTGATGTAAATGGTGGCAATAGTTATGACTACATTACAGAAGTATAAAGTAAGTAGTAGGTACTCAAGAAGAGCAGATAAATTACAATGATGTCTGCGTGATGGAATACGAGGAAGAAATCCCACAGCTGTTCCCCCATTGACTCGTTTGGAAGTAAGGAAGCTCTCCTGCCTGATTAGTGTGTAGCCAGCAAGCTGGCAAGAGATGGATGGAGTAAGGGAAGTTTCATTAAGAATAAAGACTGTGGCTCTTTTCTCTAGTAGTAACGCTTCGTATAAAGATTTGTTTTTGTGAAGTGAACGAATGTTAAGAAATATAAACGTTAAATCCATTATGAAACAGACAAAGCTAAATGGTGGTTTCCAAGCGAGAGGTACGGAAATATACATTTTGTCCTGAATAAGTTGCATAGAAATTAACATGAAAAATCTCTTTCGCTGCATGAGTGATTTGCTGTAAGACGTGGGAGCGATGAAATGGTTGGATATTTTGTAAGGTAAGTGTGAGGAAAACGAGAAGATTTCGTACTGTTATAGGTGAGGCCATAGAAGAAGGAACCTCGGTGGAATAATTGCGTGTGCACAATAGTACTACATATTCAGGACGAGTTACTTCAGGAGCAGGTTTTCCTTTGCATTTATAACTATATGTTGGATGTGCCTCGTGACAGGTAGAACAAGTAGGCGGCCGTTCGAGATTTGGACAGGTACGAGTTACATGATCGCCAGTGCAGTAACCGCAGACGTTGGTGTTAGTACATTTGGCGGTAGTGTGTTGATTATAAGCCTGACATTTTTCACAATGAGTAGGTAAAGGTGCCGAGGATCGTGAGGGTTCAACACGATGCTTCCTGTTATATATATAGTCAGAAAACTATCCATGGTGCTTTGTGAAGATGTCAAAACTCGAACCATGAATGTGGGGCCTGTAGCGTTACGGATTCTCAGAAATTTCTGAAGAGTGTGACCTTCGTAGGTTAGTTCTTGTTGAATCTCCTCATCGGTGTATACCCCGAATAACTACAGAAAGCAGTGGTATACGTCTTGGAGGAGGCATTTGTTTTTGTTTTAAATACATTAAGACTGCTAAGTTAAGCATCTTTGCCAACCGTATCGACAGGCACTTTGTTCTTGATAGTGGTGAGTAAATTAGGATCCTCAGTTTTAGATATGTATCCATTTCTGGTTTTGATAATTTCCTTCAACGAAGCTCTAGGGAGATATTTGCGAAGTTGTATAGCGATGTGTTTTTCGTTCGAGAATTTACTGTCGAAATTTGTTAATAGGAATGAGTATGGTTGTTGAAGATGGTAGGCTGGAGTAATCAGAAGCTGCGGATGGTTCGGTTTCCATGTTGTTAGTACCTATCTCTATACCCAAAGTTTTATGTGGCTTTTACCTATAGCAGGTGGTGAAAACTGTAAACGAGTAGCATAGCTACCTTGGTTTGTTGAAGAGTCCGAAGCTATAGAATTAATAGAACTTTGAGACACGCTTCTCGTACGAACAGTTAGTTCTTTAAACCACTCTTTTCGATTTTTCGCCTTAGTGCAACAACTACTAGATGGACCAGGAATGAGACTTGGTAACTTGTGTCGACCTGTGAGGGATTTGTCTGTGTCTATGCTAGAGTTCGCCATTGTGAAAAACCGCCTGGTGGGCTAAGCCCGAGTATGAGATGATGAGTGACCCTTCGAAAGCGTCAACTTTCGTCAATCCTCTAAATAAAGTATGTCTGGGATGCTCACAGATGCGTATACTACACCTGATCCTCACTACCAGATTAACAGTTATAAGAGAGGCTGGGTTCAGCTCAAAGGTAAGTATGAATTCAAAATTTGTCCTTACTACTATATAGAAGAACGTGTGTGCCTCTGCTATCAGATTTTCACATAAAAGAAGTCACCTAGTGTCACAGATAGATCTTTACCAGATTTAATCGCGTACGGAGGCTTTTTCTTTTTCTTTTTTTTTAAATCGACTCGAGGAAGGATTTAGGGCCACACGTTTTGGAAGTTCAAAAAATATAGAGTACCTCAGAAGCCCCTTAAGTTAGACAACCCACACTATATATTGTATTGAAGGTTGTATACTATTCAGTTTATAGTATGCAAATAAAATTCTAGTTTAACGTGAGGTATTTTAAGTTTTACAGATTTTTATAGTTCAAAAGACCTTAAACTGACTCTAAGGACTTCCCAGAAGAAACCATGACATAGGCCTAAGAATAACAATCTGCTGGATTTGGTGAGTGATCTGATAAGAAAATAGAATTCGGTTTAAGGTGCAATAAGTGTAGGCTTACTACTCATTCTTACAAGGAACGGACATGAACGTGTCATCCGGACATCCGAATCGAACCTAGTCCATTCGATAAGCATAACAAAGATATGTTCATGCACAATAAAATTAGGTTCCATGGAGAACGGAGTAAGTCAATGGGCCCCATTAACCCATTTAGTATAAAGAAAATCGTAGACTCGCAATGAAGTAGCTATTGTATCAATACTGTTCATTGTAAAGTCATGGTTTATAGTTCATTCTCTTCAGCACAAAACAAGTTTTCCAGAGGTACTATGCATTGGCGCCCACATGATGTACTTGAATAGGGAAAATTGGGATAAAGTAAATAAAGTTCGGATAATGTAAGGAAAATTCCCTCCAAAAATCCCTCCCATCAACTTTGGTCTCCCTCTGGAGTGGCCCTGGGTAAAAGCACATAATCCAAGTGTATCTCGAAAAAGTACTTTAGGGGTTAGGAAGTGAATATTCTTTTCGATAGACGGAATAGATGAAGAGAAAGGTTGTATACCAATAAGATCTGCACATACGAAACCGAACCTATGACCTCACCTATAAAGAGAACATAATATAAAGTTCATAAGCTGTTAATGTTATTGGAATGACATATTCTTTTAATATTCTATACTGTAAGTACACAGTGCTGTAAGAATGGCCGGTGCAAGCGGTGCAACGCACCGGGGCCCCCAAGCCTAGGGGGCTCCGACGAACCCATTAATTACTCAATACGTTACTAAATACTTATATTTTATTAATTATTTCTTATGTGCGAGAGAAAATCATTGTCAATTTTAAAATTCTCAGCAATTTTAGAAATATTTTTTCTGTTTTTGTGGTCCCCGAAAAGCCTAGAGGCCTCGCTGAACCCGTTTATTACTCAGTACTGAATACTTATTTTGTTATTCATTTGTTATGTATGGGATAAAAATCATTGTCAATGTTAAAATTGACAGCAATTTTAGTAACATTTTTTTGGTGAAGTCCCCAAGCCTATAGGGTCATTTCCTATGTATGAGAAGAATCATTGTGGTGAAATTCTAGATTACTAGTAACTTTCGTAACTTTTTTTTGTGTTTTTAAGTTCCCAAGCCCAGGGAGACCTCTAAACCTGTTTATTACTCGGCACTGAATACTTATATTCTGTAGTATACAGTATTTCTTATGAGTAAGAAATAATTATGAAGTTATTTTTAAAGATATTTTAAAATCTCATTTAAAAAAAATCGTGGATACAACATTGGACATAACAAATGATGCCGATAGCTATAAACATCTCTTTCGTGAAATTTTACTCAGCAGCCGAATCGACATACAACGGTGCAGAGGGCAGGGATATGATGGAGCATCAGTAGTAAGCGGAGTTTATAGTGGTTTATAAGCAAGAATTAGTAATACTACTCCAAACGCTCCGTACGTTCATTGCTGTCCGCATAATCTGAATCTTGTGATTGCCGTTGCTACAAACGGTTCCACATACTTTTTCAATTTTTTGATGTTGAAGATATTTTCATTTTTTCTTTTTAGTTCTAATGCTCCTAGATGGTTAATTTTAGCTCTTGGTGATGAAATGGCTTCAAAATTAAAGAAAAAACTTTTAAAAATGTATAACTAGGTGAGAAACAAAACATACTGTTGTTAGCTGCATGAAAGAGAGAATTGCTGATGTTGAAAAGTCCCTTACCGAGATTTGTCTGACAAGTAAGAAACCAGATGTGTTGAGAGTAGCTGAGGCATTAGAGACATTTAAATTTGTGTTGATGCTAGTCATTTGATGCTAGTCAAAACATCCTAATGTCCATGTATGTAACTTCCAAAAGTGTGCAGTCTTCTGATATTGATCTGCAAATAGCAGAGAAAAATCTGAAGAAATCACTTCAGCAAATGAAAGATCTTCGGGGACAGCATGACGAACTTGTAACATACACAAAAGACCTGTGCTCGAAATTGGGTATTTCAGAAACATTTCAAGAGAAACGCAAAAGGTTTGCAAAGAAATATTTTGACGTACTGGCTGCGGATAGTAGACTAGATATTTTGGAAGATATATTTCGTGTCTCTGTATTTTATCCTATTCTGGATATTATTGTGACACAACTTAGCACCTGTTTCCACGGAATGACTGAAGTGCTCAATAGCTTTTATTTTCTCACTCTACCAACATTGTTTATTGTCTGTATCTGAGCAAGACGCTCAAAAATCTGGATATGACTTTGCTACAAAGTACAGTAGTAATGTAAGCCCATATTTTCCACGGGAAATAGGGCTGAAATAGGTAACCTTCGAACAATTCGGGAAACAGATTTATTCTTAGTGGAAAATGGGAATTCTACGTCTTTTCCTGATGTGCTTACAGCATGTGTAATTTTTCTAACAATACCAGTAAGTGTGGCTTCTGCTGAGCGTTCGTTCTCGAAATTAAAGCTTATAAAAACTACTTGAGAAGTAGTACCTCACAACAAAAGTTAATAAATGTTGCTATATTAAATAGAGATGAGCACGAGCGAATTCGAGTGAGTTTTCTTTGAAACTCGACTCGACTCGAAACAAACATCTTTGAGCTCGACTCGAAAAAATTCCTCCAGTTCGACTCGAAACTCGAATTGAATTCTGGTCGCGTTTCGAGTAGAATCAAGCCAAAACAAGCCAAATTCTGTGTGTAGTTTCAAGTACTCTCTTCAAGTATTCTACATAGACAATATAATTATTATCAATGATACTTCTACTACTAGTAGTACCCGTAGCTACTATTAAATATTATTATTATTATTATTATTATTATTATTATTATTATTATTATTATTATTATTATTATTATTATTATTATTATTATTATTATTGTTATTATTATTATTATCATTATTATTATTATTATTATTATTATAACACAAAGGCGGTAGGAGCAAGTATTCGCGCTCGAGCCAAAAATTGTTAAAGATTATAGGGCGCCTGCCAAATATGTGCAGAACTGCTCGGCTCAGGTTTAGGATTGTCAACGGTTCGGCTCCAGCTCATTCACTATCGATCCGAACCGAGAAGTGAGCCGAGCCAACAGCCCATCCAATCGAGTCGAGGCTCACCTGAGCCAAACCGAATTGATGGCTCACTCCAATCAAGCCGGCTCGAGTCATGTACTCAATTGAGCCCAGTCGATGGCTCATCCCAACAGAGCCAGCTCAAGCCAGTCATCGGTTCAATTGAGTCGTGTCGGTGGCTCTTCCCAACAGAGCCGGCTAAAGCCAGTCATCGGTGCAATTTAGCAGAGCCGATGGCTCATCCCAACCGAGTCGGCTCGAACTGTTCGCTCAGTTGAACCGAGCCGAGCCGGTTGACATCACTACTCGAGTTGGACTTCTGCTTGGGCTAAAAAATTCGACCGTGCAGGTCTCAGCCTTGATTGTCAGAACTACAGTATATACTTATATTTGTCCTCACTTTTGAGGCGTCTCGTTATAAATACCTATTGTCTCGTTATCGAGACGCGACGAGATGCGACCAGTATCCCCTCTTGTGAGCAACACTAAAAGTATTCCACATTACTGCTTACATTTCTCATGGCTTTCGCTTTCCACTCTAATCAGACCATGATTTCAAAACAAGTTAAAACGAGCAGAACGAGCGAGCCATTTATCAAATCAAATCGAGAAAATTACCTTGGACTAGGCTCGAAACTCGACTCGAATTCCAGTCAAGTCGAGTTTTAGCGCGACTTGTGCCCATCCCTAATATTAAATGTAGAACGAAAACAAGCTTGAAGGCTAAACATAGACAATATTGTTTCAGGTTTTGCTTATGCTAAAGCTAAGAGAAAAAGCTTTTTGAAACGACATTAAATTTTTGTTGTATTGTATGATACTTTGAATGTTTGACTATTTGAATCCATTACAGTAAGTTTATTTTGAAATTGTTTCTGCATTGTGCAACATCCCAGGTATCCCCTTTTTATTTCTTAATCATGTTGTTCTTTTCTGTAAATAACATTGTATAACTATGATACACCATGAAAAACATCATTTCATGTATTTTTTTGTTTTCTCTTAAAAATGTCGCTAATACCTTTGTCATTTTGATTAATATTGAAAAGACGGTGGATACGGTACATTTTAAAATCTCTATAAAATTATCATAAATTACAAAATGCTGTAGTATGTAAATTACTCTATCTATCTTAAGTTATTCTAGAAAAGTATTTACTAGAGTACACAATCCTGTGGGGTTCTTGTACGATAGAGTAAATTTTGATCATAAATCACCTGGAACAAATTTGCAAAAGATCGTGCGGGTCCCCTGGCTCACCATCCTATATTATTGAATACCGTTCGATTAATCTTGTCACGACTCATGACAGCGATTGTTTTATACGAACACTGATAATTATTATTACTATTTAAGTGCAGCACCGCCTTATTTATACTCTTCGGATAGATCATGATCATGAAGATTATATTTACTTCTATACTTATCATACTGACTAGTTTTAGCTGTGTATAATGCTTGCTCATTTTTCTATCGATACATATAATGCTAAAGGAATTAACAGAGTAGATCCATTTTTTAAATTATTATTATAAGCTCAGAGTGTCCCAGTGCCGTCCTGCATTTTCTCACTTTGTCGTTATTCTGATTCGATAATACAGAGTGATCTGGAAGTGGGCGAAGCCCCCCTCTAGTTTCAACAATATAGTGTTAGTTATGGTAGAATGTCTGTACAGAGTTACCTTGAAGTCTTCAGAGTCTTAAGAGTTATAAACATCGGTATGATCACCATCCATGTCGTAACACAGCTGAATTCTGCGTCAAGTTCTCGCAGATGTTTTGCGGAGATAATCTGGAGTCACGAGAGTGAAAGCGTGTTCCACAGCTGCTCGTAATTCCTGCGTTGTGTGATATCGAGTGTTTTTTACTTGTTGCTTTATGATACCCGAGAGAGCATTATCTTGTGTCGTCAGATCGGGACTTCTTGGAGGCCAGGCAAAGGGAGCTGGGGAAGATGCACAACCTCTTCCAATCCAGCGGCCAGGAAACGTCTGATTCAGGTAATTGCGCACATGAATCGCGAAGTGCGATGGTGTTAAATCCTGCTGTATCACAATAGTGTCTTTAATACCATTTTCTTCCAGTTGAGGCTTCAACCACTCATTAAGCATCTCCAGGTAAGAATGTCTATTAACATTGTCTTCGAAAATTAAGGCTCAAAAATATGGGGTATGCCCACTTCCGGATCACGCTGTAAGACTAAGAAAATAAGCAAAAAAAAAAAAAAAAAAAAAAAAGTTTCATAAAAAATCTAATCTTGGAATTTCATTGCACTTTTATTATTTCTTCTCTAAATTCTTCTCACAACTTACATTCAATTCTATTGTCCTTTCAACATCTATTTATTCATTTACTAGCTGAAATATCCGGCGTTACACGGTAAGAGTAGGTTTGTGGAAATTTTTTGAATCTCTTCTCCCTTATAAGGCGTATTTAAATCAAAGTGAAATGAAGAAAACTCAGCTTGACCCAAGTGCTCAATATATTCAAAAATCCATTTCAAACGATGGAGCAGTTATTCCTTGCAGAAAGTTAAAAACCGTTTTCCCTTTATAGGGTACGCACTTCAATCAAATCAAAATGGTCAAAATCCTGATCGACTTACACAGTACCTATGTTCGAAAATCCACCTGGGCAAGTTCTAGGCCTGTTCAAAAATTCATTTCAAATGATCCAACTGTGCTCCCGTGATTATAACATAGGCAATCTCGATGCCATTTTTATATATTGAGAAATATATAGAAATTGTTCCCTGATGCCCCGTAGGAGTTTCTCACAGTTATGCCTTTAGGCTAAAAATTAAGTGAAATAAAATCTTTGACTTTAACGTCCCAAGATAATGCCGTTTAAACTAAGGGAGACGATAATTAAAGCAAGTGAATGATGATGAAAGAATTGTGGAATGAGAAAATGGACGGAAACGGGAGTACCCCCGAGAAAATCCACGGGCACGATGTTGTCCACCACAAACTTACTTGGCCGCGTATCGAACCAGGAATATCGAACCAGAGGTAATCGTTCTACCACTGACCCACTGTGCCTCCTCCCTTCAGGCTAAAGGAGGCAGATGATTAATGAAAACAAGTGATTGGAAATTAATTCTTTCGTGTTCTTCCACCGGAAATCGAACGAGGAACACATACACCAAAGGCGTATCCTCTATTCACGTGACTAACGGGGAGGGCTGGCAGCTCATGTGGTTCGAATCTCACATTAAGCTGTAGGTCTACGTCTCATATAGCCTTGTTGCTGAGAGGAATGTTGAATTCTAATCAACCAAAGGTGAGGCACTTAAATGCAGTGAGCATCATTTAATAAAGTGTAGGCTACACTATTCAAAATACAGTTTTATATTCTTCGAGCTTGCACAGGTGTAGTTTATAATTTACAGTTCCTGACAGCCTAACCTACCTAAGATTTTAGGTAGATATAAGTCTGAAACAATGATATTTTCAATTCCAGATTCTGTAATAACTTGCCTATCTTAGACAGTACTTCTACTTCTGGAAATAATGTGTTATAAAACAAGACCCGATACAGGGGTTGCTCCAATGTATGGTACAATTTGTACTCCCTATCTGTATTACCTTTGTTAAACTGTTGTACGTTTCATCTAAAACTCAAAACCCAAATATTATATCGTAGTTACGCGATTTACGTTTGTGTTTGCATTTGATATGTACGGTACTTCAAAAAGACGTTTGATAAGAGATTTAACCATTGAAAAATTGTGAGCAAGAAACGGATGTTATAATGATGTTCCCAAACTTAAGAAAATCAGACAATGGCTAAGAGTCCTCTCCTCCTTGAGAAAATAGAGAAACAAGTTTCAGGTTAATAAGTAAGATCTGATTAATAAAATACAATTACAAAGAAAGGAAAACCGGTTTAACGGAACAATTAAGGACATGAAAATGTGTCAAGCCTTTTCCTTGTTCAGGAGGAAAAATATCCTTAACCTTGGATTTTCTGAAACATCCTTCAAATGTACGGGGAAAATGTACTAGTTTAACTTCAATATTGCAAGACTTGCTGTCATTAACTGTTACAAGTGTGTACAATCCTGACATCTAGTGTTGTTGTTCTCGTACTACTACAGTTAAATTCAATGTGAAATGACAAGAAGTACTTGTTTTAACACATCGCTAAACATATGAGTGGCAATCTATACATGTGAACCCTAGTGCAGCGTTCCTCAAACTTTCTTCTAGTAAGGACCAGTGACGACGCTAGAGGGGGACATGAAGGCGTTCCTCAGTGGCATAGTTCTAATCCCTGACTGCCCTCCCCGACATGTTGTAATGAAGATCAAGTAATATAAAACCACTATTTTCGGTATACAAAAAAAAAAAAAAAAAAAAAAAACTGATCTCCAAAACTCTTTGGCCCTCCACTGCCCCCTACCAAGAAATTAAAGCTGGCGTCTTCACTTACAGAACAGTTCTATTAGCCAGAAAGTTCTACGAACCAGGGACGACATAACTAGAGGCTTGGAGACCGTGGCAAACTTTTACGGACATCCTTACAAATTTTATAATAATTGAAATAATTTTATACCCCACATATAGAAATATACAATTCTAAATATAATTAATATGCAAAATATACAAAATTTATTTCTATATTATTGTTTTAATAAAAGTAGTATTCTATGATTTTTTCATACTTAAAATTCCTACTTCCTTGCTTTGACTTCGTCAAAGTTGTCTATTTCTTCGAAGCCCAGCTTTCTAGAGAAGAACTGCTCGATTCAAAATAGTGCTAATTTTTTCAATCTTTCTTGATTCATAGTGATCTTTAGGAAGTTATTATTATTATTATTATTATTATTATTATTATTATTATTATTATTATTATTATTATTAGTAGTAGTAGTAGTAGTAGTAGTAGTAGTAGTAGTAGTAGTAGTAGTAGTAGTAGAAGTAGTAGTTTGAAAAATGAACGAATGGACATTCTGCATTCACAGTTGCGACAGGAATAGTCAGAAACAATATCAAAGGAGTTGGGGCTACCGAAAAAACTAAACAAAGTGATTTTTCACTATAAGAAGAGAAGAGAATTCACAACAATATGTCACTTTAGAAATCTAATTACTAAGGGCCAACTATACAGTTAAAGTTTCTCGCGAAAGTATAAAAAAATATATATTTGCTGTTTCTTTCGAGCTCATTAGCTTTATGTACACGATGAATGTCAGATTTTGCAGTGACTTCGGTTCCAACACGCTAAAGTTTTGTGGCTTCACTCAAATTACTGGAATGGTGTTGGGTTTGACTTGTTATCACGTCTAGCACCAGGGACGTATGCGGGGGTGGGTTCTGGGGGTCCAGATCCCTCGAAATCTTGACTTTTTTGTAATTTTAGTCTAATTTTAGGAATGATTTTTACAAATTTTAATATAATTTATTCTTATATTTGATTTGGACCCGTCTATAAGTTTTGGATCCCTCTTGAAATAAATTCCTGCGTACGTGTCCACGTAGCACCCAAAAAATAATTTATTCGAAAAGAAGCTTTAGTGACGTCACACTTTCCTGTCTTCAGTAAAAAGAAATTCAAGCTGAATGGACCAGCTATATGCTATATTCTTTGTCTCCTCCTTAAACGCTTCAATTTTATTTCGATAATTGTTCAGTTCTTCAAAGCACCTTTATAAAAACTGTATTCCTTTTCACAAATGTTGTTTTGTTGAAGTGCGTGTTGTCTGCAATACTTTGTGTAGGAAAGCCATTAAGTAAGCAATATTATAACCCTCAATATGATTTTGTAGTGTGTCAGCATATGTTTTTCGTCAGACTTGAAACTCAACAGAATTACCTTCAAAGAGTCTGTTGAATGTCTTGAAATCTCACTTTCAAGGCAAAAACTGCATCATAACTTAAAACCCAACTTAGGTTGGATTAACTTTCTTCATAGTTGCATTTTGGTCATCTGTGCATGCTGAGTTTACTTCGCCGGTTGATATTGTGCCCTCAAAACATTATTTCAATATGACATTACCTATACATAAAACATCATTCCTGCGCCTTCGCTACGGTAATAACTTAAGATTTCTGAATGGCATGCATTATATTAGTTATGGATATGAATACCATGTGTTTATTTTCTTTAATATTAAGAATAAGAACGCTTTCTTTGAGAAAGAATATATGAAAAAAATAAAGTAAGCAAACATACTGGGTCACGAGTGGGCCCCTGGCCTTTTGCCAGTTCAGTCACCCTGTAATTACGCTCCTGCTGTGAACCGCAGTGCTTTCACTTAGCATGTATTTATGTATACTGTAGTTTTAAAAGACTTTTAATCAAGATTCCCTTAATTTATATTATTCGTATTGTTTACATGTTTATTGAAGTTTAGGACCTCTTTTCAACTTGGAGTCTGTAGGACCTACAATTTAAGGTGGGAATCCGAACCACCGAAATGTTTTTAAATTTCAAAGATACTTCACTAAAATCGAACCCAAGATCATGCATACCAAAAGACGCGCACGCGATAGTCACTAGACCAGCGTGAGGGCTAAATTCGTATTAACAGAGAAAACATATTTTTTTAAAAATCGAAGACAATGAAGAATATTTTATAGAGTAGAGAGTAATGCACTTAATAAAATATTAGTCCTGGGACGGAAAGTGAAGATGCTTTCTTATGTAATTCCCAAACTACAGTGTGCGATACGAAATTCACTTAGACCTAAATTCTATTTTTTTTTCTGATGTTCTTGAACTAATGTCCAATCTAAGATGACCACAAGAGCAAATCTCGAGGATCACAGTTTGAGAAATACTGCCCTAGTCAATGATTTGATTGGCTATAAAAGTTTGTTGTGTGTAGAAAAGTTTTTAAAAATAGTTTTAGATAGTCTTTTCAGATCTTACAGCCAGATTGGAATGATGTATGAAGGGTTGAGATCATAAGTAGAGTCCTCACCATATATATATATATATATATATATATATATATATATATATATATATATATATATATATATATATATATATATATATATATATGTGTGTGTGTGTGTGTGTGTTAATTTTCTGCATAATTTTCACGTTACAAGTTTTTTAAAAATTATTTTTCTTAGAAGCCCTTCTATGCATACCAATTACTGCACGAAACTAATTTATACATCATTTTGAAGAGTGCGTCACGCTAATTTCTAATAGTAAACAGTCAAGTTAGTAAGTGTCGCAACCTACGCTGTGTGCCTGCCTGACGGTAATAATTTCCGACTTAATTCCAACATAAAACTATCTTATTTCATTTTAATTATTCTAAAATAAAACAAGGAACGTAATCATACTTAGATTTGAGCATTAATATTTGTGTATTTCTACAGTAATACATTGTGAAGATTTAATTGCACTTTAAATTGTATTGTTTCAATGTAATTATTTCAAAATTGGTTGTAATGAAATTATAGTAAACAGGGTCGGATCCAGGATTTTCAGAGGGGGTGCACCATAACTACCAAAATTACCAGTCTCATTGAAACTCTTCAAAGTGACATGTGACAACATTCTTTACCCCTGACAATGCTGATATATATAGAACGGTGGGGGGGGGGGTAATTTAAAGAGGGTCGCAAGTGTTATGTACGAAAAGAAATGTTCTCTCCTTTCTTCTGTACTTGACAAATGTTACCTTCCTTTGCTTGGTGAATCCTTTTCCTTCAACCTTCAGAAAATCGACTTAAACTATTCCCTACGGCAAAATGTTTCGGAAAGTGTTGTTATTTTCACTACTAGCTTCTCAGTTTAGATTGTGTATATTTACAACGAAGGGGGACGCACGTGCACCGGTGCAACCCCCCCCCCCCTAAATCTGACCCTGATAGTAAACATGGATGTACTTGTTTACTTGCTCTGGTCGTTCCCAAAGTAAGAGACAATTCTTACTAGCAAAGTATCTTTGTTACTCCAATGACGGTACTATATCTGGTTAATGGGATATCCGGAATTGAGTGCAGTCACATTAAAGAATGAAAACTTATGTTCCTGATTTATAGTGTTTCTCTGCTACCGAAGGTGTATTATCTTCTTCGTTTTAAATTGAAAACATTCGTCCCAGGGCATTATGCTACAGTTTGTTGTTTATTTTGAGCTTTAGCGCCCCTTTCCAGCACTAAGGCTATATGAAATGTGAATATACAATGCAAGGTAGAAGTGGAATCACTCTAATACATTCAAAATTTCAGGGGTTTCCCATCGACTATTAAACCCGTGATTCCATGCACAAAGGCATGCATGCTACTCATTAAAGCAGTAAGTAGGGCCAGGGTCGCACCCAAGCGTCTCCCAGTATTTTTAACTCATGTGCTTTGGATCCAACATAGCCTGTAGATCTACGTCCGTGATAAAAGAAACGTTAAATTCCATCCATATCCAATCTAACCAACAAACTGAATTAGCCGCTTTGCGAAATGACAACGGAAATACTCAGAATTGGTTTGCATGTCCATAATGATGTTTGCTACAGATTTAATGTGACTTCACTTAAACTTTGACATTGACGAGTTGTTTACGTTATCTTCAATACAAGGATTGCATAACTTTTTTTTTTTTTTTAATTTCGTAGAAGCACGTGTCTGACTGTAATGGCTAAAGTATGTTTACCCGACTTCAGGTAAAAAGCTGCGTGTATATAAATCTACAGAAGCTACCACCTTTTTGCATTCTCGGTTTAGCGACCCTCCCTACTGTCAAACATTGTATTCGAACATCACGAGAGACAGGTGAAACATTGGAAAGGTGATGCAAGAATGGTACGATTAGGAAATCGTGTGATCTCCTGCCTTCATGTCAGTTTACAGCAAAAGAATAATGGCAGAGAAACTCTCCAAATACATTTCTCTTTCTCTCCCACTCACCCTTGAATCATAAGTCTAAAGGAGGCAAGATAGAAAAAAAAAAAAAAAAAAAACTTTCAATTTTCATTCTGCCAGAGCTACTTCGAAAGTGAATGTGATTTATCGCAAGCAGTATTGCCAACCGTATTAACTCTTCAGAAAATAAATTTCTACAGATGTGTTAAGTCAAGACCTCCACCCTCCATCGAAAATCATCAATGGGCCACTCAATATATCAGACCATTGTTGTTGGCCAATGACTCTCCATAAATTTGGCACATTATCGGGGCTAATGCATGCACGTTTTGGGGGTATGCATCCAACGTACTTTAGAAAAAAAAATCGGCAGTACCCCGACTTATGTGAAACTTCGCAGCTATAGAAAAGTTACTCACATGTCGTATCATCAAAACTTCTTATTCATAATTGAATTTTTCTGCATAAAATAATGAAGATTCCATTAATTTGCTCCACATTCCGAATAGGAAAAACTATAACAGTTTTATACCAAGGAAAAATAATTTTCCTTACAAACCGATACTATTACATTAGGAAAAAACTGTCTAAAGATAAGGTATATATGTATCGATAGATCACATTGAATTGAACAAAATGATATGGGTCAGTGTGAATCCTCATGTGTAGTTCTGAGAAAAAATCGAGAAAAACGAGTTGCTTTTGTTTTTTACTTAAAAATTTATGCTGTACGATAACCGCACCACCTATCAAGCTAAAACTTAAGCTAGGGTATATCCTCATCAATATTTTCACTGTAACATTAGTGAGACCAGGGGCAGATTAAGGGCGGAGCCAATGGAGCCCAGGCTCCAGGGCCCTCAGGATCAGTGGGCCCCCAAAAATCCTTCTCTTTAACACTAAAATATAGCAATTAACTTATTATATTATAGACTTCAGACCCATGCTATTTTTATTCCGCTCGCTACGTTCGCGGTGTCACTATAGTTAAGTCTTCTTCCACCAGCGTCTTCACGATACTTATTTTATGAGGTTGGCCATTTGCTTTGTGTTTGGCATTTGTGTGTTACACTGCAGTATATGAGCATTTAATTGTTAATAATGAATGTAATTAAGCTAATTATTGTAAACTTGGAGCACATTAAAATATTACAGCATAGTTCTCGGTGTTTCGATAAGCCTATTAGGCTGTGGAAGGCAGCAAAGAAAATTTATGCGCTGGAATTATTCGTAACATAGGGCCGCCTTGAAATAGGTGCCTCCAGGGCCCCAAAAGTCTTCATCCGCCCCTGAGCAAGACGACAATACATAGTATTCTTAAAACGATATGAAGGCCAAAATTATGTTTAAATCTAAATCTTTAATATTGTAGAAGGATGATACACATATGAATTATCTAGAACAGATTGTTTGCTTATTTTTGTACAGTATATTTAATAAAAATACAATGCTGACTCTCACAGTTTGTATCTATTGCTGTTTCTTTTTCTCAGAACGGTTTCCCGCTGGTAACACGCGATCGGAAAGGTGTAAATGCTTTCTTCAAACAAGCTATTCTGAGTGTAATATTTGCTGTGTTTCCCTCATTCACACCAGACAAATGCTGGGATGGTACCTAATGCAATGGTTCTAGGCCGCTTCCTTCCCTCTCCATTTCCCCGGGTAGTGTGATCACTGAAAGACGTCATTTCTCAGACGTGATGGGCTTAGGCAAGCCATAGATGCCAATAATGTCCAGAAATATAGTTCCTAACTTAACTTTGACACACATACTCCTAACAGTGACAAACGTGCTTTTATAAAGAAGAAATCAAGGAAATAGATTAAAATGCAATTTAATTTATGACCTTTCAATATTTATTAATTTTGAACTAAAGAAATCATGTAAAACCGTTGATATGATTGAAGGTATTTGATGGGCTTTAATAAGAAAATGAAAATAGCGCTAGAAATAAAACTGGTTATTGTTTAAGGAAAAATGTTTCTAAAAATACTCACTCAAACGTTAGACAAATATTCGCTACCAAACTAGTGCATTTTTTAAGAGAAAAATTTTCTCTAGTAACTTGTATTACTTGCAAGAGGAAACATTCGTAGGTTGAGGTACCACTGTACTTAAAAAAAAAATGACCAATTCCAATTACTTGAAAGAGACCTACTTGTGGAGTTTGAGTTCTCATAAAACTGTTTTACTTCGAGATAGTCACATAAATACGCTAATGGAAACATGGCAGGTTATTCATCCCTAATGTCGCCGTATGTATATACATAGAACGACCAATATGACCACGTTGAAAGGGATACGGATGATTATGATACGTAAGTGATGATACAAGAATTGGTAGAATGAGAGCATGGGGTAAACGGAAATACCTCGAGAAAATGTACGGACACGATGTTGTCCACCACAAACTTACTTGGTCGAGGATTGAACCAAGGAACCCACCCACCAGAAGTAATAACCACATTTGAATACAGTGGTGCACCTATGGAGGACTACAGAGAATCGACCCTTCCCAAGGCAAATAAAGAAGCATGACTTAGAGTTACCAACTGCCCGATATTTTTGTCAAGCTCAGTTATACACTTCAACGTTTAAAATAGAAATATTCTTCATCTGCTTTGAGGATTATGAACAGATATCAGTAGTTTTGTTTTTCAGAATTGGCAATTATAGCATAGTTGGGAATTTGAAATAATAAGTAAAGTAAAAACATTCAGGGATAAAAATTAAGATGTTGAAGGTCTGTTATACATCATTATTTTCTCAATTTCTCACAGAAGCAAGGGTAAAAGTGGATCTGAAAAGGTAGGGAGACGCATGACGTCACGCCGTCCCCCATGCCTATCTTTAGAAAATTGGGGGGACGCCACAGATATTTTCTGGAAGTGGACGGATGGCGTCCCCTGCGTTCCCCCGTATTGAAGTAAACGTGGAAACCTTGAATAATGTACGGGTTTCTTCTGTTTTAAACAGATTTTTGAGTTCTCAGAACGCATCTGTTTTTATTTTCTGAATCATCTCTAAATGATGGCTGTACATTTGGATTTGGAAACGCTGTAGTGGTTCTTTTATATATTACGTTGGTAACCCTTTCTGTCACTTTATTGCAGTAGAGACTTGATTCGATGTTGGGTTGGATTCAAGCTTGCTGTCCCTTTCAGTATTGAGATTATATGAGACGTTATCCACAGATTAACATTGGATTTGAACCCAGGCCTCTCGCGTTAAAGGCGTGGACGGTAACCATAAAGTAACGAGGAAGCTCAGTAGTAACTTGAGTTGCGGGCTATAAATATACATACTAATTGCCCGTTGAATGTTGCCAGCCAAATTTCTAGTATTATCACCACTAGGGCATGCAAGTTGAGTAAAAATCCTCTTTTTTAAGAGTGCCTGAAGACGAGGCATAACATTATGTTTCTTTTGGGTCATTGTAGGAAAGAAAATGGATTTTATTTGTCCTTTTCTGCCTATTTCGACGTTTTTTGTTTATTGGTCTTTTTAAAGTTTTTCACAGGTCTTAACTTTTTTTTTTTTTTTTTTCACATCAGCTTTCAACAATAAATTTACTGGTCATTAACTCGAATCACCACCACCTCTTACACATATTTTCTTTAGTAAAGAAAATTCCAATGATAAGACATTCTTCAACGACTGAAATGCTAAGACCAGATCTGTAACAATCACAAGTCATATAAGGAGGCGTAACAATGTCCTCCAGCAAGGGAGTGAGGGTGGGGAAGTTTTCTTATTCAAGTTTGCACTTCAGTTTGTGGAAGAAGAACAGACCGTTATCCTACCAGAAGCTCGTATTTCTTGAGCATTATATTCATTAAATATGTAATTCTATTTAAATTGGGTCTTCTTTTAGGTCCTTTTTTTAAAGATATTTTTGTCTTTTTATAGGCCCCTTTTAGGCAATTTTTAATTATTCAACTTCCGAGCAGAAATCATCACCATACGTATTCTGCCATTATTGGCAGGTTACTTGCCACAACGGAAAAAAATTTCCATGCACTACAAGATTCAGCTAGCTTCATCTTCACGTAGCAATTTTCTATTTAAATATCGACTATCAACGCCAGTCTATTTCACTCTTCTTTTTCTTTTAGCTAGCTAATGAAATATTATTTCTTTCTTTTATTTTATATTATTTTTGTAACTTGAAGAGAACAACGGACGAATTTATTCGACATCCCAATTACGGAATTGCAAACAATATTATATTGTAAATATCAAATAATATGTTGTAACTCTGTCCTTGTTAAAGATTCTAATTTACAGCACTCGAATTCTATTATTAATATCATATATGAGAAATTTATTCTCGAAAGTTTCCATTTTCATCTCTAGTTTTTTTTTTTTTTTTTTTTTTTTTTTTTGCTAAATAGACCGTTACTCGTTTCTGAATGTATGGGCGAACTCCGTCGCATACGGTTTATGCAAATAGGAAGGTTTTTGGTAAAAATCACAATGTAAAGTTAGTCGTGTCTACATATATGATATTTCATTCCAAATATCGGGAAACCATCAAAGGCCGATTTCGAAAAAATAAATAAATAAATAAACTTTTTGAATATGTAAGAATAATTTCTCCAAAGGTCTCTATATGTCTTCATAGTCCATAAATAACACCCTATGTTTTCTTATCTTTTTTAAAAAATTACTCAATAGTTTTGAGCTACAACTCTCCACCTACAGTCTTAATCAAGACGTATTTTTGATGTCTAAATTGCACTCTTTGAACATTTTTTAAATTGATGATTTGAATATTTTAATTATTTTCTTCTAGACATATCCTTAAAAAAAAAAAAACTTTGTATCATAATCCCTGTGAGCAACTCCAATTTATCACGTAACTTGTTTTGTTTTTGTTTTGCAAAAAGTAGTATAATTTAATTCCTGTTGGTCGACAACTGCTTCCAGTGAGTTGTGGGTAGATGCATTTCTATAAAAGCTCAGCCGAGCTACTTCAGGACAAAACTTCACATAAAATTCAACCCACGTGGTGTTTACCTCCTCTCTTTTATAATAGAAGTGGCTTCGACCTATCAAAACGCGACTTTCATTCTACTAATTTTGATATGGGATTCTCATATATATGTCTTCAGTATTTTTTATAGTTCGGGATTTCCAGTCGGGTATCCTCAAGTGATATATATATATATATATATATATATATATATATATATATATATATATATATATATATATATATATATATATATATATAATATATATTTAATAACATAACTACACACATGTCTCGAAACAGTACGGAAGGATGGATGATCAGCCAATTGAAAAATGTAGGGGTACAAATAAAAGTAATTATACTCTTAAAAGATGGAGCCGAAATGAACGATATAGGTATATGACCAACCATAATACCTACAGAAGAAAAAGTGAAAGTGGATTGACCTTGTGTTTTTATCTACGCCCTTCCTGCCAGTTAAGGTTTCTGTGCTACTACTCTAAATGCACATTACATACAGGACACGGTAGATACAACAAACACTAGCATACGTACAGTACATGCTGTCTTTATTACGTACAGAGGTTATTGAGGCATGCAAAGAGCAACAAATACTGACTTCCTCTCTGGGTCAGTGGACTTCTTTTTTGTTCACAACAAGTAACGCCATCTATAAAAAATCTTATTGCTCGTTTTTTCTTCTTCCTCTTCTTCGTCTCCAGAAAGGAAAAGCCTTCTCTTTTCCTTCTTATTTTAATTGTTCGTTGGAGCTGGACCATAAAGTGGAAGAAAATTGGAGACAAAGGCATAATGATGGATGAAGGATATATTTTTAAAAATGAAAATTAGATATGCATAACAGTCATCTTGTCGTGAAAAATGACAACAAAATCAGGATTAAGAATTTTGCTACTGTGTAATCAATTCGAATTACTTTTGTTTCGTTTTGCAGTATTTCACCTTTCAGTTTGTCCTTGAGATCTTAAAGGAAGCAAATACGTATGGAAATGAGGATAATAAATTAAAGATAAATCATCTGCACCTTTTGTCCTCGGTTCCAACTTAAGGTTCAATTGAGTGATTTAGGTGATACGAATTTTAATATTTGTGTTCTATCATCGTTGAGGACTTACCAGTATAGGCAGGAAAGAACATCATTTGCTGATGATAACTTTATTTACCAAGGTAAGCTGAAAAGGAAACAAGCCCTAGAACAAAAATAAAAAAACAGGGTTACAGTAACGATTAAGATACATACAATGATGTAACTCCGCTTCCTCCCCTCAAATAAATCGACAAATGTGAAACATTTAAATATGTATGTATCAGCTTATTGCACATTATAGATTTCACAGTGTATAACTTGATAAAATCAGTCCTTGATTCACAGTTCTTACCTATTTACGTGGTATTGACCCTCCCCCCTTTCTTCGCATGCTTCCGATGTAGCTACGTGGTAAAGACCTCCCTTTTGTCACGTGTTTCCGACATCATTAAGTCGTATTGACTTTTGCTGTCCAATGTTTGAAATGGCATAACTCAGTGGCGGATCTCAGGTGTATTATGAGTTTACAATTTTTGATGCAGGAGTTTTCAACTTAACTCTCTCCCGATTGGATATTATGGCTAGGTTGGACGTTGACATTATAAACCTCAAGTATTGTTTTACACATTGCGTAACAAAAAAATTGCAACTGAAGCTATATGTAATGTTTCAAAAATTTTCCACTCTTCTAATCTAAATAAAATAAAGAGTCTGTGAGTGTGTCTGTCTGCCTGTGAGCTGCCTGGGGACCAGACGAGTGCACCGACAGTTACCAAATTTGAGTCCCGGGTACCTTGGTTCAGGCTCCAGACCAAGACGAAGCTTTTTTTTTTTATTTCGAACCAGGTCGTCTCGGGGGGGGGGGTTACCGGGATACTTAAAAGTACAGGGTGTCCAATATACAATGCAAGCCGGAGTTTGGGATAGGCCTAGTAGAACTTTTGAACCTGAAGCGATACACAAGTAATGATTATACGAAAATGAAGTTTGGTACAATCATATATTTTTAAACTAGGAAGCAACGATTGAAGTACACTAGGAATCAATCAGTGTTGCCAGATGTAACCGAAAGTGTAATTTTTTTTGGGACAAAACATGTAAATTGACTCATAACTCATACATATGGATGTTCTATCGTTAATTTTAAGTTTGCTTAGTTGGAGTAGCTTGGAAACTATGGAGCAAAAGAAAGAATTTTTCATTTTCACCGATAACTAATCGGATGAGGCCTCTGCAAGGGGGAACTAGAGAAATCGTAGTTTTCATAAATGTACACTCTGAATTGGCAACTCTGCTGATGTTTCAGAGCATCAAAATGTGTGTTAAGGATCTGTCTACGTTATGCAATTCCTGAAAACAATGAAAAAGAAATTTTGAAATTAATTATAATGATAAAACTTTTGCTTGCATCCACCCGGAAACACTGCTACTATCATAAATGAGTGGAATGAGTAGAGGGGTCAATGAGGATGTCAGCATCGCGGCTATATGTCTCCGTCTCGTATCATAAATGAGTTGCCAACTCTACAGCAGATGCTAGACTTGTCCAATGTTTGGTTCAAACACTGGTTCACATGTTTCACCAGGTTAGCAACAACTTTACGAAGAGTACAAGTGTTAATGTTCTCAATGGCACTGCGAATGTTCGTTTCCAGGTCTTGAATAGTTCGAAAATTGTTCTTGTATACCTCTTGCTTTAAGTAGTCCCATAGAAATGAATAGCAGTGTTGCCGGGTGCTTGTAAGTAAAAGTTTTATCATGATAATTTCAAAGTTTCTTGTTCATTGTTTTCAGGAATTGCATAATGTAGACAGATCCTTAACACACCTTTTGATGCACTGAAACATAAGCAGGGTTGCCAATTCAGTGTGTAAATTTATGAAAACTACGATTTCCCTAGTTCCCCCTTGCAGAGGCCTCATCCGATTAGTTATTGGTGGGAATGAAAAATTCTTTCTTTTGCTCTATAGTTTCCAAGCTACTCCAATGATTAAAATCAGACATTAAAGAATCATCATCATAGGTATTGTGATATTACTGGCTGGTTACTTACCGCAAACAGAAATGCTTTCATGCGCCACGGTACTCACAAGTAAACCTTACGTTTGGGTGAATCGAGTTGCTGACTGAGACCCATATGAGAAAGTAGTACTAAATGTGGTCAGTATTTTAGTGAAGTTATAGGTGCGAAGCTCCAGGGGTTTAGGAGATACAGCTACCAGAACATCACATGGAAGTACAGAATAGTCTTCATACAGTTGGAGGTAAAAGCTCTGTAAGACCTCTTGTAACGACAAAAGGTGAATAAAAAATATATGGGTACATATTAGGACTAGGGGGAAGTAATATAGTAAGGGTATACCTGACGGCGGCCATCTTGAAATCCGCCATTTTGAATTAAGGTTAAGTTTCTAAAATAGGAATAGGGTCATGTGATACATGATTTAAGGCGCAAATTTAATCAGAAGAACAATGGTGACGTTAATTTCGATTTACGCGCAATTGGTAAAAAGTTACAGGGAAATTAAATATTGTTGCAGCATTGTTGCAGCAGTTTATCATTAACCAGCACAAAATTAAGTGGATCGCTCCTTACGACTACTGCTTTGACGGAATTGTTAACGACAAATGTGTCAAGTGTAACTAGATTGCCTTTGTCAGGTGTGCTTACTGTGAGCAGAGCATTTGTGCAAGTGATGCACTCTTTTCTGAACTACATATTGATTGTACTAATTGAGGATTTTTCTGGAAGAAAGACCCAAGTTCAATTATGAATCAATTCCTCTGTGGTCATTTTTCCTTAAATTAGCAACAACTTGTTTATGCGATAACAAATGCTGGTTAATGATAAAGCAAAAATTGTTATACCGTTGGATTTATGGTAAAATTTGCTATTAATAAGGTGTCAATGTTATGCGTTTTGTTTAAAACTTTTGTCTGATTCAAAATGGCGGATTTGAAGATGGCCGCCATCAAGGCAACTCTTACCATAGACCTAATATTTATTTACCTGCTTTTTATTTAATTATTATCATTAACACAAAATTTACAAGGTGGGGTAAAGGACTAATACATATGCTGCAACAATATTTAATTTCCCTGTAACTTTTTACCAATTGCGCGTAAATCGAAATTAACGTCACCATTGTTCTTCTGATTAAATTTGCGCCTTAAATCATGTATCACATGACCCTATTCCTATTTTAGAAACTTAACCTTAATTCAAAATGGCGAATTTCAAGATGGCCGCCGTCAGGTATACCCTTACTATATTACTTCCCCCTAGTCCTAATATGTGCCCATATATTGTTTATTCACCTTTTGTCGTTACAAGAGGTCTTACAGAGCTTTTACCTCCAACTGTATGAAGACTATTCTGTACTTCCATGTGATGTTCTGGTAGCTATATCTCCTAAACCCCTGGAGCTTCGCACCTATAACTTCACTGAAATACTGACCACAATTAGTACTACTTTCTAATATGTGTCTCAGTCAGCAACTCGATTCACCCAAACGTAAGGTTTACTTGTCAGCTAACCTATATGTCTTGACATACCGTATTTGACGGACTCACCTCAACTTTTAAGCATTTTCTTTTTAGAAAACAACATTTTTTACCATTTTTATTATTAGATTGCAAGGCCAGACTTTAAAGAAATCTTAGTTTATAAAACCGAACTGACCTTTAAAATCCCTGAAAATCGTCATCTGAACTTTCTTCTTCTTCTTCTTCTTCTTCTTCTTTCTTTTCGTCGTCATCGTTGTCCTCTTCATATATATGATGGTTTTCGCTGCCATCGAGAGTGTTACTTATGCTGCACTTCTTGAAAGATTATTAATTTCGAATGTAAGACGCACCTGAAGTTTTTATGTAATTTTTCGAAGAAAAAAGTGTCTTATAGTCCGTAAAATACATTACCAATTATCTATTCTAATGTAGGTCGTCAATTGTATGATAGTATGTTATGCCCCGCCATTTTGTTCTTCAGGGAAAGATTCATTTGTAACATTACCCCTAAAATCAGATTAAATTTACAGAAAAGTTGAGATTTCGGAAGGGTGCGGACTCCCCAGGATCCACCCCCTGCGTATGTCTCTACCTTCTACCATACTTTCAATCACGAACATCGGGATACAGTTCCTTCTCAGTCAACGTCTCAACCAGTTTTTCTTCCTCTTTTTTAATCGCATCTAAAATTGTCCTTCTCTCGAATACTAATGATATATTTATTACGATCACGCTAGTGGGCCATATAATATTGTAATGTTAGTACATTCGTATCTCTTCATTACTCCATGCGATAACTCTTGAAAGAAATCGATTTTTTAAAAATAAATACTTCCTTTTGGAATAGATAGCTAGACAGATTATTTCGGCCGAGTTCCTTAACAAAGACAATCTGTTAACATCTTAACCGGTAACGGAGACTTACGTCCGTCGGTTATTCCACACAATAACCGTTGATCAAAAACTTTTTTTTTTTTAGAAAAAAAAAGCTTTCTTTGCACTAGATCAGCGTTTCCCAACCTTTTTCATTTTGCAGCACACTACGAGTGTAACATGGATTCTCGCGGCACACTTATAGATATTATTATTTGTAAATATAAAATACACTGGTATTCTTTTCTCTGATTACTGATCTCCTTCGCACAGAGAAGAAAGCTCGATCACTGGGTTTTCCTCGTGGTAAATCACTATGCTTATTTTTCATTCTAATTTAAAAACAGAAAACAACTGTAATGAAATGTTGGACTCATTCAAAATACGCTTCCTTTTTCGAAAATTATATCCAACCTTTTACTAAGAATGAAGATCACTAAATAACGAACGAACAAACAAATCTCTTTTACTTTTAAAACACAAATGTAGGTAATTTGTCGAAAGGATTGAATGATATTTTAAATTTTCAAGTTACGAAATAGTCTGCAACAATAAAGAAGCAATAATTGTCATAAGAATAACAAATACTTTTTTCAACATTAGAAATGTACAGAAAAGTAACAAGGTATGAAACTTAAAATTGTAGTTCATAGTAATGTGCAATACAAATATACATTTTCCCCTACGTTTTCCAATTTGATTGCTATAGAATTAATAATTTTGTTTTGATATTCTCGCGGCACACCAGTGTACCGCTGCACACCGGTTGGGAAACGCTGCACTAGATAGATATAGACAGATTATATCGGCTGAGTTCGTAAATGGAGTCAAACCGTTGACATCTTAACGGTTAGCGGTGATGGTCGCCATTAATATCCCATTTTCAACTATTGAAACAAGGGTGTATAGTTGCAGAATGCTAGAAGTTACACATTGCGCCGTTAGATGAGAGCAAACATCATCATGTTGACATTTACCAGACAAAATTGAAATTTTTGGGCGTGATCATCTTTACCGTTTTCCAGAGTGTAGTATTTTTATGAATTAGAAACAAAATCGCCTCAGTTGTTTTTTTTCTGCAAAATTGCCAACAAATTCCGTTTTACCAAATCTTTTCGATAAAAATGGCTCATGTTACTTTGTATGATAGTTAATGAAGTACCAGCAATGTCATCCCACGATAAACTACCCATCGAAGTGTTTTCAAGAGAAATGGTTTATGTCGTATTACAAGGATATCAATAAAACATTGTTTTATGAAATATGAAAAAAAGGACGAGTCATTTTTAAAAAAAACTCCCTTCCGAAGTAAACTATTCCCTTTGATTTTCTCCAGAGAAATTACTTAATACTATGTTCTAAGGTTCTTAATCAAATATTGAATTTTGAAATATAAATAAAACAGTCAGAGTAGATTTCGAGAAAATCACAATTTTCGATTGTCATTTTTCAAAAAAAATATTTCTAGAATTAAGAGGAAACTTTAAAACTTCTCCCTTGAGGAATAATTCCACTTATATTTTCAGAAAAAAGAACTAGATTGTTTTTTTTTTTTATAAGAGAGTACAGATGAATAGTAAGATCCATTTTTTATGCTACATCAATCATTTCCCTGTTAAACAAGTGGACCTATAGTTTTATTCAGAAAGTGTACCAATGTATGTTAAGAAGTTTTTCTTTTTTTGGGGGGGGAGGAGAGATCAGGACCCCAGATGGGTGCGCCCCTATTGTAAAGTCTTACCTTTTGCATACTTTGGAACTACCTACAAATCACGGGATATCTGAGAGTTCTCTTGAGATCATATCAGAGAAATTTTACCTCGTAGGAGGAATCTCTTGCACACCCATTCCACACTGATGAAATATGCATTATTGAATTGCGTATGAATGACTACTTCATTCACGCTGATATGGACCGCCCGTCCACGGTTTCTCGAATTCGAAATAGAGTGTGTTGAAATTTAGCTTTTCCACGATTTGAACAGCCCTAGCTCTGAAACTATGCACTGTTCCATATGCACTGTTCCCACAGATACATATGAAATGTTACCCTTATTTTCATGAAAGGAATTACTTCTTACAGTTTGTCGGAATCACCTCTCATAGTTCATTAACACGTTGTACACAGGATGGACTAATTTATCTTGATACGTCCCTTACAACTTTCAAACCAACAGAAAACGCAAGCATTTCGTACCATACAAGTATTTGCAGGAGGACATTATTTGGCATACTCTGTGATACCACAAAATTAACAATCTTACCAATTTAACTTAAAGTTCTATTTCTTCAAATGACACTACGTCAAATTATTACATATTTCTAATCTACATATAAAGCGAAAACTTACAATCAGTGTTCGTAGTTTCCCTTAAGAAAATTTCCCACAACTGACTTAAAATTTTCCCTTTTCTTATCAATTTTTTTCCTAGTTTGTTGAGTGTCCAATTCCTGTGACAAAAGTTATGTGATAAGATTAATTTAGCTATATTAAAATAAGTGTCGACCATATTTGTATTATTCATTTGCTTTTTGCTTCTATTTTTTACTTTTCCCTTCAATTATATATATATATATACAAAATACAAATAGGTACATCAGCTAACAATGGATGCAAATTAACACACACACACAAACTCTTCACGTTTTATCGAAAAATCCCTTTTTTCTTTTCTGCTAAATTTCCCTAGATTAGGGAAATTTTCCTCAAACTACGAACACTGTTTACAATATGACATTTGTTATACAGTGTTGCAAACTAAAGGCGTTACAGTATCACAAACATCGAAAAACAACCAAGTATAGGAAGGTTCTACAACACTAATATAACTAGTGAGACTGACGGAGTAATGCACATCCAAGGTACCTTAATATTGTACGGTCATCGTATGACGTATTTTGAACAAAGGATTTTTCTAGAGGACTTAATTTCTAAAAAGTGTTTAGATAAGTATCACATCAATTACGTACATCATTTTCAAAAGACATAAATATCATAATACTGTTTACAGCAACTTGATATATTAAACCATTTTGAAGATATGGAAAAAGAAAGTGGTAAGATTTTAAATATTATTTTAAAATGGCGTATTTGTAGGAATTTTTTAAAAACAATTTTTGATTTACTTTGCTTCTATAACATTACAACAACGCTTTCTGCTAGGCGTAATTACAAGTTCCCCGAAGTATACAATTTTAAGCAGTGTTGCAAACTTTTACAATTTTTAGTAATCTTGAGAGTGGTTTGAGATAGCAAATTGCTATAAATGGCACTACTATTGAAAATCATCTACATAATTGGATGAGGTACTTATCTATGAAGCAGCAAAGCGTTTTGAAAAAAAATAAATTTTCAATTTCTTGTATCTTAGTTAACATTCATTCGAAACCGTCATATAACGACCATAGTATTATACATTAAAATGCTTTGGATGTTCATTGCCCCACCCATTTCACTTGCGTTATCACTGCTGTAGAGACCACCAAGAATTGGATGTCTGTAATGCTATAGCGTCCTTAGTTTGCGATACTGAATAGTAAATGTAACTTTGCAAGTTTTCGTTTAACTAACACATAAATTTGAAATGTGTAATAACCTGACGTAGGTATAACTTTATATTGAGTTGGCAACTCTGTTAACCTTGTGGTATCAATGTTAACAATGTCCCTCTACCGATATTTACATGGTACAAAATGGTACGATATTTACATGGTAATTTTTTTCTTTAGTTTAAAAGTTTCATGAGCATATTAAGATGAATGGTCCACCCTATTCTAGAAAAACTAACGACATTCCTGTGTAAATCTGGGCGTTTCCAAGTATCCAAGTATCTCAACACAAGGTAAAGAACACGTGCTGCGAGAATGAAATGTATTTTAGATTAGACAAACTCATATCAAGATTGCATCTATCTTCAAAGTTCGAACACGATGTCTGATATCATTTTAGTAATGTTCGTCATAGTTCTTGAACTTTTAGAAATATCTGTACTTTTTAATAGTAGTTTAAAAATAAATACAAGCTAAATATAATGTAGCCAAATGTAATAGTGTTTGTAAATTAGAAATAAATATTTTACTGCGTAAATAGGAAAGGTCGTTGCAATATGTTATAGGTCACATGTCGTTGATGAGAAAATAGCAAGTCTCATCTTTTCCGGTGTCGCCAAAGATGAGAGGAAAAGTTGCTAAAAAACCTGATTCGCGTGCAGAACTTACGACATCCCTGATCAACACTTAAAGGAGTGCCGCCAGGCTATTCCTCAAGTAGGAAATAAATTACGTTCAACAATATAGTATCATACTCATGTGTTCTTCCTCATATAAAAAATCTTCCTATTATTTTCTCTTATGGACTTGTCAAAATAACAAGCGCATTAAGTATTTACGTAACGCAATTGATAATGCAATAGTAAATTTGTCTTCCAAGATAATGGTAACCAAGGGAATTTCTTTTATGAACATGTTCTACTTTTATTTGTTTATTTTATCAATAGAAGAAGAATCATATAAACAACTTTCGTTAACGGGAATATATTTTGTGATTGACGTTCATAAGTTTTTATTTATTCGTAATACACGTTATGTAGACAAATATAAGCATAGTGGCCTTTGGTGGTGAGAGAGAATAGATATTTGCATTATACGTTACTGAAACCAGCATCATCATTTCAGATTTGCTGGAGGGGAGGGGGAAACCCCAGATGTCAGTAGATTTTTAGGTTTTTCATTAGTATATTATTATCTTATGGATTAAAATTTATACAAATCTCGAACTCAGAGGGGCAATTGCCCACCCTGGACCCTCAAATGACGCCTCTGACTGAAACCCTTGCTCGCTCAAAAATAATTGAATAAATAACACATATATACAGTATAAGTATGTTCTTTTAATGACAACTATACAAGATAAGGTCATTAATACTTAGGTAGGAATCTATAAGATTAGTTTATTTTTGTACAGTCATGTTCAAAAACATCGGGGCTCTCACCATTTTTTTTTAAAAAAAATCCATATTGTTTCCCATAGGAAACTATATCAAACAAACTTAATGTTATTTCCTTATTCTTTTAACACTATATCCATTTCTCTTCTTAAAATATTTTACTTATGATTGCAAGTATAAGGTCTTTAAACGGGAAAGATGTTATTTTTTAAAAATACAGTTGCTGTTCTATCAGTATGAGTAAAATAGGAAGGCAATGATGTTAAAATTTTATGTCTTTTTTCAAAAATGCAAAGTATAAAACAGTAGAAGGTGGTGCTGTAGCTTGGATTTATTTGCCTCTTTACCAAAAACGACTCTTATTGACATCTGATGATCCTAAAAGCTAGAAAAGTTTGTAAAAAGCTTTGGAGGTGAAAATACAAATCCTCCTTCAAAAAAGCAATCGAATCATTAGGCTGCCCGCTTTAATCTGCAGCAGTCTCCTCCAGAGATGGAGTGGATGAGTGGGTCGTGGGTCAAGTGCGTTAAGATTTGTGAATGGTTCAGTGGATTGAGGGTCAACAGGATGTGGCCCACTACAACCCACTACACATCGTGACCCACGATGACCCACTCTGACCCACCGACCAAGTACGATCCACTCAGTGCATTGCAGACAGCGTCTTTTGAACACCGATGAATTCGTCTACATTTTACTTTCAAGACCTTGATTTTTCTTCCTTTTTCATTTGTTACTATTTACTTACCTGAGATGAGTATATCTAACCCGTAAATGAAAAAAAAAAAAACCTTCAGGTACCTTTGGATATTGATATTTGTAATTGCAATAATAGCAATAGGACTTTGGCTTTCGAGACGCATTCTGTGCATTTTTGACGAGATGACTACTGAAAAAAAAATTCAATCACTTCTAATATTTGAATTATTATAGCTAGTTGTAAAAAATTGAATATAGCTATTTGTGTGTGATCATCACGACCAAATGTCAAAGCCAAATGAAATGACTTTTGGTATATAGTTAGGCCCCAATCCCAAGTGGGAAATGTGGGTGGTAGGTCAGCGGGTCGTGGGTTAAGTTTTTATTGACCCATGCCATCTCTGGTCTTCTCGTCCAGTTAACTTGCAAATATTTAACTCGCTCCCCTAAATAGCCTAGGCAAATTAGCTTTATCAGTGGAACAAATTCAGAACAAGCTGATTTTTGGTACACACGTTCAGAATAGCATTACAAACAATACTGGAGAGTTAAATTGATGTCAATTGTGGGAAACCTGGGAAATCGCCGCCATCTTGAAAAACTATTTTCGGCCATTTTTTCTTCACAATTTTGTTTTTTGTGCTAAAACTATTCAAGATACGCAAAAATGTTATTGGACATTTCTTGTAGAACATTAAATTTCCAATAAATTGAAGAACATTGCAGCTCTCTAAAGTAGTGTTTTCCAACAGGTGGTCCGCGTACTCGTAGGTCAGTGCACATTCGCTATAGGACACGCAATTTTTAGTTGGGAAAAGAGTTTTATCTTAAACTAGGCTTCAGCAAACTAATTTTTAAAATTTCTAACTGTACTTTGTCTTATATTTAATTGGTGACAGGACACAGTCACTCTGTTTTTCTTTCTTTTTTCTTTTTTTATAATTGGAATTTCAATAACGAATTTTAGGATGTAGGCTTTTTGGGGTCTCATTCATAATGGCGATAAATAAAGTCCTACAAATTTGTTGGGACCCATTGCTCTAAAACAATCCGTTTCTATTTTCCTTTTCCGGTAACATTTTCCTCTTTTATTTTGCTTTTTTCTTGTTTTTTATTTTATATTTTTGTATAATCTTAAAAAGATCTTTACTAAGAGAGTATTACGTTATATACGAGGGGCATCCGGAAAGTGGTACCCGTTTGTGCAATAAAAACACAGTAGTATATTAACAAATATACACATTTTTATTGGAAAGAGCATACTTTATACTACTTCTCCACATAATCACCAAGCAAATTGAGGCATTTGTCATACAGTGTGACGAGTTTTTATATTCCAGCGTCATAGTCCTCCGCCGCCAGCGTATTGAGATACGTAGTCACGCCTCGTTTAAGTTCTTCATCACTGTCAAATCTTTTTCCCGCCAGAAAGTCTTTAAGCTTCGTAAAGAGATGAAAATCCGAAGGGGCCAAGTCCGAGCTATACGGTGGATGGTCGAAGCTTTCCCACTTGAATTGCTACAGAAGTTGTGTTTTCCGCAGCTGCATGGGGCCTGGCATTGTCATGAAGGAGAATGACGCCTGTAGACAACAGACCTCGCCGTCGATTTTGTATTGCCCGCCGTAATTTCTTGAATGTTTCACAATACGCATTAGCATTAATCGTGTCTCCACGAGCCACAAAATCAATGAGCAGTACACCTCGTCGATCCCAGAATATGGTTGTCATGAGTTTCCTGGTGGACGGAACTGTCTTGAATTTTTTTGGTTTGGTTGGTAAATAAGCGTGATGCCACTCCATGGACTGTCGTTTACTCTCAGGTGATGCATAACAAACCCATGTTTCGTCCCCTGTAATGATGCGATTCAGGAAAGAGTCTCCTTCATTGGGATAACGTCCCAGAAACGTCAGTGCTGCAGCCATACACTTGGTTTTGTGCTCATCTGTGAGCATGCAAGGGACCCACCTTGCACAGATTTTTGAATAATGCAGATGGTCTTTGACAATTTTATGAACAATTGTTCGAGACACATTAGAAAAATGTTCACAGAGTTCATCAAGTGTGAGCGCTGATCGTTCCTCACGCATTCATCTACTGACCTCAGCAGTTCGTCTGCAATGACAGATGGTCTCCCTGAACGCTCCTCGTCATGTGTATTACCCCTCCCCAGGTTGAAGTTGCGACACCAGCGCCGAACAGACGACTCGTCCATCACATTGTCTCCATACACCTCCTTTAATTGGCGATGAATTTCACAAGGTCGAACGTTTCGTGCATTAAGAAATTTAATCACGGCCCTCGCTTCACAATTGGCGGGGTTCTCAATTCGTTTAATAATTATAAACGAGCACAGACACAACACAGGCACTGCTAGCGTCACGCAACCTCGCACAGAGCATGCAGACAAGCCACTGACGCGGTCTGACCTTGCCCAGCTGCTTCCCGAGGCGTCAGCGCTTCATGCGGCGCAAACGGGTACCACTATCCGAATGGCCCTCGTATTTATTCAATCTTCGAAATTGTGAGAGAAATTTAAAAGAAACTAAAAGTAATTTGCGTATCATTCTTAATGAGTTGTCAGGATCAAATTCAGGAAGGCTAACTTCATGTAACATTCCGCATTCATTTTCCATTATATCTTTATCCGAATGTCCTGGCTGTTCGCAACCCTCTCATGATGTCAATTTTTCGTTAGCCATTCTGTCTGTGACTTCCGAAGTGCTGCAACCAGAAGTTCATTTCATGTACTCTTACGTTTTTAATTCATCACCAAAGAGTTGTTCTTCAACTTCATCACCCATGATTTCTTCTTCAGTTGACACAGTAGGTGGCGAGTTGTGGTATCCCAATTCTGTACAGCGAGAGCATATAATAGAACAACGAAGACCTGCATTTATGCATCTGCAACCTCCTAAACAGCAACCCTTTGGAGGTTTTCGGGAGCGGGTGGTTTAAGCGTGGTGACTGAAACCAAAGAAATTCCATCTTCTTTCTGCCAACCCCATTTTTCTGCTGGTGACACATTGCCCTTCCATAGTTGCACTTGATGAAACACTCTGAATAAGTGTTGTTGGGCAGCCTCTGTTGTTGCGGGAAGACTAGCCAAGGCTTTAGGAACGAGTTGACAGAATTTAGTTTATTAAATGTATTTAAAGAAGTCTCTGTCTCTGTAGCCCGTAGACTCGAAGAAGATTTTTTTTTTCTCCCTCAGCCAGTAATGTAGATGCTTGTACTGATGGATGATTGAAAACTGAAACTGCATTTTGGAGTCCAGGGTTAGTTCTAAGAGTTAGGAAAATTTTCTTCTTTCCTTGCATGAACAAAGATGAAGTGGTGTCACATTCCACTTACTGAATGTAAAAGCAGAAATTGATCTTTGGTATTTTTAAAGCAGTGTTGCGCATCAATAGAAGAAAATATTTTATCAGAAACTTCACCTCGTCCTGGCTTCAAAAGGTAGATAGGTATCTCATCGCACTTAGATAGGTAAGTGATTCAGCAGAGTCAGTAGGTCAACTTCTCATACTACAACTACAGGTCTATTATTGACGCTGCTAGCCAGTTTCATAGCCGTTTGCACGATAGGCCTGTCTGCATCATCATTTGCTTGAATGACAGTAATTCCCTTGTGAATGTCCACTGACCCCTACGGGTTCGAGGACCATCCGTTGGAAACCACTACTTTAGAGAAATGCAATTTTCTTCAATTTATTGGAAATTTAATGCTCTACAAGAAAGATACAATAACATTTTTGCGTATCTTGCACAATTTTAACACAAAAAACAAAATTGTGAAGGAAAATAATAATCAATAATAGTTTTTCAAGATGGCGGCGATTTCCCAGGGTTCCTACCATTGACATCAATTTAACTCTCTGGTATTGTTTTTAATGCTATTATGAACGTATGTACAAAAATCAGCTTGTTCCGAATTTGTTCCACTGATCGCCTTTTTTAGTTTAACTTGCTTAGACTATAAAAAGGTTGTTGAGTTTGGACTACTCCACTTTTCTGTTGAATTTGGGCTACTCCACTCCACGACGAAAATAAAATGTTATCTTCAACATTTTGTTGTCTTTCACTGAATCTTTACATTTCCACCTAAATTTGTAGTTCTAGAGAGTATCCGAAAAGTCCTCACACATCGGGCTAAGAATAATGACGACTATCTTTTATTTCAGTGAGATCTCAAAATGTCATTGACTCGTGACGTTAGGTTCGAGATAATCGTCCTGGCTGGAATAAGCAACATTTCATGTTACGGAAATGCTCGACGAGAAACATGTCCGTCACCTACGACACTCTAACCAAATTAACTGCAAAGTTTAAAAGGAACGGGATTGTGGGAAATCAACCCTGTTCAGGATGCCAGCGAAATAGAACTGACGAAGAGATCTCAATAGTCGTACATGCTATCAAGGTAATTAATGCTTTTGGGCAGAAGTGAATTAAGACATATTTAGATAATATTTTTGTATATTACATGTTATACTTTTAACCTGAATAAATAAAACAAAAACTCTTCAACTTTCCTTCAGAATATAACATTCTTCTAACGTAAACTAACTTACCTTATGATCAAGAATGTTCGTTTGTAAACCGTACGATGGCTTTGAGGATGTCGGAAATGGAATGACATCTTGTGTTGGTGATCTGAGTTTGCCATCATATTCCGTTTTTCCTTATTTGATTTTTACGTAGTAATCAACATACTACGAATCCCGAATCGGGACTCATGACATGTCATATACAAGTAACATCATTTGTGTACATAAAACTTGAAGAAAATCTGGTGAGTGAGTGGATAATAAATTGCAAAAGTACATCCAAACAAAAAGACAAATAACAAAAGAAAATTTAATGAAATTGTGTAAAAAAAATGAAGAAACCGCTGCAACTTCCATTTAGCCAAATAAACGGAACGCTTAACTGCAAAATAGAAAAGAATAAATTTTTAATTTAGTGGGAGTAGATACACTTCTAGCAGTGTTGAATTCAAACTGGTATTTAAGTCTTACACTGAGAAAAAAAAGTGGGAGACGTAAAAACATATTTTGCATTTGTAAATCCTGCAGTTTTGGACTTAACGTACAGCAAACGTATAACTGAAGAAGTATATTTTATACGTACTTTGGGTATAAGCGTTCCGAATAAACGTACTTTCTGTACGAACGAAAGAACTGTATACAAGCGGTCAGGATTTCAAATGCAGATGGACGTATGTAACATATAGCGATGTATGTAACAGACGTATACATATGTAATATACGGAAGACAGTTAGATGCCACGCAGTCTGAAACAACTTGATGTTAATATCTAAGCGGGAAAGATGGCAGTACGGTATGTGGATAATGTATGCTCCGTACTGATTTCTGTAGTAAATATAATGGCTCCGTATATTTGTACGATATACCACTGTCCGGAGAACGGATTTTTCCCAGTGTAGCTTCTCCGGGAGCTTCAGCATAATCAAACAGCATAATACGATGGTGAATAACGTCAATGTTAAGTTACCATATAAAAATAGCAACAAAATTTCCTAGAAAGCATTGATGACCACTGTCATGTAAGTAGCATCAATGCTATTTGTAAGATGGGAGATTGCACCAGGAAACAGTGCTTTCAACGGAATCGGAATGACGTCAAGCGCTCAAAACATGTACATCAATAGCAAACTGGATGAAATTGGCTGTCCCAAAAGTTTGGTTTGGATAAAGTTGACATTACTTCATGTGACGTTGGTAATCAACACTTTCTAGGAAACCACTCCACACATTCTATGAAAGCTTAATGACGCCATTCACTGCTTTAGTATGACCGTTACTCGAAGAAAAGAGTCTTACAGCTTGAGGTAGCTTGACAGCTTACTTCTGAAAAAAAAAAAAAATAAAATAAAATAAAATAAAATAACAAATAAAAAAATAAAAAATAAAAAAAAAACGATTGGAGCGAATATATTTTTGCTAAGCAGTCTACTTAGCAAACATATTGCTTGTTATACCTAGGTACACTCATGTCCAAAATTATTGTCGCATTTCTATATCTATATCTTCTCGTAAGAATATAATTTGATAATGATTTTGCAGGGTACTTTTAATACTGATACTATGTGTATAATCGTGAAATGTATATTTGTGATAAATTTCATAGGAAAAAATTATAAATACGAAAATTAGAATGAGTAAACGAAAATATTGCTAAATGGACAAGAAAGTTTTATTTTCGTTTTATTGTTCTTATTTACTGCTCTTTTGACATGAAATTTGCCACATACATGTCTTTGCCGATTATACACATACTAACACAATAAGAAATACCGGGCGAATTTGTTATCAAATTATATTCCTACAACAACATACTTATAGACATGCGACAATAATTTTGGACATGAGTGTACATATAATGTCGTACTACTGTATAGTGTTCGTACCCTACTTTTTAAAACGCACCCAGAAAATAAAATTTTGAATTCAACACAGTAGTTTGTAGTCTTAACAAAAGCACAAACCAAAGTGCAGTATGTACACACATGCTCATAAATTAAAGATCATAGTACTTTAGATTCACACGAATGATTGTATCCAAATAGATAGATGTGCAGGAAGGGAATTAAAACCATTAATGCAAACGAAAGAACAAGGGACGGAACCATAGAGAACATTCTATGGACAGAACACTATACACAATGGCACAAAAATGCATGATGAAACCACATGAATTCACACAACTCTTTGCAGTATACACATGTATGGTGTTCAACCCGGCATATTTTGTCCTTTGACTTCTGACTTCTTGACTAGAGGGTGGCATCCAGAAATACATCTCGTTGGGGTAGAAATTACACTCAATGAAGATAAGTTTGGTATCACTGGCCACTGCAAACGCCTGGCGGTCAGTGTGCAAACGCCCATTATAGTCAATAAAGATACATGTTAGTCCCAATTCAACACTGAATAAATTAACGTGTTCAGTATCACATCGTTTGAGATTGGGACAATTGAAATATCACGGCAGAGCTATAGAAGGGAGTCTTATGAAGAATTCCAGCCCATAGCAGGGAATTCACTAGAATTATTCCTTTTCAGTGATGTTTTAGAAGTCCTACGCCACCGTTTAGTGGATTTGATTTCACTCAAGTTGCCTGATGATCCGTTTTCATTGAAAGTTAAGATAGGATAGATGGGCTAATGTTAACTACAGCACTGTACAAAACACATGTATTTGTGTGGTTTAGTGAACAGTTATTATGTCTGATTCGCCGCTGGCATGAACTTGTTTGGCACTTCCAACATCATCCACAAGACTGCTGGCTGAGTTACGAAAAATAAACACTACGTATATGTTGTATACTCATGTGCTTCTAGTAAAATGACGAATGTACTGGAATCTGATCTTTAATTTGTGAGGCAGCATGTAGTGTGTACAAAGTGCTTAAAACAGTATATACAGATTAAGAAATGATGAATACATACCAAAATATTAGAGAAATGTCACCTCACGACACATCAAAACTGAAAAATTCAATAATACTGTTTATACAACTGTACATCATAGTTTACAAACGAAAAAAAAAAAAACTAAAGTAGAGGGTGTCCGTAACTGGACTGACGGTTTTTAAAAGAGTATAGTTTTAATATTGTCAAAGATACAGAAGAAAAAATATTCATATTGAAGGAAAACTCAAAAACTTTGTCCAGCAAATTTTCATACTTGAACAACTACCGATGACGTCGCTAGTATCGCCGATAAATAGAAATGGCGTCGGCAGTCGTCGAAAAGGTGCAATTCGTGTGGTGGTTTGCAGACACAAAAGCGGGTTGTTCGAGTTCTTCCTGTGGGGGTATGTGAAAGACCCTGTGTATTCTGGTGTAAAGGTTCGTAAACTTGATGAACTGAAGAACCGTATTAGGAATGCGATTGCTTCAGCAACACCTCAGATGTTACAGAATACGTGCAGAGAGATTGAGTTCAGGCTAGATATTGTAAGAGTTACAAATGGAGCTCACGTGAAGTTACACTGACAAGGGAACATCTTATATTGACAGTAGCATTGCCCAATCAAACAATACCCAATCGATCCAGGAGTGACGAAAAGTGAGAAATCCAAAGTTTTACGGGCCGATACCAAGAAACACAGGAGACGCAGAGGAAAGAAGGATCTAGAATCATGTGAAGATAGCAATGCAAAAGATATACTGATACAGAAAGAATTTCAAAATGATTAAAGTAATCAAAATGACATTTACACAACAGTATAGTAAGCAAACATTGTTCTCACAGACATGCTCAGTGTTGCCAACGGAGCACAAAATGAAGTTTAGTTAAATGGAACGGCAAATCTAATTATGAGTAGAACCAAAGTGTTGCCAACGTTTGAGGATAGGCCTATGTGAATCTTGGATGTAGAAGAGTACATACAGTACACGATTCGAACTAGTTAAAACCAAAATATGAGACCTCAAACAAGAATATAATCACTGAAGTAAGAAAATAGGGACGAAGCACAGTGTCGATTTTCTAGATGTTATAATTTAAGTTCTGTGCCATGTAACAAAACTTCATTTTGTGCTCAGTTATCAGCACTGCATTACATATGATGTTATTGAGCATGTCTGTGGATACAATGTTTTCTTACTATACTGTTGTATAAATGTCATTTTGATTACTTTAATCATTTTGAAGTTCTTTCAGTGTCAGTGTATCTTTTGCATTGATATCTTTACTTGATTCTAGGTCTTCCTTTCCTCTGCATCTCCTGTGTTTTTTGGTATCGGCCCGTAAAACTTTGGATTTCTCACTTTTCGTCACTCCTGCATCGATTGGGTATTGTTTGATTGGGCAATGCTACTATCAATATAAGATGCTCCCTTGTGAGTTAGAATGACTAGTAAATAAGACCAAATAAACTTTTAAAGTTCTCCTTTAAAATGCATGTTTTTTCTTCTGTATCTCTGACCATATTAAAACTATACACTTTTAAAAACCGTGAGTCCCATTTCGGACACCCTGTATTTTACAATACTTAGCATTAGTTAGTTGTTTTCATTTTATTTAATGGCAATATGATTTAGTCACCTTTTAATCAAATCGGTCTTTCATGTACACAAAATACAAATGCTATTTTCAGTTTTTTAAACATCAAAGTGTAGAATTATTATTATTATTATTATTATTATTATTATTATTATTATTATTATTATTATTATTATTATTATTATTATTATTATTATTATTATTATTATTATTATTATTATTATTTAAATATGATTAATCAGTAAGAAAGCAAAAGCAAAAAAAAAAAAAAACCGAAAGAGCGGCCACAGAAGCTTCAAATTGTAAATTATAAATTACCATGTGCAGACAAATAATAATCCAGTCGATCGCTGGTATTTGATAATAATATACTTTTTCCACAAGTAGAAGCTTTGCTTTGTATATAATTAAACAAAAACAAACTATTTGCTGAGCAAAACAATATATTCACCTTAAAAAACACATCACACGTGTAACAGTTTCGCCAACTAACACTGGCTTCATTACTGGGCCAAACATTTGATGAAGCCAAACTGTTAGTAGGCGAAGCTCTCACACGTATATAGTTTTTAAATGTCATATTGTTTTGCTCAGCAAATAGTTTGTTTGTATTTAATATTTTTTCCTCACAGGATTGTTGTTATTACCTTCCTCATAAACGCATTGAACGTACTTCTGATCCGACTGTGGTAACGTCACCATTGTGGAAAAATGATGGACGAAGAGGATTTCGCTAATTTTAGAAATAAAGTGAACACGATTAATATATAAGAGCGGAAAATTCCTTATCAAATAGAATCTTAGGTTTCTTTCCAAAACTCACCATTCTCCAGAAATAATTACCACATTCCAGAAAATTATAAGCCTATATAAACATACCTGAGAATAAATACTTTCACTGGAATGTTTAAATATTTTTGGGATTAATGGCCACTTCTCGTCTCCAAATGATGTTTTTATTATGAAAGGTAAATTTTAGAATATTTCTTATGGTTGACAATTGGGGAGTGTTCATTCTTGAACCACTTCTAATGGCAAAGGTATTCGTCATCCTTTCTAGTACTTGGGGACAAGAATCTATCCAGGATATCCGGTGAGATATCACTGGTTTTCGATAGTAAAATGTATTTTATACAGGCAAAATTATCAGTGATGTTTCCTGTGAATTATCACTGTATTTTCGGTAGTATGTATCCGAATGATGGTATCCGAAGATTTAAAAAAATTGGAGCGGACTTCCCGGAAGGGCGGATATGATATTGTGAAAATAGAAAAGGATAATTTGAGGAATAGGAATGGAGGATTTGAGGAATAAAATAATCAAGAATGCAATAACTTTGACTAGGTAAAGAAATAGAGAGTATATACAAAGAGAACAGAACAGTAAAAACGTAATGTTAGAAAATAAAGTGCATAAGGCATCCTATACAACTGAGTAAGGAAAAAACGAATTATTTGAAGGTTTACACTCATACAGTTAACAACGAGTTTATAAAGGATTTTTATTCTTTTCATTTACAGAATGTTCTAGAGAGTTTCCAAAGGAATTTTATTATTTTCAGAGCACAGCTCTTGTTATGTGAAAAATGGGAAATGAGTTATTTGAAGGTTGACAGCGCATATTTAACACTGAGCTTGTCCATGAACCGAATCAATTAATAATTGCCAGACAAATGATTGAACTATAGTTAAGAAAGACCTATTGCATGAAGCAATGTAACAAAGAATTGCAGGGACATTTTATTAACTCTTGTTCTTGTATAGTTAATGATGATTGAATTTCATTTAAAGTAAAATCTTTTATTAAGGATATTTCATTTCTGTGAGTAAATCCATCGTTAGCTGAGAACGAGAGTGTATTCTCTTGTTCCAAATTCATTGAAAATTCATTCTTTGCATGACAGTTCAGAACAACAGTGGAATTAACTAGATTGTACGTGTTTCAGCACTCAAAATGAATAATACACATTTTATGAAAATATAAACATATTTGAATGTAAAGTTTGTATTTTGCATATTTTAGTACAATGGGGCAAAGATGAAATTCACAGTAGAATTGTATGAAAGTCTCGTCGAAATTATGAATAACCAAGAAATAGGGCATATTAGTAGAATTTTGATTAAATGTCATCTAAATTATGAAAAACTAAAAAATAGGTCATAAGTACGGCAATATAAAAGTTCAGCGGTATACGATAATATGTAATAAAAAATCCAATATACGTTACAGTTTATCTTAAACAATGATTAGCTATATCACATAGCTATACTAATGTCTAAGTGTTTGCATATACTTTAGAGTATACAAAGAAAAGGTTTTTACTTACGGGGAATTTACCTAATGTTTTTAGCGGAAAGTGAAGGCACAGTTTGCACATAGGTCCCGGGGAAACATTTTTTTTGTAGAGTATTTTGTTGTTGTTTACGAAAGAAACATTACCACCATCACCTATACGGAAAGTATACTAACGTTTACCAAAATTTGATAATTGCATGCGCGGGTCTCGGAGCGACTCCCGTCGCGAAAACCGTTTGACCTCATTTTCCCCGTGCGCTGTCGCGAAGCTGCCATTGGCGCGGGGCAAACGCGGAATCTAGCGTGTGCCATTAATGGCGCGCGAAAACTCCATCATAAAGCATACACGAGCAGTCTACGCCTGGATATAGTATTGCTTAGCTACGATTTGTAAAAAAAGATGGCAGTGAACAACGCTGGTATTACGTATAAAATTGTGGCACGTTGAAAACAAAAAAATATTGGCTTTTAACGGTAATACTAACCGCACTTGTACACATAGTATTATGCCGTGCTAGATAGCGTTTTATGCAGAACCATGAGTGCGTAGAAAATATTTGTGCAAACACCCGCTATTGAAAACATATAACCGCCTACGGCATGCTAAGGCGCAAATTGAAAATAAAGTTGGTGCACATTGTCAAGTTTTATGCAAAGGCAAGATGCAAAGCGAGTAGAAACGCTATGGATAATATATCTTTAGCCGGAAGGGATAGTATGTTATATACAATATACATTATTGTTATGGATGCGGAAAAGAGATGCACAGAGGATAGTAAACGCAATAGGTAACACACCGTTAATGTTAGCAAGTCGTAACTTGTACATAGTTTACAATATTACGTATGGATGATCAGTAAATGCAATGGATAACAGAACACCAGTGGCAACGGATGCTATTTTAAACAAAACATACATTATTGCGATAGAATATTAGCGTCAGCGATTCCGAAATATGTATTGTAGTACTATATTGAAAATAAAACATGGCGACCTTGCACAATACAGACATTGGGGTGCAAGGCTTAGCATGGGTCACGGATACCATGTAGTTTAGTCCGATTTTTTATGCGTAGCAAATAGGTGCGGTGGATGACATATACTGTATAATGGTTATTACCTGTTAGTATCAGCACATTTTAATTCGATTTTATGCGTTTACCAGTTGGCGGCACACTTACCAGTTGGCAGTTTGTGTTGACGTGAATGTGTAAATTTTCCAAGACTGATGCGCTGTATGTAATAAAGTATAGCAAATAGCCGTAGTGGTTGGCATACGTAAGTATTAATTAGTAAATGTTAAAATTTCCCGCCATTGACGCGTTGTATATAATAATGTACAGGAAATATACGCAGTGGCCGGTTAGCACTTTGTATCAGCTTCAGCGGATCATTTTTTGCACCATACATATATTAATATGCCATTGCACGTATACACAATGGCCGGATAGTACTTTGTATGAGCCTCAACGGCTCATATTTTTTCACTCAAAACAATCTATCTTAAAGAGCAGATAAACGTTTGGCCCATGCATAACCAACCCACATCTAAACTACTTCTGTGAACATAGTTTCAGACACTTGTAGAGAAAATATAGCTACATTTCGTTACATTTTCTCTACACTTCAATGACATTCAGGGATTCTTACCTCATTATTATTCAAGCCTTCAAGGCATATAAATTTTTTCAATTGTTACTACTTTGGATATTATATATCATTTTCTGTCATCCAAGTGAACAAAGACGTATGGATTTGATACCATCCTGACTCGTTTCTGCCAGTTCCAATGAGGACACCACAATCACCGTCATTGCTTTTCAAATCAGTAACAAAGCACTGATGATGAAGTAGTTTAGCAATGGTGCATTTGGTATTTGATATTAATGTTAGTACACAAGGCTACAATATACTCCTTCCGAAAGTATCCTGAGAACAGTACTGCCTCTCTCCTCTCCCTCAAAACATACTGTTTATGGCGATAGTTCATATAATAATAGTTCTCTTTCGGTTATCTTTTATGTAACAAATGTTGTCCTGCAGACAATTTAAGATGAGCGTGCAGTAAGAATTTCTCCCCTGGGCAAATTTCTGATCGTGTTCAACAAGGGATACTAATATTTTTACAATACTACTTTTATACCTTGTGTAGTGAACCACCTCCTCCGGAGATAATTGTCTAAAATTATCATTTTATACTGTATTTGGTAGGCTCTGAATTCGGAATTATCATTCTCAATTAAAAGGTAACAAGTTAATCCAAGTACAAAGTTGATAAGCGCTTGTCATTGGTCATTGCATCTCCTATTGATTAATAATGATGACATATTTCTACCGCAGCTGTTGGAATTATTATTTAACTGGCTGCTATAATTAAAAAGGACGAGCAATTTAAAGGTCTGTTGATTTATTAGATTTGATAACGAAGTGAAAAATGTATTTTATTTAGCGTTTTTAAACCTTAAATTAAGAAATGAAAATACAGTATCTTATTATGAGTTATATTAATACTGTACTTATTCAATAGTTTTTGTGTATTCTGTTATATTCGTATATTATTCTAAGCAATGTAGAAATGAATTATGGATTATGAAGTATTCTGTGTTTTACGTATGTGGTGAAAAACTGATACTTTAACTTACAGTCATTGTGTATTGAGAACTCTCCACACTAATAAATGAGCGTAGGATGTTAAGGAGTGAAAAATACAATATTTGTAAAATAGTTTATTAGTACTTTGAAGGAATGTTTAAATAGTATCTATAAGATTGTGATGGGCTTATGTTATTGTTACTTTGATGCTAGAGCTAAGGTTTTATAATGTAGATGTGTTTAGAAGAGGTATGTGTATAGAATTAAAAGAGGTAATTCTAAGATGACACATATTTATGACGGAGAATGAGCAACAGGAAAACATGTATTGTATGCCGATGTATTATGAGGCACTTTCCAAACTGTATTTGTCAACAATAAAAAGGATTCATTCCAGGTGTGGGAAGCTCTGAGAAATCGTCTGGAAAGCTACGAAATACAAATGTTTTGCTATGCTGCGTATGCTGCACAGGTACAAACTTCTTTAAATGGTCTCTGAACTTTATCTGCGCAGTTTAGTGTGTTGTTTCAGCTAGACAACACTCGTGCACAAGCAGTACAGGCGACACAACATTCTAAAAAATGTCAATCAGTTCCCATTTCGAATACTGTCATAAGCAGGGCTAGGGGCTTTATGTCCTATAAATCTGTAATATATGTATGTAAATGTATCATAAAACTTGAAAAATGTCACGAAATTTTTTAAAAAAGGCAAAAAATGTCATCTCCCAAAACAGAAAAGATTAGAATATGAGTACTTAATTTACAAACTCATTTTTAGGGAACATTTTTTTTGGTATTTTTTAAAATGTTTTATTTGAACTTAGTTGACAGCTACAAAAGGAACATTTTCCAGTTATGTTTCTAAACAGATTTTTTAAAGGAAAGTTCCAGCTTACGGTTACAAAAGAAACATTTTTCAATAAAATAATTATAGAAGGTTTCCTCGTGTTAATTTGAACAGCTTGTAACGAATCTCTAGAACTTGTGATTTCAGTCTCTTTTAGTTGAACACACACACACACACACACACACACACACACACACACACACACACACACACACACACACACACACACAAACACACAGACACACACACAAATGAAGAGAATGTATATATATCAATATAATACTATGCTATACACTTGAAAATGAAAAATAATGATCGGACAAATCAATAGGCAAAAGTAATTTTAAGCATTGCATTGCGACACGAAGACCTTCTTCAGGTTCTCTTCCGTGAAACTTCGCCTATTATCTACAAGCAGCGACTTGTAGCGTGAGAATGTATGTTCCTCATAGCACGAAATCAAAGGAGCAAACCCCAAACGTATCTGCTGGTGTTAAATCTTCTTCAACATTTTTGAGAGTTTGTTCTCCGTCACCACGTAGAACAGCGGCGATGTTGTGAAAGTACCATATCGAGGATTGTTCAGGATGACAGTGAACTTGTCTTTCACCAAATCTGCTATTGGTCTCTTTGCTGTTGACAAACTTGTTCTAACATCTTCTACGGTTTCAAGACAGTTTTGCACACTGAGACCATTTATCTTCAACCGCTCAATGGATGACACCAGAAACCCAAAATTTGCAGAAATGTACACAACATTATCTTTTAATTCAATATCATTAAGCAATTCGTGAACAACACTAATACATGCTGCATCTTCAGTTTGAAATCCAGTTGGCAAGAATAGGCAGAATGGCGCAGTAATATTGAATTGCTTTAAGCCATGTTCCCCACCGTGTCACCACTGGCTGTGGTGGCAAAGCAATATCCGGGACAGCCTCCTTTAGAACCTGGCGTCGTGATGGACACTTCAAGAAAATTTTCTTCATATTTGACACAAAGCGATCTACTTTCTAATTTGCTCTAATTTCTTGCTCTCTTGCTCTAATTTCTTCACATAGTCTGTGGACTCCGTGTGCCAGACAGGTAATGTGGATCATTTTGGGAAATAGAACTTTCAAGGCTTTTCCTGATTTCATCATATACCTAGCTGCATCCGTTACAACTACGAGAAGCCTGTCACGAGGAACGTCTTCTGGAAAAACCACCTGCATTGCGTTTTCAATAAAGCCAGCTATTGTAGAATGGTTAACCTTTTTCAACTGCTGAACATGCACAAGGAAAATTTCTCCAGCCTTTTCCGGTTCCAAAATACCAAGCACAACATTGGCTATATAACGTCCGCAACCTGTCGTTTCGTCCACTGATAACCAGAAACTTTTATTCTTAACTTTCTGCCGGATGGTATACATAGTTTCACTATAGACATTTTCCACATAGGCCTTCCTAAGTGTGGATTCGTGAGAAACTTCCTTGTCGCAGTACTTCTCCAAAAAGTCACGAAGATTAGGGTTTTCCAACTTTCACAGAGGGATATCAGATGCAATAAATGCTTTACACAGGTCCTTGGAGAAAGAGAACATTCGACTGCTCTGGGACGATGTCACATGTTGAAGTAGCGTTTGTGATTTCGCTTTCTTCCTACATACATTTCTCTTATGCTTCGTCGCATCTAAATGTTGCAATACAGAAGATCTCTTCGAATATCCCAAACTGGATTCACAGAATTTACAGAACAATATCTTGTCATATCTAGAGAACACATCGCTGCCAAATTCTGCAACTTATGCTCTCAACTTCAACAAAACACATTGCTTCACAGGAGGCATTCTCTTCACTTGCTCCGCTGTACGCCTGGCTAAAACTACTGTTGATTTTGACTGACATAAAAATAACTATTTTTCAACACAAAATGCTAATTTGTTTGTTTCTGTTAAAAAGGAAAAATGTAAAGAAAAAAGAACAGTTGTGATTGTCGTGCACACGTTCAACAATGACCAGAGAGCTTTTTGTTCTAAACGATTTTCGGCATTATAACGCAAGGCGGTATTATTTATCCCGTACTAAATTTTAACCTGATAGAAAACCAAATGCGTTTCTCACAGTCTGATGCAAGTTCAATCGACCACATCGAGTACGCGGATTTTATTACTTTGGCAGAAGGTATATACGAAAAAGTTAAAAAAAATATATATAGATTTTGTGCAAGTATATTGCAAAATATATATAGAAATATGCCTTATCATTAGCAAAGTGAAAAAGCATGTTTCCAAATTGGAAAATGTCGAAAATATGTCAAAATATGACCTATCAACTTTGCTTATTTCAGCTGGTTTTCGCCTGATACGTGAAGATCTCACTCCATTATCCGATTTCCTTGTAAAATAAATATATGTTATAATATAAACTCCCGGGCCTTAGTCATAAGTTATTTTCTTTAATTGAAAACATTTGATACTGGATGAAGTAATGTACTAACAGCACACAACCACTAGCAATTAGTCCCACCCAGAGGTGTCTGCGAATAGACATGATATGGGTCAACATTTTCTAATAAGACTTTCGGTGCCTGTATAACGGGATGCGTGCGAGACTGGATCCTTACACTGTAGTGTGTCTGGTGATAATATTAACTGTCACTAAATGAGATCCATTGTTTCTTATCCTGCAATGAACCATTATTATCCTTTTCTATTTATACTTTATGTACGCATATAAACTTTGACACAAAATTTCAAAGTCCTGCGACCACTCCCTCTCATTTATTTTCTATGATCTCCCACCGGAAATCGAACCCGGGTCTGCCACGAGAAAGGCGTACGCTAACCATAGATAAAAGGGAGCTCTTCGTATTTCAGGAGTTATTAACAACAGGCAAATCATATTAGTGTAGGGTATAAGAAAAGTATAAAGCCGTATCTATAATATTAGCAATTTTATCATAGGCAAGTTTCGAGGTTTTAATGAAACTGAAAATCGTGATTTTATGACAACTAGTTCAGCAGATATGTACGGTCGTTTGTCTTCGGTCAGCAAACATTGTGCGGTACCTGATATCTTAAAATCAGTAATATAAGTTTAGTTCCTTATTAGTAACTAACTAATTTGTTGTTGGACGACATCGATATTAATAAGGTAAGGGATAGGTTTTCTGCGAGAGAAAATGGATTATATTTTCCTTATTTTAAAAAAAATCAACAAAATTAACTGTAGTTTTACATTTCACTCAGTGAAAATTCTTGAACTGTACAACAAATCTTCTCCTCTTCTCTATAACTGAAATTGAAAATATTTTCTTGTAATTATGCTTCAATAGTATTTATTTCAGTTATTTAATAAAGAAAGCGTAGCAACTAAAAGAAGGTTATCATGGGTTCAGGTAAGTAGTAAAGGATTTATAAGTTGTCCCACGTCATCAAATTTGGTGGATTGTCATGCAAAGCTTTCTCTTTGTAAATATGGATTAGAGTTCCTATGGTGATATGTCGTAATATAGGAGGAAGTAGGAAAGTGATTTTCTTTTTGGTGACCTGTCATGGAATGTTATGAACCTTTTGAGACATGTTTGCACACGTTGATGATTATTCTAATCACTACTGACATATTTTTAAATCTCTTAGCCAGTATGACCGTGTTGGAATTATATCAGGTGCGTATGTTACATAGCAGTATAGTGAAATAGTAGTAATTTTGATTCTTACGTATACATATTGTATATTGTCTGTTAGAATGATGTAGAAAATGGCCGCATTCTAAAACTTAGAATAAAATTACGTAATTTTCTTCTATTAGTATTATCCGTCATACGTACGTACCGTCAAAATTAAGATCCAGCATATTTTTGGGCTCTTCCGCTACTTAGAAGTAGTTTTTGGTCCCTGCACCCTTTTGGCCTCTCATTGACACCACATGTCGATCACCGTCTTCAACTGCTACTTATAACATATTGTACAATCTCGAACAACAGGACCAAATTGTAAAAATTTAAAATTTAAAATTATGATAACTTACTGCTACCTGGTACTAATATATGGGTAGGTTAACTTTGTTAAACACTCATGGAACATAGGAGCAGAAAGTGTTGAAATTGCGCAAATTTCCACCGCAACGTTGCCAACAACAGGATTCAGGAAATTTGTTCCAATGATGTTTCTACAGTTTATTGCTTCTTGTTTATAGTATTTTCCTCATTAAAATTTGCTGTTAATTCTTGATCCTCATTGGCTCGTTTTGATTTTCGTTCTCAGTGATTTCTTACATTATTCTTGTTATATGAAAGGACAGTTACTAACTGTAAGATACGTGATAGAAACACCTGAAACATGTAAACAAATGGTTGTTTGTGATTGGCCAAAACTGGATAATGTAAACAATTTTTTATCTCCGATTGGTGGAACGCATTTCCACGATATTGAAAGGGAACTTCTAGAAATATTCATATTGTTTGTTTATTTCATACCATTCATTCGAGAAGAACAACGCGTACAGTGAACAGTGTGTTTAGTGTACTCAGCCATCATGGTGCGAAAGCGAACAAGGAAAAAACTACACTCAAGAAAACAGACAGCAATACAGCAGACACAGAATCAAAACCACGTTCCGTTCCTTCAAATACAGAGAAGAATACCTGCAGCACCTCCACAGACACAGACTCTCCACGTATCCCCGCTGATCCTAAGATAGGCTCCTCAAACAGTGTTTCTGAATCTCCCGCCATACCTACACATCATTATGTCCTCACCAACCTTGCTGCCTATTCTTATGAACCAGATGCATTCTTCAACCATATCAAGGATGGCATACCAGAATATCGTCGTTATTTGCGTGGCCGACCTACTCACAATGGAGAAGGCTTCCACATCATCATTCAAACACAAGAAGCCATAGAAGTCTTCATTAAAAAGTTCTCACCGAGAGGGATTTTGGATCAAAAGTCAGATTAACCACCATCTCTACTCAAGAAGACATCGACAGAGCTGGTGGCAAGCTACCTCCTCTCGGAAAGCAACCTATCAAAAACTCAAGAAGACATACCTACACATGTGTGATCAAGGGCGTTGATGTGAACATGGATATCGCAGACATTGAAGATGACCTCGACAAGAGAAACAAACTTTTTGCAATATCACATGAATCCAGAACTCAGCAGGATCACTTCCCCTGCTCCGACTCTCACAACCAGTTCTGCTACTGTCATCAAACTTATTGATGACGGCATCTGTATTCACGACAAGTTGTACCAAGTAGAAGCTTCACGATCCACAGCAAGATCCACGCCATGTCACAACTGCTACACCTACGACCATCGCACCCACACCTGCACACGTCTTCAAGTTTGTTTCAGTTGTGGAGAGAACCATAGCACGCCCTGCAATAAACCAATCAACCGATGGTTCTGCGCCACCTGCAAGAGGATCAGACATCGAATGGGTAGCAGCGATTGTCCACAGAGGCCTCGCAACAACCCACTCAGACATACCATACCCAACATTCTGAACCAGTTCGAGTTTCCATCGCTTCCAGAATCCGGCCCTTGTCAGAACCAGGCCATAACTTCTGCAGAAGAAAAAGAAAACAAAGAAAGAGAAGAAGACAAGGTATTAGCATCATCTGAACCAGAAACACACCCTATCATCCACAACGCAGAAATAAATGCCAAGGTCGCCGAAACCATAGACAACGCCACCGAATGCATCGTGATATGGGCAGCATCTATCATTTCCATAGTTACTGACCCTTCGAAACAGAAAATCCTTCACCAAGTTTCCCCCTCACATATTTCGCAAACAACTTCATATCCTTACCACAACCAAAAGCAACCTCCACATTAACTGCACCAACCTACATACCCCCGCAAAGAAGAATACTACAGAGCCAAGCACTTCCGATCATACTACACAAGGCGCCACCTAAACACGCTGGCATTATAACCTTTGCACTAAGTGAACTACACACTCAACAATTACATTCAACTCACACACTGTGTTTTTGAGCTAAATGCCGTGCGCTTCCTGCTTTGGCGCTCTCCCCGGATATATGGCAATTAGATCAACGCCAGAAGACTTCATAACCAAGCCAGATACAGGACCACAGGTACAGGACCACTTTTCAAGAACGAAATCTCTCTACCATAGACATCACACATCATCGGCAACGCACCAACAACAACGCAGCCAGAAGACTATCAGGAACAGAATTCTACAGTGACTTGTTTCATCATTCCTTGCCATACAATACACTTCATTGCACTGGGTAAAATAGCATTATATGCTAGATGTCCATCTTTGCTGCATGCAGAGTAAAGTTATTATTCTCTTGTCTTTATTTATTTCATAAAAATTTATTTTCCTTACAGTTTTCCAATAACTATTTGCTTCCAGTAACTACTTTCTTAGAGTTTTGACCTTACAGGCAATCTTACAGTTAGATATAACACAGAAAATTATTGACTGGGACATGTTTCTCCGTCCCCCTCTCTAATGACACCCGTACCCACATATAATAGCTATAGCTGAAAATGCTAGTGCCATCCAATACTTTGAATTTTTTTAAACTAAAACAACTTGTGTTTTGGTGACTGTTTTTATTAATCGAAATGCTTATGGTAATGATGGCAACGTTGCATAACATTTTTTGCTCAATTTTCAATTTTGTTGCCTGCACGTCCTTAAGGCTTTACCTTTGCCAATAGATAAGGGAGTGAACGTTTGCCCAATTTCAGTGCACAAATTCCTCCTCCTTCTTCTTCTTCTTCTTAGAACATATTGTAAATGTCAATCAAAGTGTTCTATTCGTTGTTTTTGCCAACTGATAATGTCAAAATCCTTTAGACACGAACAAATAATACAAACATTCCACATCATCTGTAATCCAATATGGTTGCCAGCGTGAAAAATGAGTTTGTAGTATACAAATATGCTGTTTCTCGGAATATTGTGACCAAACCAACAAAGTTTAACGCAGCTCGATGTAGTGAAATGACATACGCGTGGTTTTGTACTGCTCCCCAATCTTGTAAATGATTTTTTTTTTTTTTGTATATTTGGTATTGCTTGAAATATTGCGATTAAACCAACGAATGGCATACAAATAACCATCACGAATACGTTACAATAGAGCCCCGAACCTGACTGGTGCAGCAAGTCCTTTATGTATGAACTACGTATGTCAAAATTAGAAAAATACCCGAAGGTATTCAATTGTTGTTTATGAATAGAAGGTCAGAGTTGTGTGTTCGTCGCACATTCGTTATATTCACGTAATTGATATCGAGAGAACCGTGACGAGCGTGCATTAGGAACAAAACATACATGTGTTGTTACCGAATGAAATAATAATTGAAGTAAATATAAATTCAATTGTTCTTCATTCTTCCTATTGTTTCTAAATACATAATAGAGAAAAATAGAGATTTAGATTTATACTGTTATGAACGACATAGGTTTTAACCGGCCATCTTGGATTCTAGGTGGCCATAGATTTTCAATTAAGCTTTTGTTTACATTTTGATCCGCCACAATTTTGCATAGGGTTACCGTAGAAAGTCGAGACTTGCTCCACCTATTTATATTTAACAAGAGCTTTCAAACGACGTTCTACTTAACCCCTCTTGCCATTTGAAACTTTTTACTTGGATCTCACCTGGGACTCTGTGGGGGTCCTGGAACAAGACGTTTTAACTTAAATTGTTGTACTTTGAAAATAATGCCACACGTCCTTTCTTATTTTCACATTTGTCTCATCGTTTCCGATTTGTAGGGGTGACCATGGACTTTTCAATTAAGTTTTTGTTTAGATTTTGACCCGTCGCCATTTTGCACAGGGTTGTCGTAGAGAGTCGAGACTTGCTTCATTTTTTTTATTTCACAACAGCTTTCAAACGATGTGCCACTTAACCTCCCTTGTCATTTGAAAACTTTGAGTTGAACCACGTCTGGGATCCTGGAGCAAAGTTTATTATCCGAAAAAGTTTGTCCTTGAAGATGATAGGATACATGTTGGCCGATTTTTCCATTTACCCAACCGTTTCCGAATAAATGACTCGGTTCAAACTATTCTGCCAGCTTTTGTAGCTTTTACATTACAAAATATGTTGTAACTTACCATATTTTTCCGGTAGCATGTATAACTTTGGAATTCGTCTAGTTATAATATATCAAATGCAAACACAATTGTCTCGTTCGGATCTCAGCGGAGCCACTGCGCGACCCTCCCTTGTTAGTATGCAATATTAATGAGTGAGTCATTAAAAATGTGTAATATGATGCATTTTGACGTACGTGCTATTTATAAGCCTTATATTGATAAGCAACATCCTGGATTCCTGTCCCACATACATATCATACTATACTTTATCTGCTCTTACGAAAGACGGGGAGATATACAGAATTATCAAATGAATTCATGCGCAACATGTCCGATTGGGCAACCTAACTTCACGCATCATTTAGAAACATTTTCTTTGAAAGGCTGCACAATTATTAGATCATATTACAAAGTCAGAATGCATCAGGCATTAATTAAATAACGAAATAAATCATATGGAATGGTTTAGAGTAGTAAAGTATCCCGCTGTAAATGGACAACCAGTATCTATATAATTTATGCAAGTAAAACAGAAAATTAAAAAAATAAAATAAAATAAAATAAAGCTCCTATCAGAATCAAAAAATCTCTTATAACTTAATTTATTTAACCATTACGTTGTCTTTCTGGTAGATATTTGTCAGGAATCAGGATATGCTCTAAATTCAATGGCTAGGCATATTGGAAGTTAAAAGAGGAAAACAGAAATCAAAGCACACTTAAGAGTTGGCTTAATCCAAATGTTCACAAAATATACTCGAATGTAATATTTTCCATTGTACATAGATAATACTTATGCAAAAATGCTAGTAAGTTACAACTGAATTAACTCTAAGTAGTAATTATTAAATACGCGTATACTGTTTTCAGAAAGTTATTTTTCTCTACAATGCTTTATATTATCTCCCTTGCTCACAGCCGTCTGTAGGTTAATACTTCTTTAACGTGCATATGGTACGACTTATGTGAAAATAAGTAAGTATTTGATGATGATGATGATGATTATTATTATTATTATCATTATTATTATTATTATTATTATTATTATTATTATTATTATTATTATTATTATTATTATTATTATTATTATTATTATTATTATTATTTGTATTTTTGTTCTGTATATGAATCATTTGGAAGAATGTTTATCTGCAATTACAAAACAAACTAAAGCTACAGGATGCGACATATTAAGCCTAAATGAAACAGCCAGTGAAATTTCTTCAATGCATGTGCTTTTCCTTACATCTCCGTGTAGGCCTACTTTAAACAGTGATGATTTCAGATTTTTCCCGGGGTAATTTCAATCCACGCAGCTGAATAGTAGTACTGCGAAAATACTGGTAATTCAAGTTGAGTACGATCTGAGATATGACCCCGTGTGGGGGGAGGGGGAGGATTGGTAGCTTCAGAGAGCACCATCCTCCAGGTCCACCTGACATCATCAGTGACTTTAAGCATGATACTATCTATTTTAAATATTCATGTATTATTATGGAGCAACGAACGGAAGAAAGATAATTTCATGTAGCTAATATAGAAAATATGAAAACCTACTCACATGAGTTATTAACATCGCAAGACTTAATAAAATGTGTTAACTTGGAACAAGAAACAGAAAGCGAAAAAACTGTGAAATAAGCACTGTAATAACGTGTTATCATGCAGCAAAATATAATACAAAAAATTGCATTCAATGATCAAAAACAAAATATAGAATGGCGAGTTAACAGATCGAAGAAACTGTAATTCACAACCAAGAGCAAGGAAGTGGTTCACGTTCTTGCTTCGCAAGTGGGAAACCCAGGTTCAAATTTTGTGAATGTATCCGATCTTGAGTTCCTTCCAAGTCTTATCGGGTGAATAACTGGATGATGGTATATAAAGTAATTGGCACAGTCAAAAACATATCGAATATTTTTGAACATTTTATCACACAAAAGAAGCAAGCTCTTACGAAACATAATCTTCAAAGTAAGTACTTTCGAAGACAACCATCTTCTACCAGTACCCTTAGTACTTATTAAAACATCTCGGAATGTGATTTGTATGGCACCAATTTAGAGTATGATTTATGTACAGAGATTTATATTTTCTACCAAGAAGAACCTGCATCTCAAAATATTTCATTTATATTCATTTATATTCAAACACATACACACATAAATACATAACATACATATAGGCATATATATAGCAGCTCTGACGAACATAAGCATCACTTGAAGAGTATATGGGAAGTTTAATTTCTGAAATTTACCCGCAGATGGCAGGAGAAGCTTGTTTGCTATGCGTCATTGCATTCTGATTTCATGGGAATAGACAACCTTCTTTTCTAGTTTACTCGAAAGCTAGAAAATGTGACATCCATTTTGTTCATCCGAGCCGCTCATACAGATATACAGTATATTTGTATATACGAGTGCCATCCAGAAATTCAAATTTCAGCAGGATGCCGCTAGGGGTGGGGCGAGCCACTTTGTGCAAGGAATCCGCCCATTCAGTATGCATCCAGCTGTGAACGTCTGAAGTTCGTGTTGCTTCTATTTCTTTCATAATACATTGTTAACATGAGCGCTCCGATTGAAAATCCAGCCAGTTATCAAGTGAAGTCAGTTATTCGAGTTTTGTAGGCGAAAAACTGTTTGACATTTATCGACAACTGTGTGAAGTTTACCGTAGAGAAGTGATGAGTGAAAGTGGAATGAATCTTTGGTGCCTCATGTTTAAAGATGCCCTCACAAACGTTCACGGTGAAGACCGAAGAGGGCGACTGAGCATTGTGATAGATAAACTGATCGCCAAAAACAAATACAAGACTTATGAAAATCGTATGTGTGAGTTTGTGTTATCGTAAAATAATAACAGAAATCTCGTTTGTGTTTCCTTAAATGTTATGGAGCTTATTGCATTAAGTTGGGACCAAAATTTTGTGTAATACTGCCTAAGGAGATTTAGGGAGATTTGAATGATTTTTTTGCCCTTCTCCAGATCTCCGAAACTATCAGGCGTAGAACCTTTAAATTAATTGTATACATATTCCCTTTTACATCCTAGGCTGCAGATAAACCGGGAATTCGCAAAATGTGACCACTAAGAGGTAGAATTAGGAGAGTTTAAGTGATTTTTGTGCCGTTCGTCAGATTTCTGAAACTGTCAGGTGTAAAATGTTGAAAAATTTCGTATTAACGCTCTCCTTACATTACATTCTACATTAAATATTGCGAAATGCAATCCATAAGGAGGAATAGTGATTTTCATTTCATTTTCATTCCCTAGGACTCCGAAACTATTGAGCGTAGAACCATGAAATTGTGTGTGTTGTACATTTCGTATTAAAGACTTGTTGTATATACATTTCGTATTTCAATATAGAAGACAAAAATTTGATTTTATTTGATTTTCAGTTTAATGTCTCTTTCAGCAGCGAGACTATATAAGACGTAGATCTATAACTTAACGTGGTTGAGTCATGCGCGCCAACTATGTGGGTGTTCCGGGCAGCGCACCCACAAGATGTTTAGTTTTGACCCGGGTTTGAGCCAGTTTCTCTTGCGTTTAAGTCAGCCGTGTTAGCGACTCACCTAAGACAGCTCCAACTTTCCTTATAGTATCGGTATATTTTACTCTATCGTAGCAGAACCCTTTTTGACAGTGTTCATAATAGATTTTAACTAAAAATAAATCAATCAAATATCGAGACTTTTCTGAAAACATATAGGTTAACACTCCCCGCCATTGATATGCACCCACATAAATTTTGGAAAGTCGGCGCCATTGGGTTGAGATGAGTTGATCGTAAGTTTAACACCCCTTTCAGCAGCAACGCTATATGAGATGGGACCTACCCTCAACATGGAATACGAGCCACATGAGCTCCCACTGGGAATCGAACCGGGTCTCCCAAGCCACCACGAGGAAGCTGTAGAAGACGAGGAGGAATGGGGCGGGAGTACATACTAGTATATTATAGGCCTAATACTTAAGCAAGTACTATTAGACTTCCAAACTATGCTAGTCATAAATATCGGAAGTCTTATAGAACGACTATGTCCGTCCGGTTATCAAACAAGTATGAAAGCAGAAACGGTAAGATATATTAAAACGAGGTTTTTTGGAATTGATTTAGCGTTCCGAAAATAGGTTCCATCTTCTCGGTTAACCCCAGTTTTGAAGTGGGAAAAGAAAGCAGAGGCGATATGTTTTATTACGATTTTGACTCGACATACCTTCCATCTAAATGTTGAAATACAGTGAGAGTATGTTGTATAAAAGATTGCATTTCTGTATACATAATGACTGAAAACCATTGGAGAGCTTTTCTGTAGTTACGGGGGTACATAGAGAGATTTTGATCCCCCGCCAACAACTTTCTGAAAAAAAAAAGTTTTAAAAAATATCCTCTTGTGTTGTATTAGAGAGAATTATGCACGAAAATGCTTAAAAACCGAATCTTTATCTTAAACAATTTCCTGCGGGAAAACTCCCGGATCCGTCCTTCACAGCAGAAAATCCCTAATACTCCCATGATCAAAACACGTCAGTTATATGCATTAAGGCTATAAGACGCGCACATACATAAGAAAGAAACGATTCAACATGGAACATCAAAATATATACTAGATGAACTTCTTCATCTCACTAGATGAACTTCTAGACACCTCATTTTAAAAACCAAAGATAGGAAAAAGATAACAAAAATGTCGGTGTTGTCAACTTAGATATGACGAGAAATCAGTGGCGCATTTAGGGAGTGACTACGGGACTCAATCCCCCCGAAATAATTTTATTACTATTTGTTCGCATTATAAGTACAACACAAATGCTTCTTATTAGTTCTCAAGCCTCCCTTCCCGAAACAAGATCCTAAATACGCCACTGCGAGAAATGTTTACGATACTTTTGGTCTCATCTGGAAAGCGAGACAATAATTTGAATTAGGGTTGTCCAGTCTCGAATGTAAAGAGTTCATTCGTTCCACTAAAGTTTCATGTAGAAAGTATTTTACTGTACGGTTCAAGGAATATAACTGTAATAAAAATAATTGAATATCAGTGAACAGTAATTCATATAACAAACTAACTTTTAGGATATGCGGAAGTAATTATAAAAGCTTTGCAACAAAAATGCCTACACAGACCATAATTCGATGAGCTCAGAAATACAAAATAACAAAATAGTCGGTAAGATTCAGTTTACAGAGTAATTGTTACTTAAAGAATGGACATACACTATTCCGAGAATCGAAATAGAGCGAGAAATCAATGGCGTATTTAGGGGGTGGCTATGGAGCTCAAGCCCCCAACGGAAATAATTTCAACTATTGAAACATCTGACTATTCAAATAGCTGAAGATAATTAAACGTGATTCATCCCCGATTAATCTCCACCAAAAATTCTAAAGTAAATAAAAAATACTTACCCTTTGTGGATGCGATTCGAGGACCTTCAGATTAGTGTCCAAGTGCCCTGACCACTGAACCACGACCAATACGCGGTAAAAGATTCGTCCTTAGTGTGTTCACGTTAGGTGTTTTTCCTCCAGTTACACAATTCTACGTAATTCTTATTCTTTTGAAAACGTCTTTCGTATTTATTTTAAGATGATATAAAAAAAATATATTTGGCATAGTTTATATTAATAACTTGAGTTGTTCTTATAACTTTGATCCTCAATTTTGTTTCTTTTCCTCACCAAACTACAGATATGACAGATTAAATGCTCATATTCTGCATTTGGTTTTTAGGCAGTCGCCATTACATGGTCAAGGACTTATGTCTTCCACTAGACAAACGTTTGGTATTGAAGCATAAGGATCACGTGGTCAGCTCCGAATGGAAATGATTGAAGTATTCCCTTTTTTATGGTTCTCTTTTAGCAAGCATTAGAAAAAGACAGTCATAATCCAGGTGTGACAGAGATTCGAACCCAAGACACCTAATTGCTATCTCAGTGATAAGTACGAAAGCCACTCAACAATACACAACAGAAGTTTTTGTAACAAATGTAATATCTGGGACTAGTTGTAATACTTTTGTTGTATTAACGTTAAGTGTTAAGCTATGAAGATTTGTTCTGATTTCTTTTTTATTTTATTACAGTTTGTGTGAACTGAAACAGTAAAGTAAATGTAAATATCTATTTTATTCATATTTATTACTTGAATAGCTTTGTTAAACATAATTAAATTACGAAGTGGTTGCGTAGTGTATGGACTGATTGTTCATAACGTCGATTCCAAGAAGGGTTAAACAATGTTGACCCGCAACAAAAATCTTGTTGACAGATAGTAATGTATTATTTTAGCACACAAGACACTCCTTTTAGATTTCAGCGTAATTAATTAAATGCCTACTAAGACACAGAGATTTCTATGGCAGAAAAGAAATATTGTGTCACACTCGAGATTTCTTTAAAAGGGTTGTCCTCACCGAGACTTGGCTAGTCAAACCTTCGTTCGGCAAACCGAAAGTTTCTGTGTTTATTTCTTTTCTTAAAAGAAAATCAAACTTTTGTTTCCGTTCTTTCTCCCTCCGACCATCATTTCATGACACAACTCTCAAGTTAGGAGATATCGTCAGTAGTGAAAGAATAGTCAAGGTGTTATAGGCACTAGGTTAGAAATCGTGGGATCGTGGGTTTAAATCCACTGTAAATCAATTTAATTTCATTCATTTTTGTTCATTCTTTACGAAATTAGAGTTCTCGATTACTTAAAGTATAGCAAGGTAAAGTGAATAATATATTACGGCGTAATATAAGAAAGAACTCGTAGTTTTTAATATCGTATATGCTTTTAATAAAAATATGCTTGTATTATTAATTAGGAATTAAATTATACAAACTCATGTGCACATAAAATGTGACTATTTGTCGTATTTGAAGCATATGACGTTTCCTACTGATGCAATGGTTTTCGCAAATTGAAGTGACACACACACTGCATATTTTGTTTTTATTTTCTTAGATTCTCTTTCTTTTTTCTTTTTCGTTTTTTTCCTTTTTTTGTTTCAATTTCCGAACGCACTGAAAACTAGTAATATAACTTCAGAAAATATTCTTGTTAGTTCTAATGTGTAAATGAATAATAATAATAATAATAATAATAATAATAATAATAATAATAATAATAATGTTTGAAATATGTTTATTGAAAGCAAACAGCATTACAGCCACAAGTGCCCCAAAGAAAAAATGTTTTTACAAGCATAGGGCGCATGCAAATAGAATTAACAACATACAACTGATTATACAAAAATAGATGAAATGTATAAAATATTAGTTCAGAAAAATAACATAAAAACATGCAGTATCTGTTACAAAAATAACAATAGTAAAAAAACATAATTAACATGCATATAGAAAAGGTATACCATATAGGATAAATATACAGTATAAAATTCTAAAATAGATTATTATTTACCATGTAGTTATAACAGTTTACAAAATATTGAAAGAAAGTTCAAAAAGACACTATGTAGCTACTATTACAAATTGAAAATAAATATTTCTAAGTTAAACACATCAAGTAATACACTGATTCATAAGACTAGTAATAATGACGAAGATAAAATAAGCATAAAAAATTACATATGACACAAAATTAAAAAAATCCATGACCAAGTTTAAAAAAGTGCAGTATACGTAGTAAAGAAAAAGTTAAGCATAGAAGAGAAGATGATAGGAAAATAAAAGACGAGAGAATAATAAAAAACTAACAAAACATAAAAGGATCTTTCAAATGGCGCCTTACAAACTTTACAAAATAACCTCCAGAAATGTAGTAAAAATAAGAAAAAAATATGTGTATGTTCAGAATTAAAAAGGTTCTTACAATTTGATTTAAAAAAATACAATATATATATATATATATATATATATATATATATATATATATAAAACAAATCAATACAGTATTTAGTGAAAATACAAAACAAAATTAAGACAATCAGTTGCAAGCCTAAAAATACTTAGACATTTCATACCTTGTTTAAAAAATTAAAAAATAATTCACGCACCTTCTTGAAACTCTTATGAAACAAATCAAGAACCGGATAAAAGTTATTAGCTGTTTCTATACTTTTATATATTGAAGATTAATTAGATATTTACTAATAAACGGAACAAATTTCCTAATGTTTTTGTGAGGAATTTTTAAAGAGAAAAAGTTCTGCAGAACAAAATCTCCATGCAAAATTACATGAAAAAATTTCAAGTCAAAGAGCCGATGCCTGTCAAACAGAAGGGTAAGATTAAGATCCACCCTTATGTCTGACAAGTTCGCCTCTCCTATTTCTTTAAACTTCCATTTTAACCAGGTAGGAATGAATTTTGAATCGAAGAACTAAAATATTTTGCTTCACTATTCCAAATTACCGTACAATATTCAAAATGAGACCTATCATTGCACATATAGAAAAATTTGCAGGCGTTAATATTAGTAGAGTTTTGACATAACCATTTGAGCATTGTTAAATTCCTCCTAGCTTTGGAGATTACAACCTGAAAATTTTTTCTGAAAGAGCAATTTTTTATCTAATATTACTTCTAAATCTCTAACATGCTTAACGAATTGGATATGTTGATTTCATATCCTGTATTTGTAAATTAAGGGTTAACTTTCCTCAAAAATGTTATTCCTTGCGTTTTATTAAAGTTCAGGAGTAGGAAATTCTCTTCGGACCATTTCACTATGATATCTATATATTTTTTGGAAAGTATCTTGATTTTGTTTGGACTTAATTTGACTGAAAATTTTAATATCAGCACATAACAGATATTTGCAAGTTAAATCAACACAAATGTCATTAATATATAGCAAAAACAATAGAGGACCAAGATTAGAACCCTGGGGTACCCCGGAGGTATTACTATGAATAGCAGACAGTTTCCCTTTATATTTTACCACAAATTTTCTTTCATTTAAATATGAAGTCAACCAATCAATAACACAGTTAGGCAAGTTATATCTTTTCAATTTGTTTATCAATAAGTGATGTGGTAATTTATCAAATGCCTTAGCAAAGTCCAAGTAAATAGCGTCAACTTGACCACCAGCCCAAATAACTGGAAGCGTATAATGCATAAGACTTGCTAAATTAATTATTACAAATTTACCAGCCACAAATCCATGTTGGTTTATATTAATTTCATTCTTTACTTTATTATAAACATATTTATAGATTTTTTCTCAAAGATTTTTGGAATTACCTTCATTACAGAGATCGGTCAAAAATCATTAATAGACTTTCCATTAGGTTTAGGTATGGGTGTTATAGAAACCAATTTCCATACATCCGGATAATTACAGGTGGATAAACTCCAATTAAACAAACAAGACAATACTGGTGCAATTGTTTCACCTATTCCCTTAATAATGCTGGAATTCCGTCTATCCCACTTGACGATTTAATCTTTCAAGTTCTGATAGCTTCCAATACATGTTGAGTAGTAATTTCTGGGGTTAAACTTGACCAAATTCTTCAAATGAACGTTGGTTTTTAGTAGCATTAACCGAGAAAGTTTGAAGGACCGATGAAAATAGTTAGCAAACTTTTCAGCCAACATACTATCATCATTCAATAAAACATCATTGTCAATAATACCAGATATTACCTTATTTTTTGAACCATTTACATATTTCCAAAATTTTTAGGAGCAATTGTAAGATCATTTTCTATTTTACTAAAACAAATTTGCCTGTTTATATTTAATTGAGTTTTGAAAGCTCTCCTACAATTAGAAAAGACTACATAATTATTTTCACATTGAGAAGTTTTGTATTTTTAATGAGCCTGATTTTTTACTTTCCATAAAAAATCAATTTTTTGAATACCATAAGGGAAATTTAGATTTTTTAGGCCTAGATTTAGGAATATTACACTCCATCGCAGATTTAATAACTTCTTCTAGTTTTCAAGCTACTAAATTGAGATAATTACCTAACAATATATTACACCAATCAGCATTAGCAATTTGAAGTTACAAGGATAAATAGTCACCTTTAGCATATAAAAATCTTTTAGTGGACTCATATACTTTACAAACACTGGATAAAAACACTTTAGTTACAATTGAATAATGGTGTAAATTAGAATCCACCATATACTCATAATGTCTTTCCTACACTATAGATGCGGTCAAGTATAAATCCGATACTGCTGGTTCAACACTTAGATTTGTATTATCCAAAAAAGTTGACAATAACTGAAAGCTGACTTTAGAGTAATAGTGTCTTCCCGGTAAAGGCTCTTTATTTAACCAATCTATTTTAGATATATCTCTAAAAATTAATACATCATTTTTTAACAGGTTAAGTTTACTGGAGATACAATTTAGATAGTTCTCACATACTTCAAGAGGAAATGGATGAAAATATACACAAGAGATTAGAAGATTTTTAGATGACTTACACCTAAGTTCAATCCAGACACATTCCTTAAAACTTTCCAAATCATATCTTCGAAACATCTGAAAATTATTTCTGATAGCAATTAAATAGCAATTCCTCTATCATCACCTTCTTCACCATAACACCTGTCCGCTCTGAAACACGTATAAGTATAAAGTGGGAAATGATCCCGATCATCATGAATTTCAGATAATCAAGTTTCGGTTGCGGCCACAATTTCATAGTCATAACTAGAAATTGAGGAAAAGAACTCGTTACTTTTAGTACGCAATCCACGTACATTCTGATATCAAATTTTAACCCACAAACGCCCAAGACCAGTTTTATTCGTTAGCAACTGCATTGAACAATACCGTGTTACATCGAAAACCTGACAAGAAAACTGAACGAAATTCGTACAACAAGAGAATGGGTAGTGTGCCTGAAGTGGAACAACGGGGGTTTGGCTAAATGAATGATATAGGCCATGTAACGTAGTGAAAAATAAAGTGGGTCACTGGTGGCACAAGGAGCGTTTGTGGGTTAAGACTCTCTATGTTTAGCATGAGAATCAGTATTCTCAGGAAGTTCAGCTTGATTACGTAATTTTCTAAAGAAAGGACCAATTAAAAGACCTCTAGGCCACACCTCAGGATCACTTATAATAGGAAAGCCTTGTTCGTTTATCTCAACATGGAAGGAAGAGTAAGAACCATACTTGTTTTCAACTTGGTACAAGTCACTTCAGTTGCATTAAATTGTTTTTCAGTACTCTCAACTTCTTTTACCTCAACTGAGGGATTGAACCTATTTAAAATTAATGCTTTTTTTTAAAATTAGTAACCAAATTGGAATTATTTGATCCACTACCTATTTTTAGTTTCCTTTGTTCCTGTCTTATATTTGATTTATTTTGTTTTAGTTGATTCACTTTGTATACGTTTTTATTTCTTACAATTACCTGAGTCCAAGTTTGAGAGGACTGAGGGAGGCCTTGTTACCTTCATTACTTATTGCTAATGCAGGGAATTGATTTTTATCGTTTACATCTAATACAGATTCAAAATTCGTTTTAGATAAAATTGGTTCACTTCCAACTTGTTTTTTTACTAGTAACTTATTTAATTCAAAGTTCTCTTTTTTCAAAATATCAAGCTCCTCCTTTATTATGCCAAATTCATGTAATTCTAGTCTTATTCTGTTCATACCCTGTTCAAACAACTTAGATATGGATTCAAGATCAGTAAATGATCCTTTACATCTAGAAAACAAATAATTTTCTTTCATTTGCACATTTGCTAAATCATCAGTTGATTTACCCAGAGTTGAACCTCCGGCCACCCCAGGGGAACGATCTTGGTCAGTTTTCAATTTCAGAACACAAATATTACACTTGTAATCATTTATATGAACATTGTTTCCATCATTATATTGTTCAAAACAAGATAAATGACTTTTGCTCGAACATAAAATACATCTTACTGTCTTCTGACTACCATACACAGCTAAATCACATAATGGACAATTAACTGAAGAAAATGTCATCAAACAAAAACATAAATACTAAAAAATAACAAAAAAGCAAAGAAAAATTCACACTCCCTGGCCCGAGTGGAGACAAATTAATGAATTCAAAAAAGACACTTCTCGACCTGCTAGAGGATATAAAAGAAATGAAGACCTCACGACCCTTCAATTGTTAGCTGGAGTTGGAAAAGAAAGGAAAGATGTAGAATTTGCTTTTTAGCCACCGAGAGCCCTACTGCAACACACAAACACTGTAGCACGACCGAACGACGTGACCACTGTGAATGGCTGACTAACTGCTCACTGTGTTACCAGCCCCAACCGGCCAAAGTTAAAAGAAAAAAATCTCATAGGCTTTGTAGGAGGAAAGGACAGTCGATCAAGATGGTAATTGCCAGAAACGAAGGAAATGAGTAAATCTATGATAATAGAGCGACCATGGGGCCAAAGCCCGAGAGGCGATAATAATAATAATAATAATAATAATACCAATAATAATAATAATATATTTAGAAAATAAAAGCTACGATGGTTTTGCTGATAAAAATATTCTCGCAAAACAAAGATGAAAGTTAAAACACCTCGACCTGATGTTTCTTTCATAAAATTTTACTAGAGATATTAAAACTGATAACTAACAAAAATGAAGGTAACGTTGAAACGAATAATGTAAAAGATTCAGAGATTTTACAAAATACTGTAACCTGTAAAATAAAATAAATGTTTGACCAACATTGAGTTGGTCTAAGGTATGTCTAAGGTTAAAGATCTTTTCGTGACTTTCTCGTGATATCAATCGCTTTGTAAATACTAAAGGGCGTATTCTACCTGATTTTTTCATCGCAGAGGAATGGATATTTTTCTTTTCTTTTTTTCTTTCTTTTCTTTTCTTTTTTTTCTTTTTTTTTTTGCTGTTTGCGACATTGACATGTTTCGAACAAACTATTGCACTTGTAGAACGCCTTATGTAGTTCTCAACCATCGAACCTCAACAGTATTGTTTGGTTGTCTAACGTTGCAGGATATGAAAAATGGAAGTGTGAATGCACTTTTGCTCGTGTACATACATCTTACACAACTATAAAAGTTGATTGTATTAGCATCATACTTTGGAGATCTAATATTGATACTTCGTAAAATCAGTTTATTTTTCTTCTTTTCTTCTTCTTCTAAATACATTCAATAAATACTTAGTCTGCGAAAAGATTTTTTTTTAAATGAAAGTCGTAAAATAGAAATATGATCGTGAATTATAACACGTTAATGTTTTATTTTCATCTCACAATTCTGAACAACTTCCTGACCAAGTACGAGAAAAAGCAGATTTATTTGTTTATTTATTTTGAATGTTTTATTATTCACGTTATTATCAACCACAAGATAAAGTACATGGGACAGAAGTCAAAGAGTTTCTATTTGCATACGTTTCACCGAGGATGAAAACCGCGAAACCACATACAGAGAAAGCAAGCAAGGAAGGAGAAAAGTCTTTTTCCATTTAAAAGTTTAACAATAAATCAATTTGTTAAATATGCTTTCATTCCCATTTCATCCTTTTAAACTTCAAGAATTATCATAATAGCAAACTATAGTAATAATAAAAAGAGAGAATAATTTCCGGTTTCCGCATTCGTTCAAACTCCACAAAATATTAGAATTTTATCATTTAACAGAAATAAAAATGTCCAAAAATTATACATGTACCTATTGATAAATCTCATTAAACGGAATAAAATGATATGGATGAGTATAAAAACGCTCATGAGTAGTTTTTGGGAAAATCACGAAGAAACAAAATATGTTTATAAATCTACAAAAATTGATGCTGTACGAGAAACACACTACTCAGGGCCAGCTCTACCATTTATGCAACACGTGCATTTGCTACTACGTGACCACGTGCAAGGTCACATGGACACAAATCCCAGTATGAATTGCTTGATTAATTGTCAAATACAAGAAGTCAATTTTCCAACATTAGTGAACACCTGTTCCATTTAGTTTACATTTCATATCGCAGTTTTGATACGACAGCTCGTCTTGCCTTTGTCACAAACGAGTTCCTTATCATTGAAGGGAAAACCTTTTTATATTTTTTAACAGATGAGAAGGAAAATCAACAAATCAAGATAAAAGAGCTAGTTGCTACTGGAATTACAAACTGATATACTAAGATTGAAGCTCGATATTGAATTCTATAGAAAGGATGACCACTTTCCTCTGCAGATGTGCTTACCTTATCTTCCACTAACATAATACTGTAGATTATTATTATTATTTTTTTTAGAAAACAGACACAATGAGATTGTATTTGTAGTGTTTAGGCCTTTCTGAGTGCAAGTGTACTTACCCTCTCCTTCGTTGTTCACGATAGGGTAGCATACTTAAAATCGTGACTTTTAAGATTTGTTCTTTCTGGAGAAAGAGGAGGGGTGGCAATTGATGTTATTGCACGGGGCAGCAAATTACCTAGGGCTGGCTTTCACGCTACCTATATTAAGTTCAAACTGATCCTACAGTATACCATCATCAAACTCTTCATTGTAACGGCAGCAAGATGGTAGTATACGGTGTATAACATAAATGCAGGACAAAAGTAACGAGGTGATTGCGGACATCCAAATAAGTAAAAATGTTCCTATAAACATTGGTCCGACACCGCTTCGGTTCCGAGAACAGGGTGTTAAAAATGTAGAGTCCCTCCAATGGCTCACTATGAGAAAATAAATGGAAATGTTCAATATTACAGGAATAATACAATCAAGTTGAATTATGCCTGTGCAAATACATTTACACTAACATAGAGAATGCAACCAATCAATGTTTGAGATTATTGAGTTGTCAGTGTTGCCAACCTGGTAGAAAGAGTTATGTTTTCAAATAGCACCTAGATGTCCACACGTTAGCATATAATTGCTGACACCAAAACGTTCCGCAAAGTTGTGGCCAGGCGAGATTTTTGGCGGCGAGGTTTTGTCCAGGCAAGGTTTTATCGAACCAAACATCCCACACTCTACCGCGAGGTTTTGTATAAAGACCAGACCATATAGTTAATTAGTTATACAGTGCTTCGTTAAATTAAAAAAGAAATTGCTTTTTTGCTTTAGTTGATTTTCTACAACGTTCTCTACTTTTATTTTCCTCGTGCAAGGATAAATAATTGCGTGCAGACTGATAGTATATGTACGTGCAAATTGATGTACAGTTCGCGGCACAGAAAATGTTACAAAAAGTTTAAATCCGATTACTAACTAACACCTGTGCCGTGTATTTAAGCATTCAGAAACACATGCCTCGATCGACTAATGTTCCTGGTATTCAATCCAACTCTTCCCCTTCCTCCTGCCTCAAGTAGTCTGTGTGACGTAATATACTCTTTCCATTCAAACAGAAAAAACAAAAACCATGTTCACAAGCTTTATAGCTCTAAAACCGTCTCTTTCTTTCGTTTGTTTTGTAATGTCTTTGTAGAGCCCGAATTTTAAAAGTCACAAAATATTTACATAGCTTTTTAAACATTTATTAGTATTATTTACCTTCTTCAAAGACTGCATATCACAGCAAGCTAGGAAGATGCTAATTATGAAGTCTATGGAATTGTCAATCTTGGCAGTAGGTTTTGTGCTTCCCGAAGTCTGTAGTGTGGGAGCAGAGCTCTAAAAACTACAGACAGAAATGAGTGTTATCCAATGATTAATTTCATTTTGTTTCCCAGTATTTCCAAGCAAATGTTCCAGGGCCGTCATTTGGGCAGGATAGAGGGGTGTAACTGTCCCATCCCTTGAGTGTGATAAACACATATTGTTTGATAAAATGTCTAGTAAAACATTGGTATAAAAAGTGAAACTCTTATATCGGCGGAGAATCACCTCTCATCCCCCGCTAAACAAAATCTAAAATGACACTGCTTTTAGCAACAAACCTATACAGTTAAAATAGCACATTCCTAGAGCTCTTACGTTTGGTTTCAAGACTCGAAGGTTTAATCCCAATCCATGTGCGTTCATAGTGGATGACATTGAGAGAGAGACAGATTCAAATATGGAGACATAGAGGAGTAATTTACATATGCAAGTTTAGAATTGGAGAATATGATCGGACATCCATACCATGACGAAATTTGTGATTTTGTGAAACAGAAGAGGAAAAATTTCCGAACTGCGAGAATCATATCCGGCTGTTGTCGAATTAAGGTGGACAACACTTTTTAGAACATCAGATGATTGCGAAGGGAGAGAAAGATCTTAAGATCTGGGAAATTAAGAATTTTAAAATTCTTCGGCTTTGAGACAGGTTTCGAACCACGAACTTGTTACTTATCGAACCATGACTTTATCCATTCAGCCACGGAGAACACTGCGCATTCGTTCATATACTTTTCCTTTAGCTACGTTGAGAAACTAATAGAATGGAATTTTCCAAAAGTTGACTTGGTGCGTTAGTTGTTAACAGGGAGCGCAGCCCTCTCATAGCTTAGTTACAGATGCATAATGAACTTCCCCTTTTTCAGGAACACTTTTTAAGGCAGTAAACGTTTGTTACTACTGTGCTAATTGAGTTACATTTAATACAATCGTCCGATAAAGTAGTGTCAAATACTCAGACATAAATCACCTTTTGCAAAACTCTATGGGAAAATAAAATAAATCGTCGTAAACATGTTAGATTTTTGAAAAGAACAAGTTAAATAAAGCAATGGAAATGTGCTTAAGAGTGTCACTTGGATGCGCACAAATAACTTTAAAAAATAGCGCGTTTTCGTCATGATGTATTAGATGAATGGTTAGTGAAAGGGACTCCTACGTGAATGATAATAGGTTCGAATCCCGACCGTTCATATTGTTTTTTCTTTTAGCTATGCTCATACTCTGCATTCCTGAAGTTCAATTTTGAATTGAATGTAGTTGCAGCTAGTTGAAGCCGAAATTATTTGCAAATATGAGATTTGTTGTTCCATGCTTTTCTTTAACTTGCGATGTTCCAACTTTGATATTAAATCAATTAATTTAACTCATTTCAGTACATCCTATCATGATGAAGTTTTGCACAATGATGACAGTCAGGCAGTAATACAGTGCGTCCCACTAGCTTCCGAACCCGAAAACAAGGTTATAATTTCCGAACAAATATACATAGGAAAATGAAATTCACAATAATGTTCTTCGTTTCATGCTGAATACATGAGCGTCACAGTAGGTGCTGAAAGTGTCCTCCCTGGACTTTAAGACATGTTTGTACACGGCGTTCCATATTGTGAAAAGTCCCATATAGAGTCTCCGGTGTGATCTCATGAATCGCATTCTCAGTGTTGTTTCGCAACTCTTGCAGTGATCGTGGGTTCTTTCTGTAGACACAACCTTTAAGAAAACCCCATAAGAAGAAATCAGGTGGTGTCAAATCCGGGGATCTTGGCGGCCACAATCCTTTGGAGATTATCCTGTCACCAAAAAAGAACTCAATTTCTGCCATGGCCACGTTGAAAGTATGGCATGGCGCTCCGTCTTGTTGGAAATAACCGCGACGCAGTTCTTGATCGTCCAGCTGATTCACAAATTCACTGAAGATGTGTAAGTAAACTTGTGTGTTTACTGTATCTTCAAAGAAGATGGGTTCAATGATACGCTGTCGGGAAATTGCACACCAAACTCCCACCTTCAAGGGATGAAGTGGAATCTCATGGTACACATGCGGATTTTCGGCGGCCCACACCCGAGTATTCTGCGAGTTCACATAACCGGAGAGATGGAACCAAGCTTCATCTGTGAACCTAGTATAGTCTCGGATTCCTGGATTGTCATGCAACAAAGCTTGCAACCAACGACAATACATCACGCGCTTTTCCCAATCTGTAGTCTTCAACTCCTGGACGACTGTAACGCGATATGGAAACAGCTTGGCTCTTTTGGTGGCTCTTTGCACAGTTGACTTTGATATTCCTACCTCTTGTGACAATCGACGCAGGCTCTTCTTAGGGGACTGCAAAAGACGTTGCCGCACATTCTGTACTGTCTCCTCGGACATCCGTGGACGCGCGCCTCCATGTCCCGTAAGTAACGTTCCTGTTGTTTCGAACTTGTTCACCAAATGATGTATTGATGATTTCGATGGTCCTTTACGGCATCCAAATTCACGGCAAAATTCACGTTGAACGGTCTGATACGATCCCGATATCCAATATTTTTTAACAATGAACACGCATTCCTGTACGGTGTACAGAACCATCCTCGCGGTGCAGCGACTCGAGTCACACTAACGCACGCGCACCACGCCAAGCAGCACTTCCCCTGGCGCCACCTATCGTCTTTGTTTTGACGTGTGCGCTTCTGTTCAACCCTTTCTCGTGTTTATCATGAAACAAGGTACGTGTATTGTGAATTTCATTTTCTTATGTATATTTATATACTGTAGGAAATTTTTGACTCAGAAAAAACGTACAATGGACCGTACGATGCAATCTGAATTCCTGGAGGAATTTCAAACGAATTTAGTATACGTATAAATTACCATCTGAAAAATATACTATAGGGTGTAAGAAACTATTCCTAGGAGAGGAAGGGGTGACAGTAAAATACAAAGTGAGAAACAACCAATCTGGAAAATATTCCATACAAAATAATGGGAGAGTAAAGTTCTTATAGTATCATTACTTTCATTAAAAGATGATGGCTCAAAGGCATAATACAAATACTAAATCCCGTCAACAAAATGTATTTGTTTTCGTTAACAGTTGATAAATTTAGAAAATCGAAATTTACGGATAATTCACTGATATGGCGTTGAAGAAAGTGAATGACATACAATGGTTTTAAATCTTGTAATTAGTTTAACGTGAGAAATTCAAGACCAAAATGGGCACTTCTGATTTTCGAGATGGGATTTTATAACGCTTCTGTTTGACAACACTGCGTCCGAAGTTACTGTTCTAAAATTTAGTGAAGAATGTTCCCAATTAGGTGTAGACACTCTAAATGCAAATTCAAGTGCTATTTGTATTTCCTTGTAGAAAGAAACAGTGATAAGGTTGATCGAAAAGTGTATTGTATTTCATTCCGCAGTATTTTATTTTTTATTTATTTATTGTTTAAGAAACAAACTGGTGCATTGAAGAAGTGCTATTTTAAAATACAAAGTGAGAAAATACAAATTGTTTTAACTTACTATTTGAAAATGGTACAAAATGTCTATAGTTTAACACGATTTCACCGTATCGTAGAATATTTTCAACACGACCGCAACGTAACTATCGTATCATAAACAATAACTTGTCTTCCTATGTTTTAACCATAAATGTAGTCATGGCAACATGTAAACAGCCCATTAGAAGAAATAGGTCTGGGGGAAATGAACTAATCAATAGTTCTGATACTATAGTAGTGCATGACATTCCATTGACACTGACGTGGCATTAATGACTAATTTGAAACAAGATGTGGCATTTCTTTCATTTAAAAAAAAATTATTTTGCATACAATTTACTTATTGTATGCATTGCAGGATTTTCGGACTTCCAGCTATGCTGTGTTGTAAATGATGGAAGTCTTATAGAACGGCTGTGTCCGCTCGTCTATCTGTTTACAGCTCTTGTATACGAACAACAAGTGAATTTCGTTTCACTTTGAGCAATTGCGGTAGCTTTCCAAAGTGTGAACTCACTGTTAAAGCAGACGTACTAGATCTATAACTTCCAGTTGTAATACAGGGATAAGATAAACGTTGAAACTTATCCTTGGGACGCTGAATTTATATATACGGACGACTTTCTTTCAAAAAGTAAAATATGTATGTGAGTTTAGACTAACTATTTGTGCAATAATTTATCAATGAACATTAAAATAGGTTAAAATCATTTATTCCCTAAGAATTAGTTTTGCCTTAATGTTTTGTTTATATTAAAATTGTTTGTATTCTACTCTACAGGGTTCGTCTTCGTACACTACATGCCCAGTTAGCAAGCACGTCTACAGTAAGTCTAAGTTTACCCTTAATTTCCCTTGATGGACTTAATTTTAGAAATCATCTCTGGGTATGGCTTTCTCAAGTGTAGATTTCAAGTCATGCTTGTAGTCCTGATAGCTTTAACGTATAAACCTGTGTATGCTTAGAACAGATAAAAGAATGAAGACTGCGCAAGAATGCTTGTGTGTTAGATTTAGCCTTAGAGGTTGTCTCTGTGTATGGCTTTGCCAAGTGTAAATTTTAAGTCGTTCTTGACAAGTGTTTCAATTTAAAAGGATTTTAAAGCTAGCCCTTATTATATATTATTGTCAAGTCTGAAACAAGCTTGCAATCGAGGAATAGCAAGTTTGCTATAGTCTTGGTACAGTCTGCAGCCATGTACAGGTAAATGCAAACTTGTGCAAGCCTACAAATTTAATCTTGAAGGTTGGAGTAAGGCCACTAAAAATCTAGAAAGCTATTAGGGCCATTTCATGTTTCCTGTGATTAAGTTCAATTACAAGATTTATCTTAAAATGTGTAAAATATTTTTTTGGTCTTGGACCCCCATTTTCTTAATAAAGTATTTAAAAAACACAATACAGTACATAACGAACATTTATAAAACACTGGCGTGTACTAAGAAGTCAGAAAATATAAATAAATGTGTGGTTTGGTATAAAAATGTTTTTTAATGGTATAAGTGAGACAAGAAATGGATAACTATAGAACTCAACCTACCTTAATGTTTTATTTAATCCAGTCTGTCTTTCCGCCACATTAGGTTGTATAGTTAGAGGTCTACTGTATTTAATTAATTAATTTTTCTTTAACTGTGACCGTTCATATAAGAAGATGCACAGACTTCCATTTGAAACTGGGCTAAAATCTTCAGCTTGGAATAGAGTAGGAGCAAGTATTACTGAATAAAAGGCCAAGATTATGGAAACGGGAATATCATATTAACCCAGAGAATTGGTTAGAACTGCCAAGATGCCAACACTTTACAATACATTGAAAAGATGTTTAAAAAACTGTATATTCATATTTCTATCTTTTAAGTAACCAATAAAAGTGTCAAAGGAATGTACAAAATTAAATACTTATATATAAAAAGTTAAATTAGTATTAATTCATTGTTAATAGACGTTTTTACACTCATGAGACTAGAAAAAGTACTCATGATGTTTACTGTGCAATATATTTTAGGTCCAGTTCAGAACAGATACAAGCTGAAGAGCTTACTTTATGGACTTAGTAGTTGTAATTCAGAACAGATAAACGATGAAGGATATTACTTTTATTATATTAGAAGGTACATGTACGCTGTTCAATTGGGGGAGAGCCACATGTTCACTGGAATTACACTTCCATAACTTCGGTATGAAGAGGAGTTAATGTGGCCATTCGTCAGCAACACACTCTGTCCACTTATATCCTCAAGTTTCCCCAGATATCTACTTGACAGAAGTTGGGTGAACCATAGAGCCATAGAACCACGTTTGAACCAGAGTAAATTTTCTTTCAAATCATACCATCAAGGATCGAAACCGAGCTATCTGTTAGTAAGTATATGCCTTACCAACTAAACCATGGCGGATGCAATTTTATCAAGGAATTCCATATTTCAATTTTGTAAAATGTTAACATTTTAACGGATTGTACAGATGAGTTATGTGTTGTATGCTATACATAATCAATTTATTCTGACTGACTTATTTCATTTGCCACAGCAATTGAAGTCACATTGTAGTGTATACTAGCTGAAATACCCATTCTTCGCATGGGGGCTAAATTTGGAAGTCAACGCCTGTGAGAGTATCGCTATTCATCTCAGCGACCGCGAAAACTATAGATTTGACACTAACATAAGTCATTTTGGATTATTTTTACATGTTTCGGTAACCCCCTTCCCGGAGGTGAAAGTAGTATTGGCCCCACTATAGGACACTTTTTGGCCCCTGGGTCCCTGCCTCAGGACCCATGGTCCCTGGCCGGGGTCAATGACCTAGGGGTACATAGGACCACCCCCTCTAAATTTTGGCAGGGGTACCATGGCCCACCCCCTAAATTTTGGCAGGGGTACATAGGACCACCCCCCTTAAATTTTGGAAATTGCCAAATCTAAAAATTTGGTATGGTAGGGTAGGACCATAGTATGTACCTCTATCAGTATTGGGGGTCTATGTCGTTCCCTTTCATGGGTAAAAAATTGCCAAAAAGTCAAATTTCGGGGGTTTTTGACCTAATTTATCCCCTTGGATGAGGTGTTATTACCCTATATGGTTATATGGGCGTATACAGGGGTCCATTCCCTTTCATAAGACATGAGTATATTAATGCACCCCTTGAAAAATTTGGGAGGGGTACCTTGGCCCACCCCTTAAATTTTGGAAATTGCCCAATTTAAACATTTGGTATTATAGTATAGGACCCTAATATGTATTATGATAAATTTGGATGGTCCACCTCGTTCCCTTTTAGGGGTACCAAATTGCCAAAATATAAACGTAAGCAATACGTAGTACCATGTGTTTGGTTTTGACCTAATTTATCCCCTTGGATGAGGTCCTATTACCTTATATGTTTATATGAGCGTATACAGGAGTCTATTACCTTTCATAAGACATGGATATATTGGTGCACCCCGGGAGGGGTACCTTGGCCCACCCCTTCAATTTTAGAAATTGCCCAATTTAAACATTTGGTATAATAGTATAGAGCCCTAGTATGTATCACTATAAATTTGGGTGGTCCACCTTGTTCCCTTTCATGGGTACACAATTGCCAAATTTTAGTACAACCACGTGTTTGGTCTTTTGACCTAATTTATCATCTTTGATGAGGTGTTATTATCCTATATCGTTATATGGGCGTATACAGGGGTTCATTACCTTTCATAAGATATGGGTATATTAATGCATCCCCAGGAGGGGTACCTTGGACCACCCTTTAATTTTGGAAATTGCCCAATTTAAACATTCGGTATAATAGTATAGGACCCTAATATATATTAATGTAATTTCGTTCCCTTTTAGGGGTACAAAATTGCCAAAATATAAATGTAAGCAATACGTTGTACCACGTGTTTGGTTTTTGGCCCAATTTCTCCCCTTTGATGAGGTTCTATTACCTTATATGGTTATATGGTCATGTATATGGGTTCATTTCCTATCATAAGACATGGGTACATTGACGCACCCTTTAAAAATTTGGGAGGGGTATCTTGGCTCATCCACTCGGTTTTAGAAATTTTTTAATATAAGCATTTGGTATCATAGTACAGGACTTCAATATGTACCACTATAAATTTGGATGGTCCACATCGTTCCCTTTCATGGGTAAAGAACTACCAAAAATCAAATTTCGGAGGTTATTGACACCTATTTAGCACGTTATATGGGTATGTACAGAGGTTTATTACCTTTATATGTTTGTTCCCTTTTAAATTTGGGAATTATCAAATAACAAAATTCGGTAAACGTTTTCTAGGACCCATTGGTGTTCCTCTTATGACCAAATATTCAAAATTTAAAGGTTATTGACCGGCTTTATTATTGAATAAGTACAGGATTTATTACTTTTTCATAAGACACAGGTGTATTTGCGTACCAATCTTAAATTTTTGGAGGAGGTACATTTCTTATTGTCATATCAATAATTGGTAATTGGATAGTATCTCATTCATTGGGTAAATCATTGTCAAATATGAGTATGATCACGTGATCAGTTATTAACCTATGATGGGATTAGGAGTCCAGAACATTGGTACATTGAAACTTTGTAGGATAATTTGAGAATGCGTCATTGGTTTTGATTATTCCCGCCAAATATAAACGTAAGCAAGACGTTGTACCACGTGATTGTCCTTGATGAGGTAGTGTACAGGGGGATTCATTTCCTTTGTTGTGGTACTTCTTAAGTTTGAGTACACACACACTTCTAGAAAACAGTTGGTTCTACTCAGGTAAACAATTGACGGACATTATTGACCTTATTGAACATATAATGATATGATTAACTCTAAGACTTAGGTATATCAAGAGAAGTATTCTTTAAATTTGGGAATGGTGATAAACAGAATTTTAACATAAGGTGCGAAATTTGAAACAATACATTGAACTTTAGTCACAGCTCATAGTCTAAGATCATTGGTGGTGATTGATTTGAAATCTGATAGCTAACCTTATTGAATCTTATGACTCATAGACGAAAGGCAATACATGCTACAACAGTTTGAAATTTAATCATAAGGTGATGTAATCTGACACTAGCAAAGTTATTGTTAATGCAATTTGATTGGATGATCACTATCTTTCCTGCAATCTGATTGGTTGATCACTATCTTTCGTGCAATCTGATAGGTTGATGAGTTTTAAATCTTTTTCTGCATTCAGTTTTGTTTTAACATTTAAAAAGTTTTTGAATTTTTTTTGTTTGAAACTTTGGTTTGAAATTTTTCGTTTTAAAAATTTTTTGTTTGAAAATTTTCAAAATTTTGTTTGGGATTTTTTCGTTTGAAATTTTTGTTTGAAAATTTTTTTCGTTTGAAATTTTTTGTTTGAAAATTTTTGTTCGAAAATTTTGTTTAAAATTTTTTTGTTTGAAATTTTTCGTTTCCAAATTTTTTGTTTGAAATTTTTTGTTTCAAAATTTTGTTTGAAAATTTTTCGCTTCAAAATTTTGTTTGAATTTTTTTCGTTTGAAATTTTTTGTTTGAATTTTTTTTCATTTTCAAAATTTTGTTTCAAAGATTTTTGTTCTAAATTTTTGTTTCAAAGTTTGGTTTGACATTTTTAAAAGTTTGTGCACCCATTAGTAAAGAACCGGAACTGTTTAGAGCAAAAACCTTTGACAACATTGTGGTGCAATAGTACACGTCAGAACCTGGGGTTGTACTTGAAATGAAAAAACACAATTCATTGAAATGGATCATTTTATTACACTCCACATACATCCATACCAGATAGTGGTTCTGGATATTGTCGATACAATGTATTTTGAACTTCTTGCACTAGTTTGTCTTTAGCATATAATTTTAATTCCAGTTGAAGTCTTTTAAGGTCTAATGCAATATCAATTGGTGGAAACTCAATGTCCATTTGATCACAAATAAACTGTTTATCAATACAGGTATGCACCCACGAACGATGTTGACAACCATCACAATATCTAGATACATGTTGTACAATATGCATAACACATTTTTCAAAATAGTACTTTTTCAGGAATATACTAGTTTTGTTGCACACTTCCACTGCATGTTTCACACACTGAAATACGCTGATGAATTTGTTCCATTCCGTTTGTGTTAGATACACCATGTTGCGAGGGACATGAAATGTACTCTTTTTACGTAACAGCACCATCTTCTCTTCGAGGACTGTACGCAGCACCACTTCATGATTTGAGCCTAATGATTTGACTATGGTCACATTTAGCTCATCATGAAAATAATCGTTCATTTGGTCGATTCGTGAACATAATATTTGCCATTCTTCACAGGTCGGTTGTACACCAAATTGTTCTGCTTTGCCCAATCGAATCACAGGTTCAAATGTTCTAGCACTGATACCAATCATCACATGTTTTGTTTGAAATATATTTATTGGATAATAGCTTGCGAAGATGAACTCTTTATCGTTAGAAGTACACATCTTTCCTCCTGAAAAGCACTTGCTCAAATGATTTCGTGGGGTGACACTGTATTTGCTGGTTTATAGTTATTGCTGACGTCATTGGTAAGGAATGTGCTGACGTTTGAATTCATAATTTCATCACAGTTGCTGACGTCATGCCGACCAACCAAATTCATACAACTACGGCTGACGTCATTGGAAAGAAATGTGCTGATGTTTGAATTCATGATTTCATCACAATTGCTGACGAATCTGGCTGTGTACTAAATTCAAGTTGATGACTTCGACCCAAGAATCCTTTGTAACATAAAGATACAGATCCAGAATTTAAGAAACGCAGCAGTTCTTCTTGTTTTGGTGCTTCCATGGGTAAATATCTTGCTGGTAAAATTATATTCTTATCATTTTCAAGCTTCACTACGATTCTTAATCCAAACTTTGTAGGGATCATTTGGCTAGCTAAGATTCTATAAGGTACATTCTGTTGTAAATCAGTAATCTTGGTAAATGATTTCATCACATCACGCGTGTTTAGAAACTGCAGACAAGTAGCCATGATGATGTTATCATGAATACTAACTCGAACGATACTTATATATGATGAAAAACTGATGACGTTGCATTATCATGTTCTGACGTGTACTATTGCACCACAATGTTGTCAAAGGTTTTTGCTCTAAACAGTTCCGGTTCTTTACTAATGGGTGCACAAACTTTTAAAAATGTCAAACCAAACTTTGAAACAAAAATTTAGAACAAAAATCTTTGAAACAAAATTTTGAAACGAAAAAAAATTCAAACAAAAAATTTCAAACGAAAAAAATTCAAACAAAATTTTGAAGCGAAAAAATTTTCAAACAAAATTTTGAAACAAAAAATTTCAAACAAAAAATTTGGAAACGAAAAATTTCAAACAAAAAAAATTTAAACAAAATTTTCGAACAAAAATTTTCAAACAAAAAATTTCAAACGAAAAAATTTTCAAACAAAAATTTCAAACGAAAAAATCCCAAACAAAATTTTGAAAATTTTCAAACAAAAAATTTTTAAAACGAAAAATTTCAAACCAAAGTTTCAAACAAAAAAAATTCAAAAACTTTTTAAATGTTAAAACAAAACTGAATGCAGAAAAAGATTTAAAACTCATCAACCTATCAGATTGCACGAAAGATAGTGATCAACCAATCAGATTGCAGGAAAGATAGTGATCATCCAATCAAATTGCATTAACAATAACTTTGCTAGTGTCAGATTACATCACCTTATGATTAAATTTCAAACTGTTGTAGCATGTATTGCCTTTCGTCTATGAGTCATAAGATTCAATAAGGTTAGCTATCAGATTTCAAATCAATCACCACCAATGATCTTAGACTATGAGCTGTGACTAAAGTTCAATGTATTGTTTCAAATTTCGCACCTTATGTTAAAATTCTGTTTATCACCATTCCCAAATTTAAAGAATACTTCTCTTGATATACCTAAGTCTTAGAGTTAATCATATCATTATATGTTCAATAAGGTCAATAATGTCCGTCAATTGTTTACCTGAGTAGAACCAACTGTTTTCTAGAAGTGTGTGTGTACTCAAACTTAAGAAGTACCACAACAAAGGAAATGAATCCCCCTGTACACTACCTCATCAAGGACAATCACGTGGTACAACGTCTTGCTTACGTTTATATTTGGCGGGAATAATCAAAACCAATGACGCATTCTCAAATTATCCTACAAAGTTTCAATGTACCAATGTTCTGGACTCCTAATCCCATCATAGGTTAATAACTGATCACGTGATCATACTCATATTTGACAATGATTTACCCAATGAATGAGATACTATCCAATTACCAATTATTGATATGACAATAAGAAATGTACCTCCTCCCAAAATTTAAGATTGGTACGCAAATACACCTGTGTCTTATGAAAAAGTAATAAATCCTGTACTTATTCAATAATAAAGCCGGTCAATAACATTTAAATTTTGAATATTTGGTCATAAGAGGAACACCAATGGGTCCTAGAAAACGTTTACCGAATTTTGTTATTTGATAATTCCCAAATTTAAAAGGGAACATAAACATATAAAGAAGGGTACCATTGTATCTCCAACAATGACAGATTCAATAATGTCACAATAGACGTACATTTGTGATGGTAAGCCTAATCGTACATCCGGTGTATATTGTCCCTTTTCCATATCTTTTAAATCACTTTTCGGTTCAAATCCAAGCATTAAACTAACACTTGGTGAAATTTGTACAGAAGTATGGATTTCCTTTTTGGGATGTCTTATGAGGCATATATTATTAGTTGCATCATGGGATATAAATAAATTGGTTTCTTTATGATGTATATTAATTGCATGAATAAGATCCCGTATATTGTTATAATAGCGAACAGGGATCGTTACAACCTTCCACGGTTCCTGATCATTACTACTTGATGATTTGTAATATATTTTATTGTTTTCACTGTTAATGTTCAGCAAAGAATGTGGATAATGAATCTCTACAATTGACACATCCCATTTCTGGCGAAACTCTACACGTCGTTGTAATTTCGTAATATATGAAGTCAATGTATTTTCTGGAAAATAATCCATGGAACTATTACTGGGAAGTGTAACGTAAAAATCTTGATCAGGTTCCATTCTTCTTCTTCTTCAATGAAGTTGCAGGGATCCACGAATTGAATGAGGAAGGATATCCTTTCCACTGGACGAGATACTCCTTTCTGCGACCTTTTGTTCTTGTACGTAATATTTTATCGATGAGGAACGTCGAAGGGAGCGGTACTGGTTGTAATTCTTCTCTGTAGAAAACACCATCGATGAGTTGATGATTTAAATCCTCTAGTCGATACACTGGTGGGTTTCTTGGTACAATGGCTTTTACTCTGAATATTTCCCAAGTCCAGTTCTCGAGGTAACCCTTGTCAAAGATACGTTTTGTTTTACTTATACGAACAGTATCACCAACAGATAAATCCGTATCTTGTTTTGAACGTTGTAGCTTTTTGTCGTATAAGTTATGCCACACCTCCAGTAAATTGTCCTGAGAAACGTTTGCAGGTGCCATTTTAATACTGGAATGCCGACTTTCATTGTATGCTTTTACAAGTAAAGGCAATACTTTGATGTAATTGTATGTTTGATATTTGGTAAAGTATTTCCACATACGATGTTTCAATGTCTGATTAAATCTTTCTGCGATGCTGGCTTTAATATCTGGATCCGTTGTTGTAACATGTTGCACGTTGTGTTTCCTGAGAAACTTTTGTACTGTCTTGTTGGTAAATTCAGTTCCTTGATCACTACGTAGTACAATTGGTTTCCTTTCCTGGAAAATCATTTCAAATGCATTCACTATATCCTCGGCACTTTTTGATTTTAGTGGTACAGCCCACCCGTACCGACTAAACACATCAATCACTGTAAGATTGCACCTGTCAATGATTTTCTAACTGCTATGTTTAGTGAAGTACAAATCTACTTGAACAATAAACTGATTTCATTTCCGTCACATAATCATCCATATTGTTCGTACATGGAAAAACTGCTCAATTATAGTGATGGAGCTAAAAATACATATTTACAAACAGCAATGTGGTTTCAAGATACGGCTGGTCATATGAACGCAACCACAAGTGAGAACAAAGGATTTCAACAACGCTATGAACTGACAAAACAAAGTATGATATTCGATATGATTGGACATCTTCATTGTGACATTTTTAATCAAGATAAATTTTTAATTCATGGAGTGGAATTACGTGTGAAACTTATTCCTGCAAAACCAAACTTTTGTCTCATGGCCGGTGAAAGTGGTGTCAATGCAAAAATCAATATTCTAGATGCATCGTTGCAGGTGAAAAAAGTTAGCATCAGCCCTAGTGTTAAATTGGCACACAATAAAATTTTACAATCTACACCGGCAAAGTATCCTCTGACAAGGGTTCAAATGAAATCATTTACCATCCCGAAGGATATACAATCCAAAACTATTGATAACCTGTTTATGGGAACATTGCCAAATCGTATTATTGTAGGATTTACATCGAATGAAGCATCCAGTGGAACTATTACCACCAATCCATTTGAATTTCAACATCTAAACATTAATTTCTTTACATTGTACGTGGATGGAAAAGCTGTACCTTCAAAACCATTGCAACCCAACTTTGAAGAAAATCTCTACATTTCATCGTACCACACATTGTTCTCAGGCTCTGGCATACATTTTACCAATACTGGAAATACAATTTCAAGAGCCGACTACAAGAATGGATATACACTGTTTGTATTTGACCTAACTCCCGATTCTTCTGCTGGAGATTGTCACTATTGGAATTTACAACGACATGGCGCCATCCGATTGGAAGTTCATTTCCAAGAGAAATTAGCAGCACCTGCAAACTGTATTGTGTATGGGGAGTTTTCCTCACTCCTAGAGATAGACCACCAGCGCAACATTATCCTGGACTTTTAAATTACAAGGTACGTATACGTTATGTATCATTTCCATTCACGATGTTGAATACATTACAATTAGCTAGTGCTTTACACGGTAGTCCATTATTCAGAAATCATTTTACCGGGGTATTTGCAAGCGATGAGTTGCCCTCACGGATTTCTCTTCCTCTGGCAATGATTGTAAATACAGATCCATCCACAAAACTAGGAAATCATTGGATTGCGATTTATATTGATAATCGCGGTGTTGGAGAATATTTTGACAGCTATGGCCTTCCTCCTTATGTACCACAACATGTTGCATTCTTAAAACTTTATTGTATGTACTATAAATATAATAATAGCCAAATGCAAAGTCTTGGTTCATCCGTATGTGGCTATTATGCTTATTTTTATTTGTGCTGTAAAGCCCAAGGAAGTACCCACGGTTTACAGAATTCACAATACGAAGCTTTGCAAACGGGTGCTATGCTGCAAAACATGGAAACAAATCATTACAATCAAGAAGAGGAGGCGGTCTAATGAAGAAACCCAGCTCAATATACAAACATTGTCAATAAGAAAGAAAAAGAAGAAACCAGAAAATGAATAAAATACAATTTATACTTATTCATGTGTTTTTATTGTCCATTCCATATACAACGTTATCAGATTCTCCTAAAGAACTGTGCGATATAAGACGAGAACCCTGGACAAAGTTTCCACCTAATTCCTAGAGAACATTGACCAGGGACCTCGCATCAAAACCAAATCATTGATCACGTGACCGTACTACACCCGAAGGGTACTACCAAATTGAAAGGAGATACCGTCCATACCTTATAACTTTATCAAATAGGATAAATTGAGTCAGTAACCGAACACGTGGTTGTACTTAAAAATTTGAAAATAGGACCACCGAAACATATTGAGGTCCTGTACTATGCTTAAATTGGACAATTTCAGTGGACCCCCATTGCCAAAATTTAAGAAGGGTGCAACAATATACCCATGTCTTATGATAGGATATGGACCCCTTGTAATCATAGGATCTCATCAAAGGGGATAAAATGGACCAAAAAAAAAAAAAACAAACACGTGGTACAACGTATTACTTACGTTTATATTTTGGCAATTTTTGTACCCCTAAAAGGGAACGATGTAGACCATCCAAATTTATCATGATACATATTGAGGACCTGTACTATAATACCAAATGTTTAAATTGGGCAATTTCCAAAATTTAAGGGGTGGGCCAAGGTACCCCTCCCGGGGTGCACCAATGTACCTATGTCTTATGATAGATAATGAACCCCTATACATGACCATATAACCATATAAGGTAATAGAACCTCATCAAAGGGGGATAAAATGTACCAAATACCAAACACGTGGTTGTACTAAAATTTTGGCAATTTTGTACCCCTAAAAGGGAACGAGGTGGACCACCCAAATTTATAGTGATCTATATTAGTGTCCTATACTATAATACCAAATGTTTAAATTGGGCAATTTCCAAAATTAAAGGGGTGGGCCAAGGTACCCCTCCCAAAAATTTAAAGGGTGCACAAATGTACCTATGTCTTATGATAGGTAATGGACCCCTATACATGACCATATAATCATATAAGGTAATAGGACCTCATCCAAGGAGAAAAATTAGGTCGAAAACCAAACACGTGGTACAACGTATTGCTTACGTTTATAGTTTTGGCAATTTTGTACCCCTAGAAGGGAATGAGGTAGACCACCCAAATTTATCATAATACATATTAGGGTCCTATACTATTATACCCAATTAGTAATAACAAAGATTTAAAAACGATTGGAAAGGAAGTGAGCAAGGTGAATGAAAGGATTCACAGTACATGCACTATCTCTACATTCATAGATGGAATTAAGAAAAACTTTTGTCAAAATGGTCGAATGCAGGGTTGAATCCCGGATTTCACGATAGAAGCGCGAAAGCTAACCACTCACCCATGTTTGTTGTGCTGTTGTGCTTAACTTAAATGTATTCTCTCTCTCTCTCTCTCTCTCTCGTTCTTTCTCTATGGCCACAAAAGCTCTCCATTGACTTCTGTCCTTACCCAATTCAATCCAGTTTCAACTCTGTATTCCTATTTCTGCTAGATCAATCTTAATATTGTCCTCCCATCTGAACCTAGGTTTTCCTAACGGACGTTTCCCGATTGAATTTCCAGTTAAAAGTTTGAAAGCGTTCCTACTTTCTTCCATTCTGGCTACATGACCTGCCCATCTGAGCCTCCTAGACTTGATGACTCTAACGATGTTTGGTAAACCGTATAAATTATGTAGTTCCTCCTTATGAAGTTTCCGCCATTCCCCATTCCCGTTCCTCTTGGGTCCAAATATTCGTCTCAGAATTTTATTCTCAAATAATTTCAGTCTGCGTTCTTTCCTCAGCGTAAGCGACTATGTTTCACAACCGTAAAACATAACAGGCATGATTATCATTTTATACATTTTAAGCTTTAAATTGCTTGACAGAATTCGCGACGACAAAATATTTTGAACTGAATAATAACAAGAATTTCCTGATTTCAGTCGACATTTAATTTCTTTGTGGGTATGATTTTGGTCTGGTAATACTGATCCAAGATATTTGAAAGTATCCACTGTGTCGAAAGTATTAATTGATATTTTAACGCATTCATAATTTGCCGTCTCCTTGTGAACTTCCTTCTATTTAGATTTCTCTGCATTTACTCATGTCTCTGCAAGCGTTTAATAAGGCCTCTACATTTCTTTCGATTGTTCTCCTATCAGAATTACATCATCAGCGTACACAATAACCTGGTGAATACCATTCAACTCTAGGCCCTGGTTCCTATCTTTGATTTTTCTTATAGCCCACTCCGGAACAAAACTAAATAATAACGGCGATAACGCATATTCTTGTTTCAGGCCAATCTTGACGTGGAAGGTAGCATTTTTCTACTCGGACTTTACTCTGGGATTCATTTAAACACTTAATAAATCTAGATTTTTCGGTATTCTAAATTCTGTAAGAATGTTGTACAATATTTCTCTCCTAACCGAGTTGTAAGCCTTTCTAAAATCAATAAACAGTTGATGTACTGGGTAATATATTCCCATTTCTTTTTGAGTATTTGTCGAATGGTAAATACCTGGTCGATTTCGACTAAATCCACACTGACAATCTCCAATAATTTCATCTGCGTATGGGGTCAATCTTATTAATAGATAAGAGAAACACCTCGATAATTATTACAATCAATTTTGTCATTTTTCTTGTGAATTGGAACAGTTTCCCGATTCTGAAGAAGCTTAAGGAACAGTCAATGCATTACAGAATGTGGAGCTTTACCGATTTTGCAGATCCGAAGACCTGATAGATGGTAACAGATTATTACATATGTGATCAATCAGTGAAAAATTTGTTCGAAATATTCATACAATGTATATGAAAGTTAAAACTTAACCGAAAATTTTCAAGAATGTACAGAACCACCCGAAACGAAGCTCTTGATGTGCATATTTCTCTCATGTTTTTCTTTATTTTGCTTCAAAAAGAGGGTGTGTGATATTTTGAAGTAAAAATACTACATACACTTTTGCTAGTTATTTGAGTATCATTTTCTTAAAGTACTTATTATATATAAGAGGTTAAAATATTATTACATATATTGGTTAATCCTTTGGAATTCATAATGTAAATATGTTAAGAATTAAAAGAAAATATTTTTGAAATTCATGGTTTGTTTTCGAGGTTTCATATTATTATCTGCATCAACCACTAATAAAATGAGTTTTTGTTGTAGAGAAGCGAAACAAAGTCTGCTCTATCAGTTTAAAACAAAAGTTTCAAAAAGGTCCAAAATTTCCCAAGCAAAAAAGCGAAGCAGAAAAAAACCGAGTTTTTTCCCCAAAAAAGTCCGTTTTTCCGAGCCCTTGCATCTCTAATTTCTTAGGAAGTAGTGGCACGCCATAGATGTTTTTCGGAAGTGGAGCAACGGCGTCCACGCGTTCCCCTCACTTTTACCCCTGGTAGGAATTATTCATGTCGTTAGGCGCAAGAAGGAAATCGTGGTTCTAGTACAACCTTATAAACTAGCATAAGAAAAGGAATACTTTATATTTAAAGTGGGTTCCGAATTACACGAGATCTCGGAATTTGAATCTAATTTGTTCAGAGAAATCAACCCAGGAGTATGCACAGCAAAGTTGAGTACTGTAGCTATAAGAATATGAAGAGAATATGAGAGCCGACCAATAAATTTGTAGAAAGTCTGTATTAAAAAGTACCAACTAAACTCAGAAAACTAAAACGGTAATATACCATTTTATCCTTTGAAATACAACATATTGTTGTAGTAATTTATTATTCTTGTAGTAATATTTGTTAAGCAAATGAGCGTGATTTGCTGTTAGTGAATAGACCAATCAAAGAAGAATATAATGGTGTAACGGATAATAACTGAAAATTCGCAAATAATAATAATAATAATAATAATAATAATAATAATAATAATAATAATAATAATAATAATAATAATAATAATAATAATAATAATGCATTACACCTGTACACTTGGATTACATACAGTTTTGTTGCTATCTACTGTGTTATCTGATTCAGCAGGCAGGAACTAAAATTTATAATATTGGAGTTGATTTATTACAATTTAGTGTCCTTCACTACCGCGACTATATGAGACAAGATCTATTACTTGAAGCGGGATCTGAATCATTAATTAAATTTTATCAAAGTCTTGATAAACTGGGAGAAACTTGATAAACAACACTCAATAGGGATGAACCCGTGAAGACATGTACAGAAGGCATAATCATAAGCCACTCAATTACAAAGAAGTATGAGTTACGCGGCCTGCGACAGTTCTACAGTCAATAAGTAAAGTGAAAAAAAATAAAGACAATATCAGAGGCTGTATATAGTAAAAAAAAATGGTTGTGTTAATTCAACTCAATTTTAACACAGGGCAATGGTTCCAGCGTGACTACCACTATGCGGTGTTAATTCAACACACACCTCGCGGTGTTGGTGTTTAACACAGGGAGTGTGTTACGTTTTTAACATGCAACCGGTTTTGAGTGGTGTTAAATTCGGATCTGTGTTAGTATTTTCGGCGTTGATTGGACACCATGTCAGGATCGGTAGTGTGGGGAAAATTGTTGACTGTTACTTTGTGGCGGTGTTGCACCAAAATGAAGAAAGTAACACAGAGTGTAGTGTGTTAGTTATTTCTGTTAATATTACACCATTATCAATATAACACAGTACTTACACAGTACTTGTGTTATTTCAACATCATTTTCTTATTACTTCAACACACCATCTGTATCATAAATTAAGGTCAAAGCCATATAAGTAACACCATTTTGGTGTTAACACCCCTGTGTTAAAGTTCAAGCTCAGACCACTAGATTAACAACGTTTTTTGTGTTTTTTCGACTCCACTTCTATGTTACTATGACACCTACTTCGGAGTTGAAAGAACTCCGTGTGCGGTAATGGTGTAACTCTTTTTCTGAGTTGGAAAAGCTTGTGGTGTGAATGCTTACGCTTACATTGGTTCGCCATCTTTGAATATTAGCTAGTTAACATGACAACCAATTCATCGCGTCCGGAAATAACGAAATGAACGAACTTAACAAAAAGAATAGCAAAAGATTAGTTCGTGAACATCGTCAACTTCGTCAAGTGTTTCCGAACGCACCCTTTCTTGAAATGCCCTGTTAAAATGTTAACCGGGCGAGGAAGGAAACAAATTCTAATTTTAAAATAAGCATAGTAAACCACAAAACACTTGATTTAGAAAATCTTCATAAAAATTTTTGTCGTCCTCCCCATCATTTATTGTGATGTATTTCTTGAAGGTGCGAAACACAACCTTCACCAACACCTTGTTCAAGGATGATAGGAAACTCTTACCTATATCCCTATAATATGATTGCTTCTTAATCGTTTTTCTACTTGTTTTCTTCCGTTTTTGAAACACAGTCCCCAGTGTTGACTGTCGACCTCTAATGCAGTGTAAAAGTGACAGTAATATGGTGTTGTTTCTCGCTGTTGACGTATTTCTTCAGAAACATTACGTAAAACAATTGAGAACACATCGTGCGGTTAGCATGTTGACATTTTGTGAATACCTGGACTTGTTTAAATATTTCTTTCTACTATATTTGTCTGTAGCTTTAGTACATAAGCCTTCATAATTAGATGCCCAACATATTTGGCAATCATGTAGAAAACAACACCGAAGATTCTACACTTGTGTTGATTCAACACACAGGATGTGTGTCATTTCAACTACCAGCATTTGACACACAACTCCAAATGGAGAATGAGTTGTTCTAACCACCTGTTTGTGTTATATTTCAACACAATCACGTTAACACATAGGCATGTCGTTCAAATAACACAATGATTTTTTACAGTGTGAGATGATACCATTTAAACATTTTTAATTCCATACAATTTATTTCGAGACGAGAGATGGCCGTCTAAACCGAGACGCCCTATGTGGATTACGAAGAAATGCAGATCTAATTAATTTTAAAGTATTGAAATGCAATCTTTCAATTTAAGCTCAGATGTTGCCCTTTAAGCTCAAAGAGACGGATGATGGATAGGGATGCAATACACAACTTACAAATTGCTACTCAAATTGAAATTTGTTTAGCAACTTCAGATGCAGAAACCAAAATTTAAAAAAAAAAGAAAAAGAAAAGAAAGAAAGAAAGAAAGAAAGAAAGAAAGAAAGAAAGAAAGAAAGAAAGAAAGAATTCAAGGACGTCTCATGGACATGTATTATGTGGAATGTACTCTTACCATTTCTTTTAATTATTGATTTCTTAAGTAAATTTCAAGGTATTGGTTTATCTAAAATTTCAGCATCGTCTTTATTCGTGATTCTCTTATATTTATTGTATTTATTGCATCGTGTAGATAGTTCATATTAGTAATGCAGATGTTCTTCCCATAAACGAAAATTGAATTATTTACTTCTCATCCAAAATTTTCATCTCCTTTATTCCGGTATGTTGTCTACTTTCTACACATATTGATATTGTAGTTTAGCAATTTTGGAAGTAATTTCTTAACTTTCAAATGTAGATCAGTAAATTTAGTAGCAGGTTTGTAACGTTTAGTAGTAGTTTTTAGGCAATTTTAATGGTAGTTTAGTAAATTTTATTAGTAGTAGTACTTTCAAATTAGGGGAGCCAGGAAACCAAAACAGAAGATTCTGGTCCTCCAGATTGGGGGTCAACAACAGGTAGGCAGCCGGTTGTAGAAACAATTACCAAATCAAATATGGATAGAGAAAGAAATGAGCAGAGCCGAAGCTGGAGACTTCAGAGGAAATAGAATTCGGCGACCCCCACATTCACCTTACCAATCGTCAATCTTTTTTCTTTTCTTTTCCTTTCTTTCTTTTTTAACATATAAAAGAAGCAGCTTTTGTTGTTATGCTACGCTGAATTTTTATCAAGCTGCTTGGAAAGACAATTGCAATAGTCAAAAGCGATCTTCTACAAATAAGAGCTGCTCTCAGGAGGCTTATTTTGGACTTTTTATTAAACTTGACGAAACTATCTTTGCTTGTATACAAATCTACTTGGAGAACAGTTACGGAAATTTACAACTATTTACAACGTTTCATACTATCGACAACAAATGAAATTGCAAAATGTTAGAAACTATGTAATGTGTGTTATGTTTCGTATGTATGTAGATAAATAAAAATATCACAAAACTAGATACGTATGCACAAAAGAAAAATCCTGGTAATACAAGAAATTGATACAGAAATGATCCCAATAAATTCCTTCAAATTGGAAGCATATCATATGTCAATGTGATTAAAAAGCGTCACTGGTAGTGATTAGTCTTTGAAAAAGACGAAATTCTGACCCCTTACGCCCCTATTCTACAGTTTGAAGTTAGAAAATGTTATTTTTTCCCTTGTTTACATTCATCTTTAATATTCCCGCTCAAATAGCAGCTTGTGTCTGTGTCTCTTAACTCCTTTCATTTTCATACCTTTATTCTCACTTTCATGATTAATCCGATTGTGTACAAAAGCGTGATTAACTAAGCAAACTCACCACTATCAAAACACCGAACACGTATTTCAGACTTTGGATCTTTCTGATTTTGAAAATGCTCCTGCTTAAATTGTAAGTCATTACTCGGTACCCTGTCATTATCAAATCGTATATAATAACTTTCTTTAAGTAATAAGAGAAAACTTGTTTGACTTATTGAAACGTTTGGATTGTGAGTGGAGCGAGCACGAAAATTTTTAACAAATCTATTTCTTTACAAACGGACAACAATATTGATTTAATAGGGCGCCAACACTCTTTCGGAGCGACGCGTCGTTTACTCATTTCCAACAATTTTCCTTTCTTTTTGCTCGTTCGGTGCCCCCTGCTATCAGCACCCGGGGTGACCGCCCCATCGTCCACCCCTAGCTACGGTTCTGGAAACGAGTGAGAAAAAGATTAGGATGTACCCCAGAAGAGACGTGCTGACCAATCGCCCTAAGGCTGTGAGAAGTGAGCAAGGGTTACCCCTTAAGAATGGACTCAAGGGGCTAAAGAAGCGAGTCCAAAAACAACAGATGAGAATAGGAACGTGGAACGTTGGAACCTTGACAGGTAGGAGCTACGAATTATTGGAGACGCTGGCAAGAAAAAGAGTAACATAGCATGCATCCAGGAGACTAATGGAAGGAACCAAGATCAATGGAAATAGAAAAAGGATACAAGCTTATATAGGGTCTATACGGAGAACAACAACAGAAAGATGGCGTTGGAATTGTCTTGGATAAGAATATGAAGGAGAAGTTGGTGGACGTGAAGAAAGTAAACGGAAGAATTATTATAGTCTGCTAGTAAAAGGAGAAACCTTGAATATAATCAGCGCCTATGCCCCCCCCCCCTCCCAAGTTGAGTGTAGTGAAGAGACAAAGCAAGAATTTTGGATGGAACTCGTAGATAGTACTCCGCAGAATTGTTCATTCCATGAGAAACTTTTCCTAGTAGATCTCGATGGGTACATAGGACTATCAAGATCAGAATATAAAAGAATACATATAGGATATGGATTGGAAAACAGAAATAAGGAATGCGAGAACATATTACAAGTGGCAGACGCATATGATCTGACTATCCTGAATATCTTCTACAAGAATAAAGAAGAACACATTACATATAAGAGTGGCACTGCAAGGTCTCAGATCGATTTAATTTTATGGAGACAAAACCTACATGATCCAAAGGACTCTAAAGTGATACCAGATGAAAATCTAACGGAGCAACATCGCATCGTAATAGCCAGTTGTTTAATACTTACAACAATATGAAGAATATTTATAATAGAATGTAAAAGAAAGAGCACTTTAAAAAAATAATTTAAACCACGACAACATACTAAGATAGTTAAAACAACTGAAATTAATCACTCACTTTGTACTCTCATTCGCCTAAGAGGATACACATAGTTAAAAATGTATTACTGTACTATTGCACAACAGTGTCCTAGGTTACGTTTCTGTTTTCTTAGTTTTTTTAAACTATTTATACCAGTATTAACGCAGACAAACAAATGAACTTCCATAAATGTTTTTTTTTCTCCTTATAAGTAGCTTATTGTATATACATTTAACCTGTGATTCTAACTTTACGCCTGACTCATAGCGTAGTCGTTAACGCTCTCCCCTTTGATGCGAGTGGTCCAGGGTTTGATTCCCGATTGCGACACACCATTCGAAAAGTGTAACAGCTTTTCAGGCCAGCCACCCTGAGTGAGGTTTTCTTGGGCTTTCCTCATTTACATCAGGCAAATGCCGGAATGGTGCTTCGCATAATGTCCCCAGGGAGCTTTCTTCCTTCCCCATTCTTTTCTTCCTCCCCAATGTCTCCAGGCAGTTTGCTCAGCGAGGGACGTCATCCCTCATACGTGACGAGCTAACATGGCCATAGCTGCCGAAAACCTAAAAATCTAATTTCTAATCATAATCTTACTTCACGCACTGTCGTTTTAAAGATATATTATATTGGAAATATAATAGTAATAACAATAATAATATGAACGTTTGTAAGCATGAAATATGTATGTATGGTGAGTTATTAATGCTTTTATTCTGAAAGAAGACTTACGCTTTTAGATTTTAAAAAAACTCCCTGAAAAAGTCATGGGCATCCCTTACAAAATATTCTGGCTACACCGCTGATTAAATCACACTGAAAGGGCAGAAGATCTATTGAAGCGCATAATGCTGAAAATCGATCTAATTCCGATAACAATAGTAGGAAATAGTTATCCACGATCGACTTTCGATACGAAGCACGGACTCCGTACCGGGTCTTGGGAGTCCAATGAAATTGTCTTGCTAGATTTTGCTTCAGGCGATTTTATTCTTTTATGTCTGCATGTCCTACTTTCTGACACTGTTAGTAGGACATTACTGACCTCTTTCAAGTATTAGGAACGAATTCTCGGTTCCTACTATGAGATACTATCTTGTTTATGTTATATAATCCCCCGCTTCTTTAATTCCGGTATTCTACATCCAAAAAGAAAACACGCAAGTCGTGCACACACATACACATTAGCAAACAAGCCTATGTTTTCGTTTGTATCGTATTTACATACACGCACATATAGAAACACCAATTTTTGTCGTAGAAATTTCTAGAAGATTTCTTTCTAAACATTTAAAAAATTGAGTTGCAGCTCGAAATTTGTATGGCAAGCACGACACTGTTCCTTCAAGTTATGTGCATACATACTAATTAGTAAAGTAGATGTTAAACTAGAGTTGTAAAACACTTGTGGTATATTGGTCGTAGTCTGTGACGAATAGGATACAAAAATTCTACGGAGGCGTGGTCAGGTTGCAGGGAAGATCTCCCAGAGGTAACTTTTTTTCCTATAAGGAGACTTCCGGTTTGACATGAATTATTTTCAAATATTTACCACTTTCACTTAAGTCGCCTGCTTTCTCTGTTGCGTATTATTTTCGATGGCTATATGTCCTCACCTCTTTACCTCCTCCTTTTCTTACTTACTTACTCCTCCTCCTAACATCACCGGCTGTAAAACAAGAGAACCGGTATTTAAAAAACTAGCAAATATAATGGAAACTGTTTTATCATCTCAGAACTCATTGTGGCATGTAGGTGGTGATCATTTCTCTTCCAGTGAAGTGGTTGAAAATTATGAAGAGAATATATTTGGTAAGTGTTCTTTTCTTGTTGATCGACCGAAATACGAACGACTTTGTTAGTATACATTTCATTTATTACCGAAAGAGATATTTTATTCTAAATTGTGATGTACTCGTAATATTTACAGCTGGCACAAAGGACAATTTAAACTTAAGAAGATATTACGATATAAACATTTAAAAAGGTTCCCCGAGTGATATGTTAACTGGAACGAGGTAGGAAATAGTCAACAATATATAGTTTGTTTTAGTACTTTTTCTTTTATTGACTAACTAGCAGCGTTCACCCCGCTTCGCTGCGGTCACCCCGGAACGCAATAAACTTTGTTACTTAGATAATTTTTACTTTTTCGCTTTCAAGTGATATGATAAAAACCATAGAAGATTGCAGTAAATGTTAACATTATATCGCCTGTCATTTATGTTAACCCGCCCCGCTTCGCTGCGGTCACCCCAACCCGCCCCGCTTCGCTGCGGTCATCCCGGAACGCAATAAACTTTGTTACTTAGATAATTTTTACTTTTTCGCTTTCAAGTGATTTATAGCGCCTGTCAGTTATGTTAACCCGCCGAGTCACAGGGTCATGCGGGTTGCATATAAATACGTTTATTTTTATACCTATGATGAACTAATAACAAAGGATTTGTACGTATGGACACCTGAATGGTCAATTATCTCAAGACACTGGTAATTGAAAATTAAAGTGATATGATAAAAACCATCTAGGGTCCAAATCCTAACAACCCCCCAAAAATGAAAGAAATCGGTTCAGCCGTATTAGCGTGATGAGCGGACAAAGGATTTTGTGCGTTCTCTTTTATATATATAGATTGCAGTTTTCAAAATATTGATTTTCTTTCATTCTAATGTGAGTTGCCGTAGTTATTTCAACTATTTACTTATTTTCAGTAACTTCAAATGCCTTCAGCATAATATCACAACATACTCTCTTTCTCTCCCTTTCAATATATAGGGTGAACCACTTATCTTGAAACAACCTTGTAACTTTTAAACTAATAGATACAAAAACACTGAAGTGGCCCTTCGCTCTCGCCTTTGGTGGGAGCGGTCCCGGGTTCAATTCCCAGTGGGGGCACTCAGTTGAAAAATATAAAATCTTTCTCAGACCAGCCATCCTGGATGAGGTTTTCCTGGATTTTCTCATTCTCACCAGGCAAATATTGGGATGATACCTAATATACAGGTCCCATACCGCTTTCTTTATTTCCCATTCATTTCTTCCTTCCCATTTCCCCGGGAAGTATTATCGCCGAAGGACATCATCCTTCATACGTGACGGACTAACAAGGCCATAGATCCCGAAACTTCAGAAATCTAATTCCTAATCCTAACAAAATAATGAAATTTTGTACCATGCAAACAGGGGAGCACTGATTGACATATTCTACAATACAACCAGATTAATAGTGTTAATGAACTACATACAGGGTGTTAATGAACTATACCAACAAACTGTAAGACATGGTTCCTCACATCAAAATAAGAGAAAAAGTTCATATGGACCTATGACGAAAAGTGCGTGGTTTCACAGCTAGGGCTGTCCAAAATAGCGAAAAGGCCAAATTTCCAGAGACCCTATTTCGAATTCGAGAAACTGTGGATGATGGTTCTTATCAGCGTAAAGGAAGACACACATGCATAATCCAAAAGTGCATATTTCAACAATTGTCAATAGGTGTACAGGGTATTCTCTACAGGGTGTAATTCTCAGATATGGTTTCAATAGAGTTTTCAGATATACCCTGATTTCAAGAAGGGTCCAAAGGAGGCAGGAGGTAAACCTTGACAACAATGGACATCCAATGCTTCGAAGGGAAGTCGGAAGTGTTAGGAACCGGCAGCTCCATGTTTCTCTGTGTTCGGAATAACGTGTGATGATATGTATTTCGTCACGATATATTTCACGATTTCTTCACTTATAAGCGTGAAAGAAAACATCGCACCATGCGTTTTCCCGAGTGCGAGAAACCATGCTGCTGACGATCTTTAACATTTCCGACATCGCGCCAAAGGATTCTGTGTTCACTGCTATCAAGACTTATCGTTTGCCTACTTTGGACCAATCATAAAATCAGAGCATATCTCAAAATTCGGTTGATGGCATGTCCGGGAATTTCACCCTGCAGAGAATACTCTGTACACCTATTGAACATTAATGAAATATGCAGTTTTGGATTGCGTATGCGTGACTTCCTTTACGCTGATAAGGACCACCATCCACAGTCTCTCGAATTCAAAATAGAGCCTCTAGAAATTTGGCTCTTTCGAGATTTTGGACAACCTTACTCTGAAATAATGCCCTTTTCTCCATATGTCCATATGAACTTTTTCTCTTATTTTGATGTGAGGAATCACCTCTTAAAGTTTGTCGGTATAGTTCATTAACACCCTATATATATATATATATATATATATATATTTATGGCACTATGTCACTTTACTACATAGGCCTATTTCTAATCCACATATTGAACGAAAACTTATAATACCACACTTGCTATGCAGTGTTGGATACTAGGTCACTACAGTGTTGCAAACATCGAAAAACAACCAAAGTTTATAGGGCTCTGCAATAATAATAACACAACTGACATGAACGGGATAATGCACATCCAAAGTACCTTGGTACTGAATACTATGGTCCATACATAACTTATTTCCATCAAGTATAAAAAATAGAAGAAATTGAAAATTTGACTTTTTTCAATGGATTTTGTTTCGAAATTTTTTTTAGATAAGTATCACATCCAATTTCATAGATGGTTTTCAATATACATAAAAATCATAATGCTGTGTACAGCAATTTGATGTCTTAAACTATTCCGAAGATATGAAAACAAATAGTAAATTTGATATATTGTTTAAAATAGCATATTTGTGGGAACTTTTTACAACAATTTTATATTTACTTTGTTTCTTTAATATTAGAATAATACTTTCTGCTAGGTGCAATAACAAGAATTTCTCGGAATACGTAATTTTAAGCAGTGTTGTAAACTTTACCAGTATTTATCATATCTGCGGAATTGATTGAGATATCAAATTGCTGTAAACGTAATTATGATCTTCACATGTATTGAAAGCTACCTATGCAATTTGATCTGGTGCTTATATAAGCAGTATTTCGAGATAAAGGCTTTTGAAAAAAGGAAATTTTCAAATTCTTATGTCGTGTTACTATTCATTTCAAATGCATTATATCATGATCCTAGTATTAGGCACTGAAGTACTTTGCATGTTCGTTACCCTGTTCGCCTTACTTGCGTTATTACTGCTATAGAGGCCACCAAAATTCGAATGTTTGTGATGCTGTAGCGTTCTTAGTTTGCAACACTGAATGGAATGACAAATGTGACATTGTAAGTTTTTGGTTAACATGTAGAATTGAAATATGCAATAACCTGACGTAGTGCTATTTGAAAAAAATCAGCGGTGTGTTGGGCTGGCAACACTGTTAACTTGATGATATCACAGAGTATGTCAAAGAATGTTTTCCTGCTGATATTTGTGTAATATCAAATATATGCTTTATTGTCCTTTAGTTTAAAGGTTAGAAGGGGTTATTATTTATACCTATATATAGTATTTCTAAACAACATCAACAATGTTTGGGAGATGATTCCTGACACCAAGATAAGAGAAAAATTATAAACTTGGATATAGAAATGCTTGTTTCCTCCCTTTCGGCGCTATGACCAGAAAAAAAATTTGTCCGGAAAAATGAAAAGAGCCACAACTCGAGAACAAAGTCTGGTAAAAAGAAATATTGATTATTTTTAGTCATGTATTTCATTAATTCACAATTTGATTGGATGCAAGGGTGGCACAAGGTTAACCTCAAAATAAATTATGGAGTTCCTTGGGTGTTTTTATCAAAAGTTCAAGAGGTAAATAAACACTAATCAAATAAATATTTCCAACTAGTAAACATCATGATGTTCAAGTTGAAAAGAACATTGCTAGATACGAGAAAAGTAGAAATAGACATGCCTGTCTGTTTATTTATTGAAGTTCAGAACCTTTTCAACACCGACTCTATATGAGACTGAACCTGCAGTTTAAAGTGGAATCCAAATAATCGTAATGCATTCAATGCTCTCCTATTCTCTCACTGGGAGTGAAACGGGACCCCGTGAACAAAAGGCGCGCCCACTAGTAGCTAAACCACCAAGAAGAGCTATACCTGACTGATTAATTTGCTTTGCCTCAGTATAGAATAAACTCTTGGAGAAAGAACTGAAAAAAAAATGAAATCTTTAACGTCTCACACATACTCATGTTGTTCACCAGAAACTAACGTGCCTTGGGTTCGTACCAGGGATCCCCAGCACCAGAGTGAACAAACTACTATATATAATTCACCTCACTGAGATATCTGCGTCCATGGAAAAGGTCTACTTAATTTCTAATAACTTTTCTACATAATCTGAGCTTACGACAAGGTCATTACCAGAGAAAGTTCGAAGACAGTTTAAAAAAAATAAGCATGTTCTTCAGAGGTACTCGAACTTCTGATGAGTTTTTGCTTCGTCTGCCTAATTCCCGATCATCAGCCTAACGCCTCAAACCACTCGAGTACAATTACACCGTCAACCATTGTGTTACCATACCAGAGTAGAAAAAAAAAAAAAAAACAGACATTTTGTTGTGTCGATCGGAAAACTAATGACGAAGCAAACTAAAAGATAAAACTATACATTAGTTAGGAAATTATTTCAACATAAACTGTATTTTGGGAAATAGGAAAGAGGCTATGATGCAAGGAGAAAAAAAGGAAGGAAAGAAAAATAAGTAGCACTATTACATATATATACCACGTAAAGAAGTTTGGTTTCTATGTTGCATAACAGTTTCCCAACTAATATTAAAATCATAAATAGTAGAGATTTTTACCTCTTCTGTTTTTAGTAAAGAGAATATAATGTAGATAAAGATATTCTTGAAACTTGCTTTTTTTTTATTTTCTACAGTGATCAATGTTAAAACCGGAGAAGGTTGATTTCTACCACTTCCAGTGAATAAACCACCTCTATTATCGAAATCGATTTTCCACATTTGACCCTCTATACCAGTGGTGTCCAATTATAATGAGCCTGAGGGCCATAACCGTCTTCGCTAGCAAGGAGAAGGGCCGCAGCTAATAATAATAATAATAATAATAATAATAATAATAATAATAATAATAATAATAATTATTATTATTATTATTATTATTATTATTATTATTATTATTATTATTATTATTATTATTATTATTATTATTATACAAGAAAAGAAAATATATAAAAATGTATTTGAAATATTACATTCAATGTGATAAATGAGGATGACTAAGAGAGTTTACAAGGGCTGGGATATCTACATCCAATCATGTTGTTGCGAGCCGCAGAAGAGGTAAAAGAGAAGAACCTCCAAGACCGATTCGGAAGCGATTCTTCACAATTTTCATGGTGAATTGGTATGGTTGGTTTGGTTTGGTTAATTGAAGTAACCGTTCCTTTCAGCAACGATGCCTTGCGTATAGCTACATTACCGACTCCAGTGTTGCCTTGAATGTCCGGGCCTTTTTGTTGTACAGAAGCACTAAATGGATGCCTTATTTCGAAAGAAGAGTGGAAACATTAAAAGAATGAACATAAATGAAAATATTATCAGTAATAACAATCGTATGTCGTGAGAGCTTTGTGGGCCGCAGAAAATGGTTTGGCGGGCCGCCATTTGGACAGCTCTGCTCTATACCCTGGGCAAAACTGCTAGTGATATATCAAGTACAAGTTCTTGACATTTCTTGTCTCTTAGATGGACGTATACACATTTTTTTGACTCCCAGATGGACATACAGACAGCGTAAATGAGTTTTGGTTAATCTTGGAAGGATTATGGAAGCTTCCCAATTTGCGGCATGTGCCCTGCTAAATGATAACTGATTATTTACAGTGATGACGAACATAGTACTCTGGATGAAAACCTAAGAAAATAATTTTGAAACATGTCTATGTAAGTGTAGTAATGAAGCAAAGTACACATTCTACAGTATTATTGACGATGAGAAACATAAATCCAGATATGAGGTATAGCAGTCGATTGTATTCATTAAGCTGAATAAAATAATATATGGCAGTATAAAAGATCATACATAGTTTTTGGGAAAATTGAATTTCATTGCAAACCTAAAAATCGCTATTGTAGAAGGTAACCAAAGGAGTTCTTGCCGTTCTAGAGCAGTGATAAACAAAGAACAATACAGTGAACGGCACGTACCTTTAGGTTTCGAAGTAATCTTCATCAGCATCCAACACCTTTTGCCAACATTCCTGCAGCTGTGCAATACCCTTAGGATAAAACGCGGCGGTCCTGGATGCAAAGATGATAATCAGTTGGCAGAAGTACGATGAATATGGTGCATGGCACAGTACAAAGTCTCCCAGCCAAGTTGCTGAAAGGTCTCCTAAATCCTCTTTGCTACATGTGGCTTGGCACTGTAATACAGGAATAGCGGTTCACAATTCCCTGCTGCCGGCTACTTCTGCCACAATGCATGGTGCACCCTTTGCAACTGCTGAGAGTAGAAGTCAGCAGTGACGGTCTGACCAGGTGGAAGGACCTCACAAAGTACCATTTGCCAACAATTCCATCATATAAAGAGCATATTTGTATTCTCTTGGAGTAGGTTATTTAATTAAAAAAATTATATTACTAACTGCTAGATTGTATCTGTTATTGTACGATTTCTCTTAACACTGATCAACGTACTACATGTAACAAATAATCTATCCTTTATAATCAAAAATGAAGTTAGAAATTTCGTTTATACAATTCCATTGAATAAACACTTACGAAAAAAAATGATAACCAACAAAGTTGCAGGTTAAAACAAAATTAATTTCATGAAGGGGGCAAAATATATACCTAGTTAGTTGAAGGTTTATTGTTCTACTTTAAAATATGAATATTGTCTACTTTCATATTGGTATAGCATAGGAAACTACTTTTGAGTTTTTGCTACTTTATGCAAACCCAAGGCTATGAACAAAAGAATCTTCTATTAACCAGGGTTCCGAACTACGATCGGGGCTTGAATCCAGTTCTCTTGGTAGGTGTACAAACCTTGAGTCAAAATCAACCCCCATAGCTACCACACTATCTCACGTACTCGAGAATTGGATTACAAGACTATAACAACGGTCAAAACTGAAACTATTAAACATAAGCAACCTACTTATAACCCCAGGCTATTGAAAGCGGTTGGTCTTGTGATATTTAATTGCCATGTACTAAGTCTCACTAGAACTTACAGTATGTGGGAGAGAAAAATGAAATGAAATCTTTTCTATTTCACAATTATGTCCTTTAGACTAAGAGGGACGGATGATTAAGGCAAGTGATGATGATTAAAAAATCGGTGGAATGGGAATGTGAGAGAAAATAGGAGTACCCTGATAAAACCCACTGACACAATATTGTCCACCACAAACTCACTTGGTTGGGGACGGTGGCTCAGCTATAGAGCGCTTAGCTCTGGTGCGTAGGGTCCCTGATTCTATCCCCGGCCAAGTAAGTTTATGGTGGACAACATCGTGCTCGTGAGTTTTCTCGGGATACTCCCGTTTCTCCCACTTTCAAATTCCACCAATTCTTCCATCAACACTCATTTGCCTTAATCATCGTCTTCCTTAGCCTAAACTGGCATAATAGTGAGACGTTAAACTCAAATATTTCATTATTTCACAAACTCACTTGACCGGGGATCGAACCAGGGACACAACACACCAGAGGTAAGCGCTCTACCACTGAGCCACCGTGTCCCCACCTGGAACAAGCACATAAGGATGGGGGAAGTTACCCAAGATGTTATAAATTTGTACTTCTAAGCCTTAGACTAACGTGATAAGAGTATAAAACTAGTTATTTCAGGACACAATGCGAGAAAAATAAAATTTGGTTTGAACTATTCAAAGTAGACATAATTTGACAATTTTAATTTAATATCTCACGATTGTGCTCTTTAGTCTAAAAGAGACGTATGATCAATAAAAGTGGATAATTATGAAGGAATTGGTCGGATGAGAATGTGGGAGGAAACGGGAGAATATAGAGGAAATCAACTGACATGATATCGTTCTCTACAAACCAACATGGCCTAGGATCAAATAAGGGCCTCCACAACAGAGGTGAACGCTCTACCACTGAGCAACTGTGGCCCCTAGAATAATTATTCGTACTAGCGTTCAAAGAAAAAAAATGTACTGGAGAGAAAAAAGCTGAGGAAAATATGTGAACTGCTATTAACCTACAAAGGAAAGAGATATTTTGCATTTGTCATTGTAGAAGATCTGACCAGTAGCAACTCTTGAAAAAAAAAAAAAAAAAAAAAAGAGTTTTAGTTTACAACTATTTAAATTTTTACCGATGTAATTTCTCTCAAGAGCCGTCGATGTGCCTAACCGAAAATATTTAGGTTCTAACACGCCAATGAATTTTCTTTTAAAGTCACTGCCTAATCATTTACATTCAAAGAGGTTTAATATAGATTCGTTTTTAACATCTGTACTACTTAAATATGTTAAATCGGAATTACTACCTCAAAGAATTCTCTATATATTTTGCTTCATTACATTTTGTTAAATAGAATCATTTCCAATAGTAGTTCTACGAGATTTATTTACTTTTAGTTTCAACCCTAATAATTCATGTATTAATATACGTATGTCACTTAAAGTTTAACGTTCGATAGACTAGGAATCTTTCATAAATATTTCATATAGTATCCCTATTTTGATGTATATCCTGACGCCATATTAATTCTGATCTTGCCTGCAGATTTGTACTTCACTATTATGTTGTTGTATAAAGATTGACTACATAATTGTAAATATACAACTCTTGTTTTATCATTATTTGCTCTCCGCATTCTCTTAACAAAAAATAAATAAATAAAATTTAAAAAGGCGCCTTCTACTATGTATCTTAATCTAGAAGAATTCTAATTATCTCTTTTGGTGTTCATATGGAGGTTTTCTTTTTGGACTGAACAGAAAAGTCACAATCTTACCCTCTTTCTCGCCTACCGCTTTAGTCTTGAATCTTCGCAATTTCAGAGACTAAGAAAGAACTACATCTGATTTGATTTTTAGTATAGCTTTAGAATAAGTTCTGAATATACACCCCGTATATGCTCTAGATGTACTTTTTTGTAATACTTTGTTAAAAATATGGCGGGTTGTCTTGGATTCAGAAATATACACTATTGGTTTATTACTAACACGACTATTTAAAATATTTTCACATGATATCACATTTTTTTCAAACTAACATATTCTCATATTTCATGTGAAATGTTCTCGATATCAATTGAAGCGCTTCTAGGATAAAGGTGTTATGTTACATTTTTTGAGACTTTGCATTCTGACAGTTCATGCACGTGTTGCATGTTACTGATGCTATGTAACACATTATTTAGTGAGTCCTTGTCTGAGTGCAGATATTTAGAAACGATGAAGCCGGTGTGTTAACGGACAAAGTTGTGAAAGTCAATTATCCTGACATATTCAATTTGTTACATAACAGCTTTATCCTCTAAGCATTTCAACTGTTCTTTGATTTCCCGTAGGCCTACATAAACTTGTCATTAGATTTTAAACGGAATAACACATTTGAATTTACAGTACATCTTTGCAATCTACCTATGATTATTAATTCATTAATATACAGGAAAAACAGTGACAAGTAACGTGGTACTCGAATTAATTGTCCATCTATTCTGCCAGGCACACAATATCACGCACTACTACCACACATCTGTTTCAGCGTTTCTCAAACTTTTCTCTACTGTCGGACACTGTTACACCATGAGAAATTTTTTGGTTAATCCATACAGTAATGAATAGCATATAAAAATGGTGACCAGATAGAAAATTTGCTCAAAGTATGCATGCACGAGCGTCAGCAGTAGGAAACTACTTCTTCCAAGCTCTTCCTTCAACTTGACCAGCATATTCGTAATATGAGCAGAGTTTCCCATCCCCTGAAATTTCAGTTGGCGTTTAACATAGGTTCCAATTAAAAATAAACTAATCGTTTAGCAAAGCAAACCAATTTATTACTATAAAACTAATATCTTGTGACAGTTTCACCAACTAACTATATGGCTTCATCAGACACTATCTTTACTAACAAATAGTATTTGATGAAGCCAAGTGGTTAAGTTAGCGAAACTGTCACAAGATATTAGTTTTATAATAATAAATTGCTTTCCTTTGTTCAGCGATTAGTTTACTATTATATAATAGGCGAAACTGGTATAATAGAGATATTACAATAGGTTTGGAGTTGATTTTGGAATATGTTTGCTGTTTTTTTTTTAAATATATTTGCTGTCCGGTTTCTCATTTGGGACACTTAGATTTACCAGATTATATTGAAGAGAAGCCTAAAGAGCAGCAGTATTTGTGTAATTCAAGATATAAATTTGAAACTCAAATATTTTTTAAATGTAATTATTACCGTTACTTTAAACGCTTAGAAACACTAACTACAACATTGCCATTACTACTAACCAAACATATAGTACTCGTAACAATACATTCACTATTATAGATGTAACTTATTATGATCACGTAGCAGAACTTATACACCCAGTTAGTACGTCTGTATGTAAGTCACTCCACTATAACTTATTTATTTATTTATTCATCACAACAGGCTCTAGGCCTAGTTACAGTGTTGTTCCTTACAAATACATTTACCCTTAGTTTTATATATATATATATATATTAACAAGGTTATACATTTACATATTTTCATTATCACATATTTTTAAGGCTATTCTTGTATACTGTCTCCGACATTCCAAAAACATCTATAGCAGTTATCCTTTCAATTGCATTCTAGGAAGCACTCATTCTCCATACAGGAGACTTCGAGGATATTTGTTCTTGCCTTTCTGCAGTAAAATGTACTGCTATTTCCTCAGCGGGTTTTACCTGATGGGACATGCAATTGAACCTTCGAAGTAAGATTGGGACAGTCAATTTTACCATGTAGTAATTTGTGTAAAAATAAAGGATGTTTCCTCCGTTGTTTCAACGTGTTCATATCGAAGTTTTGTACTATTTCTGAATACGACTCGTATTTTGGATACATGCCAGTTTTTCTATAAGCAAGTAATCTCAAGAATTTTGATTGTATTCTTTCAATCATATCTATGTGTTTTTTTGGTTTTGGTGACCAAGACAGAGTCGCATATTCTAATTGCGATCTTATAAAACAAAAATAGAGTTTCATTAACGTAGCATCGTTTTGAAACTCCTTACCTATTCTCATAACAAAGCCAAGATTTCTGTATGAAGTATTAACAATTGTTTCAATATGATAAGTAAAACTTAGGTCTAATTTAGGATCAAATAGCACTCCTAGATCTTTAATTAAAGTAGGTGTATCTAAAATAGTCCCTTCAATAGAATAGTCATATTTAATGGTGTTTTCTTTGTGGGTAAAGGAAAGAGTTTTGCATTTATTTACATTCAACTTGAACTTGTTATTGCCACACCAGTTCTTAATATTACATAAGTATATTTGTAGTTTTGCACAGTCTTCAAGCGAATTAATTTTGGAGAATATTTTAAGGTCGTCAGCGAATAGAAGAGTGTTAGAATAATGAATATAAGACGGTAGGTCATTTATAACTAATAGAAATAAGAGTGGACCAATATTTAAACCTTGAGGGACTCCAGATAAGGCTATGAATTTTTTAGATACATATCCTTTATACATGACGCCTGTTGACGATTTTGCAAATAGGATGCGAAAAAACTTTTTGCTTGCATTGAGAAATTAAAAGTAACATCATGATCTACCAAATCAAAGGTTTTTGAAAAGTCAGTATAGTTCACATCCACTTGGCCTCCTCTATCCGGTTTGGGTACAAAACCTCGCGGACCAAAACCTCGCCTCCCAAAATCTCGCGGCCCAAAATCTCGCCGGGCCGAAACCTCGCTTGGCCAAAACCTCGCGGGACAAAATCTCGCCTGGCCAAAACCTCGCCTGTCCAAAACCTCGCCACCCAAAACCTCGTCTTCCAAAATCTCGCGCCCCAAAATATCGCCATACCCAAAATCTCGCCTGACCAAAATGTAAATGTTCCAACAGATGATAAGGATGGCGGTATAAAAGACGCTGTTTCAGAAGAAGCATTACAAGTATTTGACCAAGTCCCGCGATACCATATGAAAATTCTATTTCTGTATTAGAGGATTTCAATGTGAAGGTAGGGCGACAGGATGTTTTAAACTGGTTATAGGGAAAGAAAGTCTGCATAAGGAAAGTTATGACAACTAACGGGGTTAGTTTCGTGAACTTTGGAACATCAAAAAACTTAACATTTTAACAAAAATCTAATAATATTTATGAAAGTATGAAATAATATATGAATTTTTACGACGTCCCTTGATTATGTCCTGTAGGTTAAAGGAGACGTAGATGACCAGGATGAAAGAAATGATCGAATAAAGAAAGTGGGAGGAAACGGGAATAACCCGAGAAAGCTCACGCACACGATGTTTTGTATCTTTTCTTCTTCTTCTTCTTCTTCTTCTTATTATTATTATTATTATTATTATTATTATTATTATTATTATTATTATTATTATTATTATTTGTAATGTGGAATTGCATATTAAGAAACTCATTGGGTAAATTTTAAAGAAAAGTTTCATTCGCGGCGAGGTTTTGGCCACGCGATGTTTTGGATGGCGAGGTTTTGACAACGCGAGGTTTTGGCAACGCGAGGTTTTGGCCCGGCGAGATTTTTTCCCGCGAGGTTTTGGCCGGCGAGATTTTGGGCGGCGATGTTTTGGGCGCGAGATTTTGTCCGTATTCCCCTCTATCCAATTCATTTGCAAACAACTCTTGAATAAAAGCTATTTTTTTAAGCAATAAACAGCTAGAGGATTATCTCGGCCGAGTTCGTTAATGGAGTATATCCATTAACATCTTCACTTGTAACTAACTGAATCCCGTTTAAAATCTACAACGCTCCCTAGATTGTATGCAACCTGCACAGTAGCAATAAAATGTCGGTTGCATATAATAATAGGGTATACAACTTTTCTTACTGCAAAATGAACCTCTGAATACTCCATACATGGAATTGTGAGATCCTCTTTACTGTCTTTAGCAGTTTAAAATTCATACATTTTTGGAGCTCCTTGATGCTAAAAAGAGAATCCTATTTTCCAGAACTATTTATATCTTGTGGAAAAATTGATAGGTCATTTTGAAATAATCTCTACACAAAGTCCGGCCATCACAAGTTCTGTTGACATTAATGTTTCCATAATCTGATCACAAGGCTTTCATTACACTAAACACTAGTTCGACATGTGCATTACTGACTAGCAAGAATATACTGCATTATTTTGAACAAGTTTCCTGCATCTATCTTCTCGAAGGACGCATCCCATAATTATTATTATACGCCTATTTCTTATCATAGACTTCACATACGGAAAATTCATTGAAGAGTTCATTTCCATCGAAACTAATTTTAAATTTTGATAATAATTGTGTCGTCTTTGGTTATAATAAAAATATAATACTTGTAAACAGTGATGATTTCAGGGATGGACCCAGACCCGTTGAAAAAAAATAAGACGGGGGAGGTCAGTTTGTGGACTACATTTCATCTTACATTAATACATACATACCAAGAATTAACTAACAATTTCAAGAGGGATGAAAATAGTCGCAGAGAGTCGAGCCTCCCTGTCCCTAGCTACGGGACTGGGAAGCCCGGGGACTCCCCGGACTCAATTCAGTTCGTGCCCAACGGGAGTTAGTAGTTTATTCATGGTACTATTTTCACCCTCGTGTATTGGAAGTCATCTGGGGGAAGAGGATATCTGAAATTACCACTGCTTGAAAATAACTAACAACTGAGCACAGAATATACTTTAAGGTATAAATACCATACTTAATTAATTATAGACAATTTACTATTTAATCCCGTAAGTTTAGTTCGTTTGCCAGTATATCCATTGAATATTCCGTATATTTCTCAATCCAAGACGTCCCCTATTTAAAAAAATGATTACAAAAAATATATATCTACAGTACACACTGAGTATATTTTCAGAATTTACTACAAAACTACACTAAATATCAAATCAGATACTGTACAGACCTCCCTTAGTCGTCCTCACTGAAAAGGTGCAATGGATCTGCAAACGTTTAAGGTTAAGTGGTAGGCAAATATGAGGGTAAAGTTAGACCTTGACCCCATATTTTTTGACACGAAATTGCGTTTTAAGAAGAGAGAGAGAGAGAGAGAGAGAGAGAGAGAGAGAGAGAGAGAGAGAGAGGAAGAACTTGTCTTGGATTCAGAAATATTTCAAATCCGGACACTCCGGGTGGAACCCTAAGATAGTACCTAAATGTTTGATGTTTCAATATTTTATATGTTGAAGAGTAAAATATAGTACATATATAGTGCAAGTTTTTTTTATTAAGGTCTAAATTTTGGTTTACTTTAATAAGCACGGGAATACTACTTATCATGGTTCTCGAGTTTATCTGATAGTAATACTAGAGCACCTTCGTTGCTAAACGGTTAGCGTATGCTCCTTTGGCGTAGGAGACCCGGGTTCGGTTCTCGGCGGGAGCTCATGTGGTTCGAATTCCACGTTAATCAGTAAGTCCCGTCTCATATAGCCTCGCTGCTGAAAGGGACAATAAAATCAACTCAACTCCACTCAACTGATAGTAATACTCTGCAACATTGTTAACTAGTCTCGCGTTCAAAGGTGTGTAACTTAGAAATAGTGTCACAAGTGATACTCGTAAATTACATATACTTTGTAATTTTAATTATCCCTTAACGGTTCACTATCTTTTCTGTTTCCGGCACTGCTTGCAAAACAATATATCCACAGACTACCTTCCGCGTAAAATTTACCAGAGTTGTTACCAGGAGGTAATAGCTTCTCTGGATCGCGGAAAGTATGTACACAAATAACCACAAGGAAAAATACCTAAAAATAATAGTCTTCAAACGCAATAGGCAAGATCAAAAAATGTGTAGCCAAATGGTTACGAAAACTCGTTAAGGGTTAAAGTAATAAATTATAGTTGAAATGTATCAAGAATACAACATAACGCATTGTGTGCTCAATAGTATATACGTATTATCAGGGTGCGAATTACCGGGGGGGATGAGGGGGATTTTCCCCCTCAATCACATTTTGTTCCCCCCCTAAGAAGTCAGCTGAAGTATCCCCACCGGGGATGCTCGCTTTCCCCCTCAAACTATGCTTAGTGTAACTCCAAATTTCACTGATTTTTGTTATTTCTTGTAAATTTAATCTTCTAGCTGTATTTCGAAATGATCGATGTAAACTGTTCAGTTTTAGTCATTTCTACTTACCACCTAATTACCCACTATTTTCAACGTTGTTTAGTAGAACTATATTATTATGACTACGGTTGTTACTTGCAACTGTACCTTCGTACCCTTCAGTTCGTCATCGTTTGTGAATTTGAATGTACTAATTGCGTATAACAAAGCCACATATAGATTTATAAATGTTCTTAGCGGTTGGCCAAGAAGAAGTAAACAAATAGCTTCTTCTACCATACTTGGCGAAGTTCGGATGACTTATTCATCCTCTATATTTGTATCGATTATCATCTTATTTTAATTTTTGTTATAACATGTTATTTCATTTTCCAGTGTACTCTTTGTTAGCACATGGTCTTCATTCCCTAGTAGGTTGTGTGTATGCAACTCAAAAGTTGCATTTAATTTGTGATAATTAGCATAGTAATCACTGCTTTTACAGTTTACGGAAATGAACTTTTGAAACTGTACTCAAAATCTGAGATATAGGTATTCTCTCGTAAGTATATGTTAACGTACACGCTGGGGGATACGCTCCTAGTGAGCAGACATGTTAATGAAGGTGATTTTTAGGTGAATAAGCGAATAATTCATATTTGTTTCAGCATTTGTTAATACGACTGGTTCTCCGTGTCATTGTCCGTGTCTGTATAAGCATTTCAACTGGAGCGGGTTTTTTTTAAGTTAACCCTTCATTTTTCCATCTTTTCGCTGTACAGTTTGCTGTCCACGCAATTAATGTTATCTGAAAAACTTCAGTGTAATGTTTTACTTTATTTGAATAACATAGCCCATAGTGAATCAACTCATCTTCAACCTAACAGTAAAGTAATTTTTAAGTGTTGACTTTCCGTGCCCATCACGGAATCGATATTTGGAGAAAAAAAGTCGTGATGAGCACAGCTTTAGCGGGAAGTAGAAGCACAAGCTCGAAATTTGAATTGAGAGATTTTAAATATTTGGCCTTCGATTTGACCTTGATGTGAGAAATCGGGACCAGCAACAATCCATTTCTTATTTGATAGGCTAATATCTAGATTTTCTTTTTAAAAAAAATGTCCGGTTTAACTGATAATTTTAGTGGTTTTCACAAGACTGAAGTAGGTTTCTTTTCGCAACCTGTATGTATTAATGCAAAGTGGAAGCTTTCAATATGAGTGGAAAAATTAACATATGCTTGTGATCATGGCTATCGCTCGAGCCAAATTATTAACTAAATAAACCTTAGAGAGCTACGGGGACAAGAGTGAGTACAACATTAAAACACGTTCAGAAAGGTTTAGTGGGGTGTGTGTATGTCAGACAATATATATGTGCATAGTTATTGTCGGTAGATTTATTAAATTAATAAATCTCTCATTTATTACAGGTCACACACACACACACATATTATATATATATATATATATATATATATATATATATATATATATATATATATATATATATATATATATATATATATATATATATATGGGGGTAAGGCATTTATTGTCTCATTTTGAAATTTGAACCTTCAGACTATGTCCTTTGGCCTAATTTTATCCCCCCCCCCAATATAGATTATCTAATTCGCACACTGCGTATTATTAACATGCTGTAAATATAAAGTACTGCTACTGAGAATTAAGAATACGATTCTTCCCTTTTAAGAAAAGAATTAAAAAAAAAAAAAAAAAAAAAAAAACACTTGAAAATTACAAAAATAAATGGATCCTTAAGTAAGCATATATAAACATCATACTCTAATAACATTATTTTTAAAATATCCTGATTTGACATTTTCAACCTACAATAAAGAGAATGAATGATCTGAATTATGAAGTAGTGGAGCCACCTTCTGCATCTGCTGACTTCACGAAATGAACTTTGTGAAAAATAGTTTTACACTTAGTTTATTCCGTTTACAGATGTTGTTGAATTTCCCGTATGCTGTTGCATAGCCACAAGGGAGCTCTGTGCACGAATTGAGACTAAAACCTATAGCCAAAAACTACCAGAAGTAACGAAAGATTTACAAATGTGTCGTGATACGGTAGCAGAAGTAAACGGGCAGATTATATTTCTCCAAGTTTGAACCATTAATTCTTTGGTATTAGAAGGGAAAATTTAGACCATGTAAATATAAGTTGAATTCTGCAGTCTAAAGATAACTCATTTGATAGTAAAACACTCCCAGAAGAAACCGAAGAATAATGTAAAATGTTTTTTTTTTCTTTTATTTAATCGAACACAAGATTGTATCTCAAATGGATTCTCGGATGTGCAGAAATTAGAAATATATGTGTAACTTTTGAAGCCATTCTCAGAATAAACACTATGGGTGACAGCGATGTAATCAAGAAATTAATTACATGTATATAAAACCTATCCTGAAGATCTGAGGGATAATCTATTGTCCAAGAGAAACAAATGTATAAGTCAGTGTCCAGCTACTTTCTCGGATCTGATCAAGTTACAGACCATAAAAGGCTTTCATTTCTTGTTCTCAATGAAATTTATAAATTGAAGATTCCTGAATTGTGTTTCCTGAATTTTGCATTTCACTCAGAATTTTCATTACGCTGTTAGTGAGTGTTGTTTAGGCGATTGAGTATTTAGTAAATTATCGTTAAATCAGAAACCATTTTAGATCAAAGAGCTCAACTTTAAGATAATTTTTCTCGTAATAGTATTATCATATATATTTAAAACCAGTTTAGCTGGATTCAGAATCCTCAAATTAGTATGTAAAGCACCGATCATAAGTAATGCTTCAAAGAGTCCAAGCTTCAGGTTATTTTTCTCATGATCCCGATGCACGGATATGTATAGAATTATTTTCATTCGATTTAGCAACCTCTCAACTAATTTAAAAAGCGCAATTAGACATCTATCCAAGCGTGGGTACTTTGGACTAGTGGCATTAGCATTAATTCTTTGGATCAAAATAAACTAAATCATATAACACTGCTGTCAATATAGCACGATAAAATAAACTTTTAGGCAGTATTTCATCTACTTTTATTCAAAAGTACCTATGGACGCCCTCCATATAATAGGGGCAGTCTTGAGACAATCTAACTGTTCCGCCAATGACTTTTCTCCGTGATAATTGATCCGCCAATGAGAAGCCAAGATTTATGTACTTCGGCAACTAAGTTCTTTGTTATTCAACCCATGTAAAGCCTGTTCCCCTCTGCAGTGAATAGAATTAAAATATCCAAAATTTGCAACGTGAAATATTTATGTCGTACGCAGGGTAACGCCTATACTTGTTTAACAGAGAAATGATTGATGAAGTTTGAAGATTTAATTCTACACTTCATCTGTACTTTTCTCTTCTTATAAAAACAATCTACTTCCATATTTTTTTTTTCTGAGAATATAGGTACCAGTAATTAGCAATTACTTATCTTTTCGGGTGCAGAATAACACCGGTTCAATACTACATGAATGTAATGTCTTGCTGCATAGAACCCTCAAAAAAACTTTGTACCCCTTCCAACAACAACAACAAAAATTCTAGGTGCGCGTCTGGTAGTACGCAATATTTTTATATTGGGCGGGAGTTTCTCTGTTACCTCCCACTTGCTTCATTCCACCATTCTCATGATCACCTCCTCTTTTAGCCAATACGGCATAACTGTGCGACGTAAAACTGAAATATTTCATTTTTCTGAAGTATTCAGAACTTTTAGTTCTTTAGTCGTATAGCATAATGGAAGTGATATTAACAACTACGTTAACAGAGAAAATGCAATTATATCAATTTATGAAGCTATTGTTATATTAATGATGATTTATATTTGTTGGTTTTGGAGTTTAATGTCTTTCTCAACAGCAAGGCTAGTGTGAGCTCTCTTGTCCCAAAAGTGAGAACACTTACCACTTATTAATAGAGGATCAAAAATATGCCTGGCAACTCTTACTTTTTACGTTAGGTGTGTATGGATCTTCACATACACAATGAAAATACTAGGCCTATGGTTAAAATTGTGGCAACCAACACCAAAATGGAGTTGTGACAAACAACACCGTGGCAAATAACACTCCACCGATAGAACTTTCTACCTGGAATTTAGATAAACAACTTATTGTTCTGAATTTCTTTTTCACAAGAAAAAAAATATAAAACATCTTCGCTACTGTCGTTCTACTTCATTACTTCTGAGAACAAGAATTCTTTGCCTGGGAAACGTAAATAAAAAATACGGTCCACCACACTAAACTTTCTTTCTAATATTTTCCATAAATAGAAGCTTTGCTTTGTTATAATTAAATATAAACTAACTATTTGCTGAGCAAAACTATATATTTTCATTAAAATTCAACACGTGTTACAGTTTCACCAACTAACTCTGGCTTCATCAGACTCTATGTGATACAAGATAACTGTACAATCTTATATACTTACAACAGCTAAGATATTTTTCTTCTCTTATCTGTTGTATGCATATACGATTGTACAGTTATCCTGTATCACATAGAGTCTGATGAAGCCAAAGAGTTAGTTGGCGAAACTGTAACACGTGTTGAATTTTAATGAAAATATATAGTTTTGCTCAGCAAATAATTAGTTTATAATTAATAACCTTTCTTGGCCACTGTTTCTCAAAGTAAATCATATGTTGAGCTCATTATAGAAATATTTATTTACAAAGTTATAACAGGAGTTTTCCGCAAACTAATGTCCGAAGAAGACTCACTTCGAGGAATAAGCTACCTCCTACTGATTTTTTCTTGAGTAATGATTTATGTAATATTATAAAGTTGTTTCTCAAAAATCTACGCATGGAATATGTACAAAATCGAATGAGTTTGAGACATTTTAAAGAAAATCGTCCGAAAAGAAGTCATCAGCAAGAGTAAACACACCTTTCGGACCCCTGAAGAAATAACTTCATGCATCATGAAGTTATATCATGAAATTATTTATCTAGGAAAAATAACCAAAATTGTTAAATCGTTTACGAGAAAATAACATTTTTTTAATTTTCCCTCCATTAAAATACACTAATTTTTTATGTATGAATAAAATTCGAAAAATCTCAATAACGAATCTTATAAAATGTGGTCTGAATATTGAATGGTATGATCTCTAGGTGACTGTATATAGCCTACATCGGAGCGACTGGATGAACAGACGGAGACACATACAAAATGACTTCTCTTCAAAAGAAAAACAGTAGTAGTAGTAGCAGTTTACTAATGGGAAGATTCTTCTGATATTTTTTCTCAAAAATCGCTCAGGCAGATTTTTCTAGTGTTTTGTAAATACATATTTCGTTAACAAAACTACAAGATCATCAGTAGTTTCTAAAGAAAAGAATAAATAAAATAAACAGAAGGAAAGAAAAAGAAATACATCAGAAGTGCTGTTTATTTGTTAGGGCATTTTTTAGGATAAATTTCAACTAGGATTGGTGCAATTTTGTTAATACAGCAAGCCTATTTCTTAACTATTGATAAATATTCCACTAACAATTCTCTAAAGACACACAAGTAATTTCTCTTGGAGGACAGAAGAGATAGTTTACTGAACGGAAAATATTATTTTCAAATCATAAGAGTGAAGCCTTGTAATATTAAAAAAAAAAAATCGAATTTTTGTTTTCAACTGTTTTACATTTTGTGGTACTTATATTGCAAAAAGTTGATTTTTGGATGTTCGTCTGTTCGTATTTCGGTATATACAATAAATGGCCATTTTGCACTGGGCCTGCTCGGCCTCGGGCTCACTTCTCTTAACTGGGCTCGCTTTCGAGCTGACTTCCCTCAGTTGGCCTCGTACTCATTTAATTTCGCACTCTCTTATTTCATGGGGGCTCGGGCTCACTCAGGTTAGCGCTCAATTATTGAGCACGAGCCCGGTTGAGTACGAGTGCCGAGCTCACAAGTTTGGTCCCCTATGGTATGTACACAGGCCTGCGTATCGGGACTAAGTAATAAATTTAACGGTGCTGAGTACCTAGGCATACGCCATCTTTCTTCTTTTTATCCAATTGATTTATATGGAGAAATATTTGTTTTCTCTGAAATGAAATGAAATTTTAATTACGAGTATGTGGTTTTACTGATTTTTGGTTTATAGACAAGTAAAATACACCTCGTCCTTCATTTGGCTTTTTTTTTCTATTCAAGATTACCCATTAGTTGCTATTTAAAGAGTACTTAATACGTTTTTATTATGCCTCCCTGTATTGATTTAGATCTTTATGCATACCTTTAGGAACCAAAAATCCTCTGCACATAATATTTCACATGCTTTTGTGTAATCAGGTCAAAGATACCACCATAAATTCGATCGCAATCAGATGAGTTCGGTTTTCGAAAATGTGACCCAAAATTTGAATCTGTGCGTAACTCGGAATCCAAAATCCTGCACAGCATAGTATTTCGCACGCTTATGTAATAAGCAGAGCAAGATCAACCATCATACCAAGTATGATACCAATCGGATGAGGTCGGTTTAACTCGTACGATATATATATATATATATATATATATATATATATATATATATATATATATATATATATATATATATATATATATATATATATATATATATATAGGGCGTTCAGAGCACAAGGGAATCAAGTCACTACCAAAGTTTATACATAACGCTTAAGTACATTTTTTTTTTTATATTATAAGAGCTATTTATAATATCTGGACATGAATCTTTTAAGTACTGAAAGGAGCTTCAGATAGAGATCTTAATGATGAAATATGTTCAAAATTACTAAAAGCGGACTTGCTTCCCTTGTGAACTGAATGCATTATATAGTGTCCTTGATTTTCAGAGAAAAATCAAACGAATGGTGCTAAATTTAGTATTACTCAAATTTAAACTCAACTATAAAATTAACATTATATATAACAGAAATTAATATTTCGCAGTCAATACAAATCAATGTGAATATCAATATTTCACAAAGCATGGGGCGTTATGGTAGAGTTCTAGCAAAATATCAGTAAAATCAAAACATTAAAATTCTAGTTCATTTAAGGAAAATATAATAATTTCCATGTAAAGTAATCTATATATATAAAAGAGAACGCACAAAATCCTTTGTCCGCTCATCACGCTAATACGGCTGAACCGATTTCTTTCATTTTTGGGGGGTTGTTAGGATTTGGACCCTAGATGGTTTTTATCATATCACTTTAATTTTCAATTACCAGTGTCTTGAGATAATTGACCATTCAGGTGTCCATACGTACAAATCCTTTGTTATTAGTTCATCATAGGTATAAAAATAAACGTATGTATATGCAACCCGCATGACCGTGTCACTCGGCGGGTTAACATAAATGACAGGCGTTATAATGGTTTTTATCATATCACTTGAAAGCGAAAAAGTAAAAAATTATCTAAGTAACAAAGTTTATTGCGTTCGGGGGTGACCGCAGCGAAGCGGGGCGGGTTAACATAAATGACAGGCGATATAATGTTAACATTTACTGCAATCTTCTATGGTTTTTATCATATCACTTGAAAGCGAAAAAGTAAAAATTATCTAAGTAACAAAGTTTATTGCGTTCCGGGGTGACCGCAGCGAAGCGGGGTGAACGCTGCTAGTTGGCTATAAACCAAAGATGGTACAAGCACTAAACACTGTCAAGATTGTTATAAGATTCTCAAATTTTCCTTCTTCAACTTCTTTCTAGCACCAAAAGTGAAGTTAGGTAATTTGCTCGAGACTGAAAATTGAAAAGTAGTATTTTCTCGTAAACGGATCTAACAATTATTTGTATTTCATTAAGAATCGTGCTTTGAGGGGCATGCCGAAAGTAATGTATAAATGGTCATAACTTCTGTATTAACTGTTGTACATCGTTCAAATTGCACATGCAGTTAGAGTGGCTTTTCCTCTATACTGTATTTCATAGTCATTTTGTTCCTTTGTAGGTAAACAATTGACTCCAAGGAGAAGAAACATGCTGTCATTGAGTTCTTAACGACGAAGGGATGCAGGCTGTCCGACATTCACACAAGGCTACCGAATGTGTACAGAGATGACACCATTGACAAGAACAATGTGTACAGGCCTGAAGAGGTTTACAGAAGGGAAAGCCAGCATTGAACTCAAACCGCACAGTGGGAGATTGCTACGACTGACGTGAATCATCAGCGAGTGGATTAGTTGATTTGTGCGGACATAAGTATCACATTCCGATAGTTTGCTGCACAACTGAACTCTAGTAGTCACAATACCATACAGGAGATACTGGAAACCTTGTAGTACAGGAAAATATGTATGAAACGAATATCTCATGATCTAACACCCAATTTGAAGGAGGGAAACGTGGATTTCTACTCTCATCTGCTTGAAGCGTCCGAAGCGAATGAAGACCTGTTATTTCAATCTGATGACGGGGATGAAGCGGATGAAACATAAACGTATCTTCATGATCCAGAAAGAAGAATTAGTCAACGGAATAGCAGCACATCTCTTCTCCAAGGCCTAAAAGTTCAAGGGCCAGCGATACAAACCTAACATTTTTCAATAGAAAGATTCGAGACTTGTGCCATTCGAAACGATGGCACAAATACATTGGTTTAAATGGAGATTATATTGAGTACCAACTCGATAGAGGAAGAATCACTCTAACCATATGTGCACACTGAACGATATACAAATAAAGAATTTATGACCACTTTTATATTATTTTCGATACCCTTTGTATATAGTGTGTCTCTTCTCTTGAAATACATTAACACGACAAATCATGAATGTGAATTTTCGTTGACATCTCGAATTTGATTCATTCTTGTCGTTTGATAAAATCTCATTCTCGTCTCTGAACCATCTCCTACTTTTCACGAGAAGTTATTTAATTCACATTGCCGAGTTGTTAATGAAGTAATTAGTTGTAAAATCAGCCTGAGCCATTTTTGAGAAAAAAGAATCATCAAGGAGTTTGGGGATGTGGGGGTGTTTAAGCTCTCAAAAGTTAATATCGTTTCAGGACTCTTGTATACATACAAGATGTGATCAAAAAGTGCGGTGAATGTAGTTGCACAGCGCCACCTATCGACATTTTATCAATTTTAACTAGCAAGCCCGATAGCCTTAACCTTTGGGAGAGTCAGTGTCGAGTTTGAATGAGTTGTGTCATATCAGTTGGCTTCCAGAGGCAAAATAGTGAGAACGTGTTAAGAGTAGGCCCTATCTATCGCGCATCATGGACTCAAAAGCGGCAATGAGTTGATTGAAGACGAACAACGATCGGGACGTCCTTCGACGTCAAAAATAGATACAAATAGATAGATACAAAAATAGATATATTTTAACTGCCAATTTGCAAATGAGAAGAGTGAGTGCAAAATTCGTTCCCCGATCCTCGTTTTTGATCCGCGAGTTATTGGCGAAAAAATATTCTTATCTGTTCACAACCGCCGTACTCTCCGAGTATAGCACGACGCAACTTCTAACTCTTCTCAAAAACTAAAACAGTGCTAAAGGGAAGACGTTTTGACAACACTCCCGACATGCAGAAAGTGACGAGGCGCAGTTCAAGATTCTGAAGAAAAAAGACTTACAAAAGTGTTTCAAATCGTGGAATCAACGTTGGAATAAGTACGTCGCAAGCCAAGTGAAGTACTTTGAAGGACATTTGGTGTAAGCTTATCACTTTGTTCTTAATAAAATGATTCACCATACCCTTTTGATCACACCTCGTACATACATCTTGTGGTAAATTTTTATTTTTTCACAATATCTTGTTCAAGGGAGGGGTTAAGCCCAGAAAACCACCTTTGCGTATGACCAGTGTTCGAAGTGGGAAAAAAAGCAGAGACGGTAAGTTTTATTTCGATTTTCATTCGACATACCGGCTACCTAAATGTTGAAATACAGTGAGGGTATGTTGCCTAAAAGATTGCATTTCTATTTACATAATGATTAAAAACCATTGAACAGTTTCTCTGTAGTTACGGGAGAGAGGGACATGGTGAGACTTTGATTCCCCACCAACAACTCTGACAAAAATATTTAAAAAAAACTTATGTTGCATTATAGAGAATTATTCCTCTTAATACTCAAAAACCGAGTTTTTATATTAACAATTTCCTGTGGGAAAACTGCCGGAGCCCCCACTCGACTAAGGGGGTATTCTAAACTCCTGGAAGATCTGTCCATACTCAAAACACGACATTTATATGCATTAAGACAAGAAGACACACACAAAATAAGAAATAAACAATTCAATATGGCACATTAAACTATAAACTAGATTAACTTCTTTGAAGACACCTCATTTTAAAAAACAAAAGATAGGAAAAAGGTAACAAAAATGTCAGTGTAGTTAACTTAGAAGTTATTCGCACATAAGAAATAAATTATTTTTACGTGCAAAGCTTTTCGTCAACTACTGTGTATAAAACTTGATTTATCAAAGGTATTTAGCATCTGCTCTCCAGTGACGGTATGTCTTGATCACTGAAAAAGCAGAGGCGGTATGCCTTCATCACGGGAAAACCAGAGGCGGTATGGCATACCACCACATACCGCCTCACTTCGACTACTGCGTACGACACTACACAAGATTGCGTGTCCCGCTCTTATGAAAATTCGACGTCTTTTCGAGTTTTTTAATAAAAATATCACATGTACTTTAGTATCGTTACAATGAAGCACTCCTTTGAAAACATGAACAAAATTGCGTACGGCGATTTTGAGAAAATAGCGTAATCCAAACTCATCCCTACCAATTTAAACTGTACCTTCTATCTTTTTCTACGTTTGCGGTATATTTTGACGAGGGATGGTAGTTGGAAGTACGACTGCAGGCAAATGCTATCTCACCATGTCCCACACATAAACAATACGACGCAGGTCTGGAGATATAACAGGTCAACGTATTTTATATCAATTAAAGCAAGCTGGTTTGAATTAGTGATATTGACACACGTGTCATCTTGCTAAAAGATGAAAAAATGAATTTAAATATATAGTTCTAGATCCCACGGTTATGCTAATGGCAATGGATGATTTTGAAACAATTGGTGGAGTGAACATGTGGGTCGAAACGGGAGAACCACGAGGAAACGCACGTACTGGGACGCCTCGCACAAGAAGTGGTTGCTGTACCACTGATTCACAGTAATTGACAGTGCAATAATGATTTATTCCCTCTAGTGAGGAGCGTTAAATTCCATATCTCGTAGGTATGCTTCATTTCTCGATAATAGCAAACAATATGACTTGTATTTCCCGTAGAAAAGTGAACAAATCTAAGAAGGAACTATAAAATTTCAAATATGGCAAATCATCACAATATTAACATTCATTGCAGGTTTCTTGTAAAAATGGGAAATGTGACATTTTACCATAACTACCGGCAGGGCCGGATTTAGGGGGAGATGCAAAGGTGCACGTGCACCCCTCTCCCTTTCGTTGTAAATATACACTACCTAAATGAGAAGCTAGCAGTGAAAATAGCAACAGTTTACGAAAAATTCTGCTGTTATGTTTCCGTTTGGGCTTAAAACAAAGGGCAATTTTGCAAAATCGATAGTTTAAGTCAATTTTCTAAAAGTTGAAAGAAAAGGATTCACCGAGAATAGACACTTAGCATTTCCAGGGCATTTCCTCATCCACCACAGATGCCTAAAGGCATTTCGAAAAATTCCAATTCAATTCAAATGTATTGGTAGTTATTGGTGCACCTCCCCTCAGAAAATCCTGGATCCAACCCTGACTACCGGTGTATAGTTATTAAGTATCCATGAAGAAATATTGCACTAGTTAGTAATGTTTTTTCCCACGAGGCATTCTTATTATTATTGTTCATATTAAATCATCGGTGAAGGAGTGTATCTTGATTTTTATGAGTTTACATAGAGCTATTTAAAATGTCTCATACCGTGCTACTCTCACGTTACGTATACCGTGCTACTCTTTCAAGATACGCCATTCTCAGAAGGTTATTATCTCTGTTGATATAAGGAATTCAGCTGTGAATATTTCATGATTGATAGATCCGATTAGATACGGATATTCATTGGTTATAATTCAAAACCACGTTTTCGAGTTACGTCACCAAGATCCTTTACCGACATGTCCGCGTGTTAGCACCGAAGAATGATAAATGTCAACAGAACTTCGGAAACGAATATTTAAGCTGTGTGGAATCCTCTATGGATAATTATAACTTGCATTTCTTATCATATAATCAGACAGCTACTTCTCACAATCACAATTAACCTTCGCACAAATTACAGTGGAACTCTTGATATTATAGATAGTCTTATCCATTACTATTGGTATTCGAGTGGATAGAATGAGTTTAAGTTTTTTTCAGCACCGAGGCTATATAAGACGGAATATATTGTTTAAAGGTGGGATTCGAACCATTTCTCAGGTGTGAAACCCAGACAAATATCCTACCAGAGATCGAATCCGGAATCACACACATAGAAAACACACAGGTTAGTCACTAATGATCACATGTAATGTTGTCAATGAAACGATAAATTTCATGTCTCGTCTCCAAAACGAGACGAGAACTATTTTTAAATAAATAGAGACGAGATGACACGAGACGAAAAATTTCACGATCTCGCGGGCAACATTAATTCACCCAAATCTTATATTTGTAACACTATTGCAGTGTTATATTATTTATAGTGTAAGAACTATAAATTGATAAAGCTATTTTACGTACATAATGAAGATCATTTATCAATGCTAAAAGATACGCAAGTCATTACAAAATATACTCCAATAATAAATAAGGAGTGTATTTCCAAAATATGCTAAATCCGTTTGATAAAATTCTTCAGAAAGAGCAAAGAACTGTATTTCTTTTTTCATTGAAACACTTATAGTAAGTGATATTTCAAACAGAATTTATCACAGAAAATAATGCGTTTTGACTAAAAAATAATTACAAAATTTAACGTGAGACGTTCCATAGTATACTCTTCCATACTCAATTCAAAATCGTACATTTTTGGATTTAGTATGTTTTGCAAATACACTCCTCAAATGTGATTTAAATGTTAAATCACACCCTTCGTGGATTTGTTTTCATATGGAAGGATCCTGATAACTTCTAGATGAAATTAAGAAACAAGAGAACATCACTTTTGTGCATAAATTTAAGAAAAAGGAGAAAATTTTCGAAACGAGACCAGAAGAGATATTCAGAAATCGATATGAAAGGAGATCGATTTTTTCGAGGATCAGATGAGACGAAAAATCATTATTTCTAGTCTCGTCTCGTCTCGTGGGTAACACTAACTCCATGTAAATTTTATTGGAATCTCATAATAGTCTTCGGAGTTATACCATGAAACTCCAGTGTGCACAAATGCTTACTTTCGGAGTTAAAGGCTTCCGAAAACATCAAAAAATGAAATTTAAAAGTCCATAGCTCCAAAACTATGGGACCTACCGTAGTCGGGTCAAGACTTCATTAGGAACTATCCAAATATTCATGTTTCAGAATCCTGTGGCACTTCCGCAATATTTTTTTTTTTTTTAGAGGTAATTGGTGAGTACTTCAAATTATATGCCAGTTGCCAAACTGCCTCTATAAAAATTGTTGCGTGAGTACTTTAGGATTCTGAAACATGTATATTTAGATAGCGCACATATCAGTTCCTGAGTGAAGTCTTGACCCGATTACGATAGGTCCCATAGTATTGGAGCTATGGACATTTAAATATCAGTTTTTGATGTTTTCGGCAATCTATAACTCCGAAAAGAAACATTTGTGCATCCTGGTTGGTCTATACTTTTCGTCTTATCTTGCTCTTAGGAATCACCTCCCAAATGTTGTCAGTATTGTTCTCAAACACCCTGTATAAAGCATTTATCTTCATTTACAGAAATTTGTACTATTTACTACAATTTAGGATTACTAAAGACATCTCAATATAATAATGCAAATTTTGAATGAACGAAAAATAGTATTGTCAACAAGGAAAGATAAGACTGTACATACAAATATTAATAATATACATATATTTTTACAGGTATTCTTGGGAGTGCTTCTCGTTCTGCCCATAGTAATGGGTATGCCAACACCTCAGGAAGATGGGGGTAACAACAATTCCCAACGAACAATCCTACAGTACTACAATCTGCTAATTCGCCTCATACGAAGACTTGTCATTTTGTATTTCCGCCCGTTCTTAATTTTAGGATAATATTTTTTTTTTTTTTAAAAAAAAAGACATTTTTTATATACTTTTACACTTGTTACGTATTGTTGCTGTAAATAGTTTTTTTTTAACGTTAAGTCAATAAAATGTTTTCTCAAATGTTAAATCTTATTGTTTATTAATTTACATTATTATAATTAAAGAAGATAGAATGTTTATGTACTATCAAGTATGTAGTATATCCAATAGTGGCGCTCACTAACCACTGGTGCAAATCTCGGGGGGTTGAGGGGGACATGTTCCCTCCAATCTAGGAACTTGGGGGACTATCCCCCCAATAATCCGATTTGAAATGTGTTTCTGGGGTAGCAATATCATGATTATTGTCCGATTGCCACAAAGGAAAACGAGATGAAATTGATGTCCCCCGAGAATAAGCCTCAAATCTGCCCGCCTCCCAATGTTGAAGACAACTCTGTTCCCCTGATTTTCCACAGCATTGTTTTTCAACTTCATAAATGTTTTGAACATTGCTTTAAAAAAAGAAGAAAAAGATTATGGGAATGGTCTTAACCCCCCAGTGTTGAAGACAGATTTGCTCAGCTGTCTTTAACTGAAAAACTACTGAGTCACTACCAATTAAGCTTTTATCAGTATATTGAGAAAAACGTCATGTGATTATGGACTTCCTATAATCATGATTATATTTCAGGAAGTTGACTCCACAAAACTTGCCACGTAGTGTGATGAATTTACTATTATTTTCCGAGAAGGGGAGGGAGTTAGGTGAGAAATATAACTGATTTGATTTTGTCTGACACTTTTAAAATTATTGGAATAATTTTCCTCCTTATTCCAACATTCATTTTGAAACTTCGAATAATTTTCTCATAATCGTTGAGTTGATTTTAGTTTAGCGTCCCTTTCAGCAGCGAGGCTATATGAGACGTTTACCTGCTAATTAACCGGGAATCGAACCCGGGTCTCCCGCACCAGACACCATTCCAACACTAAATTATTGGAATTTCGAAAGCACGAGCGTCAACTTTGTCAGAGATCCAATATTTCTTCTCAGTAAGCTACAGTATTACTGAAGGAGAAAGTACAGGCATTTTGTACAATAACTATGGTGAAATGAAGATAACTTATTGAAGAAAACAATTTAATTAAACCTAGATTTTGAACATTTATTTTGGATGGATTTTGGGGAAGAGATTCAGAATTCTAATGAGCTCGAACTCATGCCAACGATCTTTCAGAGTCAGAGCTAGAGGATTTTTACATGTCTTCATTGTATTTATTTGTTCATGGACAGCTCTAAACGTGAGAAAGGCCACACAAAGTCCTTAGTTCGATCCCTGTAGAACGCATTACGCTGGTTCGGATTCCATCCTAAACTAGTATATCCATGGTGCTAAAAGGGACTCTGAATTCCAGTTCAAAAACAAAAATTCACATTCATCAAGAACACATGTATTCCTTTAGATACATGTATATTACAACGTTCTAGTTTCGTATATATCTATTTACAATACAGAAAGTTCTTAGTCTGTTAGTAACGATAATACGTAAAAGTAAACAAACACCGCTTCGGTACTTTCGCTGTTTCCTGTCTGCCTGTCTTAATTTGAAATGAATAATGACTATGTAAATACAAACGTCCTTTGCTTTTTATTATTAAGAGGGATCTCATTTTTTTAAATTTATTATTATTATTATTATTATTATTATTATTATTATTATTATTATTATTATTATTATTATTATTATTATTTTACATTACGATGATGCTCTCACATCAGTTTCGAAGAGAAAACTTGTTAAACACGAATAGATGATTTAGCAAGAAGAGACATGAGCATTTTTATTCGTCTTTTATTCATCACAGCCCGCTTTCAAGCTAAAAGGCTCTTTAGGCTGAAGGAAACGGATGATTAATGAAAGTGAATGATTGTAAAATGATTTTTTTTTTTTTGGTCTCCTATAAGTAATCGAATCCAGGACAACATGCACCAAAGATACACATGCTAGTTACTTTTCTTTATTGTGCAGTATGCTCTAAAAGTACGAAGCTCATGTTACATCACCACATGTGAGTCATGTAGTTGAATGCAGTACATAAATATGAATATTATAATATGTAGATGAGAAGTATACAATAGGCTCTTTAGGCTGAAGGAAACGGATGATTAATGAAAGTGAATGATTGTAAAATGATTTTTTTTTTTTTGGTCTCCTATAAGTAATCGAATCCAGGACAACATGCACCAAAGATACACATGCTAGTTACTTTTCTTTATTGTGCAGTATGCTCTAAAAGTACGAAGCTCATGTTACATCACCACATGTGAGTCATGTAGTTGAATGCAGTACATAAATATGAATATTATAATATGTAGATGAGAAGTATACAATAGGCTCTTTAGGCTGAAGGAAACGGATGATTAATGAAAGTGAATGATTGTAAAATGATTTTTTTTTTTTTGGTCTCCTATAAGTAATCGAATCCAGGACAACATGCACCAAAGATACACATGCTAGTTACTTTTCTTTATTGTGCAGTATGCTCTAAAAGTACGAAGCTCATGTTACATCACCACATGTGAGTCATGTAGTTGAATGCAGTACATAAATATGAATATTATAATATGTAGATGAGAAGTATACAATAGGCTCTTTAGGCTGAAGGAAACGGATGATTAATGAAAGTGAATGATTGTAAAATGATTTTTTTTTTTTGGTCTCCTATAAGTAATCGAATCCAGGACAACATGCACCAAAGATACACATGCTAGTTACTTTTCTTTATTGTGCAGTATGCTCTAAAAGTACGAAGCTCATGTTACATCACCACATGTGAGTCATGTAGTTGAATGCAGTACATAAATATGAATATTATAATATGTAGATGAGAAGTATACAATAGGCTCTTTAGGCTGAAGGAAACGGATGATTAATGAAAGTGAATGATTGTAAAATGATTTTTTTTTTTTTGGTCTCCTATAAGTAATCGAATCCAGGACAACATGCACCAAAGATACACATGCTAGTTACTTTTCTTTATTGTGCAGTATGCTCTAAAAGTACGAAGCTCATGTTACATCACCACATGTGAGTCATGTAGTTGAATGCAGTACATAAATATGAATATTATAATATGTAGATGAGAAGTATACAATAGGCTCTTTAGGCTGAAGGAAACGGATGATTAATGAAAGTGAATGATTGTAAAATGATTTTTTTTTTTTTTGGTCTCCTATAAGTAATCGAATCCAGGACAACATGCACCAAAGATACACATGCTAGTTACTTTTCTTTATTGTGCAGTATGCTCTAAAAGTACGAAGCTCATGTTACATCACCACATGTGAGTCATGTAGTTGAATGCAGTACATAAATATGAATATTATAATATGTAGATGAGAAGTATACAATAGGCTCTTTAGGCTGAAGGAAACGGATGATTAATGAAAGTGAATGATTGTAAAATGATTTTTTTTTTTTTGGTCTCCTATAAGTAATCGAATCCAGGACAACATGCACCAAAGATACACATGCTAGTTACTTTTCTTTATTGTGCAGTATGCTCTAAAAGTACGAAGCTCATGTTACATCACCACATGTGAGTCATGTAGTTGAATGCAGTACATAAATATGAATATTATAATATGTAGATGAGAAGTATACAATACGATTAAAAACGCAATGGTAAACTTTTAATACTTTTCTTTTTTTTAAAAAATGTTAATTGTTATGAGTTTAATTACGGATAAGTAATAATAATGAAAAAAGTGTCTTAACCCTAGTCAATCATACATAAATCAGGAGAGAATTCTCCATTCCTCAAACAGCACAGATTTAGCGTTCCTAGGCTTTTTTATTTTTGGTCTCAACTTTTATACATCTATTCAAACCAGAAATGGTGAAAATCTACGATTTCCAGCTTCAATACTGATCGAACGGAAATAGATAGCGACAAGCATTTTTTTGTTTGTTTGTTTGTTATGCACTGTATTCATTTTAACCTCTGATTTTACTGTGGCCAGAAGTGATAGATATCAATTAGCACTTCCGGTTTTAATATTAATATCCATAGAGCAAAACTAGTAAGTGATAGCTTGTAATGACTTGTTTGATGTGGATCGAGCGTTGTCCGAAGAACAGGTATACTCTTTGATCTTATTGTACTACTACAAGTTTTGAGTACTGAATTTGCATAGTTTGGAAATTTAGTTTCACACTAACCAGGGATGAGTCTAAAGTTGAACCTTGAATTTGGGGATAACCTATATACTTCCTGAAAGGGCTTGTCGAACAAGTTCCAAAACAGGTTATAATTATTTGCCCGGAAGTGATCCCACCCTTTCAGGGATGGAAATATACTGAACAACTTGATCTATATGTCCTATACATCAAAGTGCTCCGCGTGACTAGTAGATTAAGAATATAATATGCACTACGCAACATGCACGAGGGTGTCCCTCTTCCCTCGTAGTTGCGATACATTACGTACAACTACAGATTTCATTTTATTTTTCATATCTCCACCTGTGAACAAATAGAGCGTCAGAGCACAAGGGAATCAAAGTTCAATTACCGAAGTTGTGAGAAAAGAGACACAAGTTTGTTAGGTACACTTAAGGGTCTTCACTACAGCAAAATTGACCTACCGCTAACTTTAGAGTTTTTCTGTAATATCCTCAAAACAAATAAACACATTCGAAAAGCAGAAACGTAGTGAACTAGACAATATGATTTTGCATGTGATACCTTTACCACAATTACCGCTATTTACAGAACCCGCAAAAAATGCTAAATTTATCTACAGTTGCAAATCAAAAGCAGATAGATGAGTTGTGATAACGGTATCACATGCAAAATCGTATTGTCTAGTTCACTATGTTTCTACTTTTCGAATAGTTTTATTTCTTTTGAAACTGTTACAGGAAAAACTCTAAAGTTAGAGGTAGTTTAATTTCGCTGTAGTGAAAATCCTTAAGTACATGGACTATTTATTTCACATTATATGAGTTACCTGTAATATCTGGACACAAATATCAAAGATTAGACATATCCAAACTGACTAAAAGTGGACTCATTTCCTTGTGCGCTGAATGCGACGCATAGCAGATTAACGTTATTAAAAGTAAGAAAAATAAACTGAAGAGACATATCTTAATTTTTGCGTAAATAAAACCAGTTTGCTGCCTGAAATGTCTGTTCTTTGCACGTGAAGGATATGTTTGTGGAAAATATTTGAACCCCTTCCGACCTTTAGGATATATATGAAAGATGAATTTGGATTTAAACGACATTCGGAGTGCCACTGCTCATCTCAGTCGTTTTTGATTATTTCTATGTTACCCCCTCACTCCTTCTCCTCCCTTGCTGAAAATGTACTAAAAACCAAAGTTAGGCCGGGGTCCATAATACAAGTACCAAAATTCATTAAAATCGGTACAGTTGTGTGGGAGGAGTTAGACGTCAAACATATTTTTATATGTCACTCCTTCCCCTATTTTTCTCCCTCTTGTCGAAAATGTGATAAAACACTAAAATAGGCCAGGGTGCACTCGTGTACCAGAAATCATCAAAATTAGTGTGGTGGTCTAGGAGAAATTAGCGAGCAAACATCGTTACATGAATTGAAATCAAAATGAAATATTTCAGTTTAACGTTCCAGGATTATGTCCTTTTACGCTAAGGAAGACGATGATTAAGGCAAGTAAATGACGATGAAAGAATTGGTGGAATGAGAAAGTGGAAGGATACGGGAGTAACCCGAGAAAACCTACAGACATGATGTTGCTCACCACAAACTTACTTACCCGAGTATCGAACCAGGAACCTCACGCACCAGACGTAAGCCCTCTACCACTGAGACAGTTTGCCCCTACAAATATCGTTACATTCATTTTATATAGTATAAATGGCTTGGAAAGGAGGCTGTCTTGCCTCAGAAACGTGTTGTAAAAGTAATATCTCGACTCGGAAAGTGTATTTGTTCCTTTGTAAAAGCTTTGCTTCGTTCTTGTATCTCGGCACGTAAATTTTGTGTCATCTTGCCTCTCTCCCTCCCCCTTCCTTTCGTAGGTAATCCACATTACAAAACATTTGAGTCGCGTTGCACTTGTCAGCATGCCTTGTCCTCGTAATTATTCGTATTACTCATCTCACAATTGCATTGGATTTCAATAGGTAAATCTTTAAGTCAAAAAGTCCTTATATCACTCTCAGGGAACCATACAAGTAACATTAGTTTTTGAGCTAATCACACATTCTTTTTTACTATTTTAGTCTAACTCCGACGTGATATTAATGTATAATCAAATATTTAATCTTTCTTTGCCTCTTTCACCATCTGATTACATAAGAAAGAAGAACCAAGGCATTTTATTAGATTTTTTTTATTTTTAATCTTTATTGGGTTCTATTGGACAGTGAATAACAACATCTATAGTGCAATAGTTTGAGCTAATTATCCTAGGGTAATGGGGTCGAAAGTACCCAGAAGTGGCCTTTGGGTAGCATCAATAATAAATGCAGTACACTGCACGTGTCATAATAAAATGGAGAGTCGCTTATACAAATCTTCATTTAAATTCAAACGTATTATGATCAGATCATTCTCAAATATTATGGACCGCTTCCTGTATTGGGTGTGAACCTTTGAAACGATTCATTCGACTTCCATTTATCGTGGTATACAAAGGCAACAGGGAGCTTTCGAAATAAAAGTAATATAGGCATTTCTGTTTGATGTAATTTCACCAAACAAAACAGTATCTAAATCAAATGATGATGGAAAGTTGCGGGAAACATGTCGTTAATCACTAACAGAGGAAACGCTTCAAGCTAAATTATGGGGTGCATTCAAGTTCTAAAGTCTCCTTTATTATTGTCATTATTATTATTATTGTCATTATTATTATTATTATTATTATTATTATTATTATTATTATTATTATTATTATTATTATTATTATTATTATTATTATTATTATTATTATGTATTCTGCCTTTTGGCATGTCCTCTGACTAATGAGGTTTTTAAAATTATTTTTATTGTATTTTAAGTTTGGGCCTGGAAATGTTTTTTCCACGTTTCTCGATCTTATAACTTACAATATATTTTCTTCTATTCTTCAAATCATCAATCAGTTGTGTTCTTCTTCTTCCTATCCCTCACTTTCCTTCCATCCGGACTGATTCTTGCAGAAAGAGTGAACATACCCACAATTATCAAACACAGAAATTATCAAACACACTTGAGATTTTTAGAAACTGTACTGAAATGACACTTTTAATCTATCGCTATTCAAAAATCAACACTAATTCCTGAGAAGACATTCAAGATCAAACATAATTTCTAAAAGGCGCTCCTTAATTTGCACACCGCATGGTCAACTGCAAACTTTGAAAATATTTTATGTTTGCTGAAAGCTCAACAATAAACAATGATAAGTTCTTTCTATATTAAAGGTAAAAAAAAGAAAAAGAATGAAAAAGAAAAGGAAGAAAGAAGGAAAGAAAAATAAGGAAGCAGGAAAAAAGGTAAATCTTTTGCTGTACTGGTTCATGAAATTAAGCAGTTAGAGTGGATAATACACTTAATTAATGGTCAAAGAAGGAAAGATAGCATTGTTTCGCTTTATGTTATGAGGTGTACGAAAACGAAAGATTAACTACCTTCTTTTATGGAACAAATAATTCTGTTTCGAAAGAAAACAAGCAAAAAATAAATTTCTGACAAATACAGATAATTAGTTTAATATCGCATAGGCCTACAACAAAAATTATACTGAGAATGTCAAACAGATCACATTCCAGAGTAAAGGACAAAATTGAGAAGGAACAATTTTTCTTTCGAAAGAGAAAGAAAACAACGATCTCATTACTTTAGTTAGCGTAATTGAGAAAAAAATTGTAGAAAAGGAAAATAAGTATTATTTATGTATGATATAATGCTTATTGATTTAGAAAAAGCTTTTGACAGAGTGGTCTGATATATTTTGATGATAGTATTGAAGACTTTTGGGATGGAATGGAAAGATAGAATACTTAAGGGGACATTTAAAGGAACTATTGATCAAGAGTTTGAATGGAAGAAGAAATGACAGAGATAATAATAATAATAATAATGTTGGGAAAGGAGTTCGACGGGAACATTCTGTATTTTAAGTTTGGGCCTGGAAATGTTTTTTCCACGTTTCTCGATCTTATAACTTACAATATATTTTCTTCTATTCTTCAAATCATCAATCAGTTGTGTTCTTCTTCTTCCTATCCCTCACTTTCCTTCCATCCGGACTGATTCTTGCAGAAAGAGTGAACATACCCACAATTATCAAACACAGAAATTATCAAACACACTTGAGATTTTTAGAAACTGTACTGAAATGACACTTTTAATCTATCGCTATTCAAAAATCAACACTAATTCCTGAGAAGACATTCAAGATCAAACATAATTTCTAAAAGGCGCTCCTTAATTTGCACACCGCATGGTCAACTGCAAACTTTGAAAATATTTTATGTTTGCTGAAAGCTCAACAATAAACAATGATAAGTTCTTTCTATATTAAAGGTAAAAAAAAGAAAAAGAATGAAAAAGAAAAGGAAGAAAGAAGGAAAGAAAAATAAGGAAGCAGGAAAAAAGGTAAATCTTTTGCTGTACTGGTTCATGAAATTAAGCAGTTAGAGTGGATAATACACTTAATTAATGGTCAAAGAAGGAAAGATAGCATTGTTTCGCTTTATGTTATGAGGTGTACGAAAACGAAAGATTAACTACCTTCTTTTATGGAACAAATAATTCTGTTTCGAAAGAAAACAAGCAAAAAATAAATTTCTGACAAATACAGATAATTAGTTTAATATCGCATAGGCCTACAACAAAAATTATACTGAGAATGTCAAACAGATCACATTCCAGAGTAAAGGACAAAATTGAGAAGGAACAATTTTTCTTTCGAAAGAGAAAGAAAACAACGATCTCATTACTTTAGTTAGCGTAATTGAGAAAAAAATTGTAGAAAAGGAAAATAAGTATTATTTATGTATGATATAATGCTTATTGATTTAGAAAAAGCTTTTGACAGAGTGGTCTGATATATTTTGATGATAGTATTGAAGACTTTTGGGATGGAATGGAAAGATAGAATACTTAAGGGGACATTTAAAGGAACTATTGATCAAGAGTTTGAATGGAAGAAGAAATGACAGAGATAATAATAATAATAATAATGTTGGGAAAGGAGTTCGACGGGAACAATGTCCGTCATTCAAGCTAATAATAATATTTAGCTATTCAATATTAACAACTACGAAGAAAAGTTGATGTCCGTCATCAACTTTTCTCCATAGTTGTTAATATTGAATAGCTAAATAGGGGGCTATACAATGAAGGTGATACTTGTGCTGGGTATAGAAGAATTAAGTAGTAGTCGAAGCTATAGCATAGCTATTGCAGGAGAATCTTGAGTTTGAGCTTTGTTCTACGTCCTTATGCAATACCAGATTATGAAGGATGGAACCTACTATTACAGTTGGCTACAGACCACAACCGGAGCTCGACAATGTAGTTGGAAGATGAACAGACCATATTTATATATATTTTAAAGTTAAATTATTTGTTTGATATTAAAGATTGATATAAACCTTTCCGGTATGCAACCATCCTTACTCTTGAGTAAAGTGGGATTATCTACTACAGAGGGTTTAATATTCACAAATTCGAACAAAATATCAGATTTTTATAACAATTTCAAAATAAAATATAATAATAATAATAATAATAATAATAATAATAATAATAATAATAATAATAATAATAATATAACGTTCTTCTTCAAAATATTAACAAACAATATAAAACAATTCGTACTAAACAGTAACAATAAAATACTTTAAAAAATATGCTTTCTTTTTAAGAATAATTAAAAATCAAAATAAAACAAATCGTATTAAAAAGTAAAAAATCTTATTTTCTAGCAAAATACTTTTTTTTTTAAATATATTTATGTATAACTAATAGAAAATTATGGGGAGTTCTTACATATATGGCCTACAATTAATTTATAAATGTTTAAATTCTCATTTAAATCAAGTGATTGTATATAAGAGTGCTCCTCATACTTTTCATTTAGTCATGCATAAATAGAAATATTTTTAAAATCTAATCTCCTTCTTGGGAACAGAATTATTTAAAAAATATTTTAGTAAAATTAACAGCTGTTGCTTTAAGTGTTTTTCCTGTTAGTGAAATACGTTCTATATATGCTGCAGGCACGTTACAGCAAATAAGATTAGCATCAGGCGAAGAAATGGTTTTTATGTTTTCCGGGTTTTGCCAATATTTCCGAACAAAATATTTTTTTCTGATGGGTTCAAAGTTTCCGGAAATTTTAATACGCACAAGGAAGATACGTATCTTCATAAAATATGTATTTGACTTTAATATACTGATGTTAACTAAAATGATTCTGGCCCTGTTATTTTAACAAATCCCTGTCATAAAACGGTAACTTTATAAGTTTACTTAAGATAATTTAAATGAATTTATTTACGTCTATATTAATTAATTTAACTAGGATTATAGACTATTTTAGTAGTCTATCTTTTGTAGCCATAGCTCCATTCTATCATGGTGCTAACTTTAATGTGTTTGAATGAGTCGTCCACATATATTTGTTGCCACAAATTTTCCTTATTCTAATACAAGAAATATAAATACTCAATGATCTTAACTCTAAACTAGTAAATATAAAATAGTTTTCAATTTAAAAGCATTATGTAGTAAAATATTCGAAAATTACAATTTTTTCCCTTTTTTTTCAAGTTTGGGGAAAAATGGTAAAAAACTGTTTTTTTAAACCCAAAATTTCCGTTTTTTTTCAGGCCTTTACAATTCTACTCAGGACTAATTTATTCTTATCACAGCATACTTGAACTCTTTGTAGATCCAATTGAAGTTTCACATAGTCATCATTTGAACTTGTTTTGGAGTGTAATTTGAGATTATCAGCAATATGAAGGACTTGAGAAGTTTTAATACACAGTGGAATATCATTACCATTAATAACAAGAAGAAACAACACGGGACATAGATTAGATCTTGAGGGACTCCCGATACAATATTCAACTTGAAAATTACCGGTAATGTAAAACACCGTCTAGGATTATTCAACTGGAACTCTCTCCAGCCCTCTGTGAGAAGGTTTTTTTTTTTTTTTTTAATCTTGGAATTTAATATTTGTATCGTTATTTGTATTGTAATACTACTCTTTCTGGAGTGCTTATATTTGTTGGCTGATGATATGCCAGATCACTACAAAGTAATTGGCTTCATCACCAGCAAGCATTGGACTGTAGATTGCAGATAGGTTGCACCACGCAGGAAAACCACACCAGGAGAAGAAAACACAAAGCATTATAACATATCAGGAATACTTACGGTTGCAAATCTACTAAAGATGAAAATAAAATACTTCAACCAACTTTTGACACAACGGATCACTTTTTATTTAGCTCCAATTAGGTTAAGTGCGATAACAGTTTCTGATCCGACATATGATTCCATAACAGGTGAGATGTTAAAGATACATTTAAGATATACGTGACGAACAACTCATGTTTATATTCGTCATTGGCTATCAATTGCTTAAATAGAATCACCATTTATGTACTCAATATATAATTTACTAACTATATTATTACAAATCTTTATCCATTTATTCACTTCATCAAATATTTATATTAATTATAATTAATAATCTCCGTCGCAGAATATCTCATAGATGATCTCTGTTGAGAACACAAAGCACATCAGACTATGAATTTAAAGCCAACGCATATACTCGTACAGTAGAATCCGCACCTGAGTATCGACATTACAAATGACAAGGAGACTTACGGAAGTGTTACCGATTTGAATGAAACTTTGCATACTTATACAACATCGAAAAATAAATCAGCGCGTATTTATTTGTTTCGGCAATGGTGAAGATTTAAGGGTAGAAACCACCCTTTTGAACGTTAGGGGTGGTCGACAAGCATAGACAGAAAACAATCATTTAATATAGAAGAAAACATATTGCCAGGGGGGTTTTAGGACAGCTGATTCAGAATCTGACGTCAAAATTACAAAATTCAAAATGGCGGATCCAATATAGTGATTACAATTACAAAATGTCTTCTGGTTTAAAATTCTCTGCCAAGAACAATTATAATTGACAGGGGTTACTACGAAAAGGTTGCAGACCGATTTGAAATCCCTTTCTACTGATTTTAAACCCCTCGATCCTGAAATTATTCAAGGTCAAAGTTCACAGAAAATGCCATTTCCGAACCCATGCAGTGATCTTCAAATTCCTACCACTCGGGCCCTAATTGGACTAGGAAGCTGAAATAAAGCTTATTGCACAGTGAATTGAACAAGCTTTCTAATGGTATGTAACAAGCATATGTTCGGGCAAATGTTGTAGACAAGATCACGTGAAATATCATTTGTCCTCAAGTATCTCAAAACATGTTACTTTCAAAAAATATGGGAAAAAATATCTTCATCTTATTTATTCTTATTTTGACCAATCACAGACAGCCAACAATGTGAACTAGCCAATAGGAAATATTGTTATTTTGTCCAATCACAGACAGCCAACAATGTGAACTAACTAATAGGAAATATTGTCATTTTGAGCAATCACACCACAAAGCCATTTAAATGTTATTTTTTGCACCTGATTGTGTGTATGGCAGTTTGTATGTCTAACAGGACATTTTGTTGTTGTGACTGGAAAAAATTGCCCAGAAGATGGAGTTTGAGAAGTTACTCTTTTGCTGCAATCCTTTCAGGACAGATGGGCACAATAAACACAAGAAAAATCTACGTAAAGTGCAAATGTGGATGGTTCATATGATCAGTGGCAGAACTATAGATTACAAAATATGTGATGGGTGTAGGAAAAAACTAACACAGAAGAAAAGGCCAGTTGTTGAAGCAACTACATCAATGGATACAGGAATCACAAACCTGCATAACAACTCCATTTCATCATCAGCAGATGATTCAGACACATCTGTAGCCCCAAATGTTGCTTTACATGCATGAAATGACAGTCTTGTATTTCTTGGTGAGTCCCCTGTGAAAAAGAAGAGACTGACTAGGGATGATACCATACCGGGACCAAGTACCTGGGAAAAACCTATATATCGTCTGAAAGCTATTGCCATGAGAAGTACGAAATTGTTTTCAAATCACGGGCAAACCCGCAAACTGACCCTATATCGGGCCAGTTTTTTTGTTATTTGTAGCCCTATGTATGGTATATTCGACAGAAATAAAAAAGAATGTTACAATGCATCACACATAAGCCCCTGAACTCATCTTGTTTCTGTTTGGTTCACTGCTAGAACGTGAGTCGGGTAAGGGTTTGATAATATCACTTTGCAACCAAACTTACCCATTTCGTCACTGTTGCCAACGAATTGTAAATACAACGTGGCAGATGGTTTCTGTATCACTCTATGTATATCCATGAAACGTGGCATAAACATCATTTGTCACTAGAGAAAATATACTTCGTACATATTCCTCTGAAAAGGATCCCAGTGTTTCAGTGTTTCCCCCAGGTACTTGGTCCCGGTATGGAATCATCCCTAGTGAGAGAAACAAAATATTGTAAGGAAAAGTTTGAGAAAGTTTCAAAGGTATTCCAAAGTACATACGTACCCAATGTGAATAAAAGTGCCGAGGGTGAAACAAACGCAGAATCCGAAATTATAAGGCAATTGAAAGAAAAATTCAGTTCTTGCACCAGAAGCAGTGAAAAGATTCAAATTTTGTCAGTTCTTCCAAAAAGTTGGAGCATTCAACGAATTCAGAAGGAATTTGGAGTCTCAAACTCATTAGTTAGAAAGGCAAAAGTATTAGTAAAAGAATGTGGCATCTTAGCAACTCCTAATCCTAAACCTGGACGCATCCTAAGTGAACAAATTGAGAACCTTGTGCTAGCTTTTTTATAACAGAAATAATATATGCCTCTACTTGCCCGGGAGAAAAGATTTTGTTTCTGTTAAGGAGAATGGAACCATGGTTCATAGACAAAAACGACTGGTGTTAGGAAATCTTAAGGAGCTGTATCAGTCGTTTAAAGATGAACATCCAGAACCGAAAATAGGATTATCCAAATTTTGCCAATTACGATCAAAGAACTGTGTTCTGGTTGGTGCGAGTGGTACCCATTGTGTGTGTATTTGCAGTATTCACCAAAATGTGAAGCTAATGGTGGAAGGCTCTAGATTGAAAGATTTGACACGTGATGCTGACTGTCAACTGAACACTTACAAACACTGTCTTGCTCAGATAATTTGCAACCCTGCACAGCCAAAATGTTACATGTCATCATGTGTGAACTGCCCAGGTATGCATTCTTTCATGGAATACCTAGCCGATTTGTTTGAAGGAAATGGAATTGATGAAATAATATACAAAATATGGACATCCACAGTTAGAACAATTCTCCAGAGTGGAAGATTTTTTTTTTGGAAATATTTGCAGCAAAATTACAATAGCTCCTGCTCCACTCCTTCATATCTACTCAACAGTCTCAATTCTTGAAAGATCTGAAAGAGAAGCTCTGTGACAATGAAAACATTATATTGTGTGATTTTACAGAAAATTATGCATTTGTTCTGCAAGATGAAATACAGGGGTTTCACTGGAACAATGCATAGGCCAATATTCATCCATTTGTTGTTTATTACAGAAATCTAGAAACCCTTGCATTAGATCACATTTCCTTTGTTATAATATCAGAATGCCTTAAACATGACACTGTGAGTGTTCATCTTTTCCAAAGTCCTTGATTAACTTCATGAAATCCCATTTATATAGAACACCCAAGTACATGTATTATTTTTCAGATGGTTCTGCAGCCCAATATAAGAACCGGAAGAATTTTGTGGACATATGTTACCATCAGAGTGATTTCACTGTGTGTGCAGAATGGCATGTCTTTGCCACATCACATGGCAAAGGACCATGTGATGGTATAGCTGGTACTATCAAGAGACTTGCTGCCCGAGCCAGTCTACATTGTTTATACAACTCTCAGATAATGACACCCAGATAATTGTTTGAATGGTATTCCAAAAACATTACATTGTGCCACTTTCATTATACAACTAATACTGAGTATGATGAAGAAGAATTCCTCCTTCAACCACGGTTCGAAAAGATTCGCACAATTGCAGGCACACAAAAGGTACACTGATGTATACCAGCTACCCATAATACGATTCAAATCAAATGTTTCTCAGATTCACCAGACATGAGAATTGAATCTCTAACACTGAACTCACAAGAAGCAGACCTCAGTGACATAATAGGTTTTGTTGCTTGCATGTACGAAGATCACTGGTAGCTTGGATGTGTGTTGAATGTGAATGATGATACCCATGAAGTTCAACTGAGCTTCCTACATCCTCATGGCCCTTCACCATCATTTGTATTCCCTAAATACCTGACATCCTTACTGTAGACAAGAACTCCATTCTTACAAAGGTTAATGTAAGAACACCAACAGGACGAATATATGTCATTACACCTAAGATGCAGAAACAGTTGACGCCTACATATTGCAAGACAGTATTGAAGTAAAGTTTACATTGTACCTTGCTTTTGTTTGTGTAAATGTGAACCTGTAAGCCATACCTTTCACTCGTATTTTTTGATCGGATTGTGTATCTTGTTTTGCATCAACGAAGGTGATCCCATTAAATGTTACATTGCATTTTAAATAGTTTTTGGCATGTGTGTTACGTGACTTCGATCTGCAAATTATTGTAATTGCTTTCAACTCTAAGTTACTTAACATGGAATTATTGAGGTTTGTAAGTTCATTCTGTGGCACCTCTTTTTTTTTTCGGGTTAGGTGTGAGGGGGGTTACATATACATGGAGGCTTTAATGCATCACATAAGTATACATATTATTTTATATCTCCCAATCCCATTGTCATCCCAACTTGATTTTTTAATATGTTGTATAATAAAACATGAAGATGAAGATGTTTTTCCCCATAATTTTTGAAGGTAACATGTTTTGAGATACTTGAGGACAAATGTTAGGTCAAGTGACCTTGTCTACAATATTTTCCCGAACATAGGCTTGTTATATACCATTAGAAAGCTTGTTCAATTCACTGTGCAATAGGCTTTATTTCAGCTTCCTAGTCCAATTAGGGTCCGAGTGGTAGGAATTTGAAGATCGCTGAATGAGCTCGGAAATGGCATTTTCTAGGAACTTTGACCTTGAATAATTTCAAGACCGAGTGCGATATTGGACTAAACATTGATGGTAACTACACTGTATAAGGAGAATAAAATTCACAAATTTCATAAAAATCGGAGATGGTCAGGTTGAGGCCTGTGTTGATTTGGCATGAAATGACCTAATAAAATTTGCAAATCTGAGAGAAGAAAGCTGACTGTGAATCAGTGATTTGGATCTAAATTATATATTATTACGGAGATGTAAATTTATGTTATAGTTAGAGGACAGTATCAGTAAAATGTCTCAAGAAGTTCTTCCACGGCCTAAAGACGAACACATCAAGAGGCTGAATTCTACCAGTTGTTAGTGCCGAATGGTTTCTATTTTGAGATACTCTTTTGTTCGTAAAATAGGTCGAAAAGTCGATTGTGACAATTCCACGAATCTAATAACAAAATTAACTTTGCATTAGATACAGGAAGAAAAACCTCTTGAAACCATGATCTCACAAGACCTGATGTTAATTTTTCCGAATTTGATACTTTCACAAGTACATTTTCAGATTAAAAGAGGTTGTTTTGGACTATAGGGCCAAATGTTCCATTATTTTCTTGCAAAATAAATAACAACGGTGATAACAGAACACTATTTTCAGAAATTAAAACTCGTATGGTGTAGCTGTGAGTCATAGATTTATTGACTATGACTCTGTAAACGCTATAGTGAGAGGTGCAGAGACTCAGTTTAATCAAGCATGCCACTAAAATGAGTACAGAAAGGAGTTTCAAATTGGTCTGCAACCTTCTCACAGTAATCTCTGTCAACTATAATTGTTCTTGGCTAACTGCAGAGAATTTCAAACCAGAAGACATTTTGTAACTGTAATCACTATATTGGATCCACCATTTTGAATTTTGTAATTTTGACGTCAGAATCTGAATCAGCTGTTCTAAGCCCCCTGGCAGTATTTTTTCTTCTAAATTAAATGGTTGTTTTTCGTCAATGCTTAAAAGGGTGGTTTCCACTCTTAAACCTTCACCATTGCCTAGAAAAAAAAAAAGTGTCGATTATTTTTCGATGTTCTACAAGTGTGCAAAGTTTCATTCAAACCGATGAGTGACACTTTCGTAAGTCTCCTTGTGAGACTGCTATCGCCATATGGTTGAACTAATTCAGAATTTGGTATAAAGTTCTGATATGGTACGTATTATTATATACGTATACGAGGAAAGGAATATATTCCATTCACAGAATCCTTACGGATTCCGGACGTTTAGATTTAGCTGGACATTATTTACAACACTACACTATGTCCCAAAACGGTTATATATTACGACGCTGGTGTAAAAATAGTATTTTCCGAGTAGGTAGAAGTGCACTTTCTGCTTTATTTTTTATTTAGATATATTGTCGATTTAACATGGCTGGTAACGAAGATTGCAGATTATCTATAAGTAGCTTTAAATTTAATTTAAAAATTACAAAAGGTCATGCGTAACAAAATTTGACGGCTGGAAGCCATGTTGATTGTTCACATTGTAGTGAGCAGTGTTGCCAGATCTACTGATTTTGCAAGAGATCTCCTGCTTTTTCTACGTTCTACTGATCTACTGCGAAAAAAAATTAAAAGTGAATAATCTCCTGCTTTTTCCTTACTTCGAGAAGTTAAACCTGCACCACTCGCGCGGTGTTAGGTATCAACAACCCTCGCCTGGGGTCACAGTTACCCCACTTTATATTAAACGTATTTTTTTGTGTACGAAAAATGTTGCAGTAAACAACTAATTGTTGGCCTTGAAGTAGACAATACAACAGACAGCTAGTAGGGTGGCCGGGTCAGAATTGCCAACTGGCTAGGAGAGCCAAACAAAAAACATCCCTCTGGGGTAGAGATGCAAGGGCTCGGAAAAAAACCGGCTTTTTTGGAAAAAAACTCGGTTTTTTCTGCTTTGCTTTTTTGCTTCGGAAATTTTGGGCTTTTTTCAAAATACTGCTTTAAATTGATAAAACAGACTTTGTATCGCTTCTCTATAACACAAAAAATCATTTAATTAGTGGTTGATGCTGATAATAATATAAAACATCGAAAATAAACTATGAATTTCGAAAAAATATTTCAAACAATTTTTCTTCAACATATTTACATTATGAATTCCACAGGATTAACCAATGTATATAATAAGAATTTTTTAACCTCCTATATACAAAAGTAAGCAGAATTGGCAAGAACCGTGGTTGTTTTTTAAAACGCCAAAAAACCGTTTTTTGGGGGATGTTTAAACCAGGCTTTTTTGGTTTAAGCCAGGCTTTTTTGACTTAGATTTTTTGCTTTATGTATTTATATTACATATTCACAGAAATAGCCTAAGTTTGTTTCGCCTTGATGTTATTATGCAACAGCGGGGTTATGCCGGAAGAACTCCCATAAGCTTAAAGAAGTGCGGTCAGTAAATTTCTTAAGTTGAGAATATCCCGCCCTAGCCATTGGGAAAATCCCGTCATTACTTGAAATGTAAGACAATAACGGGAAAATCCTGTTATTGCTTTGCATGTAAAATTTAAAGGTCAACGTACCATAATCAGTACGCTAAAACTGAGGTATTAAATTACAAATTTAGTACCGGTACGTAGATATCATTGAAAGTCCAATCCAAGCTAATGTTGGAAGCTACGTAGGCAATCGATAAATTTTGCCAATTTCTATCAATATATTTAAGCAAAATTGGCGCATTTAGGCATGTAGAAATATACAATTTGGTTTGTTTCGTATATTTAGGCTTAACATCCTTACGAAATACCGAGGTTATCAAGGAGAAGACTTTCGCTTAAACTGACATCCGAACCGCTACTTGGGTTACGCATGAAAGAAGGATTGTGGTTCGACCGAGAATTGAACATGGGACACCTTGATTAAAAGGTGAAAGGGAAATAAAACTATTGCCATGAAGTTCACACGATTCGCATTTTTCATTCTTTTTATTTTTGTGGTTTAAACCAGTTATTAAAAAAAAAAAAAAAAGTTGGTGTAAATCAGCCAACCCTAAAAGTAAACACTTCTTTTTAAAGAATACACAAATAACTAGCAAAATAGTATGTAGTATTTTTACTTCAAAATATTCCATACCCTCTTTTTGAAACAAAATAAAATTAAAATAAAACATAAGAGAAATACTTAGATTTATATGATACACTTAAAGACTGCACATCTAGAGCTTTTGGTTCTGTATATTCTTGAAATTCTACAGTTAAGTTTTATAGAACCACCATCACAGTTTACCCAATCCTCAAGTTTTCTGAATTTTTAACAAGAGGGATTCAACATATCATTACGGAACTCCCCTCCCCCCCCCAAAAAAAAAAGACTACAGAATATATTTAAGTTAAGCTAAATACAACTGCACAACAAACATGACTGAGTGATTAGCTTTTGCGCTTCTATCGGGAAGTCCGGGATTCAACCAGCATTCGACCATTCTGACAAAGCTTTTCTTCATTCCATCTGTGAATGTAGAAATAGTGCGTGTACTGTGAGTTGGGCGACTTCCTTTTTTATTGTTTTTAAATCGTTATTATTACTAATTACCAGCAGTGACGGTTTTGCGAAGGTTAGGGGGCGGTCTTTCGGACTGAAGCCCGTTCCCCAAAGTTACGGAATGTCTGCAACAAACGAAATATCTATTATTTATGCCTTTACTCATAAACTTTAAGCTCCCGTCAAATAAAAATTACGAATGTTTAAAAAAACTAAACATTAGTAAGAAACCCTTCCCAAAATACTTTTCTAAATCCGCCACTGATTCTCAGTATAAAATGATTTTTAAAGTTGTATCCGGAAGATTATTGCTAAACATATAAACGAAACGAAATATTAGTTATGCCTGTACTCATAAACTTCAAGCACTTCCCAAATAAAATTAGGACTTTTTAGGAAACGAAACAATCAGAAAAAACCCTCCTAAAGTACTTTTCTAAATCCGCTACTGATTATTTGTATAAATTGGTATTCAAGGTTGTGTCCGGAAAATTATTGCTAAATCACTTCACAGCTACAGTATAACAGAAATGTGGAAGTACGGTTTGACGGATATATTGAAAAACGTACGCTTTGACGGATAAATAGAAAAACGGGCAAGTTTAACTTTTGCGCTAGAAGCTAGAGTACTAAAAGCTCTTAGAAATGAAACACGGATGACAAACTAGAGAAGAAAAAAGATGTCGATAACTCAAAAGTTAAAATAAAGTTAAATAGCCTCTAAAATTACCCTCAAATACTACATTCTTCATGTTAGCTTTAATTCGTAAAACATGTGCTCCATCCATCTTGATGGTGAATTTCAGAGCGAAATATCACATTCAGGTCATGGAATTCTTATCTAACTATAGAATATACTATAAGAAAGCTATTTATACAGAAAAATCATGAAGTTGAAAAAAGCCAAAATTTCCAAAATTCTCGTTTTTTTCCCAAAAAAGCCGGCTTTTTATGTGAAAAAAACTATCGATTCAAAAAAGCCGGCTTTTTTGCATCTCTACTCTGGGGTCATATTTACCCCGCGCGAGGGTTGCAGGGTTAAAGAAATATATTATTATTAATATTGAATTTTCAATGTTTCCTCACATGAAAAGATGGAATTTCTCTATTACATTACACAAAGCTCTGTAGAGCATATGGCTATAGAGCTTTACTATGTAAAATGAATCCAAAGAATACAACTGTACGTCATCTTCTATATGCATTATGGTTAGCGTTTTAGAAGTAAGTGTTGTTTAGATTTTGACTTGGGTTGGAAGAGTGGCTTAGATCATTTCTCCACGATAGTCAGCAAGAAATCGTCTTACGCCACGATCACGTGTGACTGTACCATATACTTTTTTTTTTTTTTTAGTAGCTACGTTATCGCTACGTGCATGAAAAACATTTTCCCATTCCACTTTGCTCTTTCACTACGTTTTACTTCACACACGTGTGCATCAAATAATATTAATATAAATCGGGAATTTTTTCCCTTTCATTTGCTCAATGTAGTTCATCGGAAATGAATTCTGGATTGCTTGTTTTGACTACTACCTTCTTAATAATGGCAAATTTTGTTGCCTCCTCCCCGGATTTACATTCAAACGCCGCCACTGTATGTACTACTGCTTTCTCCTGTTTTTATCTTCGAATCTCCTGCTTTTCCAACTGACTGGTCTGGCAACACTGGTAGTGAGTGAGTGTGTGTGCGCATGTAGCGGAAGTTGTATTTCTGCAGTGTGGCGGAACACTTGAACTGGTAAGTAGTTCGTTGCTTCATGCAGAAAATTAAAATGCTTTGATTACTTTTCGTTGAATTATTAAATTTAAATGGTAATGCGTGTTGTGAAGTATGAGATCCTTGTTTAATTAAAATGATTTTTAAAGTGTAATTGCATTCAGTGCTTGGAGTGGCCTTGTCGTATGTGTATGTAGCCACTGATCGAGCTTATAGGTGTATTATCCAGAAGTATGTTAAGTAGGAAAGAACATTCGAGAACTATTTAATGTGACGAGTAGGCGTGGAAATTGAGATCGAAAATTGCACGCGTATTCCACTTTGTGACGGGTAGTAGTTGCAGTAGTGTTGCAGTAGTAGTAGTAGTAGTAGTAGAAGTAGTAGTAGTAGTAGGAACGAGTTAGAAGTCCCGCAAGGGTTGGTTGGGTTATGTTCTCGACATAAGTAGTAGTAGTAGTAATAGTAATGGAACGAATTAGAAGCCCCGCAGGGGTTAGTTGGGTTCTGTTCTCAGTGTAAATATAAGTAGTAATAGTAGTAGCAGTAGTAGAAGTAGAAGTAGTGGTAGTAGTAGTAGTAGTAGAGTAGTAGTAGTAGGAATCTGGTTAGAAGCCCCACAGGGGTTAGTTGGGTTCTGTTCTCAACATAAGTATAAGTAGTAGTAGTAGTAGGGTCTAGTAGTAGTAGTAGCATTAGTAAAAGTAGTAGTAGTAGCAATGGTAGTAGTAGCAATATTAATAGTAGTAGTAGTAGTAGTAGTAGTAGGAACAGGCTAGAAGCCCCGCAGGGGTTGGTTGGGTTGTTCTCGACATAAGTATAAGTAATAGTAGTAGTAGTAGTATTAGTAGTGTGATTATGATGATGTATGTATGGAGATTCCATATCGTTGTGTTATGTGTATTCTTGGTTCTTTATTTTATGGGAGGGGGTAACTTGGTACATTGTTGATTGCCAGCATTTTACAGTGGTGCCCATCCCCCTCATGTCCATGACGCACCCCCTTCAATTGTCTATCCGTAGGTGTTCTTCCATGAAAAAAGAATCTTTTCGATTAATTTTTACACCCCCTCAAACATATTTATATAGATTTTTAACCCCCAAATATTTAAATGACGCAGTTTGCGTCATAGGCCCCCTTTGTGGGCACCCTGATGTTATGTTATCACTTTTTCATAATAAGGTACCGATAATACATATACCACAACGATATGGGATCTCCACATATGCTAGAATATCCACACCAGCGTTGTAAAGAATTGCCCCAGAAACAATATATAAAATTACCACTTTACAAGAAAATGTGTGAATCACAAAAACACTTTAATCATTCATTCCGTATATGCCAAAACTATTTCTTTATAATATACAAGGATAGAACTTCAACTGTCAAGTACAGAAGAAGAATAACAGGCATTAATTTATCTGTCAATTTCGCCAACATTTCAATGGTGCAGATAAATTTGACGTCAACATTTAAAATCGGTTAACATAAAGAATAAGCGTGCACGTAGACAGATAAAACAGACATAGACAGACAAAAACAGATAAAATGCTGTAATGGAACGAACAGGTCCATTACAGAATATTCTATGCTATTACTACTACCTAAGTTCAAAATAAACAAGAATAGCACTCGATTTCAATAATTCAAAACTTATTTTTATTAACTTTTATGTTTTAACTTTAAAAAAAAAAAAGCCATTCACTTTTTAAAGAAATTGAAACAATACTAACTTATTTTATCTTACTTTATGATCTTGCATTCCATATTTAAATCTAGGAGTACAGAATAAACGCTGGTTGTTTCTCATAACACACTGGAGGGCGCCTTGGAATTCTCACACCCGGCTCTTACAACCCACGTGATGGCCCTGGGTTTAAATCTTTCTTCAACACTGTTTAACACTGTTTACTGCTATGGGGAGGAGGCACTATTCTTCATAAAGCTGTCAGCTTAATTTACGCATGGTCATGGGGAAGGGCCCCAGGATGGGGACCTGTTCTATTTCTATGGTGTTGCAGTAACTTGTCAAATAACTAACAAAGGGCCCCAACAGGACTTTATAAAAGTCAGTGTCATTTCGGCATTTATGGGGCCCCAATACCCATTTAGATAATGTGATGCTGGAGCCCCACTTTTCATATTGTTGAAATACCGTATATTCTTAGTTGGCCACAAACAGTTCCCCAAAGAGGACTTTATAATACTGTTCTGTTAGTTTCATTCCAATAATGAGACCCCAAGACTACAATGAATACTGGGGGCCACCGAAATCTGGGAACAGAACAAACAACAAGTAACTATGCTCCAACACATCAGACATGTTTTATCTTACTTTCCATGTTATTCAACATTCATTATTATTATTATTATTATTATTATTATTATTATTATTATTATTATTATTATTATTATTATTATTATTATTATTATTATTATTATTATTATTATTATTATATGACTAATAGGGAGATTCTTGCTAAACTGGATTTACTAGCTCTTGAAGTTCGGCGAAATTTAAGACAAATCAAATTTATTCATGATATAATACACGCTAGAGTGAATTTAATTGAACATTTATATATCAAAGTTACCCTGTATAAATCTAGAATTTACCGTTCTATATTATGTAATAATCAATTGGTTGGTTCTCCACTATTTACTAGTGTTGACAATATAAATAAAAAACCTCTTAAAATTGATTTATTTGATCCGAATTTTACAATACTCAAAAAACAATATTTGGAATGTTTTATTTAATAAATATACAAAATTCACCATGGTTTAGTATATTGTCTATTGAATTTTCATTGTTTTTGTTTTACCTACATTGTTTATATCTATCAATGTGTATTATTATAAATCTTTTTCTAATTTGTTTATTTTTATTACGTTCAATATATTTAATTTCTTAATAATACATTTTGCTTAATTTAATAGTTATTGAATCGAGGTTATGTTGTAACTTTGTTTTATAATTTAGTTTGTATCAAACTTATGTGTAAAATTTTTATTTATTATTATTATTATTATTATTATTATTGTATTTGGTCGTGATGACTTGATGTATTTTTAATTTGTTTTGTTTTGTTTGTATTTCTTTCGTAATATTTTTTTGTATATTATTGCCCTGGCCAGTCCAAGCCTGGGTATGAGTTGAAAGAAAATTCAAATTAAGTAGCTAAAGTCTTTTTTATTTCTTTCACAGTTCATCGTAATAATACTCTCGTAATATGCAAAACGCAAATAATTTTCTCTGATGCAGATTGGGCATGAAATACTGCCATAAGACTTACGGTACCATAAGAAATCTTCATAACCTAAATCTAACAGTAAGTTACATTGCCAAAGTGTTGTGAAATTCTTTTGTGTGTGAGTTGGGAGTGTATTTAGGTTGCTGAAATCGTAGTACTTAATCTTTTTCGAAGTTGATTAAGATAAACTGAAGTGTCTTTTTTTTATTTCTGTTTATGCAATGAAATGGAGATCGTTTGTTCCTTCTTTAAAACGATAGAAAGGATAAACATATTACAATTTTTAGGAAATAGCGAAACTTACTGGTCAAAAATCATATGATAAATTAAAATGATTGATCCCTTTCTTGTGTGAACATCTGCAAATACTGAAGAAAAGGGAAAAACAGAAAAAAACAGGGAAGTAGTACAACATACACGTCAGTACTTAGCACTCAAGGATAGTAACTGTTATCTATATATAGAATAGTTGCATGTTGTATGCACCACGTAATGCAATTTCATTGGACCTGAGAAGTAAGATATATTTAACTTATCTGGATCTGGAGATGCTTGTTGTAATGGAAGTTCTCTTGCCATCTAACGGCACTCTCGAGAACTACGGTTATTCAATTCAGTCAGCAGATGTCGTAGCTGCCTTTACTTTCGCAGACTTTTAGTTTCCTGTGAATTTATCCACCAATAATACGAAGGTGCATTACTTTACCTCTAATCCAAATTTAAGTTGACGACGAATTCAAGGTTATGAAGAATGGTACATTATTTACCTAGAAATAATGGTAACAGCTTTGTTCGCTTTGCATTTTTGACTACATTGTAACGGAAGAAAAGCATTGAAGAACTGTAGAAGATAAGAGCAAAATTTATAGGAACACAATAATAACTTATTTTAATTTTATCATTTGCACACTACTAATTTCCATATTTCTCACTCAGAATTGCCTAGATCCTGCCAACACTAGGTAACTTCTTTTTTTCTCAAACATCTCTAAAAACCACCTTCTGTTTACAAAATAATATGAAATGAAATATTTGTTTAACGTTCCATGTTTATTCCCTTTTATGCTGAAAGAGATGATGATTAAAGCAAGGGAATGATGATGGAAGAATACGCGAAATGAGAAAGTGGCGGGAATATCCCGAGAAAATCCGCGGACAGGATGGCCCCACGGAAACATCTACGGCATATATATATATATATATATATATATATATATATATATATATATATATATATATATATATATATATATATATATATATATATATATATATATATATATATATATATATATATATATATATATGTTAGGGTGGAGTGAAAAGAGGCCAAAATTTTTTTTTCGAAATTCGATTTTGGATAGGAGGCAAAAGTTGCATCATATTATAGTACTTTACCATGGAAAATTTCAATTCTCTAAAATATTTTTTAGCCGGGGCTCCATGGCCTTAAGTTTCGTAGATTTTTGTAAACAAATACATGTTTGTTGTGTATTTTTGTAATTATTAGACAGCTCTTCGCTTGAAGTAGACTGTAATTTGAGGGTGTTAAGATTCGTTGTCGCGACGAGATGAATTTCTAAAGCTACCGAAGTTCATATTCTATGTTACAGGCTACATCAACCCAAAATTCACCACTAAGAGGTGGCTGCCGTCGACTTCAATCCCACCCACCCGCCAACATTAGATTGAATTTTTCATTAAGTTTCGTTCACGTCTTCCTGCAAAATACTGCGACTGTCTCAAAAGTAGGCATGTATTTTCTCGAGTCAATTTTGGAACGAATAAAGAAATCGCTCTCTCGTGCCCCACATACTGAAAGAAGTTTCACTAATTAATTTCACTAATCTTTCCATTACTTGCGTATGACATTTGAACTCAGGGATATCAACACATGTATTTTCTGAAGCGCGAATTTCTTGCAATTTTTCGTCTGTCTCATGAGTCAGTATTAGCGTTCTGTTATATTACACTCATTCCAGTTTATCATTTCTGTGTAATTATTAGTCTCGAAGTTTAATACTGGCACTTCGAAGGAACGAATTTCAGAAGGTTGACACTGCTTTCTGGATTGGAATATTTTATCAGCAACAAGGATTCGTGTAGTTGATCTGTCGACACCAATCATGGCTATGAGAATGTTTTAAGGATTTCTGGAAATTACTTTATTGACTGGAGTCTTGTATGGTTCTTGCAAACATCACGAAAGTTTTATGGTCAGGAACAAATGTCTAGCTCCGTATTTGACAAGAGGTTTCAGTTTGATGTTGAACCACACTTTTACCACGAACTTTGATAGAGTTTTGAGCTCCTCTGAAGGATTTAGCATTCATACACCTATAGACGCAAAAATCTGTAAGGCACTGTTAACCAGCGAACATGCCCAAGTTTCCAAGGTTTCTTAATCTGCTAGGCTTTTATCAGTCTAATCTTATGACAGATTGGAGTATTTCACACAAGTACCTCTGGTCATAACTGAGACCACGCACATTTAGGAGTGTAGGAGGTTCTGAAGAAATCTTTTCGAAGCCGTACACTGAATTTGTTTCACAATTCACTAATGATCTACCAATAGAGCCAGACAAAGTGTAAGGGTCAGTACTTATACCATCGATTTCTTTTAGTAAATGACGAAGTGGTAGTTCAATGAAATGCAATAAGCATATGCACCACTGCAAGGGTCTCCCTATATGGTTTTCGAGCACTTTAATCACTACTCCTTTTGACCTAACATTAATATTTGTGCCATCGCAGCCGATAGCTACCACATCTGATAGGTACACATTATTTTCTTGTAATTCGCAGCAGATGAAACTAGCAATATTCTTTGCTGATGCTCATCCGGTCAAAGCATTTCCGGCATAGCCGGGAAATTTGTTACCCGTTTCTACACGGATAGAATAATGTTCTTCCATCTTTATCATCGGACATCGTGAGCGTTTGGTCTTTCTTCCAATCAAAATAGATGGCACGAGGTTTCACTTTATTAACAGTCTCTTAGTTCTTACACTTATACCATTTCTCACAACCTCTCTTTGAATTTTGCTTCTGTCAATTATGTTTTGAGACTGCTCTAGACTCACATATTTAAAATCTTCCTAAACCGCAGTAACAATTGCTGCAATTTTTCTTCTAGTCACGCCGGTTTTCTCCTTCACTTTTGCTAATGTTGAGATGAATTTTCTCATTTGCGTGCATCCAATCTATGCTTGCTCTCTTGTCTTCTTCAAAGGATATTTCCAACTAAAATATGATCTCCTCCAGCTTCAGTGTGTTCTTTATTACCTTCCTATCTTATTTCCGAAGATGAAAGTAGTCTGAAGATTCGATAATGTAACTAGTGGAGTATAATACACTTTGGCTGAAAGCTTCACCGTAAGATCGCTTTTTGGCTTTCCTTCCTTCTCTTTTCTTGAATTTCTTTGTCCAAGTAATATAAATAAAACCAAATATCATTTTTTACTTACCACCCAGCGACACAACTAGGCTAGTTATCGTCCGGGGCAAGAACTTGCCATAGCGCCCCCCTCCCCGACCAACAAAACCAAAAGGCTCCCCAACTATATCTGATATTGGCATCAGACAGTAGTTCTCCTATTCCATTCTTTCTTCAAGTGATAAAGCTTGATTTCTAAATTATAGTACATATTTTAATTTTTAGTACAAGATAAAACACTAAACTACTTTGTAACTGATTGACAAATAATCTGAGAGTAGCATGCTTGACACATTCTTACAGTCTTAACGTAATAACTGCAAATCGCAATGTTTTCGGAATTATATTGAGATGTGGATATGTGTAGAATGAATCAACATCTTTTGCTTTTCAATAGAATATGTAATTATGAAAAACAATGAAGCTGTTGTCTCGAGTATTATACTAGGACATTATACATGTTTCTTAAATCGATGTAAGTTAAATGAAAACACAAAAAGCTGGAACTAAAATTTAACCTTACGACTTCTTTTGGATGCAAAGGTCTTACAATGTCCTCAAAAGATAGCTTTGAAGCTAACATAAGCTCTATGGATATGATCCTAAGGTTGGTGAGTCGTTGTTATCCTGTTAAGTTTCTGAGGTGTTTTTTTTTTTATGATATTTAGTTTGCTAAAACTTCTTTCCTTGCTTTATAGTGAAAATAATTATATGCCCAGTTTTGCGGCCCCCAATTCGACGCCCGGGCACAAGCCCCGTTTCCCCCTAGTTACGTCACTGTCATCACCAACCAAACTATTGTACTATTAACAATACTACCAAAAGTTCATTGTAGGATATCAGAAGTCTTATTAAATAGCAAAAAGCTTCTTTATGACAGTCTCTCAAAATGCTTATAGTTGATCACTTTTCGTCTTATGATTTCCAAATTTCAGGACCATTGCACCCGGCTAAAAATAATTGTAGAGAATTAAAGATTCATGTTGTTATCTATTGACAAAGGATCCACAATATAAATTAAAGTCTACTTTCAGCGAAGATTTGCTAAATGGTTACATAGTAAACGGAAATTGATTTGCAAAATTTCAAATTTAAAGCCCCTTGCGCCCCGGCTAAAAATTACTTTAGAGAATTCAAATTTTCTATGGTAAAGTACTGCGATATGGTACAACTTTTGCCCCTATCCAAATTCGAATTTCGAAAAAAAAAATTCGCTCCACCCTAATATATACAGATGGTGATCAGAAAAATGGAAACACCTGTAGTTGGCAACACGTCAGATGTATGGGTTGGCAGTGGTGTCGTGGCGCCCGCAGCCCCGGACCGCTGGTGGTGGTGTGTTAGGTCGGTCTCCATACTACGTCAGGCGCAGTGGAACAGCAGTGTCCAGTGGCTGCAGCAGATGGAGGTAGTGTAAAATGGGAGACCTTTCAGATTTTCAAAGAGGGCAAATTGTTGGTGCGCGGTTATGTGGAGTGAGTGTAACGGCAGTGGCTACTGTGTTAGGTGTGTCGCATGGTACAGTGTCGAAGGTGATGACGGCCTACACAACACGGGAAAACCACATCGGGGAAGCGGAACAATGGGCGGAAGGAAAATCATGAGTGACAGGTCACGCCGAGTATTAAAGCGCATTGTCACGCAGAACCGTCGAGCAAGTGACGGAGGAACTCAATCAGTACTCCCCCACCCTGTTTCGAGAATCACAGTCCGCCGCGAATTACATTATATGAACTTACGGGGTTGTGTTGCACGGGCCAAACCGCTCATCAGGGACCATAACGCTTTCGCACGCCGCAAATGGTGCCGCGACCATGCAACTTGGACCGTTGGACTGGAAACGTGTGATATGGTCGGATGAGTCATCCTTCACCCTATTCCCAACCACGGGCCGTGTTTATGTGTGGAGAACGCCCAAAGAAGCTTATGATCTGCAGTGTCTCCGCCCAACTGTGAAACATGGCGGCGGCTCGGTGATGCTGTCGGCCGCCATATCATGGTTTTCATTGGGTCCTGTGGTCACACTTAGAAGACGAATCACTGCCAACGATTATGTCGCAATTTTAGGAGACCACTTGCATCCTATGGTCCGGATGTTGTTCCCGGACAATGACGTCATCTTCCAGGATGATAATGCACCCATTCACATAGCTGGCGTTGTTGCAGCGTGGTTTGAGGAACATCGGGATGAAGTTCAACACCCTCCCTGGTCCGCCCAATCCCCAGATCTCAACATAATTGAACATTTGTAGTCCGTCTTGGAAACACGACTCCGGCGACGATTTCCACCTCCATCCTCTCTCACAAAATTGGCCGATGCCCTGCACGAGGAACGGTGCAAAATTGCACTTGCTACCATTCACGACCTCTATGCCTCCATCCCACGTCGCATCAAGGCTGTTCGCGAAAGATGGCCCGACACCATATTAATCTGGTAAGTTGCAATTTCGTTCAGGTTTTTCCATTTTTCTGATCACCATATATATATATATATATATATATATATATATATATATATATATATATATATATATATATATATATATATATATATATATATATATAGATAGATAGATAGATAGATAGATAGATATAGATATAGATAGATAGATAGATAGATAGATAGATAGATAGATAGATAGATAGATAGATAGATAGATAGATAGATATAGATATAGATATAGATATAACTATATATAACTATAGATATAGATATATATGGAGAGAAGAATAGAAGAAATAGATACTGAATAGAAGAAAAAGAAGGAGGACATAGAGAAGTTCCACAGTTTACAAGAGCAGAACGGGTACAACAGACAGAAGTTAAGGAAGAACAGAATTGAAGAGGAAAGAAGGAAAGGAAGGAGAAAGGAGAGAAAGGAAGAGGAGGAGAACAAATGACACGGGATAGAGAGCATCGGGGAGAAGACAGAAGTACTAAAGAACTTACTTAGAAGAGGTGGTGTGAAGACGTACAGAAAAGGAGGTAGAAGAATTTTGGAAATGATTAAGAAAGCGAAAAGTAGAACGAAGGAAATATGTGAGAAAGATGAAGGTGTAATGTATAAAGTGACGTGTAAGGATTGTGATATGATATACATAGGGGAAACAGGGAAAAAACTTAGGGAGAGAATTAAACAACATAGGGATGATGTGAGACTTAAGAGAGAAAATAATGCCATATATAAACATGTTAAAGAAACGGGGCATGATATAGATTGGGAAGGTGTAAAGGGGCTAGAAAGGGAGAATAGACCAATGATAAGGAAATGGAAGGAAGCACGAAGGATAAAGAAAGAGAAAAGAGACAAATTAAAGAACTGGACAAGTGGACTGTTAATACATGATCTATGGGATAAATTATTAGAACAAATTGAAGTGAAAAAACAAGATTGAACATATTTATATGTAATTTATATTCATATATTTAATATTATATATAGTTTAATATTGTATATAGTTATATAGAGTTTTATATATTGTTATATTTTATAGTTTATTTTTGTCATATATATATATATTTATTTATTGCTGTATTTATAATCAGTTGTATGTAGTATAGTCTGTTATTTATTTCTAATAGGCATCAGAGGTAGATTAAGAAAAAATGTTTTAAGGCAATTGGTCAAGTATAAACAACAGGTGTCTCTGGAAACGATAAACACAGGTGGGAGGGTAATTAAGTCAGGGCAGGTGGCCGAAAGAAGACTCCCGGGGAAGTCCGACCCAGGTGGCTTCCCATGCACACAAGGACTTTCACTTTTAGTATAAATAACTGTGCTCTAAGATATCTCTTTCAGTTAGTGTCTGATGAAGGCAACGTTACGTTGTTGAAACTGTTACACTGGAATTTAGTTTTTAATAAACAAGTGTATATACTCTGGTCAGAAGTGTTTACTATTTCATATGTATATATATACAGTGGCGGATCTAAGGGGAGGCTATAGGGGCTATAGCCCCCCTTTGACGCTCAAATATACACTGGATAAAATGGGCTTCAATCCTGCTTTACACTGGATAAAATGGCAAAATATGGTTTAGCCCCTCCCTTGATCATATCCTGGATTCGCCCCTGTATATATATAGAAAGAGAGATAGATAGATAGATCAAAAAGACACTTCTATGAAACATTTTATCTTTATTTACTTCTGTGTTGGATACACATTCAAAGTAATGGATACGACCTGCTCATGTAAACTTTATGAATTAGTACGACTGAATTTTCAAGCACTATTATTAGTGTCTTATGGGTCATTCCATGTCAAATCATCTAATTTTAAAACATGACCGTGCTTCAAAAATGTCTCAGATTCTCTTCAAATTTTTTTCATATTGTAATTTTAACTTTTTTCCCAATTGTACCATCGCTTACAACTATCAAACTTCTATAACTTTTTATTGGATTAGTTTGCATTTACTAGGTATGATTAAATAACAAAAAGAGATACTTTTTTTTTTTTTTTTTTTGTATTAACCTTGCGGTTTTGTGAATGGAAAATATAGGCCTAGCAATGTAAGGGGTTGAGTGATTATTACAAACCCTATCAACAGAAATAAGAAACAATAGACTAATGTACATAGATAGAAACAATAAACATACATACCAGTAATACTTCTTAGAATTACATAGATTTACATACAAAATGTTGTGTCCTATATTTCACAACTCATTCTTTTTATTGATGATATGATGTCTTCTTTTAACTTTGCTTTCAGTTGCGTAAGTCCGGGCCGATTGGCTTTTAAGAGATGGAACAGGAACTTCCCAGATGATATTTTCAAAAGGTACCAGTGGCGTAGCACACTTTTGCGCCCCCCCCCCCTGCAAAGTATAGAGAACGGACCCTAGTTGTAAAGCCGACAGAAATAAGGTTGAAGTTCTACTTCTTTAAATCTTTATTCATCGAAATACTTCGGGGCTCCCTATACCTCGGCCCCCCCGCACTGCGGGGGTTGCGGGGGCAGCTGCTACGCCACTGAAAAGTACCCAACAAAAGTCTTCATTGTCTGGCCACTAGAATATAGAAGGCCCAGAGCGATTCATGAAGTGCACTCTGACGTATAAAAATAATAATTACAAAAATACCAAGAACACCCCTTTTCTACTTTAACCATATCATGTATGTGGTAAAATGATCCTATTAAAACAGTTTCAAGAGTTTCACAATTGTAATTTACGCACAATGACACAATTTGTAACAAAATTTAAAACTATATATTTCCGTACATGTAAAATACAAAATAATAATAATAATAATAATAATAATTACAAAAATACCAAAAGCACCCTTTTTATGTTTTAACCATATCAATATGGGCTAAGATGATTCTACTAAAAATGTTTCAAAAGTTTCATAGTTGTAACTTACGAGCAATGACACAATTTGCAACAATACTTAAAACTGTATATTTCTGTATCAAATTTCAAAACTATGAACTAACTATGAAAACATTTACGATCTCTCCAACCCCAATCGTTTCACAGATTCGACCTGTTGTATATAAGTTATTAGGACGTAAAATTGAATGTAGTTTATACGAAAAACACCTTTATGCATTGCAAGACCTGTAGCGCCAAAATATTCACCACAAACTTATAGTGGTATCGACATAAACAAAACAAAAAAAAAAAAGTGTGGAGCAGGAAACTACTTTACACAAAAGTCTAAAGAAGCTCAGTGAAGACTACAGTAGGGATGGGCACAAGCGAGTTCGAGCGAGCTTTCTTTGAAACTCGACTCGGCTCGAAACAGACATCTTTGAACTCGAGTCGAGAACTCGGCTCGAAAAATTTCCTCCAACTCGACTCGAATTTGGTTCGAGTTTCGAGTCGAGTCGAGCCAAATCGAGCCGAATCGTGTGTGTAGTTCAAGTACTCTCTTCAAGTATCTTACATACACAATGCAATTATTATCAATGACTACTACTCTACTACTACTACTACTTCAACTTTTATTATTATTATTATTATTATTATTATTATTATTAGTAGTAGTAGTAGTAGTAGTAATATAAGGGCGGACGTGGCTCAGTAGTAGAGCGTTCACCTCTGGTGCATGGGGTCACGGTTTCAATCTCTGCTCCCGAAAGGGAACCTTGTGTTGGACGAACACCGTGTGCATGGGTTTCCTCGGGGCTCTTCCGTTTACTTCCACTTTCTTCATTCCACCATTTCTCATCATCCCCGTCTCCTTTAACCTAGCCGGCATAAGCGTGGGACGTAAAATTCAGAGATTTATTATTATTACAGCATTTTTGCTTTCTCAATCGGGAGGTCCCATGCTCGAATCCAGAGTTCAGTATTCTGACTGAGGTTTTCCAGGGTTTTTCTGTTACACCAGGTCAATGTTGGGATGGTACCTTAAAATACAGACCCTAGCCGCCATCCTTCCACTTCCTTTCGCAGCGTTGTTATTATTGTTGATTTGGTGAATGCTCCAGTGTAAAATGGCCTCTGAGATTGTATCTGGTAGCTTCGCAATAAATAAATATATATCTCTCGTTCAATTAATTCTGCAAAGGATGGGTGATGGTGTGCATGAAGTCATAGGTTTCCAGGTACATATACACTTAGTAAGAGACCACCACTTTTACGATACTTTTTCGATACGAGACTGCCACAAACTTTGTCTCCTAGACCATTATCGTGGTCTATGTTACATTCGCGAAGTGTTCTCAAGGGATTCGTGTAAAATTGATTCAAATGCAAAGTTCTCCGCGGCCCAATGCATATTGCACTAATTTTAACGGACCATATGTAATTTGCATATTTATAGGCCTTCATATGTCCGGAATTCAATTATACACTACCATAATGCTCGGGAACAAAATTGTTTTCACACTAGTTTCTTTAGATGGAACTGGACATGAATGTGGGTATATGCAAAACAAATTGGATCAAGTATTGTATCAAAGAATTGTTATGAATGAATATTAGTCTAGTAGTACTTTACTGAATAAATAAGCAGTACGATATGGAGGAGAGATTTGAATCGGATAATCACAACAATGACTTGTGATTGAAGAAACAAAATTATGTATGTAACACTGTTGTCAGAAATAAGATAAAGTATGAATAATGATAATACATTGTAGATTATTATTATTATTATTATTATTATTATTATTATTATTATTATTATTATTATTATTATTATTATTAATAATAATAATAATAATAATAATAATAATAATAATAATAATAATAATAATTTCAGCACGCAAAATGTCACACATGTAAATATTTCGTGAAAGCAGAGAAATAAATGTGTTTCCGATTGCCTTTGTAGGTAGCTGTGGGATTCTTCCTGTTATTTGACGAGTGTCTGCAAATTTTGACTACCATAGCTTTTGCTCAAATAAATGACAAATTTCCGTCCATACAAAATATTACGAAGCGAAGTCAGCACTTTGCTTACCATGATATGAGAGGATTGAGCGAACATCATGATAATTGTTACTTCTGGTAAAATTAAGTTATTAGGTGGACTGGATTGGTATTAAACCACAAGGGAAACTTGTTTGGTATGTGTCATTGTATGGAATTGCATAGAAATGAAGAACTTTCTTTCCATACTTGCTCGAAAGGGATAATTGTTACTTCTGGTAAAATTAAGTTATTAGGTGGACTGGATTGGTATTAAACCACAAGGGAAACTTGTTTGGTATGTGTCATTGTATGGAATTGCATAGAAATGATGAACTTTCTTTCCATACTTGCTCGAAAGTAAGAAAATGTGGCATACAATTATGTTTCCACGAGCTGCCCATATTATACAAATAACAACATTGTTATCCGGAATAGGCTTTCTGCAAATATTGGTATCCTTTCACTATTAATAATGAAAATATTGGTGTTCTTGGCCAACTTAAGAACCAATAAATAATAATAATAATAATAATAATAATAATAATAATAATAATAATAATAATAATAATAATAATAATAATAATAATAATAATATATGTAGAAACTAGATGACAATTATTCTTCTCGCAACAAATTCTAAAAATGAGGAATTTAAAAATACCATAGGAAAATTGCACAGCTTAGACAATATAGTAATATTACGAAAGAGTATTATGAAAATAATTTAAAGTTAAGTATGATTTCTTTTGTCACTAGAATTCTTTATAACGATTGATACTAACAGAAAGACTAATAAAACAATATGTTAATACTGAAAAATTAGTAATTTCTCCAGATAGCCTATGATAAGATATTCAGAAAAGTAATCAATTTTAAATTATCCCTTTTATTAATCATTCATAATAGGAGCCATTTCAACACAGCTATACAGTCACAAATATAAAGCCAAGGAAATTTAATGTCGAGAATTATGGTTTGGGGGGTAATTCGAGATATATGATAAAATGTTAGAAAATATGGTAAATTTTAAGTTCACGTATTAATTGATTAATTACGAGTATTCATAACGTGAGAGCTGCTTCAACACGGCTATAACGTATTAATTAATAATTTACGAGTATTGATAACGTGAGAGCTGTTTCAACACGGCTATAGTATAAAGGTGTATATCAGGAGATAAGTTGATACTGACATCAATTTGATTAAAAAGGGGTTACATGAGACATATCCTGAATAAGCCTATATCTATCTTAGAATACCCCGGCAACCCTGCTATTTTTCTGTTCTGAAGGTAGCAGTTATCTGAATCACAGGGTTTAAGGTTGTCAATGGCTCGAGTGGCTCGGCTCACAGCCCATCTACTATCAGCCGAGCCGAGAAGTGAAACGAGTCAACACCTCACCTAACCGAGATGGCAAAAACCAATGGCTCATCTGAGCAGAACCCAACCGATTCGGTGGCTCATCTCGAACGAGCCGGCTCAGGCCATTCGCTCAACCGAGAAGTGAGCCGAGCCAACGCCTCACCCAACCAAGCCAGCAAAAGCCGATAGTTCACCTGAGCCGAACCGAACCAAGTCGGTGGCTCATTCCGACCGAGCCGGTTGACATCACTACCCGGGTTGGGCTTCTGCTTCGGCTTACATTTCTCATGGCTTTCGCTTTCCAGTTTAATCAGGTCATGATTTCAAAACGAGCTAAAACGAGCGAGCCATGTATCAAACTCGACTCGACTCGAAACTCGATCTCAGAAACAGTAACTGAGCTCGGAACTCGACTCGAGAAAACTACCTTTGACTAGGCTCGAAACTCAACTCGAATTCGAGTCGAGTTTCAACTCGACTCGTGCTCATCCCTAGTAAAGACGTACGAACTGGTGGAGCGGTTTGGGTCAATAATCTATCATAGTCTATCAATCGTAAGTTTATGTGTTCAAACCCTGTAGGAAGTATTGGTTCCGGTTTTTTCCTTAAAAGTGTATTCCTATTTTCATCAGAGGACTGAAAACATTTCTTTGAATAAATCTTTGGCATCTACTTTTCTCTCAAATTCGATTAGAAAGGAACATTATATGAATTGCAAATCTAAAATCCAAAACTGAAAACAAAATATTAAGTATGTTCAATATTTCATTATTATCCTTTGATTTGTAATGAAAAACTAATTATAAGTATTGATGATTTCAGAAGATTCTCCCCGGGTAATGGTCAATATATGAATGAGAGAAAATTGATAGAAGATAGAACATTATTAGCCCACTTTGAGCATGACCAAAATATGGCCACGAATTAATGTCGACAGGGTCTCAAATTCTCCCACAGGTCATGCCCTGAAATCATCACTGTTTCAAAGGTTTCCTGAACAAATACCTAGGTAGAATATTACATTTATTTCTCGTTCTACGTTTTGAAATGACAAAATCATAATTTTAAAGATAATTATAATACGAGAAGCATAAACGTTTATAGAACTAATGAAGTAAATAGTATTGTGTAAGTTATCGGTTTCTAATCGGATTAAAACTAGAATATTCGTTTGCATCGCACTTTATAAAGTAAATCCTCTCTCTATATAATTCTTACTGGAAAGCATGTTTAACTCCAATTACTTAATCAATATTTTAATAATATATTTTTATTGTAATATTTTTACTATTCAATGTCGTTTACACTTCATTTCCCAAAGCAAAACCTAGCAAGTGTATAGTGGGATAGTGAATATTATCAAATAAATTATCATTTAGTTTACGTAAATACTGCATCGCCTGATTTGAAACTTTGTACTTTAACTACTACTACTAATAATAATAATAATAATAATAATAATAATAATAATAATAATAATAATAATAATAATAATAATAATAATAATAGACTAATAATAAAATCATAGCCAGATCTTATAAGAATTTCAGACTTACTCAATAAATGAATTCAACGTGGTCTCTATTTGAAGTTCTATTTATTCGAATCCGATAGAAATACAAAGAGAAACTTCGAGAACAGGTAAAAGAAAAATGTTACTTTGGTGGGACTGGAACTAACCTTTACGAGTTCCTTTCAAGTTACAAATGCCTTAGACACTTTGTTTCTTGTCTTTAAGTTAACTGATTCACTGAACGTATCTGAGTAAGTTGTCTTTATTTTTTACTCGTTTATACACGTTTTACAATCATTTCTTTTAAGCTTGAACGACAGGAACACAAATGCAAAAACATTTAGGTCAATTAAAATTCCCCCACCGGGAATCGAACCGGGGACATCAAAGGCACACGTGCTAGCCACTAGACCAGCGGTAAGAACGAATGAAATATGTTTTGAAGTGTCTGAAATTTATGCTTTTTTCGCCCTGATGTAATATGTTTATTGATGTTTTTATGTTTACCGTATTAGGTACTTTGAGGAACGATATATGTTATTCATATAGGTTCTATTACGTATTCGTCCATAAATACTACGTAAATTATCAGAATTATTCATGATCATTCATGGAAATTCGCTCGTGCATGCACAGTAGACGGACAGTGTAATTGGAAGGTGAGTTCAACAGAGATTATGTATTTCGCCGACATTATTTAATAGCTATATAGAATAGATATCGAAAACGAGTCTACCTAATGAAGATGGAATTTCGGTAGGAGATGAAATGATGAGGTGTATACGGATTGGGGTTGATATAGTTGTTGTTGCAGAATCTAAAAAGAAAAGTAATAAGATGTAGAAAACTTGAGAAAGGCTTCTGAAGGATATGGGATGAAAATAAATGTTAAAAAGACAAAATCCATTGTGATTGAAACGAAGCGATCGGTGTCAAATATAGAAGTAGGAGCGGGAGAAAAGAACAAATGACTAGTTTTCGATCTCTGAGTAGTATTATTAGTGATGATATGATATGCGAACGTGAAATAAAAGCAAGGATAGAAATGGCGAAAGAAGCCTTTAGGATGAAGAAAATACGGTACTATTTTGTGGGACCTTGAATAGAGTTGAAAAAGACTCATAAAATGTTTCGTGTACTGTATTTTACTGTATTTATAAGGTAGAATCATGGATATTATGCAAAAATGATGAGAAACAATTGAAGGCTTTCGAAATATGTGCGTGGAGAAGAGTGGAGTGAAATAGCTGGGTCGAGAGGAAAACGAATGAGAGGGTGTTAGAAATGGAAGGATAAAAATATTATTAAGACGAGGAAGAAAAACTGGTTGGGATATTGGTTAAGAAGGAACTGTATCATGAGAGATGTGCTAGAGGATATGGTGGCAGGAAAGAGATTGAGGGGATTAATTAGACTATATAGAAACAGAATTAGGCTATTGGCAATATCAAAACAGAAAAATCGTATGTGAAGATGGAAATGTTAATAGAAGATCGTGGAGCATGGCAGTTTCTCAGCCGCGGTAAATGACCCGCTGGTAATGGTGGAATACTTCTGATATAATGATGCCGATGATGCACAGTAGCATCATTATGGTGCACATTGTAAAACGTGTATAAACGAGTAAAAAATAAAGACAACTTACTCAGATACGTTCAGTGAATCAGTTAACTTAAAGACAAGAAACAAAGTGTCTAAGGCATTTGTAACTTGAAAGGAACTCGTAAAGGTTAGTTCCAGTCCCACCAAAGTAACATTTTTCTTTTACCTGTTCTCGAAGTTTCTCTTTGTATTTCTATCGGATTCGAATAAATAGAACTTCAAATAGAGACCACGTTGAATTCATTTATTGAGTAAGTCTGAAATTCTTATAAGATCTGGCTATGATTTTATTATTAGTCTATTATTATTATTATTATTATTATTATTATTATTATTATTATTATTATTATTATTATTATTATTAGTTAAAGTACAAAGTTTCAAATCAGGCGATGCAGTATTTACGTAAACTAAATGATAATTTATTTGATAATATTCACTATCCCACTATACACTTGCTAGGTTTTGCTTTGGGAAATGAAGTGTAAACGACATTGAATAGTAAAAATATTACAATAAAAATATATTATTAAAATATTGATTAAGTAATTGGAGTTAAACATGCTTTCCAGTAAGAATTATATAGAGAGAGGATTTACTTTATAAAGTGCGATGCAAACGAATATTCTAGTTTTAATCCGATTAGAAACCGATAACTTACACAATACTATTTACTTCATTAGTTCTATAAACGTTTATGCTTCTCGTATTATAATTATCTTTAAAATTATGATTTTGTCATTTCAAAACGTAGAACGAGAAATAAATGTAATATTCTACCTAGGTATTTGTTCAGGAAACCTTTGAAACAGTGATGATTTCAGGGCATGACCTGTGGGAGAATTTGAGACCCTGTCGACATTAATTCGTGGCCATATTTTGGTCATGCTCAAAGTGGGCTAATAATGTTCTATCTTCTATCAATTTTCTCTCATTCATATATTGACCATTACCCGGGGAGAATCTTCTGAAATCATCAATACTTATAATTAGTTTTTCATTACAAATCAAAGGATAATAATGAAATATTGAACATACTTAATATTTTGTTTTCAGTTTTGGATTTTAGATTTGCAATTCATATAATGTTCCTTTCTAATCGAATTTGAGAGAAAAGTAGATGCCAAAGATTTATTCAAAGAAATGTTTTCAGTCCTCTGATGAAAATAGGAACACACTTTTAAGGAAAAAACCGGAACCAATACTTCCTACAGGGTTTGAACACATAAACTTACGATTGATAGACTATGATAGACTATTGACCCAAACCGCTCGACCAGTTCGTATGTCTTCACTGAGCTTCTTTAGACTTTTGTGTAAAGTTGTTTCCTGCTTCATTTTTTTTTTTTTATGTCGACACCACTATAAGTTTGTCCTCTATAAGTATATGTACCTGGAAACCTATGACTTCATGCACACCATCACCCATCCTTTGCAGAATTAATTGAACGAGAGATATATATTTATTTATTGCGAAGCTACCAGATACAATCTCAGAGGCCATTTTACACTGGAGCATTCACCAAATCAACAATAATAACAACGCTGCGAAAGGAAGTGGAAGGATGGCGGCTAGGGTCTGTATTTTAAGGTACCATCCCAACATTGACCTGGTGTAACAGAAAAACCCTGGAAAACCTCAGTCAGAATACTGAACTCTGGATTCGAGCATGGGACCTCCCGATTGAGAAAGCAAAAATGCTGTAATAATAATAAATCTCTGAATTTTACGTCCCACGCTTATGCCGGCTAGGTTAAAGGAGACGGGGATGATGAGAAATGGTGGAATGAAGAAAGTGGAATTAAACGGAAGAGCCCCGAGGAAACCCATGCACACGGTGTTCGTCCAACACAAGGTTCCCTTTCGGGAGCAGAGATTGAAACCGTGACCCCATGCACCAGAGGTGAACGCTCTACTACTGAGCCACGTCCGCCCTTATATTACTACTACTACTACTACTACTACTAATAATAATAATAATAATAATAATAATAAAAGTTGAAGTAGTAGTAGTAGTAGAGTAGTAGTCATTGATAATAATTGCATTGTGTATGTAAGATACTTGAAGAGAGTACTTGAACTACACACACGATTCGGCTCGATTTGGCTCGACTCGACTCGAAACTCGAACCAAATTCGAGTCGAGTTGGAGGAAATTTTTCGAGCCGAGTTCTCGACTCGAGTTCAAAGATGTCTGTTTCGAGCCGAGTCGAGTTTCAAAGAAAGCTCGCTCGAACTCGCTTGTGCCCATCCCTACTGTAGTCTTCACTGAGCTTCTTTAGACTTTTGTGTAAAGTAGTTTCCTGCTCCACACTTTTTTTTTTTTGTTTTGTTTATGTCGATACCACTATAAGTTTGTGGTGAATATTTTGGCGCTACAGGTCTTGCAATGCATAAAGGTGTTTTTCGTATAAACTACATTCAATTTTACGTCCTAATAACTTATATGCGACAGGTTGAATCTGTGAAATTATTGGGGTTGAAGTGATTGTAAATGTTTTCATAGTTAGGAGCCAGGATATGCAAACCCGCTTAACGTGGGGATTTACTATTGTGAAATTTGGTACACGGTTTAATGTAAAATACGCAAAACTCAAATCATTTTATGCTTCAACTCAGAAAGCAGGGAAAACATATTTAGTGCACTTTGGTTCCAGACAGCTTAAATAATAGGTCTAATAGTATCATAAAGTGTAATTATTATTATTTGTTTTCCTGTTTTATATGGATGTGAAACAACAAAACAAACCGTTTGGGTATATATAATATTTGTTTTTAACGTGAATCAACTTTAGTGGCAATGATTTCACAAGTGATAATGCAAAACGCTACCATCAATCTTTTTGAAAAAATAATTTTAGTTTCAAAACACATTATATATATATATATATATATATATATATATATATATATATATATATATATATATATATATATATATATATATATATATATATCTTTTGTTTATGAAAAGTTATTGAATTTCGACGTCAATAAACCCTCTCCCTGGTCTAATGGCTAGTGCGCACACTCTAAATACGATATAGTTAGAACAACCAAAAGTATGACTGAATGCAACAATATGGCTCCAGCAATACTTATAGCTGGGAGGACAATATTATATGGTTAAAAATATAGCCGGATCAACAAAATGTATTGTTGTTGCAGTTTTATGATGGTAACTAGAACCCTGCACGTGCCGGACGCGCCCGGTTCGGCCCGGAATGTGCCCGGCCCGTTTCTAGTAACATCAAACTGGACCGGGCCATAACTGGGCCGGGCACATTCCGGGTCGGTGACAAATGGTATAAAGCCGAACCGGGCACATGTATTTCTGGGCCGAGCCTGGCCGGCCCGGCTCTGCCCGGACACTGAAAGACGGATCGGAAACTGATGTTGTCAGCCTATGTTAATCGTAATGTGTTTGGGAAACAGACTCTTTATTCAAGACTGCAAAGTACTGTAATACTATTACTATTACTAGTTCTACTACTACTACTACTACTACTACTACTACTACTACTACTACTACTATTACTACTACTACTACTACTACTACTACTACTACTATTACTATTACTACTACGACACTGCTAATACTACTACAACTGCTACGACTTCCCGTCAGAGTTGACATGTCTGGTGGTACCGAATTTACCTTCTAAGTACAGAAGAAAACGGAGAACTGGTAGTTATTATGGCCGGTTTGCGCAGAATGTGAACCGATGCTTGAGCTACGAGGGACAACGGTGGCTCAGTAGGTAAAGCACTCACATTTGGTGCTAGAGGTCGTAGGATCAATACCTGCTCGTGCTATGTGAATTTTGTGTGGACGAAACCGTGTGCGTAGGAGTTTCCTGGGTGGTCCCGTTTCCTCCCACTGTTTTCATTCCACCAATTCAACCCATCATCATCCATACGGCCTGAGCCATAGTTACCTAAAGAACGTATGATAAAGTCAAGTACTTGATCTACTAAGTAGAATTTGGTACGCTACCATTAGACCACGGAGGCCAAAACCATGAACTGGCGTAGCATAAGATCAGTGCAGTTTGTAGTAATGTTCAATTAGCAAGGCAAATACCAAATGGTGTTACATGTTCCTGCATTGTTTATACTATGATACTACAAATATAACAAAATATAATGATCAAATAAATCACCAAGATGCCAGGGTCGATTAGTGTTCCTGGAACGGTGGCTCAGTGGTTGAGTTTTCACCTCAGGTGCATGGGGTCCCTTGTTCGATCCCAGCTCTCGCCAAGTGAACTTTGTGGTGGACAAACACCGTGTCAGAGGGGGGTTCTCCCGTTTCCTCCTACTTTATTCATTCACCATTTCTCCTTTAGCCTAGCCGGCATAACTCTGGGACGTAAAACTCAAAGATTTTATTTTCGTTGTTTTGTTTTCGTATTACTAGTAATAGCAGTACTGGTATTCGCTGTCGTATTAGTATAGTAATGAGTAGTAGCAGTAGTGGTAGTAGTAATAGTAGTAGCAGTGGCAGCAATAGTGGAATTAGCACTGGCATTTGTAATCGTAATAGTAATAGTAATATTAGCAGTAGTAGTTGCAGTATCAGTATCACATACTGTGTAGCAGTTTTACATATCTTCTCTGTTACTCGTAACGCACTAATGAGTGTAGTTAAGGCTTTTAGGTCCATAAGCTGTATTATATAATAAGGATATAGAAAGCAAAGCTTGGGTAACCTTTCACACGCTTTTCTCATTCGAGAAGAACAAATAGACATTGCAATGTTATGCCGTCACATTTCTCATTTTCCATTGCATATTGAAAGATTGACTTGATTTATCACACTTGGTTGTTCTCAGGCTGGTTACACACGGCCCATTTAGAGCCCGGCCAGTTAGGGTCCGGCCCGGTTAGAGCCCGGCCTGTTCTCCGCCCGGCTCGAGATTCGGGCCGGGCCGTGTCGAGTCGAGCCGAGCACAAAATACAGATCCACCCGGGCCGGGCCGTGCCGTCTTCGGGCCTGGGTTTGCAGGGCTCTGATGGTAACACCTATGTCAATTATGATACTTGTAATTATAAAATCTTGGAATGGTCTTCGTATTTCCAATTATGTGGTAGTTTTATAATTACAAGTACCTTAATTAACATACTTGTTACCATTGTAAAAATGACTGCTACATTTTTAACCATATAATATGTCATCCCAGCTATAAGTATCGCTGGAGCCTTATTGTTGTGTCAATCATACTTCTAGTTGTTCCAAATATAACGCTTTTAGAGTGCACACCTTTGTTGCACGGAGTTCCGGGTTTGATTCCTAGTTTTGGACTTGGAACTTATTACTGTGGCACGGATTCCACCTTAAACATTAGATCCACGTCTCTAATCGCCTCGGTGCTGAAAGGAACGCTAAAATCCTATCCAACCAACCAAGCACTTTAGTCAATGTTCCTCTTTATGCAAATAAAAAAAAAGTTATTTTCCTGCCTCAAATTTGCCGTTTGCAATAATTAGCAAAGAAGATAGGTTTTCTCTCGGACCTACATATTATGTTAAAGCTGATTTCATTGGAAAAGAAAGCGGTACTTCGTTTCTGTTTTTGTTTTTTTAATATTAAATTTCATTTCAAAATATTCGATCCGCCTTTGCTATATACTAAAATTAAAATTAAAATCAATGGTGAAAGTGAAGCTAGGACATGAATAATTGATTCTTGAAAGAAACAAGGGCTCAATGTGTGATGATCATTGAAACTTATGATTTACTGGAACAGGTCAACGGAGCAAACATATTTTTTTCAAAAGTGTATGAGTGAGCCTTTCTTTCTCATCTTCAATAACATTTTTTTATAACGGTTTTGTATTTTTTCCTACAAGGAAAACAAATTCTCTTTATTAAAATATAGTATACATATATTTTAAGCTGACAAACTTATAATCCTGATGTAATTGAAAAAAGGCTTTCACAAGGCCTTAATATATACCTGTCTCTGAAAAGAAGCACAGTTGCACGTGATGAATTACTCTTTTTTAGAAGTACTGTTTACTTCTTTACTTTTAGAATTTATACTATACGTTCGTGTACCATTAGTATTTCAGTTTATCTACTGCTGATTATATTTATATACATATCTTATTACTAGAGGAACTCACATTAACCTTTATTTTTTGACAATTTGTGCTTTATCTTTCTTCAAATAATACTTTATTTTATATTTGTTTTTTTTAAATAATGGAATGTAAATATTATCATAAACACCTTATTTTTATCTATTTATTAACATTTTATAAATCACAGTTTATCCCATCGAATAAACTGAAATCAAATGTTGTTTATATACAAGGTGTTTCAAAACAACACCGACAACGTTTGGTTGATGATTCCTTACATCAAGACAAGACAAAAAGTATAGACCAACTTGAGTGAACAAATGCTTTCTTTCGGAGTTGTAGGCTGCCGACAACATTAAAAAATAAACTTTAAAGGTGCATAGCTCCAAAACTATGGGACCCATCGTAGTCGGGTCAAGATTCACTGATTTACTAATATGTGCCCTATCCAAAAACCCATGTTTCAGAATCCTTAGGTACTCACGCAACAATTTTTATATTGAGAGTTTGGCTACGGGCATATAATTTGAAGTGCTCACCACCTACCTTTATAAAAATTGTTGTGGAAGTACCGCAGGATTCTAAAACTTGGATATTTGGATAGGGCACACAGTAGTTCCTAAGTGAAGTCTTGACTCGACTACGGTAGGTCCCATAGTTTTGAAGCTATGGACCTTTAAAGTTCATTTTTTCATATTTTCGGCAGCCTGTAACTCCGAAAGAAAGCATTTGTGCACCCAGGATGGTCTATACTTTTAATCTTATCTTGGTGTCAGGAATCACCTCCCAAACTTTGTCAGTGTTGTTTTGAAACCAGTGGTCGAAGTGAGACGGTATACCGCCTCTGGTTTTTCAATAATGGGGACATACTGTCTGTAGTTTTTCAGTGATCAAGACACTATTTAAATAGCCGGTATGTTGAGTCAAAATCATAATAAAATATACCACCTCTGCTTTTTTCCACTTCGAACTCTGTTTGAAACACCCTGTATATATCTATATCTATCTATCTATATAAATAAATAAGTAAATAAATAAATTTTAACGTAGATGATGTTTGGTCCTGGGATAACTGGTGGCGTGCAGTTTCTCACGGTGCAATTTCATATGATGCTCATTATCGAGCAATTTCACACGGTCCGTTTATCGGATTAATCATTCTGCAGGTGTCGTGCATTTTCACACGGTCCACCTTTCAATCATTTGACTCATCCTGAAAACGCTTTGACTATAGGGGGAGGGAGGACATAAAACAAGTGTCAACTAAGTAAGAACAGAGAAATAGCAAATACAAGTTAAAATAAATACAAACAATTGCAATTCCTACTAGAGGAGGACAGCTTAGAAAATGTTTCACTTTCACAAAAAGAGTAACCAAACTAACCGGAAATTAAAATAACTAAGAACAAGATAGAACAAAAGATAAGCAAACAAAAGTTATAGTAAAGAAGGAGAGAAAATAATTACATAAACAATATGAAATTGAAATAAATAAGAAAAATAATAACTGTCGCAAATTAAAATAGATGAAAACAGAAAAAATAACAAATGACAATAAATAAGAACAGAAAAGTAACAATCAAAAATTGTAATCATTAGGAGTATAAGATAGAATAATCACAAATTAAAATAAAAATAATATGAGCAGCACATCAGAAAATTCATTCAGGGAGTTCAAAAATAAAAAAAAAATAAATAAAAAATGTGCCCGTCCCAGAGCACAGAAAAACGTAGTGATTTGTGAAACACAAAACATTAGTTTCATACTCCAAGGTGGTTTGAAGAACATCCCTGTCGTCTTATTTTCCGAGCGAAAACACACCGTTAAGGTAGAATTTTCATACTTCTGTACACCGTCAATCCATTTTGTACAATTCATAGTTCTTTATTCCAGCTTGTGGAGATTGACAGGAGCAAGTTCGAGCGAGTTTTTTTGAAACTCGGCTCGACTTGAAACAGATATCTTGGAACTCGGATCGAAAAATTTCCTTGAGAAAGAAAGAGAGCTATGGAAGGGATTGTCCGTAGAGTTCGGACCTCCTTCCCTCGTAACGTCCAATGTGTATAGACTGTTGGATACATATAGGCACTCATTTTCATATGTTTGTGATGATAATGGTGATGACATAAAAGTAACACAACAATATATGGCCCTGTGTGAATCCACTGCAAAGTCCAATCAGGGATGAATTCAGGGGGTAGTCAGGGGGAAATCTTTCCCCCGAACAAAATTCATTCCCCCCGGAGAAACTCTCAAAATTTCAATCACAAAATGTAGAAATTACTTCACCCAAACTCCCCTCCCCCCGAGGAGTTCATATCCCCCCCCGGGTGAAAATGTCTGAATTCAACACTTAGACCAATACACCACTATACATTGAAAGATCAGTTCAGGAAGGTGGGGACCGTTACCCTGTTGCCTTTCTATTCTCCACCCATGTACTTGACCATGTCCTTGATATACAATGCTATTTCCCTCAAGTCTGGCTCGTATGTGTTCATATCTTCTATGTAACTTTTCCCCTATGCTATACTCCACGCTACCCGCCCTCCTCCTCTGTCGTTACTTGCTACGCCTCTGCCCTCACTTGTCGGAATATTGTCGAATGCAATGTCACATTGTAGTATATATGTTTAACTGCGTTTCTATGCATATTTTCATCGAACTAGCGCAATATTTGGTTTCATTATCCACAACGTGTTGGATTGGCAGCGCTCCTACTCTTCCCCCTATAAGTACGGAACGGTTGCGATAGGTTTTTCCTGCCTATGGATTTTCATCTTCACTAACAAATCAATTGACCATAGTCTCGTTCCACATTTCGTGTGACACCAGAAAAAGTTTCCTTGTTAGAAGTTAACTGCTGCACCCTTGAATTCATCTGCTGTTCAAATTGTTGTATGCTGGCATCAGTTTGTTGTTTACTATTATTTAACATTTTTTTCCAGTCTTGTATCAGTTTGATCCAATTTAGCATTTAACTTAGGCAAAATTGTTGTTTTATAAGAGCAATCACATTCGATGATGTATCAGTTTCTGAAGTATTAATCTCTTCAACTCGAGTATTACTATCATCTTCTCTTTGCAGATTCATTTTGGAACTTCTGTATATTCTCTTTTTGTTTCTTAGCAGAATATAATCCTTGGTGGCTGCCAAATATGAGACAATTTTACTTGAATTCCAAATTAATCTCAAAACTCCTGGGTGAGAACCATCAAAAATCACGTAACCTATACACAATTAAATATAAGGTTCACAGTTCGATAAAACTGGCTTTAGTAGCCGCCAAAACTTACTTCGATAATTACTGCAAGAAATTAAACTATTTTTGTTCCTTTAAAACTTTGTATTTCCTTAGTACTTATCATTTCTTCGTCATATATTTCAAAAACACATCTATAATTGATAGCGTAGTTGCTTATTATAGATTTACAGCATAAATCTATAAGTAGTATAAATGTACAAATGTGACCACCAAAAAATGGTATCTTACGTATCTTACGTAGGGACACGCGGGTTGCATAATAGTAAGGTGTTATTTTCCACACTAACTAAACTAAATATAATCATAGGGAAACAAAGATACAAACCAAAATTCCAATGGATAGGAGGCCAAACTTTTCGGGCAATTATTATGAGGATATGCTAGATAAGGATATGCTAGATACGAACAGGAACAAAGAAAAAAACAACCAACTCTAACGCACAAGTGAACAGAACCAGATCAAACACAACTCAAAGAGAGAATCCAGAAGATAAAGGAAAGACATTTAGTGAAAAACGAAAGGTAGATTCACCAGGTGAGAAGGAAAAGAGTGGAAAAGGGAAAAAAGAAGTTTCACCAACCAAACTCAATGTCAGCATGAGTTTAAATGAGCAAGAGGGAAATATCTCTGGAGATGAGGTCGAAGGAGAAAAGGATCAAGAAGAAGACAACGATGTTGAAATTAGTAAGGACTACGAAACTTCCATGGATTTTGTTGACCAAGCAGTCAAAAAAAGCAAAGCCAGTTCAACAATAGCTAAAAGCATCAAGAAGCATTTAGCCAAATGGTTAATGAAACAATCAAAAACAGAAGGTGTCAACCAATACCTAAGAACCGAAATAAATAAGCTCAGAGAGGAAAATGAAAAATTAAAGATCGAAATCACCAAATTACAAAACGACAAGGGAAAAGCCACAGAAGAGAGGCCACTGTATTCCGCAATCCTTACAGGATCACAGGAACAAGTACAAACAAGTAAAAGAACTCAGGAAATTGAACAAGCACGAACGAAACAAAAGCCAACCACCTTTCTAAAAGCGAATGGGAATGAGAAAATAAAAAAGGTAAAGAGAAAATTGTTTCAAGCTGTCAATCCAGCTAAAGAGAAAATCAAAATTTCATCGGTTAAAACAATGAAAAATGCAATCATTGTAGAAACAGCCACTGAAAAAGACATGAGAAGCTTAGTAAATAACAAGAAACTAAAGGAAACCGTTGTGGTAGAAAAACCGAAGAAGAAGAAACCATTATTGTTTAAATACAACATTCCAGCTGATTTCAAAGATGAAGAGATCGTCGAAACTTTAGTGGAGCAAAACTTTGAAGAGCAAGAAATGACAGAAGCAATCAAAGAAATTAAACCTAGATTTAGAACCGGACCAAAAAACCAAAATAAATGGCATCTAGTTATTGAAGCAACTTACCAAATCAGAAGAAAACTTTTGAAAGAAGGACGAGTATATATAATGTTAGAAGCTCATGGAATAAAAGACTTTATTACTGTCTCAAAATGCAATATTTGTCTTGATTATGGTCACATCAGTAAACACTGCAAAGAAGTACCGGACCATTGTCCTTAACAACATATACATATTATCGTTGCACTATACTGTGTTTATAACAAAAATTGTATTAAGGTATTGGAATACGTTAACTATTTTTATTTTATACTTTACATGTTATTTACGTTCGCACGTAATATATGCCTATACATTTCCTTTTTATGTACTAAATATCCACTCTTTAGTAGAAACACTTAAATTACATTATTACGGGAAAAGTGCTACGGGTTTCTCCCTCTATTACCTGCATGAAAGTGCCAGTACATTTTGCTTTGAAAACATGGCAACTCCAGGGAAAAGACTAGGGCGAAAGGATTAGAAGCTTTGAATTTATTCTAGTACGCTGAATCAAGAATGCAAGAAGAAAGTCTTGACTTTTCGGAATGAAAATGTCTGCGTTCAACACTCTATGCTTCTTTCCTAGTTGTAGAATCGGTCATGAAATTAGAGATAATTTTCTTATACTACCAAACATCTGGAGACATTTAAACAATAACAGCGAAAGTACTGGACACTGCAATTACAAACCAACTGTAGATATGACAAAAACTATTTGAATGATTTAAGGATACTTTGTCGTTTTAAAAAGCAAAGACTGTAAAAAGTTGATTAATTATTTACACTGGAAAACCGTTCTATGAGAAGCAAAAACGTTGACTCTCAGACTAATTTAAAAAAAAAATTGAAATGTACACATTGAGAACAATAACAAAAAAAAGTTGAGAACATTTGTGCGCAAACAACAAAGAAGGAAAAGAAGAAAAAGAAGAAAGGGAAGAAATAGAAAGTAAATAATTATAATAGTATTTAGACAGATTAATAATGAAAGAAATGCTCTTTATATACTTGGCAGAAACTACTATGTAAACAAGATTATAGAAAGCATAAAGGAGAAAGAAAACTTATCTTAAATTAGAAGGAAAGTTGGTAGATAGAGACATTGGTTCTTTTTTTTAATTCCCTAAGTGAATGAAATCCTCTTTAGCATTGATTTATATTAATATATACCTATATATATATATACAAAAGAAAAATTAAAAGTTTACTTTTCAATTATTTTTGCGTGTTATAATTCCAAAATACTAACTTTATTTTCCTTTTTTGTTTTAAATTGATTCCATAAATTGAATATATCCGAGCATTCCTGGTCCGTACATGCCAAAAGAATTTTTAGTTGTCTGTCAATCTCTTCGTTCCGATATAGTACAGTCGCTCAGAAGCTATACCGCTCAATATGTCTAGACCAAATTTTATAACTAACGTATGATATGCATAAGATTCCCTAGGGAAGATTTTCGATTTTCCTTCTTAGTCTAAAACTGAAAATAGTTACTAGAGGGTGAAAATAAACATTTCCTATATTCTCGAAAATGGCTCTATCGATGTTGCTATTTCATAAATCAATCGCATTAATAGCCATATAATGTGGTATAAGTCATTGTTTTAGGGGAAAAATCTTAAGTGCAGTTTACTGTTGGAGATAAATTCTATTTGGACGATTTTCTCAAAGACGAGTCCAATGATTTTCTTCATAAATAAATAAATGTTTCATTAACAAGTATGTTGTAAGTCAGTTCTCATGAAAAAAATATCCACAAGTAGGTATGAGATTAAGTTCATCGAATGTATGAGGGATGACCGCTCTTGGTGATTACACTATCCGCTTAAGTGTAAAACGATAATTTTTATTCTCGTTTTAGCCCTAATTCGTTAATATTCAGTAACTGTGGATCAGAGATCAATAAGATAACATATTAAACGTACTAACTAACAATTACTGACCATAATTATTCCTTTTTGTCCCTTTTATTATAAGGATCGTGCCTAGATACATTTGTTTATTCTTCTATACATACTCTTTACATATTAACAACAATTTCTCTATGACAACCACTCAACTACCTTTTTTTTCTCTCTTTTTAAATACATATCTGCTCGGTTATTAGGCCTCTGATCATGTCGATAAAAACAGGTACAGATTGATAATACCGTTACAATAATAATATATCGTTGTAAGTGAGGAAGGACTTGTCACTTGTATGTTAGGTATCATTCAGGTATTTGACTATGTGAATGACGAAAATCGAAGAACAACCTCACTCCAAATGAATGGCCTGAAAAATCATACCTACTATACGTATACCCACAAGCAGGAGGCTATATATGCCAGTGTTAGTAGCCGCCCCCCTTAAATCTACAGTGTATGTAACATATCTTCTGGACGTACATTCATTCCTAGCGTCCTGTTTTTCGTAGATTTCATAGATCTTGCAGTATAAGCCCACTAAGGATTGCAGCATGTTCCCTACAGCCTTGAGTACATGTTTTCTACCAACACCTCTTACGTCCGCTGCATGTGTTTCCTAACGGACCACTGTTGGCCAGGAAGTTAACAGATTTACATAGGATCTTTCCAGATTACAGTGTATTTTATATCTCCCCCTGTACTTTTGGAGTGAGCTTTAGTTCAGGAAGATTTTCACATAAACTACTCACACCATTTTGTTAGTTTTCATTTAAAAATATTTAATTAAGAATCCTATATAAATGTACAGCAAAAAAAACCTGCAACATGGGCATATAAGTTTATTGTGAAACGACGAAGTCTTTTGCTCCAAAATAAGTGTGCAGAGGAGGACGCTGAACTTTTTCCTGGCGTGGTTCGTGCCACTTAGACGTTACGTTAATTCCCTGGGCTTTTGAGCGTAGTTTCACAATAAACTTACATGCTCATGTTCCAGGTTTTTTTTTTCGCGGACTGTACCATAAGTCGTTTCTTCTGAAAATAACTACAATGGATACTTTAATCTTGGATTTTTAGACGAATTTCTTAAAATTTGCTCAGGAGATTTTATTCATATTTTGTAAATAAATAGTTTATTAACAACCCTACAGTGTGACATATCATCTCAAATGTAAGGACTACAAGTAATAGTTTAGGCTTGGAATTGAGTTTTCTTCGAAATTTTCTGAAAATACCTATTTTATAATTTTGTTCATATTGCATAAATAAATGAATATAAATTCACCATGACTTGATATTTTAAATTGAGAGGAAGAAGCTTGTGGTGGTTTGTACATTATTATTATTATTATTATTATTATTATTATTATTATTATTATTATTATTATTATTATTATTATTATTATTATTATTATTATTATTATTATTATTATTATTGATTTTTAACTTTTATAATTAATAATAAAATAGTCAGTACATAGGTCTTTACCAACGTATATATGTGTCTTAAATAGCAACTTCAGCAGGAAATAATAATAATAATAATAACAGTTATCCTGAACATGAAATAATAATAGTATAAATAGGCACAAATTATATCACAAACAAGTATAATAATGAAAAGGAAAGTAGAGAAAATTCATTTCAAAAAATAAATAAAAGTATTAAGTTTGTCATTCTACTGATTGTCAAAGCTGGTGGCTGCTTCTGAGTGTGTTCGTGTGGAGTTTTTCATTAAGTAATGCTGTCAAGACAAAGGAAATTGGAATTACGCAGTTTGTAAAGTGAATTTTAATTTTTATTTCATACAAACTAATTTTAACACAAACTTAATTTGTTTTCCTTACGTAGTTTTCGATTATTATAATAAGTTACGATTCTAAGTGCCAATGAAACTTAAACCCATTACAACCCATGACAACAGAATTAACATATCTCTTGTCTACAGCAACTATTGTGTTATTTTTTAAAAAATCTTCATAGATCATATGTTAAATCGAAGCTCTTTATCTATGCCAGCTGTATCCAGTCCTGCTTCCTCAAAATTTCAGCATAATTTTAATTTACAAACGTCCATAGTAAGAAACCATAACAATTGCATGTTTCCAAAATAGGTGAAATCCTATGTTTTCGTTTTAACCTTCTACGACTTGTAGTAGGATAGTTTCTTACAAGTGAAATATAGTTTGATATTGAGCTTGAAATCATAAAGAATTAAAAATATTAAAACGTATGGATTTTTGTTGCGAAACAGCACCAAGTATCAACAGAAGCAACTGAGTTTCGTTTCACAGTTGTAGAACTACAATAAATTTCCAAACTATGTGAATTCAATATTGAGACAGATCCATAACTTCGAGCTACAATGGCGGGACAGAGAGAAATGAAACCTGTTCAGTAGTAAATTTCAATCAGTTCTACACTCATTGTCAGTAGAGAGAAACTATAGAAGATGGAAACCTTCCTTACTTCGCTGAATTGATCAAAACAAAAAGTTGTCCTTATCTGTTTATCGCCGTTTTGTTCTATGACGATAAAGGTTGAAACCGGAAATGGATTATTTCTACCACTTCCGGTTTGAATATATGGCTAACGGAGAACATGGAACCTATTCTTAAGACACTTAATCGATCTGGAAAAAAAATCTCGATATATCTTACCGTTCTTGCTCCATTTAATCAATATTTAAACTGGAAGTGCTAGGAAATTTCAACTACTTCCTGGTTGGAGAGAGGGTGGAAATGTTTCGCTGAATTGATTCCAAGAACAGTTGGTCGTTATCTATTATCGTTTTTGTTCTATGGCAGCGTTTCCCAACCTTTTTCAACTTGCGGCACACTACGGATGTAACTTGAATTCTCGCGGCACACTCATAGATATTATTATTATTTGCAAATATAAAATACCATGGTATTTTTTTCTGTGATTACTGATCATTTCACAGAGATGAAAGCACGATCAGTGGTTTTCCCCTATGCTAATTCGTTATGCTTAATTTTTATTCTAATTTTAAAATAGAAAACAATTGCAATGAAATATAGGACTCAGATTTTAAAAAAATATGCTTTCTTTTTCGAAAACTGTATCCAACCTTTCACTAAGAAGGAAGATCACTAAATAACGAACGAACAAACAAATAAATGTCTTGTAGTTTTAATTTTGCTGTTTTAACCAAAACCGGTGCATATTATTGCAATCACACAGCTTGCGATGCGTCGAAGTCGAAACACAGCTGTTGAACAAAGTGTTGTTCTGTCATTCACGTGCTAATGAGTGTTCTACGAACGTTCACTTGACTCGTACCGTACAAGTGCTTCCATTTCTCGGTGTTAATATGACTGTCAATTGAAGCGTAACATAGCAGCTAACCGTGGAAATGTGTACGAACCGAAATACTGTCTGCTACACAGTAATAGATGCAGAATAATATATTACAATTACAGTAATTTTTCCTTGGTAGAAATTCATAGTAATGTGAAATACAAAAATTTACATTTTTTCCTATGTCTTGCAATTTGATTGCTATAGAATTAATAATTTTGTTTCGATTTCCTCGCGGCACACCAGCGGTCCATTTGCGGCACACTAGTGTGCCGCGGCACACCGGTTGGGAAACGCTGTTCTATGGGAATCAAAATTGAAAAATCAAATGGTTAATTTGTACCACTTCCGGTTTGATTAGAGGATTAACAGAGGAGGTGGAACCTATTGTTGGGACATTGAATCGAGTGCTAAAACTACTTCTTGATATCTCTTACTGTGTTTGCTCTGATACCTGTCGACAGACAGACAGAAGAACGGATATACATACCCATTGTGTAAGGTTTCTGACACTTGCCCAGGGCATAGTTTGGAAGTATAATAATTGCTGAACAGTTGTGTTGAACAACTGCATATCAATCGACCTCTTTACTTCTATATTTGTGAAAACAAATAAAGCATTAAGAAAAGCAAGAAAATCAAACGAGTTGTAGAATTTGAAAGTAGACAGTCACTTGTATTTGGGCGTGTCTTACTCATATGCACTTTTGGTCATACATTAAGTGCAAGACAAAGATAACAACTAAATAGCAGTAATACAGTTACGCATGAAAAGCTCTTGAGATTTTCTTTCTTTCTTTTATTTTTTTAAAACACTGAATGAAAGTGAATAGATATTCATAAGAGTCATTTTACAAGTATAAGTACAGTGTACATACACATATATACATACATATATCCATTGATATGTTAATTCCTAAATTTCAACCTGAAACTGGTTTTATGGTTGTATCAAAACCTACGATCTTCGTATAAATAACACATGCTTTCTCTGAATTCATGTGCCAACCTAAATTGTACACATCATTTATCCACTTCATAGGCATTGAAAATTACTCTACTAAAAGAAAAATAAGATCTTTGTTTGCCCTGTGATTTCTAGTAAATATTGGATTCATTTAGAAGAGGAATATCAAAATGCATTAAAATAAGTAATTAAATATGCCTAACTCCCTATTATTCATTCTAATCATCACTCAACACGGCACTAATAAATGTAAAACACAAATAAACGGAAATTTTGTATAAATGGGGATACACACTTTAAACTGAAGATTTATGCGTTATTACTACCGAAACAGTTACAAGCACTATTAGTATCTAACACTACATTACAACTATACAAACGTGTGCTGTACTGAACAATAACATCCGCAAGGGAAGATTCGGGGTTTAACCTCCTCCTTCCCTTTGAGCAGGATATTATGAAAAAATAAACTATTATAGTTCGAGTACCTCTGTAGTAGCTTGGGTGGGTTTTTAAATATCCTCAATGTTTCTGTTTTCTTTTTTTAAAAAAATTGGCACATAGTTTACCTCTAGTGTGGGGGGGGGGGTCTTGGTGCGATCCCAGCTCGCGCCAAATGAGGTTTGTGATTAACAAACACCGTGTACGTGAGATTTCTTGGTGTTCTCCTACTTTATCCATCCCACCATTTCGTTTATTCTCTTTGAGCCTACATGGCATAGACATGGGATATAAACTGAAAGATATAATTTTCGTTTTTCATTCCTCATTTTCAAGTTCATTTGAACACACATTTTGGACATCATAAGTTTCGTTACACTGGTTCTACATATGCGTTACTGATTGGTATTGCGAGTTGAAATGGATACCGCATTTTTTAAAACAGATTTGGAAAAAGGAGTATCTACTTTCTCAAATAATTTACTTCATAATTTAAAACAGTTATTGTTGTAAGTGTTGATATTACAGATTTCGAAACAGATAGCTTATTGTTCAGTTCATTTCCATCAAAAGTTATACAGTGAAACCTCCCTTAACGGACACCTCTCAATAACAGACATCTCTATAATAAGGACACATTTTTTTGTCCCTGTAAAAATATATGTTCCCTTATGGAACAAAACCCTCTCTTTTACGAACACTCTCAGATACGGACGCGGACAGTCCTTTTTTTTTCTAGACCTTTTAATAACCTCTTCATAACGGACAGGAATTATTCTCGGTTCTGCGATATATTATTCCTCACAAGGGTATTCTATCATGAGTCTAGACCTGGTGAACCATCAATCAAAACAGCTTCAAACTGAACTTGAAATTATTCTTTTTTTTCTGCCCTCAATAAACTGCTTTCTGGTGAAAATCCTAGAAAACCTTCAATACGCGATAACACTCATGAAGGGTCAGTCGTATGGCCAAGAATTCTATGCGAACTATCTTCCCTTCCCTAACAAATGCAGTCCTTTTGCCTCTGGACCTTGCATCTTTCCCGACAGTTTCAGAGGTAACTTAACAAACATTGTTTGTTTTACAATAACATTTTCAACGAGCAATGTTTCCTCTATTACGTTTTTTTGGACAAGCAACATTTTTCTTTTACTGATGATACTGGAACAAGTCTGGGTTGGAGTTTTCCCGGCTTCCTTTTTCACTGTCTTTAAGAGGATATTCTTAGTGACTGGGGCTGGGTCAATAAACATATGCACCCCCATATGCCTTGTCATCCATTCCGCCAACGAAGATACCGCTCCAGTACACAAACGCTCACACACACATGTTTTTTCCGCAACCGTACCGAGGATTCTCAGAGGACACTTGCTAATGAGTTTTATTACCCTTGTAGAGGAGAAATTATGCCTTTTCTTGCTAAACAAACGAGTTTAGCCGATTAGTTGGTACCTAACGCATCTTTTGAGAAGGTTCTCATTGAAATAAATGAGAAATGTTTACAGAGTGATTATATGTACTTAAGAAAATTAACATACACGCATTGTCTTTTGCAGTACCGGTATACGAATATATCAACACATCCCCCAGCAATAATATTATTTAACAAAAATGAATTTCTCCTTCATCCCTCCCAGTAATTCAAATACGTACTAAATAGAGTATTTTCATATTGAATGTTACGTATGTACGCTCATACATAATGAATTCACTGTATATTACTGCATGCAATTACCGTTGTGAGAAATTAAATTTCTGAACCTCTCTGTAACGGACACCTCTCAATAACGGATAAAAATTCATGTCCCATTGGTGTCCGTTATTCAGAGTTTCACTGTATTAAGTTTTATCCTCACCTATAAGCGCCAACATGAATGAAAAACATTGAGTGGGTAGGAGGGGTCAAGGTTGTCCACAAGACGAGACTAAACAGAGTTTTTGCCAATAGAAAGAGATACACTTTCCAAGATGAGACTAATGCTCTGCCGTGTCGTGACAAAACGCTGTAACTTTGGCGGAGCAGTTTCGCGAAAATGAGCCGTAAAGTTTTCATCCGAAAATGTGATCTGTATCGTGTAGAACCATTGTATCTTGACTTTGGAAACACGTGGTTACATGTAATGTTACGTAAATGCATGTGTGAGATTAAATTTGGTGAAAATTGATTGGTTGACCATTATTGCCTAGTTACACTGGTGCTACACGATACAGATCACATTTTCGGATAAAAACTTTACGGCTCTTTTTCGCAAAACTGCTGCGCCAAAGTTACAGCGTTTTGTCACGACACGGCAGTGCTACTTTCAGGCATACTTTCGGGGTGGCTTTTCCCCCACTGATGATTTTAATTCTCTCCTCTCCCTTTCGGAGCTAAGATAAATTAAATTGCTACTATAGTGTATATCACTCTTGTGTAGTAGACTCTACATGTCGTTTAAGACGCGATATCAAAAGAACGATAGTCTATATCATCTGGTCAACCCTATTTTAAGTCCGTATTGCGAATTTTCAATATAACTGTCATATTGATATATATGATAGATGAAAGAAGGGCATTATGGAATAGCAGTGGCGTATTTAGGGGGGTGGCTTCCGGGCTTAAGCCCCCCCCGAAATCTTACTTAGTATAGTAAAGTAAATGAAATATCTTGCAGAATGTTCACATTCCCAGGCAAAGCCCCTCCCGAAAGTTAGCAAAGCCCCTCCCGAAACAATCGTAAATACGCCACTGTGGAATAGTGATATAACTGATGAGTTTTGTGTTGTATTCTTTTGATGATCATTGAAACCATTTCTATGAAGATAGCGCATGAATGAGTTTCACTGTTTTTCCTTAGTATATTAATACACTATTGATTAAAATATAAAACTCTGAAATTCAGAGTGCAAAATTCCCGCTGTCCATATATAACACCCTTCTTGACAATTGCTCGCGTTCTTGTCGAAATTTGCCTGTCTTATGCGTGAAAAAAGAGAAAAAGAATTGGCTATGGGAGGAGTTATGGACCACGTTACTTTCCAGCCATTCCATAATCCTTTTCCGTAAGTTCTGTACATGAAGAAGAAGACATCATGACAATATTCTCAATCACCTAGTAGCAAAATGAAGTGAACCTTTTACGCAAATAAATTTCTGAAGGTGTTCAAGGTGGAATATGTGTTCAGTAGGTTAATAGGAAAAAATCTTTGAGTTTTACGTCCCACGGTTATGCCGGTTAGGCTAAAGGAGACGGTGATAATGAGAGATGAGTGAAAATGGTGGAATGAAGAAAGTGGGAGGAAACGGGAGTACCCCGAGAAAACCCACGAGCACGGTGTTTGTCCACCACAAAGTTCACTTGGCGGGGGCTGGGATCGAACCCGGGACCCCTAGCACCAGAGGTGAACGCTCTACCAATGAGCCACCGCGCCCCCCTAGTAGGTTAATAGGATATAGGTTCATGAAAAGATTAAAAAATATATTTATGTTTTCGATTTTATTATAATTGTGATTTGAATTAGGATGAAAACTAGTTTGATGAAAATTATAAATAATAGGACACATAATAGGAACCGTTAATACACTGTTGTTGGTGAATATTTAACACTGAGAAGGAATGACGAAAATGCGTCCGAATTCATATGATTCCCACAGTAGTGTAAAGGCATTGCAATTTAAGCGGGATAGTATATGCTTAAGCTGAGCTGCGCCAGTGGTTCAGTGCAGAGTAGAACCGAGAAAGGGGGGTTTGTTCAGTACTCAATTAGTGGAGAGTTGACAAGCAAATAGGACATGTGTAAGAAAGCGTCACTATACTCCATCGACACCAAAGAGTGAGATATAAACATACAACTGTGTTTCAACGAGACCGCCAGCACACAAATATGGTCAGCCTTCAGGGAGACGAATTCCCATACGGCGAAATTGACAATCCGCAACGACAGTGATGCATATTTGGAAGCAATAGACATGAGAGATCCGTGCGCAGCAGCAATCGGGCTATAGATTGAGCAATATGATTACACTACGAGGTGGCAGACAACTGGCCACGTGGCAGTGATAGACTATACATCAAGGGTGTTATAAAATAGAGGATCTGCCCATACAACAAAATCGTGAAGCCATACGTCACAGCTTCGCCACACCTACTCTGTCCACTCCGCGCCACTAAGATCGCAATGTTTCGAGCCAACAATTATAGCGAAAACGAGAGTAGCCAATCAGACGTGCCAGCTCAGACGATGTTCGGTTGTTTTTTGGCTTCATTGAGTTCATATGATGAAGATAAGTATGGGCAGATCCTATATTTTATAACATCCTTGCTATACATCGTAGTCCTACGGTTGACAGTCCGACAGCGTCTGCTTAACACTGAACGGGCATCACACATCTTTTTGTCGGCTTCTATTGACCCAGAGTCTACACTGGGGTGCTAATGCTAGTGGGTCAAGTTTTCGGTCAAGTCCCGCTTTAACTTCTTCTACATTGATGACATGTGTGTGAAAAACGTTCTTGTGGTGAGAGCAATCTGCCAATATGCAATATCGAGCATTATAGCAGCCGAATGGGAGGTTTGATGCCGTGGGGCTCCATTGGATACAGTTTGTGATTTTGACTGCTACATATTAAACCTATAACGACAGCCAGACATATGGGAATTTCTATGACCGATGTTATAAGTATACTCTTCCGACAACTCTGGATGATGCATTTCAACAGTACAGTGTATACCGGAATGCATAAGCCTTTTTCGCATAACGACGGGTTCTCTGGCCTGCACTCACCCGCCCCGCCTGACATTCACCCATCGAACATATATGGGATACGGTTGGTAGTCACCTTGTTCATTATGGTTCTCCAGCAATCAGCGCTGACTCTCATACAAGTAAAGAGTCAGAATTAGGAATCCCTATCACACTCTTCTCGGTCAGCTAATAGGAGGTGACCTTCGTAATGGATTTGCCTTACACTTTGTAATGGATCTGACCGGTCCATGATTCCCATATACCGAAATGTATGTACGTGGGGTGTTTACAAGGGGCCTCAAAAGAAATCTCCACAGTTCTCCCTTATTGCTTACTCCCTCTTTATCTTGTTTGCAGCTTCCTAGCGAGCAGAGACCTACTAACATATACAGTGATGGCTCCCGAGCGTTATAGAGCAAGCTCACCTTCTCCTTGGAGAGCACAGTCCCAAGTTGCCGAATCCCACGGTATGACCCCAGCCCAGCAGACTCCAACCCTAACTAGGATCCTCCATGTTGTTTAACCAGAGCCGGGAGGTACCGCTCAGGCGCCCAACCAACCATCTTCTGGACACCAAGGGCAGATCTTAGTAGCCTGTTTGGAAGGTAGCCCAAAGGTTTCCCCCTCCCTTGTGGAGATGACAGAATCCCAATCCCTGTTTACCTCATTTTACGGAAGAGATAACACTACACTGTACATTACCAGTACCATTGGGTGATGTAGTCTATCTACATCAAATAGATGCAATAACGAGGCAGTCTATTCCTCTAAACAAGTCCAATGCGTGTCCTATTCGAGCCACGACATATAGAGGTTCCGATTCCACCAAATCTGTGTGCGTCGAACTGATTTAGCGAACTTACAGGTTTATATAAGCATTTGCACGTACCTTGAAACGATGCGAACTTGAATGCTTGAACACGAACTTAATGAAAGTCTGGGTACATCACTTCATTTCGAACTTTTTTATTCTCAATACAAAATGATCCATGTTTACTCAATTAACACCGTTCACCCAGAAATAAATAAAATAAAATAGTTAATTAAACTAACAATCCTCTTCTAAATATTCAAAGGAACTCACCTTTCACGCCTCATGAATTCATAGCTTGATTTATTTACATTTTTTTGTTAACGAGCTTAATTATTTTCCAACTTTTTTGTTAGTTCTTTTTTGGAAACAACTCAATAATAACAAACTATACTGTATAAGCATTTTTGAAAGTAAACTATGGTAAATGCTAAAATGCTATTAAACGAACTAATGCTTGTTTTCAAGACCTTCCATATATTAATAGTCCAAAATTTTGAGTCTTCAATAATTAAGACGTCATAAAGTGAGCATCTAATAATAATCTTATTATATAAAAATGAATGAGTTTCTGTCTGATCACATAAAGCAACAACTATTGAACCAATTAAAACGATAGTTGTCATAATTATCAATCTTAGACTTCACAAAGATCTTCCGAATATTGATAATTTTCAGCTTGGGGATAGGGTCGAAAATGACCAATATTAGTGTCTACATAATTAATTTCGGAGTTCCTGAGATGAATATTGACACTTCCGATCCAGTATAAGTCCAAATTCATTCTCTATCGACATGAGATGAGGGGTGGGAGGAGTAACATGTAAAAATAATTGGAAACGACTGACATTAGGGTCTAATCCATAGTTTTCGGGGTCGCTGAGATGAATAGTGGTACTTCCGATGGGCTCCCGACTTCACAGATTTTTATCATTGCACTTTCATTGAAGTGAGTATCCTACGAGAAAAAGATGTTAAAATAATTTACATACACCTAGTATGTTTATGCGAAGAAGAAAAAGAAGAAGAAGAAGAAATCTGAAAATAGATACAGTTATTGTGATGATTTTTTAAATAGCATTTTGTAAATGTATCTGGCTCTTTAACAGTTTCTAAATACAAATTATTTGTTGTTTCAAAGTTTAAAAAATGGTGAGGAATGTAGAAAAAGGCCCTTAATAACATAAAAATGCTTTTAACTTCGCAATTTCCAACAAAACTTCCGTCCAAATAGTGCAGATCCTGGTTGCCAGGTATGTGAAGTGATAAGAGAGAGGCATTTTTGTTTCTTCTTTTTTTATGTGGTGCAAAAACTTACTAAATATGATGTAAAAACTTACTAAAGGTAGGTATCCTAAATTGTAACTATGTCACTCAATAATTTAATTTTGAAAGAGTTTAATGTATTAGAAGTGAACAATAGGTTATAAGCCATGCTAACTTGCTACAAAAGACGGTTTCGGTTATACTCATTTACTATCGAACTCTTATTGCAAAGGTGTTATTTATTTCAAAATTCACTCAGCCAAGAACAAGTTCTGTTCAAAGTCTGCAATATAATACCCGGCGAATTCTCTAACAGAGAGTCTATTAGGTATTTTACGTCACTTTTCGTTCTTCAGAAACAACCGAAGTTCCCCCACACATCCTAACCTCTACGAATATATTCGTGGCGACGTTCAGTGATGATTTCAGTGGGTGTCCCAAGGGGAAGAATCAACTCGGAGTCTTGAAATATCCTCATTAGTGGTGAAGCGATCAGCGTACGCGCCTTTGGAGTGCGAAACCCAGGTTCGATTCCCTGCGGAGACTCACGTGGTTCGGATTCCACGTTAATCAGTAGGTCCCCGTCTCATATAGCCTCGCTGCTGAAAGAGACGTTAAACTCAAATTCAACTTAACTCTTGAAATACCCCTCACTAGCGCCATATTTCCGTTCATAGTCGGTGGAGATGAGCAGTGTTTTCACAGTACAGAGCGCGAGATTTCCTGAGAACCTGCTAAGCAAAGAACTTGTTGCGTGAAAAAGTGTTACCAACTAACACATTAACACACGTAAAAATATAGTTGAGTGGTAGATCTATTTTAATTCTGCATAGTATCATTTTCTACATAAATTAGTGTGCCTACCGTTCTCTTACATCTGAATACAACTTCATCACATTAACAATGCTAATTATTACCAGATATGGAAACAATGTTCAGATGAATATATAGGTGCTATAGAGATATCTTATATGTGACTACAGAAACAACAGTACAGGAAAATCAGAGATCATGTACGAAAAATCGATTTTCCATTAGAGAAGTAACACACAATTTTTGTCAACACTGCATAATTCTGTCAGCACACTGCTTTGGAAAAGAGTTGGTGTGATAGCTGAGACTGTGTTGTTGTTAAAATATATATGTTAGTTAAGAGCCGCGCAAGCACAGTACGTTCGCATCTTTGTTTCAAGTTCCACAAGACTTCTCACTAGCTGTGCTACTTTCACCCCCATGTGTTCAAAGTCCCCCCCGGGGGAAATCTTTTAAAATCACCTATAGCGACGCCACTGACGGACAAGTCATGTCACTGAAAATGTCCATTCGTTCTCCAGATACAACAACCATGACGGACACGCATAGATAAAAAGAATGTAAAAGTTACCTTTCCCTCACAGAGCCGCTGAAAACGTTCTGGAAGATGAACACAAACTGGAAAATACATAATCATAAATTTGCAGAACTAGAATAAAACATAATCTACCTTCCTTCGTTAAGTTTAAGGACATTAGCAATCTTTATTAATGTAAAATAAATGAGGCCTCAAGAATTATGTGAAAATCGTTTTGTAATCACAGGATAAAAATGCCCGCCGACTTCCTTCTAGTAAACGAAGCGTATGATGACATGCTTTCGCTTATTTGATCTGTTGCAATTATTTTGCACAGTTTACAATCGATTTATGAAATTATTTTATTGCTTCTTCCTTTTCCTCTTGTCTAATTCACTTTTTACAAAAATTGATGGACAAATTTAAGAGTTGAAAGAAACAAACGAAACAAGAGTGAAGTCCTAGAAGATGTATGTTAATCATAACCTTCGTAACACACTTCACTACTCATCAATTTAGTGAAATAACACTTCTCACCGCGGTTTCTATTATACATGCAGTAGATGAGTTACTGACCTCAAACCACGTGCAAACAGGCAAGAAAATATGAAAAAAAAATATGAGGTACAAAAACAAGCTTTAGTTTCTCACGTGAGATAGTTGCCACTTGGGAGTTTTTAAGCAAGCGTCGAAGGCTTTGAGAGGCGAAATCTCTTACACTAGTACAACAGTCAATCACTATAACACATATTGAAACACAATTTAGCTTTAGTATGAAGATAATTGCTCTAACAGAAATATATGTCTATAGGATTAAATGCTTTCTTTCATACGGTTACAAAAGCGTTTAAACTCCATGTATTTTTGAAACTGTTGCATAAATCAAAAAACGAGGGAAGATTAATAAATAACACACAACAATTTATGTAGAAAAAAGTGTAATAGGTAACAGATCAGAAAACTATACAAACTAATTGTCCATATTAGACCCTACAGCTACTTTTGAACTTTACACTACAACCAACTCTCTCACGCCTTTTTCACAATACATTTTTCACACTATGACATAACTTTCAAAATATCTTGTTCGTAGAAGTCGATCTTTTGGGAGTACAGCTATCTGTGTAAAACTGATTTTACAAAATTTCCGTCATGCGATACATTATACACTGTACCATACGAAATGTTGAACATGTTCGAAAATAGATTTGACGATATTACGCATTGCCTCTTCCAGGCCCGCAACCAGAGGGGGGCTAGGGGGCCTGGCTCCCCCTAAACTTTTCGTTGCCCCTCCAGACCTCAATACAAAATTCTATTATTAATTCAAAAAGCAAAATTTAGATATTTTAAAGAAAATTTTTTATGACTTGGCCCCCCTAACATATTCATGCCCCCCCCAAACCTCTGTGGCTGGTTGCGGGCCTGGCCTCTTCAATGAGCGTAACATTGTGTTCACACGATGCTATTACTGGACGACACAATCACTGGACTGACAATTCCAACAAGATTAACACAGCTTTCTTCGGAGAATTTGCACCTCCCGAAGATGTTGCAACGGCCTATGCGGTCTGCGTCATACATGCACACCATTTTCCTGTGAATTTCACTCCGGTTTTGACCTTTTGCACACAAAAATATTAACTATACCTCTCTGCTCTCTACAATTAAAAGACTGTAAATACACATGTCATTTTTGCTTAGTAGTTTACACGTCTGTTGCTGCAAGTGCAAGTACACCTAATAACATAACCGTTAGCTACAGTGTGAGCTTCAAAATACATCTCTATCAATTTTCACCTCTCAGATCAGTATAACATAGCATAGCGTCAAAAATATTGTTGGTTACTTATTGATCCATCTATGTAATAATAATAATAATAATAATAATAATAATAATAATAATAATAATACAATTACTACTTTTTTGTGATTTGCTTCTTTTTAATTATTGGTTCAGGTGGGCAGGGCATGTAGCCAGAATGGAAAAAAGTAGGAACCCTTTCAAAATTTTGACTGGAAACTCAATCGGAAAACGGCCATTACGAACGCCTAGGCGCTAATGGAAGGACAACATTAAGATGGATCTTGCAGAAATAGAATATGAAGTAGGATCTTGATCCAGTTGCTATGGACCGAAGTTAGTGGAGATCTTTTGTGGATGCTGCATTGAACCTCCATCTTTCATAGGTGATAGAATTAGTTGGTTAGTTAATTAATGGGAAGCAATTTACACAATATTAACATTTCCTACTATCTATTTGCCCAATATAAGGATTCACTTAAGTTAATTATGTAAAATTCATTATATTCAACTCGTAACTAAAAATAAATTGATATGTATTTAAGCGTTTCAGAATGTTCTGTTCCTACCGGGCAAAAATATTCACATTTCTGATTCTCCATTTAGAGAATGCCAAAAGTGAGGATCCGCTTAAGCTGGAAGTTTGAAATTCGATATATAAACTCTTAACTAGAAACGAGAGGTAATGTTTATAATTGATTAATTAAAATGTAAATTCAACATTCTTGAGTATCGGTAGTCAGTATTCTACTAAAGTCAATCTAAAATTAATGGTTCTTATCTCTTCTCTGAGGAAGTAAGTAAAAGAACCAGGAATTATACTTGAGCAAGCAACTTTATTAACACTGAGAGAGAGTATATGAGAATGCAAAAACACAATAAAATTACATTGAAATAAAGAAAATTTCGTAAACACAAAATATTATACACGAGAGACCTTACTTGGCTCAGATTCTTCTCTAACTTAGATTTTACAAAGAGAGAAAAGGTCTTACATGAATGTTAGGTGGAATCCTCTCACCCACATGGCTGAATAACTTTTCCTTCGTCTTTGGCTGCTTCCGCCCCTTTAGCCAGCCTGGATTCTCCTTATATCCCCCACTTTATCATGGTTTTCACAATTAAGAGGCCTTGTTCTTTTGTTTATCTTGTCCCTTAGGCCAAGTTATTTGAACAAAACATTTTAATAGTTCATCTTTTTAAAATTCATTTAACCACAGATTATCTTATCCATTTGTTTTTTTTTCTTTAAATCTGTTTCCCAACACATAATATTCAAAATTTCGATTTCATACTCATTAAACCTTATTCTTGTAAGCATGTGAAGAACGCGCACTTCTGTATGTAATAAATTAAACAACTCGAATCTAACTTAATTTCTCTTTCTGCTGTTTGAAAGTTCAATTAAGGGATGCTAAACATTAGACGATTTTGTGTAACCTTATCAAAGTGTCATTCCATCTTTTCAGTGGTGCTTTCCTGCTTCAATTAAATCTGAGAGTTTTCTTTTCTTCTCTTTTCTTTTTCTTTTTATGAAAATTACATTCTTACCACAGATAATTTGTCTGAAATAAAAAAAAATATATATGGGACTAGCAGCGTTCACCCCGCTTCGCTGCGGTCACCCCGGAACGCAATAAACTTTGTTACTTAGATAATTTTTACTTTTTCGCTTTCAAATTGCAGTAAATGTTAACATTATAGCGCCTGTCATTTATGTTAACCCGCCGAGTGACACGGTCATGCGGGTTGCATATAAATACGTTTATTTTTACCTATGATGAACTAATAACAAAGGATTTGTACGTATGGACACTTGAATGGTCAATTATCTCAAGACACTGGTAATTAAAAATTAAAGTGATATGATAAAAACCATCTAGGGTCCAAATCCTAATAACCCCCCAAAAATAAAAGAAATTGGTTCAGCCGTATTAGCGTGATGAGCTAACAAAGGATTTGTGCGTTCTCTTTTATAATATAGATTAGGCTATATAAACTCTTAGATGATTAATTGTTTTAAACTTTATTTTAAAACAGTGTGGCGACAAAATTGTAAAATATTTTATTATACACAACTTTTACACTGTGAGTATCTATCTTTAGTATGTTAAATGAAGCTCTTATGTGCAATACGATGTATGTTTAAATTCTTGGTTAGATTTAATTATTTTGTCTAGGAATACGAGGGTAATTCAAAAAGTTCAGCAAAGTGGCATATCAAAGATTCACATAATGAACTCTACTTAAATATTTACCTTTATAATCCTACAAAGTGCTCTTTAACATTCAGACATCTTGGGGGACGCTGCAACACTTATCAAATATACCACAGTGCTTTAACTGAGGTACTGTTAGCAGACCTACTTTCTTAAAATGCTTTCCAGCAATGATTGACTTTATATGAGAAAACAATCGAAAGTTATATGATGCAAAGTCGGAACTGTAGGGTAGAACCTAAATATTTTCATCAATTAGTTTCTGCACAATTGACATGTTTTGTGAGCAAATACATTGTCACGCAATAATAGTACCCTCGAAGTTCCTGTCTTTGAGTATTTTATTTTCAATTCTTTTAATAGATGTTCATTAACATAAATATCAAAATAATCTCTTTTATGATCAGACTTACGTAATGCAATCAACTACCAGGCCTTCGTAGTTTAAGAAAATTGTGTAAAATCATTTTTAGTCAACTACACGCTGTTCTGGGTTTTGTTTAGGCTGGTGTAGTAGTGGAGCCAACCCATCCCCTGTACATATGTTTGTCAAGTGTTTTTTACAATTCGGAGGAAAAATAGTTAGCAAATTTGTTGCACAACTCTTCTTATCATCTTCTGTTCATTAGTAAGAGAATGAGAAAGCAATTTTTCAGAGACCTTCCTCATATTCAGAAGTGGTAGAGTGTCATATCAGTGCTGTCAATTCCAACGTTGTGAACTGTTCTTTCGTTCACAGCTTCTCGAGGTCGGTCAAAGCGAGAATCATCTTTCAAACCCTACATCCCCTGTCCTTCTCAAATTATCCAATTCATCTGTTAATGGTATCAAATAAATACACTTGATTCTAATAAACTGCTTTCAAGTTCTCATGAATTTTCTTAGTTCTTTCATCTACCTAGTAATGGTATAAATGGAACGTTCTTGTTAGTGAAATCCATGTTTAACCATCAGGTGCTGTAACTAAAAGGAACACACAGGCCTGCCTCACTCAGACTGATCGAGTTTGAACTTGTACTGATAATAGCCGTGTGCACCAACCAAGTTGAAACGAGCGTTCACTCAAACACGTTCAACATTAAACTTTCAAGTTTAAACGTGGTTCCAGGACTTTTGTTGCACCTTTGAAAGTCGAAGTTCAATACATCTAGTTTAAGTAAACTTTGGTCAATTTGTAAAATCGATTCTGATTGATTGTCGTCTTTTGTCTCTAATTTTCTTTTAATAAAGTAACAAATTATGAAAGCATACCGCGTGCCGGTTCGACTTTCGAGATTATGTGCATAGAGTTGTGAGTAGTCTAATTTCAGTGATCGTAATTGTAATGGAAAAAATAATGAAATCACGAGCAAAAAATTGTTCCGAACACAAGGAATGTATTGTAATTGCATTAGTGGAAAAATAGACATTATTGTATGTAAACAGACTGACTTGGATCAACGAAATTTAAGCCCCCAAATTCGGCCGGTCAAGCTAAAACCAAGTTTATCCACCTTGACCGAGACTTAACCTTGTTGGTGCAACAGACATTTTCCTCGAGCTTGGTTATGATCCTCGTTCAACAGTTGAACTTCGTTAGTGCACATGGCCGTAAACGTTTTTTTATAGATCCAAGTTCACTGTGTTAATTGAAATCCTACGTTCATTGTTGTTCAACGTTGCTAATAGCACTTGTAAAACTACTAAAATGGTCTCGTATCAAAGGGATAAATCAAACCCTGAGTAGAATGTGGATTCCCTTAATGGATTTCAGTACACAGTCAACAATAAAAGAATATCCATTATCCACATGTGTGCTTTTCTCGATAACATTGGAACAGTCGGAGCAATCCTTTATACTAAAAGAAGCGATAGGAACAGGTGAAGCAAACGAGGGAATGGGAAGAGAAAGAAAAAATAGGAAAAGTAGTAGGCAGTGTACATGTGGTGTATCTCCTAAATCATCAATGTTTTTGTTTGCATATGATTGCTACCTTTATGAACCTTCAATGTTCTTGTTGATATTCTTATTTGCTTATCTCTGTACTTTTATCAACATCAGTGTTCTTGTTGATATTCTGATTTGCTTATCTCTGCTACTTTTATCAGCGTCAGGCTTCTAATCGATGTTCTTGTTTGTTTAGCACTGCTACAGTTATTAATGTCAGGCTTCTCGTCGATATTCTTGTTTGCTTATCACTTCTACAATTATCAGCGCTGGACTACTTCTTATATCTGTTCTTCTGGTTCATTGAGGATGGTAGAAACAAACTGTAACATCACAGAACAGTGAGATAGAAATGACTGCATTAGGCCAATGTAAATATCATTTCCGGCAGGGATGCAATAGAAACATTTTTAAAAGGTATGTGTTAGTGTGTAATTCTGTATAGACAATCACATAGGCCATGGAAACAGTGAGTGTAAGGTGGAGACAAGATCTTAGAAATTTAGATGTGAGTATACGTATTATGCGTTGTACCCATGTTCATCCTCCATTACGTTTCTGATTTCCTGTAACGTATCCAAAATTGGGTAGCTACATGTATCAGATAGGTTACTGCATTTACTATATTTTGTAGTATCTGTCATATTTATTTGATATTTTTGCTTGAAAGTGTATTGGGAGGGGGTATATAAGTGATTTTTCTGCTCTCCACTTTGTGCCAGAATGTAAAAATAGTAAAACTTAGTTTCACCCAAATTAACTAAACAAATTGCTAGAAACTATGAATGGCCATGTTTCAAAAATTATTTTAAAAAATCTCAAATCTTCAAATATGTCAATCCTTCCGGTGTCCGGGCCTGTTGAGGTTTCCCGCATTGAGCGAAATTAAAGCCATCTGTAGACATAGTTCTTTTCTTGTTTTGTTTCGTTCTTATGTAGGGTTCTTATGATTTAGATAGAAAATTAGAAACGTCAAAAATTGCTATACAAAGTAATTGTACCCGATAGTGAAAAAAATATAAAATATACTATACACCATAACCAATGTTAATGGTTTTTAAAATATTCTTTAATGTACGAGTCCCTTTTTCCTTGCAGAACAACAAAATTAGCAGTCGTCTGGATGGTATTTTTGATCCAGTATTAAATAATTTTACACATTCAACGAAAAACTACTTAAAGTACACACACGATTTCTCTTACACAAATTTGATTCAGTTCAACTTACTTTTTTTTTGTTTTCTTGAAAAATGTATACATATGCAAGAAAGAAAAATCAGTATTTCCGACAACACTGCTATATATCTGACATCACTTGATGAAAACGAAATTAGTTCGCAATCTTGCCGTCCACACACAAATCGATCAGATGGGTAATTCTGTCTGGGTGAGTTCGTAACTACACCTAAAGTTATAAATTCGATAGGAAAATTTCAATATGCACTTTTCTACTGACAGCTGTGCGATTCAAGGAATGTAAAACGACATAAGAAAAAATAAAGAAGAGCACACCAAAACACATATTAAATTTGTAAAGTATATATTTTCATTTCCTTTCTTTCTTTTTCTATTTTACTTGTTTTTAATGACAACTTGTCTCAGCTCTCACTTTCTTCAGATGACCAGTTTTCGTACTAAGGTGTCTTCGGCTGCATTTTTCTCTTGCCTTTTAGACAAGAATACCTCTTTTCGTTATCTATGTACATAAAATAAAAGTATGAGTGAACACCTTAAAGCGGTTTGTGAAACAAGATCATTAACCATAACCTGTTAAGGAACAACTTTAAAATTTTGTTTACACACACGTATGTATGCGTGTTGGTTTCTTCTGTGTTATGTTCGCATCGTTGTGGGTCAAGGCAAGGAAAGTGCACACGTTATAATGCTGTTTGTAGCGAAGTAACTTACATACTACACCCCATCGGTGGGACTCTTCTTTTTCACTGTCATTTTATTATTCTTTCTTTCTTGCTTGCTTTTGTTGCACACCCTGTCTAATGAAGAGCTTTCACTAGTTGCTTTGCAGCTTACAACCAGAAGAAAAGGAAGAATTGCTTTCACTATCTATGTTTTAAATTGCGAAAAATAAGACAAAATAAGTACCTTTTATCCAATTGTATGTCTGGTAATTTCTCATTTTTCTTAAATTGTCTCCAATTGTTGCTCCAATTCTTTTCTCTTATTAAAATGACCAGTTTTAAAATTTCTTCATTTATTATTGCTTCCAAGATTATTATCTTCAATTTTTTACTAGGTAATATTTCAAGAACGTGATGACGTCAACCTATACGGTAATAGTAAACGTTCCTGCACACTTTTTCGTAGTATCTGATAGCCTATTAGTATTCCACATACATGGTTTAACCATATTAAGTAAATTAAGGGAGGTAACTATGCTTTTAGATACTTTATTAAGTTGCTTTGTCATTAGAAAGCGAATTTTGCTCTTGTAAACTCAACTACTTTGTTAGATGCATGCATTTATAGTATGGAGGAAATTATATTATACAGGGAGCTAATGAACTATACCAACAAACTGTAAAAGGTGAGTCCACATATCAAAAAAATACTCCTGGGGTGAGTGTTTTATTGATATTCTAAAAAACAAATGAGATAATTTTGTTCCTATTTCTTAAATAAAATTTTACTAGTAGTCTAACAATTCGGCGTAACTTATTTGTCTTGAAACAAACCCATGAAGTATAGTTTACAAGGCATAATTCATTTGAACCACGAAAGTCCACAAAGGGTAGTTTACTCTTGGGGTGAGTTTTCCGGGTATTTTTTTCAAAAACGACTCAGGTGATTTTGTTCATATATTATAAATAAATATTTTATTAATAAACTGATGACGTAGCATAGCCTGTTCATCGTGAAAAAGCCACAAGAGGTAGTTTGCAATTGAGGTTGAGTTTATTTTCGGATGTTTTTTTTTTAAATCAAAAATCGACTCAAGTGATACTGTTTGTATTTATTATTAGCCTATAATGTTGCGTAAATTATGTACTCCTAATGAAAATATCCATAAAGGGCATTTCAATTCTTTGGACAAAATTTCCCTAAAAATGCATTATAATTTCGTATTTTACAATGTTTTTAAATAAATGTTTCAATAACTGCAACATAGCGTCATTTAGTTTAAGAAATTGGAATTTAGTGCGATGGTCTGTATCTTTTATTTTCTGATTTCGATGTAAGGGATTGCCTCTTACAGTTCGTTTGTATCGCTAATTAACTTAGATTAAATGTAGATAATTTCTCCGAACCAAATTATATTCTTAAATTTTACGTATAAGAAAACCAAACATTGATTGTAAAGCATTAGTCTCTCTCTCTCTCTCTCTCTCTCTCTCTCTCTTTCTCTTTCTCTTTCTCTTTCTCTTTCTCGCACATATATGCTGGTGGAAACACATTTAAAAAAAAAAAACCTTTAACATCCGATTCAAGTGAAATTTTATCCCACACTTTGTACCTCTAGAAGAACACGCCAAACTAAGTTTAAAGTTAGCTAAATTTCGTGACAATTATCCATACCTTTTCCAAGCAGATCTTATTTTTACTTTCGCGCGACGATAGGAGTTTCCAACAAGGTAAAAGAAGAAAAAAGATTAAAACAAATACATTTTGTAAAAGAAAATTGTTTCTGTAAGATCATGAAATCTTCTGCTGTTTCTCTGTTGTCATTTTTCTGAGCATTCTATTCACTGAAACGACTTTTCTTTCTTTCTCTCTCTTTTCTCTCCCGAGTTCGATTCCCACTAGGAGATGAGCACACCGGCCACAGTAAAGAGTAGACAGTTTCCTATCTTGAAAATGTACACATGCTTACTTGCAGGATAACATGTTAACAATAGAACTTCATACAATATATCCAAGTACAATTCCAAATATACATAAGTGTTGTCTTACCAATATTTATGTATCTACTGTAATTATCTATAAATACATATTCTGATAATCTCTGGGACTAACATCAAGGTTGCGTAGTAACCAACATGATTTCCATCAGTTTGGCTACTGGACTAACTGCTCCCAGAGCTTTCCTCTGCTGACTACTCCACTTGGAGCAATTCGACAAGAATGTATCTTCCGATGTTGAACTACCACTAGCACAACTTCAAATGTCTTTGAGTCGTGCTGAAAGCGTCTACCACACTTGTCATGGACACCATCAAAAGGATTCCCATTCTTATTAGCCCAACCTTACATTTATGGCCGGTCAGTTTTGTTGTTCCTTGAAATATGCATATGAAGAATTTACAAAGAATTTCCTAGGAAATCCTCAGATTCCCCTTGCAAGAATGGACAACACTAAAGGTTTTCGAAAACGAAAATGTTATTCGATTTTAAAATTAATATTTAGACCACAAAGATACGAACAAAGTGAGTGAATGAAGACGGATACACAAAAGCAGAATTTGACGATGCATGTGCGTTTCAGTGAATTATATTGAGAATAACTTGGTCTTGACCTCAAAGATGAGCTGGGCACATCTTACACCAGGAAAAACTCAGGAGTTGAATAGAATTTTAATTGGGAAGTCTGTGGGAAATACACATTTGGAAGTTCAACATTGTAATTCAATGCAATAACACATACAAAACAAGGTTTTCGTGCCATCTGCAGGTACATTCTCAAATCAAAATCCTACATATTGTTCTGTGGTTCGATGTCAACCAATTCCACCTAATAACTCAATTTTACCGGAAATAGTGCTTACCATTATGTCCACCTGAGCAGCTCAATCCATGTGTAACTGCAGAATAAATAGTAATAATAATAATAATAATAATAATAATAATAATAATAATAATAATAATAATAATAATAATAATAGTAATAATAATAATAGTGTTAGTTATATTAATATAGCCATTACCGTTGCAAATCACTGCGTACGTAATAGCATTGTGGCGACTACAGTTTGACAAGTCGGAACAGCAACCACGAAAAAAAAAAACAGTAACATAGTACAAGGAAACTATTATAGAAAGGCGATTAAATGTAAAAATTTTAGGCATTCTAGTAACAAATAAGAACAAATCAGCAAGGAATTAATATTATACGTTTGATTGCATTATATGTTTGATTTATCTGTGGATGCGGCATAGTTATGAACTGATTTCTCGTTTACAAGTGACGTCAGCCACATGGCAGGGTTGCCAGAGGTACTGCGAATTACAGGGCAGGCAGATTACAAACAAAATTTTATATATATATATATATATATATATATATATATATATATATATATATATATATATATATATATATATATATATATATATATAATTATCTTTTTAGTCATATGAGTTTGAAATACTGACGAAATTAGTTTATAGATAGAAAGAAGTATTAAATTCACTGCCACTACAATCTATGCCGCTACAAGATTCAACTAGCATTTCAACTAGGTGATGAGTGGTCAACGTATCAGCTTAAGGATATAATCATTTTTTACTTTCTGGACTTGAGTTTGATACTTTTTAATTTATATAGTTCTCCAATTGCGTCATGATAATGGAAAATGAAATCTTTCAGTTCTCGTACCACCATTATCCCTTGTGGGCTAAGGGAAACAATGATGTTAATTAACGAAATGATGTAATGGAGAAAGTAAGAGGAAACGATAGAATCTGAGAAAATAGACGCAATGATAAGAGACTTCAACATATAGACTTCATAATGAAAATGGACTTCAACATAATGCCCATCACAAGACCGACTTAGCACAAGCTGGAATCGAACGAGGGACTCCACGTACCAAAATTGAGCTCTCTACCACTGAGCCATCGCAGTCCTTCATGACCGGTCAATACTGGAAAATGTTAGTAATCCAATTGGTAGTAAAACCAGGACCACGCATTACGAATACGAAGTCACGTGTGCTAAAAATTCGCCTAAGTAGGAGCTTAATAAAATTTTAAAAAATCAAACATCCAATTTCTTTCTTTTTTATGTTCTTTACTTGCACCCGCAGAAGGTAAATTTTGTTGCATATGATGACGAGGAAAACCGCTTCCCTCCAAAACAGGAAGAATGCGATACATAACAATTTGTTGAAATCTTATATATGGTTAAAGGGAACTTCTGAGAAGTAAGTTTTTTTTTTTTTTTAAACACAACTGTAGGTAGGCCTACAATATTTGTGATATATTATAAGAAAAGTCGCTTCGCCGGAAATCATAAATGAAATATACTGCACATTAGCTGAATCAATTTTTTATATCACTATACTAAGAGAGTTGGACTTGGGGTTGATTGATTTTTAGAAAGGCTTACGATTCGGAAAGGATAGAAAGATTACATTACATTCTTAGAGAATTTGGAATGCCGAAAAAGCTAGTTAGATTAATTAAGGTGTTTTTAAATGAATTCCAAAGTAAAGCCCGAGTAGGGAAATTCTTGTCCAGAGCTTTCACGTCGAGAATGGCCTGAAACAAGGAGATGCGTTGTAGCAATTATTATTCAACTTTGTCCTAGAACACGCTATAAGGAAAATCAAAGATAGCAACCAGGACCTAGAGCTAAATGGTACTCTCAGTTTGTGACGTATGGTGATGATGTAATCTGATAGCGGATGATAGGAGAAGAATAGAAAGAAACGCAGAGATCTTATTAAACGATTGCACGGACGTGGACGTAGAAGTAAATGCAGAGAAAACCAAAATACATTGAAGTTCGCTGGGATTGTAATACTCCAAATTATGCATGCGTCAATACTTTCGACAGTGGATACTTTCAAATATATAGGATCAATATTAACAGACCAAAACCTTATCCACAAAGAAATTAAGTGTCGACTGAAAGCAGGGAATTCGTCTTATTATTCAGTTCAAAATCTTTTGTCGTCTCAGATTCTGTCGAGGAATGTGAAGTTTAAAATATATAAAAGGATAATCATACTTGTTGTGCTGTATGGTTGCGAAATATGGTCACTTACTCTGAGGGAAGAACACAGACTAAAAATATTTGATAATAAAATCCTGAGACGAGTATTCGGACCCAAGAGAAACGGAAATGGGGAATGGCTGAAACTTCATAACGAGGAACTGCATAATTTATACGGTTTACCAAACATTGTTAGAGTCATCAAGTCTAAAAGGCTCAGGTGGGCAAGTCATGTAGCCAGAATGGAAGAAAGTATAAACACTTTCAAAGTTTTAACTGGAAATCCAATGAAAATGATCATTAGGAAGACCTAGGCACAGATCGGAGGACAATATTAAGATGGATCTCGCAGAAATAGAAATACAAAGTAGAAACTGGATCCATTGGCCTAAGAACAGAAGCCAATGGAGGGTTTTTGTGAACGCGGCATTAAACCTACGGGTTCCATAGGCCATAGAGTTAGTTAGTTAATTAGTTGTCTACAGTGATGCTATTCAGCCGGCTCGCACCGGTCCACTAGAACACTTTGTTAAAATATTTCGAGTTCGCAGAACCGTTTGTTATAAGCAAACGTAAATATACACACACAAACATAGATATAACCTAACTAAGAGTAAAAGAAGGAACCCAAACAAATTATGTGGCAGAACCTGGCAGAACCCATTTTTGGAAATCGAAAATAAACTATGCAGATCGTTTGTTCACGATTGTTCTCATAAGATTTTCGTTCGTTCATGCCTTATAAACAATTTATACCAAAAACAAAATGCGCGGTGCCAACTTCATTTAGCACAATCCATTTTCGGAAATCGATAATAAACCATACAGATAAGATTTTTATATCTTTTGTATTTCTATTAGCATAACAAGTGTGTGCACTCCAAATTTCAGCTGGAAGGGAAAGCTTGTAGAATACAAATTTTTCACAGCGAAAAACAATTAACCTATTTGAAGAACGTTCCTTTGCTCTTTACTAGAAGATTAATGAAGGGCGGAGTGAACTGTAAATTTTGTTTTAAGTATCTTTGTTCTTAGAAATTCTTACAGCTACAGGGTTAAACGTACGATCTCTCAGAACAAGCTATAGGCATTTATTCCTTAATGTCAAATGCTCAGATATCAAGAATAAGAACTGAGATTATACGAGTGAAGTGGTCATTTATGCATATTTGACACACATGCAGACCATTATCAACAATTGTCGATCCATTGTTGGTTGAAAGTCTTTAGAATAATTCTTAGCAACCGTTTTTTTCGGATAATTTATTTCTAAGATATTCGAAGTGCTACATAATTTCGTCACACCACCTTATATTAGTATGCTGTGTAGGTGGCTACATGTCACAAGGGAAATTATATCTATTCATTACCTATCCGTCGTAATAGTGTTCTTTTCTGGAGGTATGCAACGGTATGGCATACCGGAACCGTTTTAATGTGAACAGAATATTTCCTCCTCTGTCTTAAAAAGCGGTTAAGGAGAAACTTTGAAAATATCAAATAGTAAATATAATATGTAGTTTTATTGAAAATCAAAGTTTTTATTGTTTTCCTTTGCTGTCTCACAAAAGTGTAGAGGTTCGACTCTGAACAATGGGAGTCAATTGTGCTGAATATTGTGTTCATTATTATTATTATTATTATTATTATTATTATTATTATTATTATTATTATTATTATTATTATTATTATTATTATTATTATTATTATTATTATTATTATTATTAACCTGAAAGGTATGCAACTTTTTAATCATTATGAACCTGATGTCCAGCGTACCGGCGCCTTTATTTTTTAAAAATGATATATAGCGAAAGAGAGAGAGAGAGACGGTTGTTAATAAATTAGAATAGCACCTCTGGTTGTCTACGCTACTAGTTTACAATGTGGATTTATGCATATACTGTACTTTGAATAATATGGTTCAATAAAATGTACCAATTTTAATAACAGTTCTCACACTTCTGTCTATTGCACATGCAGCTTTTCTGTAGTTTTATTAAGCACAATATGAGTCAATTTTTTATATTTCTTTCTATGTATATGTAGTACTTTTATATTGAGATGTAACACTTTGTGTAGCGATTTTTTCATTTTCCGCTTCGTCACAACAATCTTTAACAATATTATAACACAGAAAAACAAGAAATGGATTGTCTATTGAAAGTTAGCGTTTTTATGTTCTGGCCACCCTGTAAATTAATACAGAGAATCACTCATACTTCCCCTCTCGACAAATCATTCAACCAATAACAGCATATAAACACAATAACAGGGACTCCACAAAAGAAACACATGAACTCGCCATATAGGTAATAGATCCATAATTTAAGGTGGAATCCGAACCACCGTTCTGGGTTCAATGCTCTCTCACCGAGTGGAATCTCTTATACTAAAGACATGCGCTAGACGTTAGACCAACGGAGAAGGCTTTATAAGATGTAGGGTCATTTTTAATAATTATTGGAAATCATACTGTTCACGGTGATTTAAAGTCAGAGTCTAAAATGGTTACAATGTCTAAAGCTTTATGTCCTGTTGGTTGATTTCCGTAGTTAGATTAATTGTTTAAAAGGAGTCGCTTGGAATGAGAAGAAACTTTCAATACAACGTTTATTTGAACTATATGCGTACGTACATTACTGTAGTGTCATAATGCGGAAAAATTACATGATATGAATAAAATATTTAGCTCTGCATATATTATTTCATTTTTATGCAAATAAACTTAACATTGGGTTTTGTACAATTTGACGATCTGTATTGTAGTTCCTTACATATTTTTCTCTATTTATTCACTGTAATATAATTTACCTCAAACGTGAAAAACAAATAAAAAAAGAGTATGAAAATTTCACACATTTGATATGTAAAACTGCACATCATAGCTATATATTTATCCACTAAATTATGTTTGATTCATTTATAGCACTGTTTTCTTAGTTTTGAAAAATATTCACTGAATAAATACAAAAAAATATTAGCTAGATATATTTAGATTATTATTTGTAAATACATTTGTAATCTGGTAACACCTATGTAGAGACCATAGTGAAAATTTAGAAAAGGTGAATAGCCTTCTAAACCTTTTGAAGTGTAGTGCATAAAGTTTTCAAGACATTTTTGAAAGGAAAATTTAACGAAGATTTGATTGAAGCCTTAGCCCTGTTGCTGGCCTTGCCATTCTACCGCCCACCAATACTTTACATATATGCAAATGTGATGAAAGTTCACTTTCCAGCCAACGAATTCCTCCTTGAGCGGTTTCATTTTCTTTTTCCTTTAATGTTTCACATATCCACTTACACTATCTTTGTACTCCCAAAGCTGCTCTGTCCAGCTTGGACATGTGACCTTCTGGCCACATATTCCTTCGTTCACGTGCAGTTGTCCCAGATTTTTCTCTAGTATTCAGAATCTTATGAGTCTACAAAAGTCATAAAAACGGATCAGAGAGAGAGAGAGTAAAAGAAACTCTGACTACAACAGACTATCCAGTTCTTCTCCGATTCAAGAACTGATATATCCTTTGTTACCTTATTAAAAGAAAGCTATCATGTAAAACTAACGTTTTTAAAAAGAAACGCGATATTTGATATTATTATTAGCTTGCACATTATCTATAGTATATTAAACTTTGTTAGCATAGAAATATCGCGTTTTTTTCATACCCTTTCTTCGGAAAATAAGGACTAAAGTTTCTTACAAAGTCGTGTTAATTCAAATGTTGCATTAATCTATTTAAAGTCAAGGAAAACTTATTTATATTTAACAAGTGAAAATATACTTGAAATAATTTTATATGAGACACAATTCTATCCTGACAGAATTATTTTAATTTAATCTCTCAATTATGCTCTGAGACGGAGAAAGACAGTGATGATTTTGACTATGAATCAAATGGTAAGAAGAAGAAAGTGGGAGGAAACATAAAAACCTCGACAAAATAGATGCTCAAGGTGATTTCCCATCACAAAGGTCACATAGTTCGAGCCGAGATCAAACCAGAGACCTCACACACCAGCGCTGTATCACTGAGCCACTACTTCCTCTATTTAAATTTTGTTTATCTGCAATATTTATTATACTTCTATAGAACTAACGTAAGAGCATATTGACAAAGATACGTGCATCGTAGACATGAAATGAAATGAAATGAAATGAGATCTTTAAGTTTTGCGTCCCACAGGTATTCTCGCTAGGGTAAAGGAGAAATGATGATGAGAAATGAATGAAATAGTAAAATGAAGAAAGTGGAAGGAAATGGGAGAACCCCGCGGAAACCCCACACACGGTGTTTGTTCACCACAAAGCTCATTTGGCACGAGCTGGGATCGAACCAAGGACCCCATTCACCAGTGGTGAACTTTCTACCACGGAGCCATCGTGGTGTCCCTCATCGTAGACATATTGCAAGATGAGATAGGATATTAATGCAGTATCGTTGTATCAGGACACATTTCATCATGTAATTATATATGTGAAAGCACCAACAAAGGTTGGAAAGATGCACGTATCTTAAATTAACTCGTTAACACTACATCTAGCATATTTCGAAGTATGTAAGTTTAGTAAGTATAAGAAACTGAGGGATGTGTATAAAATGAGAACAGGAAGAGAGTAACAAGCGTAGCAGATATTAAACAATTACAGGTGATAAGAAATAAAATGTCGAAGGCACCAAGATTGAATGTAGAACAGTAGCAAACAAATTTTGAATTGAAGACTAGAAATATCTTTTAAGTTATGAAAATTAATGCATTAATAGAACTAAAGTTACTTCTATATACAGCACTATCAAGACATCATACGTATTATTTAACTGAGAAACTCAATACTAATACGATATGCATAACTGGCTCAGACTTGTATATGTTCCCATAATTCCCTTGTTAATATTTTCTATATAACATCATATATTTGAAATTGCTGATTAACTGGCAAGTTTAAGTTGAATTCGAACCGAGAATAAAAAAAACTAATCTGCTAAATCTCTGAAAATATACGCAATCATGCATATTAAAGCCCACTACTTGATCAATGTGTCAACTATTGGTAACTCAGATCTCATTTTCAATATTTGAAAACAACAATGCAAATTCTAGTACAAATACTATGAAGTCAACATGATTTGAATTTGTTTGTTTGAACTTTAACATCCAAACGGTACATAATAACGGCTAAATTGGGATGAAGAGAAACTCAATAAAATGTTTATTTGAACCATATTTGCATGTACGTTAGTGTGGTGTCATAATGCGAAAAATTGCATTATATGAATGAAATATTTAACTCTACTAAATGGAATAACTAAATATTATTCCATTTTGTGCAAATAAACTCAACATTCAGTTTTGTACAATTTGACGATCTGTATTGTAGTTCCTTGCATATTTGTCTCTGATGATACAGTTTAATACAATTTACTTCAATAATGGTGAAAAATAAAGAAAGAACATGTAAAATTAACACATTCGAACTGCAAATCATTGCTATATATTTGTGAACTAAATTATGTTCGATTCATTTATAGTAATGTTTTCTTAGATATTCAAATAATAAATACAAGAAAAAACTAATACCTAGATAACTTACTAATACCTAGATAACTTACTAACTAATACCTAGATAACAAAATTATCAGATTGTGCTTGTATTTTCGGACGAACTCTTATAGAATTCCTTGGCTTTAATATGAATTTGTATTCGACCATCAATGTAGAAGATTACAAATTATTCACATAAAAATGCCTTAGTGTAAGATTGAATTGAAACAATTGATTCACTATCTGATCACAAACTAGTTTAAGAGTATATGCGTTGATGTCTAGAAAACGTACATCCAGTGATAATATTCAACTGTGCCTTGTAATTAAGAAACTAATAGACCTATTTAAATATAATTTTCCATAATCTTCCGAAAAAAGGAATTTCTTTTGAGACTGGGGGTATTTTCAATAAATTTGATTGGAACTGGAGAAAAACATTAAATTGAGTTGCAATTAAAATTGATAGGATACCATCTCGCTGAAACGCTAATCAAACTGCATCAAATTATCCTTAGTTGGCAGTGATTCAAGAGCTGGAGAAAGAAGAAAGATGTACATACATTTTTATGATGCAAAGATTAAGAAGTTTCAGGAAAAAAACTCATTCTGTATCTACAACATATGTTTCGTTTCTTTTTAATTGAACAGAATCATCTACACTGGAAATAATTATACTGTACAATAATAATAATAATAATAATAATAATAATAATAATAATAATAATAATAATAATAATAATAATAATAATAATAATAATAATAATAATAATTACAAGAAATAAATATTTTACAAATTTATCTCAAGAAGACTATAATATAAATGCACTGTGAAAAAGACCGTTAAACTCTATCATTTGATAATGACCTTTAACGGTCTCTAACCTGCACGTGGATTACAAGATTCCTTAGTGAAAGTGACATTGATACACAGAATGCACAAGAAAGAAAATAAAATATAAAACCATTAGTTTGAACTCGTAGAAACTTGAAATATTAGCCGTAAATCATAGATTTATGAGAAACTAAGAAGCATTCAAATTCGTTGCTAAAGACGAAAAGTAATTGGAAAAAAGTTAAATATTAAGATGGGATATCTGACAATTCAGTTTAGAGAACTTTGTTGTCCAATCCACACTGGAAATTACCTCAATCATTCCTGAATGAGTTTTCAGTAACATTCAGCGATGTCATCCTGTCGGAGAACTACGTTACTCTCGTATTAGATAGTCCAGGCAATCAGCCCAGTAATATTTCGATTCTCTGGTTACAGACGTATTGAAGAAAAATACCCAGAAGATGATATCACTGGTAAATAACGAACACCACAAAAAATGTGTGAGATGAATAAATATTCCGCGCAATCTACGCAATATTTTGGTCCAATTTCCTACAAAAAGTCGTTTTTTAATTGCAAATATTATTCAACCTTGGCTTTTAGGACAGCTTATAGAAAGGACCGTAATGTTCGAAGAATGGTCAGAAGGTTCTTACCCTCACCATAATGTAGATCTACTGGGCTCGGGAATCTCATTCAATTCTAGATACTTTCTCAATAATAGTCATGCTAATTTATATTACAGATCCTGTTGAACTGTAGTTAAAGCTAAGATAGTAGGAAATATTATTAGTAGACAAGATTCAGTATCGAAATGTGTCAGTTTTCTGTAGTTTCAATGGAAGTCTCCACAAGTAATGCATGGAGAAATGCTGCCTGTGGAGGAATATCCGTAATATGATAAGGTCAAATGATTAAAGAAAGGACTTAAATGTGTACGTACAAGTGCATAAGATGGCTCAAAGGAAGGATGTTCATCCAGAGCTACAGAACCAAGTGTGTTCACTCAGTTAGTGTTTGAAGATATACGATGAAGGTTAATTTTTCAGTCATAAAGATGAAAAATGGTACACAGCATATTACATAAAGCAAGAAGACTACCAAAATGTTTGCCAGTTGTCCAGAAACAGCAACATGTGGATTATATACAAAACATTTTGAAACTTTATCACAAAGATTGGGAGATCTTTAAAAACATGTTAATGACCATGGTTGGAAATTGGGGATAACTAGTTGGTTCTGGAACCAAAGAAATGAACAAAATCTGGAAACATGACTCACAGCTCTCCTTCAAAAAAGCTGAGCACTTAGCAACTTTATACTTCAGAGATTATTTTAAAAGCTTCCTGCTTTAAACGAAAGAAAGACTGAGTATAGTAGCATAAATTGTATTGGTGTTATCATAGATAATGGTACGCCGGCACACCATTCTGCAGCAATAGTCATTTTGTGGTGGGGACACTCGGTCGAAAAAAATGTAAAATCTTTTCTAGGTCAGTCATCCTGAGTGAGATTTTCCCTGAATTTCCCTCACTCCAGGCAAATGCTGGGATGGTACCTAAGGTAATGATCACAAGCAGCTTCCTTCTTTCTCCAGTTTCCTGGGTAGTGTGATCACCGAAGGACGTCATCCCTCATACGCGACGGGCTTACATAGGCTATAGATGTTATAATGACCAGAAATATTATTCTTAAGATGTGTGTGAGGAGATGGTGAAGTAAGCAGGAATGTTGATCTAACCTAATGGTCATTTTGGTTATCTGTTGTGGTTATGAAACTTTGCCCACACATCTTATTCACCGAACATCGTATGTTTCGATTTCTACAACTTGTGTGATGAAGATACTTCCGCGAACTACGATTGTGGCAAAACTATTACTGAAGTAAAGAACAGGTTTGCAACCAAATCTCAGATTTCTACGACGCTGATGTTAAAATACTTTTCCACATTTATTAGAAGTGTGTGACCATAGGAGATAAATATAAGGAAAAGAAAAAGTCAGTGGGCAAAACTTCAGATCCTTAGTTCATCAAATCTCCTCGTAGGATTCAAGCAGAGTGAAAACTTGCAAAACTGAGAAATTGAACATGCAAATACTTTATTAATGAGATGACCTAATAATCTGAATAATCTTGCGGTTTCTACTGTTCTTCGTTAATCTACATATTTACAACTTACTTAAATACAGTTTCCGTTGCATTTTTCTCTTTTTGTGGAATAAAAATATTCGCTCGAAAAGTAGGTCGAGATGCAACGGAAAATGTTTTTTTTTTCTGTTGTAAACATTTATTTATTTTTGTTTAAAAAACATACGAGTGGTTTTGTGGTTTTCATTCAACTGCAAGCAGAAAAGATTCCCTCTTTTTTTTTATACGCATTTTTTCTCTGCTATTCCAAATTTATTGGAAGAAATTTTCTTGGTTAATTTGTCTCTTTTCTAAAACAAAACAAAACATGTTTAATTGTTTTATTTTTCAAAAGAAAAAGCGCATTCTCTTTTTATTATTATTATTATTATTATTATTATTATTATTATTATTATTATTATTATTATTATTATTTAGATTAAAAATAACTTCATGCCCTTTGCTAGAGGACAGGTCGGCAAATAGTGCTTACAGCATTTTTCGATTATTTGATAATGTAATATTGCTACTTACGATACTTCTCTTCCAAGTGATGGAAGAAATGTAATGATTAAAAAGATACAGCATATTGTCCCTTTGCGATGTTAAATAATTCAAGTAAATAACAAAGAGTTGTATAGCCATTAGATGGATTTTTCATTTACAGTTTTCTTCAATAAATTGTAAATTTCATTTTTGATATGCAGCTTGATGAGCAAGTTATTGATCATACTACTGAATTTCACATAAAACTGATACTACTCTGTTCATAAATGTTACACGAAGTTCGAAGACTCTTTGAAGTTTTTGGAAGAATTATGTAAATAAACAATATTCTTGTAATTTATATTTTAGTGCATGATCATGTTTGAATTTTAATGAGTGGGGAAGAAATAAATAGGTAACTTAGCTGTGTTACAGATCAGACTCGAGGTGTACGATACACTAGAACTTCGAATTTGGATTAATTTTATAGAAAGAGAGATTTCGATAACCTAAGATGAAGAATGATTGAAGTATGATTTCCAACTATATTTTCACTTTAAGTAATGTGTGTATAAATTAACATATCCAACATAATTCTAGGGATTATACCACTAAATATGATATACCTGTATGTTACAGAATAAAATTATAACAATGATACAAGAGACAAGACTAGAAGTAGATTCCTAAATTAGAGATGAGACGAAGAACATGGCAATCGTCGTCTCGTTCTCAAGACGTGACGACATCTTTCTTGAGTCTTGTGAGCAACACTGGTTTACCCAAGTCTTAGGTCTCAAATGACGTTTTATTGTTACATCAATCTTCAGATCCTTCTTACCTACTAAAGTATCTTAACGTTTGAAGTTATTTCCATGACAGGGACACAAGATCACGTTTTAACGGTTAGCTTGCAAATCCCCTCCATAGATTTACTTATTCTTCGAAATCATACATAATTTCAACCTGTCGTGATTGGAATGCTTTGTCAACCTCGATACGTGAGTCAAGCTCTGCATCGTCTTTCAAAAGTGCAGTTTACAATTTATTGTTATCAAAGCAGGATTGAATGTATACAGAGGCAGAAAAGCCAATCGCGCAGCTCGTCAATTAATTCTAATAGCATAAGATATAACATTTAAATTACCTAGCCTTAACCTTGACATGTAAAACAAATCGAAATAAATAAATAAAACCTATAAATTGAAAAAGAGATTCTAAGTACAATGCAAAAGTATTTATGAACGTTTAAAGATGCGCAAATCATTACACAATATATTCAATTGTAAATATGGTTTAAATATAGATCTTGCAATTCAATTTCCTTATGATCCTGTATTTTCTATAGTCTGTTTCCTCTACGTAACTTAACATTATCGGAATAAATATTGCATTATGAATTTTTATGAGTAATTTCTTCTTGTAAGTAGATAAGAAATAAAATAATGAAGGTTCAAAGTTAAATCCTCATCATATGTCAGTACATGATTTAGTGGCTTAAGCTTAAACTTCGTGTGATACGATTTAACTGTTTAGACTGCTTAAATTTTTTATCCCTACTTTCAACATGAATTAATTTTTAATTGAACGTTTTTGTCTAATACTTGATTAAATGTAACAGTATTGTTATTTCTGTTACACAATATTATTATTTCTGTTATTTATATTTGTAAGGAGTCACAAGTTTAGTTAGTAGTATTCTTTGTATTTCATATACACTCCGAAAATTTGCGTTGTTAAAATCAGTTACTATAATAGTAGTTCTGTAGGGCTACTGTAAACGACTTTTATATTCTCTTGGATATAAACATTTATTAAGTGACCCGGGTGAAGGATACATGTAATTTTGTTTTTAATTAATACTAAATATTTAATGGTTATCCCTATATAGCATATGAATTTCCTGTTACTAACTGCAAAGTCAACAAAGACTACTTTCAAAAGTCAAACACATAAATTTACAAAACGAGGCGAGAAAAGCTTTTAAAGAATCGAGACAAGACGAGACGAGAAAGGATCCATTGACACTAGAGATGAAAGGGGACTTCTACAACAATTTAGGAACAAAACTAGAAGTAGGAAATACCAGTTCTCAAGCACAGGACATTATATCTTTCTGGCTTTACAAGTGAAGTATGCCGCTTGTTCTGAATTTTGGGTTTTTGGGTTTTGTGTCCTTCTACAACACGGAAATGATGAAGGACGGAACCTACTAATAAAGTGGGTTCTAAACCATGACTGGGATTTTAATCCGATACACAGATCATCCTTTAACATCAACCTATACAGTATAGGCCATTCCCCACTACATTATCTCGATTTCAAAAGAATTGGATTAAAGCACTACGCCACCGGCCTGGAGAAGTAAATTGAAATTATACTATTAACTAGTTGAAATGTCCGTTCTTTATGAAGAAAGAATAGATTTATAAGAAATGAATCCCCTTCCTCATTAGAATATCGATTTTAGTGAAAATGTAATGATAAAAATACAAAAGTTGCTCTACTCTTGCCATTAATACTAAATACCTTACTCCCACAGAATGTCTTTAATCAAATTGATATTATTTAAAAAAAAATCCAGCTTGAAGCAGATACTAACTATCTTCAAATAGCCATTTCAAACTGCTCAAACCTACCTACCTACCGTACGTTTTCCCGACCCCATAAACTATGAATTCGACACAAATCTCAGTCATTTTTAAAATTCCATTTCTCACCTCCCAACCGCACCCTCTGCCAATAGACATGAACTTGGACTTAAACGTTGGAAGAGTGATTATTCATTTCAGCGACCCCGAAAACTATGGATTGCACACCAAAATCAGTCATTTTGCATTATTTCTACAAGTCACTCCTTCCAACCCACACACTTTGAAGTATCTTACTCCCACAGTATTTTTTTCTAGATTGAAAATCATATCTCTACCAAGTTTCGTTAAAATTGCTCCAAACGTTCCGGAGATACTTTAATTAAGCGTTGCCCTCTAACTCCCAACACAGCTGGCATGGACGTTCATACCTAAATTTGGGATTGAATGTCATTACGATTGTAACTTAATACCTTCACGAACCCAAACTATAGATTTGACACTAATCTCAGTCACTTGAGACATTTAATTTTTCACCCTTTCTCACCCCTATACCAATGAGAACTGCACTTGGACTTTAATATTATCGAGAATGGAATTATTAATCTCAGCGACATCGAGAATTATGGATTCGACACTAATATCGGTCATTTTTGATTATTTTTACTTAACCTGTTTCCACCGCCCTAGGGGTGATACTGGGTGTTAAATGTAGACTTAAATGGTATTGGAAGTGTTACAAATCTACTCAGGGATCCCGAAATGAATAGGACACTAATATCGGCCTTTTTCAATCATTTTTACGTCACCATTCCCGTTCCCCTCCAAGTAATACTAATTGAAGCTGAATTTGGATTTAAACATTAGAAGTTTCATCATTTATCTCAGCGACTCCGAAAACTACGGATTCGACATTAATATTGTCTGTTTTCGATCATTTTGTGTCTCCTCCTTTCCCTCCCCCTAAGTGTGCTAGTGGCTCTTACCCTGACAGTACTCTTTCCCAGAATATAAGTTATATGTTCTGATACACACACACTTGCATTGTATATATATGAATATATATACAGCAGGAAGTAGAAAATCCGAACTAATTGGGACCACAGGTAGTTCCGATTTTTTTAGGATGACCAAGAAAATGCCACTTAAGCCTAAATATACTGTACGGTATGCTCTTTTATCGATACAGTGGTTAAACAGTACATACGATAATTACAATACCGTGCGTAAGGCTACTTACATTTAATATTTCTGAAGAACCTGCTCGTACACTAAATTACACTGTTCTTGTAACTCACACTTAAAACTTGACTTGTATAGGCCTATGGGAAAATAAAAATAACAATATGTATGACAAATAATTACATATGAATGAACTATTGTAAAAACACTGACTTCACACAACGCCGACGGACAACCCTATTGTTTGTTTATCACTAGCGCTAAGGCAAAATGTAAAAAGCTTCTAGGGATCGCGTTCGGATTTTTGACATCCTACTAATATATATATATATATATATATATATATTTGGAGAGAGAGAGTAGAAGAATTCAATAGTATCATTAAGAACATAGAGACTAGAGATGCAAAAAAAGCCGGCTTTTTTGAATCGATGGTTTTTTGCACATAAAAGCCGGCTTTTTTGGGGAAAAACGAGAATTTTGGAAATTTTGGCTTTTTTCATTTTCATGATTTTTCTGTTTAAATAGCTTTCTTACAGTATACTCTAAAGTTAAATGACCTAAATGCCATATTTCCGTGACCTAAATGCCATATTTCGCTCTGGAATTCACCATCATGGTGAATGGAGCACATGGTTTATGAATTAAAGTAAACATAAAGTACGTAGTACTTGAGGGCAATTTTAGAAGTTATTTAACTTTTGAATTATCGACATTTTTTCTTCTCTAGATCATTTCTTTTTAGTCATCCGTGTTTCATTTCTTAGGGCTTAGTACTCTAGCTTCTAGCACATAATTAAACTTATGTTTTTCAATATATCCATCAGAGCGTACGTTTTTCAATATATCTGTCAGAGCGTACTTTCACATTTCCGTTCTACTGTAGTTGTACAATGATTTAACAATAATCTTCCGGACACAACTTTGAATACCATTTGATAGAAATAAATCAGTATCAAATTTAGAAAAATATTTGGGAGGGGTTTTTCTGAATAATGTTTATTTTTTTTCTAAAAATTCTTAACTTTTATTTAAGAGGAGCTTAAGTTTATGAGTACAGGAATAACAAATATTTCGTTTCGTTTGTATATTCAGCTATAATCTTCCAGATACAACCTTGAAGACCATTTTATACTGATATTAATCAGTGGTGGATTTAGAAAAGTATTTTGTGAGAGGCTTTTCTTATTAATGCTTAGTTTTTTTAAAAATTCATAATTTTTATTTGAGGACAGCTTGAAGTTTATGAGTAAAGGCAAAACTAATATTTAGTTTGTTTTAGAAATTTCGGGGTAGAGGCTTCAATCCGAAAGACATCCCCACCCTAACCCTCTTCGCAAATCCATCACTGCTGGTAATTAGTAATAACAAAGATTTAAAAACGATTAGAAAGTAAGTCGGCCAGGACTCATAGTACACGCACTATCTCTACATTCACAGATGGAATTGAGAAAAACTTTTGTCAAAATGGTTGAATGCGGGGTTAAATCCCGGACTTCACGATAGAAGCGCGAAAGCTAACCACTCACTCATGTTTGTTGTGCAGTTGTGCTTAACTTAAATGTATTCTCTCTCTTTCTCTATGGCCACGAAAGCTCTCCATTGACTTCCGTCCTTATCCAATTCAATCCAGTTTCTAGTTTGTATTTCTATTTCTGCTAGATCCATCTTAATATTGTCCTCCCATCTGGGCCTAGGCTTTCCTAATGGACGTTTCCCGATTGGATTTCCAGTTAAAACTTTGAAAGCGTTCCTACTTTCTTCCATTCTGGCTACATGACCTGCCAACCTGAGCCTCCTAGACTTGATGACTCTAATGATGTTTGGTAAACCGTATAAATTATGTAGTTCTTCCGTCTGAAGATTCCGCCATTCCCCATTCCCGTTCCTCTTGGGTACAAATATTCGTCTCAGAATTTTATTCACAAATAATTTCAGTCTGCGTTCTTCCCACAGCGTAAGCGACCATATTTCACAACCATAAAGCATAAAAGACATGATTATAATTTTATATATTTTAATCTTTAAATTCCTTGACAGAATTCGCGACGACAAAATATTTTGAACTGAATAATAGCAAAAATTTCCTGATTTTAGTCGACATTTAATTTCTTTTGTGGATATGATTTTGGTCTGGTAATACTGATTCAAGATATCTGAAAGTATCCACTGTGTCGAAAGTATTAATTGATATTTTAACGCATTCATATTTTGCCGTATTACAATCCTTGTGAATTTCCTTGTATTTAGATTTCTCTGCATTTACTCATGTCCCTGCAAGCGTTTAATAAGGCCTCTGCATTTCTTTCGATTGTTCTCCTATCAGATTTACATCATCAGCATACACAATAACCTGGTGAATACCATTCAACTCTAGGCCCTGGTTTCTATCTTTGATTTTTCTTATAGCGTACTCCGGAACAAAGCTAAATAATAACGGCGATAACGCATATCCTTGTTTTAGGTCAATCTCGACGTGGAAGCTCGCATTTTTCTACTCGGACTTTATTCTGGGATTCTTTTAAACACTTAATAAATCTAGTTTTTTCGGTATTCCAAATTCTGTAAGAATGTTGTACAATGTTTCTCTCCTAACCGAGTTGTAAGCCTTTCTAAAATCAATAGACAGTTGATGTACTGGGTAATATATTCACATTTCTTTTCGAGTATTTGTCGAATGGTAAATATCTGGTCGATTTCGACTAAATGAAATCAAAAAATGAAATCTTTGAGTTTTACGCCCCACGGTTATGTCAGTTAGGTTAAAGGAGACGGTGATGATGAGTAATGAATGAAATGGTGGAATGAAGAAAGTGAGAGGAAATGGGAGAACCCCGAGGAAACCCACGCACTCGGTGTTTATCCACCACAAAGTTCACTTGGCGGGGGCTGGGATTGAACCCGGGACCCCAAGCACCAGATGTGACCGCTCTACCACTGAGCCACAGCGGCCCCGATTTCGACTAAATCCACACTGATAATCTCCAATAATGTTATCTGCGTATGGAGTCAGTCTTATTAATAGAATGTTAAGAGAAATGCCTCGATAATTATTACAATCAATGTTGTCGTCTTTCTTGTGAATTGGAACAGTGATTGATTCTTCCACTCTTTTTTAATGTATTCCATAGTTTTTCTTTTTTGTAAAAAAAATCGTAACGATATGTTGAATTTTCTTGTTAAAAATTCAGAAACCTTAAGGACTGGGTAAACCGTGATAGTGGTTATATATTCTAAAGCCTAGGAAACCATATGCTCAAATGAACCGTCTATTACGTATATGATTCATGAACAGAAAATTCGATACTTTCCCGATTTTGAACAAGTTTAAGGAACAGTCAGTCCATTGCAGAATTTGGAGCTTTACCGATTTTGCAGATCCGAAGCACCTGATAGGTGGTAACAGATTATTACGTATGTGATCAATCAGTGAAAACTTTGTTCGAAATATCCATACAATATATGAAAGTTAAAACTTAACTGAATAATTTCAAGAATGTACAGAACCACCCGAAACGAAGCTCTTGATGAGCATATTTCTCTCATGTTTTTCTTTATTTTGCTTCAAAAAGAGGGTGTGTGATATTTTGAAGTAAAAATACTACATAAAATTTTGGTAGTTATTTGTGTATTATTTTTTTAAAGTACTTATTGTATTTATGCATAAGATATTAAAATATTATTACATATATTGGTTAATCCTTTGGAATGTAAATATGTTAAGAATTTTAAAAAAATCTTTTTGAAATTCATGGTTTATTTTCGAGGTTTCATATTATTATCTGCATCAGCCACTAATTAAATGAGTTTTTTGTTGTAGAGAAGCAAAGCAAAGTCTGCTTTATCAGTTTAAAGCAAAATTTTCAAAAAAGCCCAAAATTTCCCAAGCAAAAAAGCGAAGCAGAAAAAACCGAGTTTTTTTCCAAAAAAGCCGGGTTTTTTTTCCGAGCCCTTGCATCTCTACTAGAGACGGAGTGGATCAGTGGGCAGGGGGTCAAGTGGATGAAATTTTGAGAGTGAGTCAACACTTCGTGATCCACTGCGACCTACCACCCACTGTGATACACCGAATTACCCAAGTCACCATGACCCACTCGGACTCACTGACTGCTATGACTCATTCTGACCCTCCATTCATCATGACCCACTGTGTTTCGTTTGCCACAATATGAGATATCTTTCTAAGCAGAGCAGTAACTAAGTGAAGAAGAAGACTGAATACGTTACCCTGGCGCCTAGTAATTCAGGGCGTCAGTAGAAGGAGTATTGAATTAAAATTCGAAACATTAAGAAAAATCATATAATACAACTTGTGAGCAATTTTGTTGTTCTATACCATTAGAGGTCAGAGTTTCTTATATCAAGGAATATTAGCTGATTTCTAAAATGATTATTTGTATAATAACGCTATAATTACACAGTTCCTGCATGCGAGGTATTTTTAATCCTAATCATCAATTTATTCCTCCTCTATAGCTTCTTAATTTTCAGTGTTCTATATATCTATTTTTTGAACCACAGAGGACAACTGATCATTCTACTCCTGTTTTGCTGGCTTAGTCCCCCCTCAGACCTTATTACTATAGATAAATAAGTTAGAATGAGCGTTCATGTAGAACAAAATAATATAACACGCTGTTATCTAATTCATTTATTCATTCATCTTTTTCCAAATATACGGAATTACTTTAAATTTATTATTATTAAATGATGCGGTATGACATTGGTACCTGTTTTTATTAAGGACAGACTCACATCTGATCTCGAAATCATTGACATGATAATACAAAAATTATAATAATATTTTTATTTGACGTCTCTGTATGCTGAACCCAACACGGTTTTTATATATATATATATATATATATATATATATATATATATATATATATATATATATATATATATATATATATATATATATATATATATATATATATTTCATAAGTAAACATTGGCTAAAAGTACACCTTTCGAAGTTTTGAGTTATAATGTGACAATTTAGTAATTTATCACTCTTAGTAATAAATGAGGAACTCCCATAACATTAACTTCAGTTCAATGGCTATCATCTCCATAGAACAGATTGTCTCAACGGAAATGAAGTTATCAAATATTAATGAAGCCAGCCAAAACACATTTAAAAATTAAGACAATGTAAGCTTCAAGTTCAAATTTTCTCCTTACAATAAGTCTAAAAAGTGACCCAGACTTGTTACTTTTATACCTGATATAGCAATGTTTGTAGATAATAAAAGTGGCGATAAAGAAATTAGGAAAAAGCGGAGGATAAAATTGAAGAGAAATTCTTTATTACTTAATGAGTGGGGAAAATCTACTGTTACGAATGCATAACTTGAACTCGAATTTTTTTGTTATCATATCTCTTTGTGTACTTTACATTATCTAAGAGACTCAAATTTTACCCTATTTTCCACTGAAAAGTACTTGTAACTTATAAAAGAAATAATTTCATATGCTAATTTAGTCCAAATTTGTCGTAATGTGGACCATGTCAAACACTCTACACTATTTATATCGTAAAGATTAGATTACATTCACTAGTGTTACAACGGACTGGTATTTGAACAATTGGACGTAGAGATTCACAGTTTGATAAGCAAATTTGAGGTGTCCTTCTTGTCTTCTTTTTTTCACGATGTAAAATTTGACGCAGTGATAAATTAAGATGATTGTTTTAATACAAGTGTGAACTTTTAATCAGTGTCGGGAGGTGGGTAATAATATCGCATGCGTGATGGGTCGTGGGTTGAGGTGGATAGTGGGTCAGTAGGTCACGGGTCAAGTTTTCATTGTCTCACGCAATCTCTGCCAGAAATCACACATGATATAGTGTCAAAGTTGATACAGATATATAAGTCACTATTGTATCACTATCACTACCGAGAATATGATGTCCTAAAACATCTAACGACGAAATCAATCGACGAGTGTTTTGTGAGAATGGTAAACTACCAATATCGTTGGAGAATTGCAGCAGCTTCCAAAGCATACTGAAGATAAACGAGTGCTACTCTTGTTTTTTTAGTGTATTTGTTGCATCATATGAAAGAGAATTATTTTGATCGGCTAGTGCAGTTTTTTGAGTAGGTAACACATTGTGCAGCACGAAACGCAGCGTCTAGAATAAACCGATAGATCTCCTCCATATCGTGTTCATAAGGTGCAACACTAGCTGGATTTGAAATGTCCATGATTATAGGTTACAAGATTGAATCTTGTAAGAGGCCACCACGATATACGACCCTTTGCGTCGCAATGCTTCTGTGAGGCCACATGAAAGTACAGGTACAGAAGATGAAGATTATCAGTACGAAGCATACAAAGCAATGAACTCTGAAACAATGCCTGTCCACCAATAGCACCAGAGACTCAGCCAGCCTTTTAGCATGAATGGTCGAAATGCCTTTTACGTGTATATCCAGAATAATGTATTCATATGAATATAATTCACCATGTTGATATTCTGGTGTTGTATAATACACTCAAGCTGGAAGTGAGAAAGCTTCGCCTCATTTCTGTATTTAAAGCTTTGCCTAATATTTTTACTGTGTATATTTTGTACCTACAGCCACAAAGACAGGGATATAATAAGCCGGTGTATATTCACCTAATATTTTTGTAGCTCACCGTATACTCATCTTAAATTTCGAAAGAATGAGAGTATATGGGGGTGGGTATGCGCTATATATTTTAAGATGGTCAACAAGATGCCTACCAAAAATTATAGCATTACATCACTGTACAAAGATTTAATGTTAAAACAATACAGACGAAGATATAATATCAGTAATTCCTCTCCTTCAAACTTTTAGCAAGTTTCAGTAGTAGTGTAAAAATTGCTGACATGATGAAAGGACATAAGCTTCAAATTCGCTTTATTTTTTCCGTTACAGGACAGGAGATTAAGAATGTGTTATCACTATAAAGTAATTACTCTCGTTAGTAGAAATGAAGAGTTTGATTTAAAAAAAAAAAAAAAAAAACAAGAATTTACACGAGTGCAACATGAGTTGATAGTATGTTCACATCTGAGTCCAGTGCATGAAATTTCTAAATTTTACCCAATTCCGACAATCATATCTCCACCCTATAGAAGAATCATTATTTTAGAACATGAAATCGTAAATTTTACAAATGAAAAAAGTTCAGATTGAATTTGTCTGTACGAAATGTGAACACTTACTGAATATCTCAGATTGAGACTGTTATTTTATTAATAGATTAGGACAGAGATTTATACAGAGTGTTTCAAAATAACATCGACAACGTTAGGGAGGTGGTTCCTGACACGAAGATAAGACAAAAAGTATAGACCTACCTGGGTGTACAAATGCTTCTTTTCGGAGTTATAGGCTACCGAAAACATGAAAAAATGAACTTTAAAAGTCCATAGCTCCAAAACTATGAGACCTACCGTAGTCCGGTGAAGACCTCACTTAGGAACTGATATGTGTCCTATCCAAATATCCAAGTTTCAGAATCCTGAAGTACTCAAGATACAATTTTTATAGAGGGAGTTTGGCTACGGGCATATAATTTGGAGTACCCTTACCAACTACCTCTATGAAAGTTGTTGCGGAAGTACCACAGGATTCTGAAACATGGATAGTTGGATAAACTCAATCCAGTTGGTTAAAGACAAAACTCAATGGAAAGCTTTTGTAAATGGGACATTGGACCTTTGGGTTCCATAAACCATAGAATAAAGTTTATTTTCCAAATTTACTCAAGAATACATGCACATGAATGTTTGAATTTTTGTTCATCACACAAGTATACTTATAGCCTACACAATCAATATATATATTGATTATAAATATTCATGAGTAAACACCTGGAATATGTTTTCTAAAATTAATGTCATAATTATTTGTACTGACACTATTGGATTTCACTTTATTTTGGTTTGCTTTCTACTCTTATCTTTTCCCATAATCATTTAAAATGTAAACACAGTAGTAATTATCACTGAAGGTGGCAAAAGTATCTACTAAAATGAACAAAAAAGAGAGAAAAAAGAGGGGAATGAAGAGAAATATATTGATAGATTAGTATGCAGATTCATCAGGATAGCTATACTGTATTGGGCGGCACCGATTTTGGTGTTACAAACGAAAGATTTTAAAAGAAAGAATAAAAAAAAGCAAAACGTGTCTTCATCTATTACTTCCCCTACTTTCCTTCTTCTTTCTTCATTTCTGATTTACTCCACACCAAAAACAGAACAACTTTCATTTTTTTAACACGTGAGAATAATTTTTCCAGCATTCCATTACGTTATTTTACTAAACCAACAAACTATTTTTTGTTCCTTCCCCATAACTAATTTACGCTCCATTAAACACAAGCTCTCAAAGAGATCCGCAATTATAGTTTAACAGTTGCAGTGGGATTTCTCTCGCTACATCTCATCTACAGATGGATCTTTTCGATAAAAGACTGACAACTGCTTCTGCTGGTTACTGCTAAGTTAGTAAGAGTTAGAGAATGTGGCTCGAAGCCATTGACTAAAACGATTGATAACATCAGTTATTGGATGTCTAGCTCTTGTTTTGGTCAATAAAACCAATGCGTTGACGTCATCTTTTACACTAAACAAAATTTGGCATATAAACTCTTCAACGATGTTCCTTTTAGTTTATTAAAGGGGTATAGAAAAAATATTCAAATGCATAATATTATCCATATCTTCCCCGTGGATATATTAAAATGAAATGAAATCTTTAAGTTTCACGTCCCACGGTTATGCCGGTTAGGCTAAAGGAGACGGTGATTATGAGAAATGAATGAAATGGTTTAATGAAGAAAGTGGGAGGAAATGGGAGGAACACGAGAAAACCCACGATCACGGTGTTTGTCCACCACAAAGTCCACACTTCATGAGCTGGGATCGAACCAGGGACCCCAAGCACCGGGGATGAACGTTCTACCACTGAGCCACCGTGCCCCTCGTGGATATATTAAAGATTTGTTATAACGAAATTAAATATTTACAAAATGTTAATGAAAATTGTGAAACTTCATTCTGTTTTACTCATCCATCTCTGAACACTAAGACCTTTTTTCTTAGCTTAATTTATATTAGGACGTATTATTTTCCAATTTCCATTTCCCAGCAAGAAAATCTTGTTAGAACATTACTTTGAAATTTAGTATCGATCAATTGAATATTGTGGGATCTATACATACCTCATACCTGTTACGAGCAGACGGACGGAATTCGAATATATATATATATATATATATATATATATATATATATATATATATATTGTAGTGGGCCGCAAATTCGCAAACTATTTTTTGCGAATAAATATTCTTTTTTTTCATTTTTAAAACTGCAACAGAATTCGTATTTCATTTACTTCTTTTAAAATACAAATTCGTGTTGAATGTTCTTTTTTTTCCTAGCTGGAAACCAGACATCCAGTCTGCTTTCACGTCTCGCCACCGAGTTTCCCCCTTTCTGACCTGTAGGTCAACAGCAGTTAAGATAAACATTCTCCCCTTTGGTTCGATACAGAAGCTTGGTTTCTTTTTCTATATTTATGTAGTCTTTTAACAAGTTAGATTATTATTATTAGTGGTAGAATACTGTTAAGAAAACCCATATAGTTTTGTGTATCTGTTAAATGTCATTTTTGCTTCTAAAAAGAAGATTCTTTTCGTTCTTCGGAACATTAAATATATATATATGTCTTTGGTCTAAAACAAGTAAGATAAACTGTCGAAGGGTCTTGAGTTCATTATGTATAAAACCTTTCAAGTTTATTACTTGAAATCTTTTATGTTTAATATATGTTTTATAGTTTAAGATACTATTTGTACAATTCTCTGTAATATCTCGATGTAACCTCATTCTTCCAGAGAAAGGGGCTCACACACCTAAACTCAAGGACTACACATCACACGCACACGCATGCGCACACACAAAATCTTATCTTTTGCCTGGCTCCGCCCAAGGCACCTTGTTCTAGCCAATCTAGATGTTAATGGCATGGCTCGTTCCAATAGCTAGTAGCTCCACCCCTCAGAGTGGAACCCTTCCGAGGTCATCTGCACCCGAAATCGTGTGCAAAGCCAATAATCTTTCTTTTCAGGATACTGGTCCCCCTCGGGCTCCGCCCTAGGTACTTTTTAGATCTCCACGCATGCTCAACCTCTGACCTTACGGTCCTAGTGCAACGTTTGCTCACGTTACTATTTTGCACACAGACCGTAAATTGGTGCCGGTTGCACCTCCGATCGAGGCCCTTAAAAACGCATGTTTTGGGCTCTCTCGTCGGACAACGTCCCTCTCCTGAACCCCTCAGAGACGTGCAGACTACGAGGAGTACGCAATTCGTTAGGTACGTCTCAGTTCAGGAACTTATCACGAAGAAGTCTCTAGTTGTCCATCCCTCTGCCTTCAAACCTCTCTGCCTCTACGGAGGCCTGCCTACTCAATCTATTGGTTACCTACCTCACTACCTTGGTTTACCCAGTACTTGGCAATCTGTTTCTGAAAGCTCGATGGCTCAGCCAGGGTTCTCCCATAATTGCTGGTCGGCTTAGGAAACTGACGGTCAAAGTACTACCCTACCTAATCCTCACGGTAACTTGGCAATCTGTTTCTGAAAGCAAGACGGTTCAGCCAGGGTTCTCCCATAATTGCTGGTCTGCTTAGGAAACTGACGGCTAAAGTTACCTCCTTCCGAACTTGGCAATCTACTTCCGCAAGTTTCGCTTCAGCCCGGACTCGCTCCAGAAACTGCTGGCAAGCTTAGGAAGTTGACGGCTAAAGTTCTGTCGCACCCCTATTTGATGTGTGTTTTGACAGACTCTAAGTTTATTGCTTAGCTGGCCTAAAACGCACGGGTAATCAAATAGTTACTCCCTGTTTGATGTCTGTTCGCAGACCTTTAGATCAAACGGTAAACCCTTACACCTTCCTTGTTTGATGTCTGTTCGCAGACCGGTAGATCAAACGGTAACCTTAATTCCTTCTGGTAACCAACTTTGTTTGATGTCTGCTTAGCAGACCGGTAGATCAAACGGTAACCTTTACACCTACCCTGTTTGATGTCTGTTCGCAGACCGGTAGATCAAACGGTAACCTGTTCCTAACCTCTGGTAGCCTACCCTATTTGATGTCTGTTCGCAGACCGGTAGATCAAATAGTATACCTTTTACCTACCTACCCACTAGGACTGATTCGTGCCCTCCCAGTCTAGTGCAGTTTTGTTTTATTGTGAAAAGTGCTACAGTTAAGTTTGTTTTTATCAGTGACGTTTAGTGAGTTATTTTTTTAACTACCTATTGGAACGCCGCCACGTAAGTTAAAACTCTTTTATATATAGACACAGTATTTACACTATCGCCCCGGCTCTGGTTCTTGTAATTTGCTTAGAGCCAATAAACTGCAGGCTTACTGCAAGGAACATATTTGTTGAGTTTTGTTTCAAGAGATATCCCAAAGGATTGTTTGGTTATCAAACCTTAATCAGGATAACGATTCCATTGTTTCCATTAGAAGATAAGTCTTGGCCCAGGCCAACGCTACCGTGTAATACTAAGATTCTTCAGACTGTTTTGTTAGCTGAGTTCCTGTTTCCAGTATAACTTTGCCGCTCGAGTTATAGTTGGTGTTTCGCAGAAACTTTGGTTGACTAATTAGAAGTATTTTGGTAAATTACAAAACTCTCTTGTGTGGGTGCCGGTCTAAGCAAACGCATACCACCGGCCCGCCACAATATATATATATATATATATTCAGCTTTGTACGGATCATGAAACATGTAAATCTGTCAAAATATCGAGTTTCTTTCTTACGTAACAGCACAAGACTTCACTTCCTTTGTTTGTTGGAAGTAAAAGAAACAAAATTCCAAAATGAAATGAAATCTCAGTTTTACGACCTACGGTTATACTGTGTAGTATGGTGATGGTGATGATGAGAATGAGTGAAATGAAGAAAGTGGAAGAAAATGAAAGAACCGCGAGAAAACCCACGCATATGATGTTTGTCCGCCACAAAGCGCACTTGGTGCTAGCTGGGATCAAAATAGGGACTCCACGCACCAGAGGTGAATAAAAAACTCATCCAAATTGAATGAGTGAGTTGAGAAAAGAACACATTCCAAGATACAACTTTCCGACACTGGATGGAAAAATGAACACATTCCAAGAATATGTTCCATTTTCCACTTATACAAGTTTTTCTTTTCCGCAGATCTTAGTACAGAAGACCTAAATTAAGAAACATATTCCTTGTTCTTCTCAAGTGGAGTAGGTTTCCATAAATGGATGATGGTTAAATGGGGAATTCAGCAACGAAAACTACAAAATAGTTTAGTTTGTCTATTTTTGGAATGTGTACCTTTTTCAATTTACTCATTCAACTGTAAACTACTTCTTTCGGCTTTTTTCAGGAAAAATGACTTATGATACGTTGCAGGGTTGTTAATGAAACACTTGTATTTATTTATCACATATGAATAAAATTGGCGAAGTGGGTTTTGGTTTTTGACAAAAATGTTCGAGAAAACTCGTTCCAAGAGTAAACTACCCCTTGCGGGTTTTCGCAAGGAAAATTACTTATTTTCTGTAGCAGGATTGTGTTTAAAATATTTTTCTATGAGATACAAAAAAAAAATCGCCTGAACAGCTTCTAAGAAAATCGTCACAAAAAGTGAATTAACAGTTGAGATTTTTCCAAAAGATATAATGAAATCATGCATAAGGTTGTTAATGAAATATTGAATTGTGAAATATTAACAGAATCATTAGAGCTGTATTTGAGACACTGGCAATCTTCGATTCCAGCAAATTAAGTTTAGTTTGGGAGTAGGGAGAAAATTACCTCCTCCCCAGTCGAATCTGGATTCATAAAACGTCGTGGACTCTTGACGTTTACAGAAATGAGGACGAATGGACAGCATCCAAAAGTGACTTTTTCTACACGTAGGGATCATAGAATGTGTCAATTCGTTAAAATTTTGAATTCAACTCTTTTCACAACTATGACACTCCTTTCATTCCATCATCGTTTCAAAATAGAAAAGGACAGATGAATGAGTGACCTGTGATTAAATCCTAAATTAAAATAACAATATTATATTTAATTCCATTGCTCTTCATTCCGAGAGAGATTTACAACAAAATAGATACATTTAACTGGAATTACTTGGAAAGTTTTTTTTTTTTTTACATACTACCCCTTCTTATCTATTGCAATTAATTTTAATTCTTCTTGTGATGTTTCTAGAGCTTAGTTCATGTTACCTTTTCCTGCAGTTATAACAAATTTTATTGAGACTGAAGCCTCCCAGGAGCCAAAATATGCTGTTTCCAAGTAGCCCCGCTTTTGGGGCTACTTGGAAAATATGTCTTTTCATAGTAGTAAGAGCTATGTGAAAAATGGGACTATTTGGAGAGAACCACTTGCAAGATTACACTATCAAGATCCTGAGAAGATTGATATGCAATGTGCCTATGTTTCTTTCATAGTAATGTGTTCCTAGGCTGTTTTAAACAAAGAGACTTTTTTTTGCTCAACCTTTTAGTTAAACATAATAAATTGTTGAACCAATCTAAACTAACTATAGTGGTAAGTTTGTCTTCCTGAAGGCCTACGGAACCAGTAAAAAAATGTTTTTGCAATATGCTTTCATAAACGGTAGTTTTTCAAGCAATGCAAGGGAAATTTTGGCAAATGCCAATATACGTATAAGCTCTTGAGATTAATTTAAGACACTAAAACATGCCCTACATAATTTTATGAAATTTATGTATGTATCTGATCAGTAATTGACTTACATTGGTATACACAATTACCTGGTATCATTTTTACAAGTGTACAGATACGTTAACTCTTCAAAAATATCATATGGTACTGTTATAATAATAATAATAATAATAATAATAATAATAATAATAATAATAATAATAATAATAATAATAATAATAATAATAATAATAATAATAATAATAATGTAACAGTATGATAGGGACAAAAATTTACATATTGAAATTCTTTGCTGCAAAGTCATATGAAAAAACAATTTGTTCTCTGCGGTTGTAGGTAGGTTCAGGAAAAAACTTCAATAATGTCATCGTTGTCTATCCCGTGATCAGTATCATTATTTTTAGTAGAAAAATGGAAGGAATAAAAAATGGCCACAGATTGTCCAAGAAAAAAGTAAAAATGTAAAATTAATTCCTCTCATTAGGAAACTTCTGAAAGCAATGATATTTAGCAGAACTAGGTAAAAATCACTTTTCATTACGGATACACAGGGCCAATTTACAGAAAATTAAAAAATACACACACACACACACAAACTATAAATTGCTGTGAGAATTTTTAGGCTCGTCTATGAATAAGATACAGACTTAATGACCATCCATATTGCTTCTTTTAGGTGCGTACTTTTCATTGTTCTGGAAGAAAATGACATATCTGTCATAGTTCTCCCATTATTATACCATATAATAAAAAATGTCAGTTTTCCAAATAGTCCCACATTTTTCAAGTAACCCCTGTTTACTATACTCAGAAAGATTTTTCAATCTGTTGCATTGAAAATATTTCGGTACCACAAAAATCTGGAGTCGAATATACGCTTTAATTTTGTAACTGAAAAAATATACATCTAAAAGGTGCTGAAAGCCTGGTAAGCATATCTTTTGCACTTAAGAGAAATAAATAAATAAATAAATAAATAAATAAATAAATAAATAAATGAAAATTAATGATCTTTCAACTGTAGGATTAAAAATTTTGTCTAGAAATCTTAGTGTTAGAATTTGTTTTCTATTCTCTATATTTAAAAGATACAGCTTAAAACTATGTGACGTTTTCAAAATAAAATTATTATTATGCGTCCTCAGTAGGTAAAGCCTATATAAGTTAGTAAAATAATGATTCAAATTTCAAGAAAAAATTAAATCTTTCAGTTGAACGTCCCATAATTATGCCCTTTAGGCTAAGGGAGACGGATTATAAAGGTTCAAAATCTTGCGGGGCCAAAACTTTGCCGCCCAAAACCTCACATGGGAAAAATCTCGCAGCCCATAATCTTGTGGGACTAAAATGTCTCCTCCCAAAACCTCCCTGCTCAGAACCTAGCGGAGAAAAGTTTCACCATAATAATTTACTCAATGAGTTTCTAGGGCAATAACAATAATAATAATAATAATAATAATAATAATAATAATAATAATAATAATAATAATAATAATAATAATAATAATAATAATAATAATATAGGTAGAATAAGAAGAAAGACCTAGAAATTGACGGGTTCAAAATGAATTGATATATAATTCTAAGACAAACTAAAATGAAGTGAAATCTTATCCATCGAATCTAGTTTTGTCCTTTTTTTTTAAGAATTAAGGACACTATACATTGTATATACAAGTACAACCGAACTCATACCATCAGAATTAATCAAAGTTAATATGGTCCTAGACAATGGCATGTTATATAGGAATATGATACATTATGTAAATGACAGGCTTACATTTTCCGAGTTATGGGTGGTCAAATTTTGTATCATATATTACAAAACAAAAATCCAAAGACCGAACTCATCCGATTGGGATCAAATTTGGCGTAGTAGTATACCTCGATCTGCGTGTGAAATATTAAATACTACAGACTTTGAGTTCCCGAGTTCTACACAAGCGAATTTCTAAATCACTGGACTTAACAAGAACATAATAAATCTCGTTTAAATAGAAGTCAACGGTCAGTATTGGGCAGAAAAACAAATAAAATTCTATGCGTATTTCACTTGTAATATAAGTGTCTATGTGCTACCTTTATAGCAATATATAAAACTCTATACACTGAAGAAGTCGGTGTGGCAAGTTTTTGTACTGACGGGACTTTTTCCTAGGTAAAGTTATCTCTCGTTTTGGCCAGGCGAGATTTCGGCTCATGAGGTTTAGATCACGCGAGATTTCAACCAAGCAATATTTTAGCATGCGAGGTTTTGAGTAGCGAAGTTTTGGACATGCGAGATTTCGGTCAGGCGAGATTTTGGCCTGCGATGTTTTGGATGATGAAGTTTTGGCCAGGGGAGATTTTGGATTGCGAGGTACTGGCCGCGAGGTTTTGTGCCCAAACTGGAATGCGAATTTGGGAGAAAATGGGAGTATTCCGAGAAAACCCACGGCCATGTTGTTGTCCACCAGAAATTTAATTGGCAGCGGTCGATCCAGGGATCTCACATATACGAGATAAGCACTCTACCACTGAACCTCCCTCAAATTCCAAGAATCCTCATTTATGTCTTATCAAACTAGTTTTTCTTATGGGATAGGAGGGTCAAGACAAGGATTACTGTTTTAGTACGAGTTGAACCAAGGTTAAACCAGAAATAAAAATTGAGAAACAATGTCGCTAAAGAACTATCTGAAATCATTTTTCTTGGCAAGAATAGTGTTTTTGATCTATGTAACATCTGTTTGAGATCCAATCTTGTTATACTATTCTGCACATAAAAACAAAAGTTATACAGAATACTTTTTATTTACAAAGCAATGGTGAAAAGCTATACTTTTATTACTTTAGAACGTGTTCGAGATCTTATTTGCCTCAAAAGAAGATCCACAGAAATAATTAAAATGCATTTCTGCTCCATATATTCCAATAATATAGTATAGCTTTTTCTCTCTCTCTCTCTTCAAATATTACTCTGACGGAAGAGAAATCTGTCTTTATCACAACTGTGGTTCCATCTGATTGATTTGTGTATATTCTTGTTCAGGGATGTGAAAGTCACTGAATAACATTGTTCACACGTTAATTCTACGTGACTGGAAGTCACTGCTTTATTGACCTGCGAAATAAGATCACAATCGGAAGGGACAATATAGAACTCTCCTTTAAAATATTACAGTATTAGTGGAATACTAATTAGAAAAAGGTATACAGAATATGAGAAACTAAACAGCTCAAACGTACCCCATGCTATTATTATCTGACTATTTTTCTCCATAGAACAATGTAATGCCTGCAAAAAATATCTCAATACTCCTAAATTCTAATTGTGTGTGCATGTAGTATCTGTACCAAATCCTAATACTATATTTTTACCAATCAAAGTTACCAATTACATTATAATTTATCTGTTCACTACAGCTTGTTCTATAATTAATCCACTAGAAAGAAGGATTGGTTAAGGAAGGTAAACCATATATATAACGCTCTTTGATCTTGATAGTGGTTACGAATAATATCTTTTTGATGTTGGAAACATATAAAGGGTACAAAAGGAAAATGCGTAGTTACCTTTTGCAAAATTTTCCAGAAAACACTTTTAAGGTTCTTCCTCGTAGATTTTTTCCTTGTACGTGATTTCTTTATTTGTTTATAATGTAGAACCAACTGTTTTATTCATTGTATTGTTTTATCAATCAAACTAGTTGAATTTAGACTTCAGATGGTATTACAACTGCAACTGATCGTATTTTCTAGCCTATAACCTTAATGCTTCAATATTGTTAAGTTTTTTATACTTCCAAAATAGTTGGTTGGAGCATAGTATCACTCTTCAGCAACGAGGCTATGTGAGGCTAGGACCTATACTGTAAAGTGGTATCCGTATCACCGTAATGAGCTCCCTCATGGATATGTGATTAGCGTAAGCGCTTTCGGTGCGGGAGAAACGGTTTCGATTCCGAGTAGAAGCTCATGTGGTTCTAATCCCACGTCTCATATAGCCTCTATACAGAAGGGGAAGCTAAACTCCAACTCAATCCCTCAACCGAACTACCGTAATGCTTTCAAAATTCAAGATTCTCCCACCTAAGATCGAACTCGGGAACCCCTGCATCAAAAGTCACCTTAACCGGGACATTGGTCAGTGTGGTCATAATCACTTGTCTACCTAAATCCAATACAATAGGATCATGAACACAGAAATTTCGAGGACAACCAAAAAACATCCCTGCTCCTTACAGGGACTCAAACCCTCAATGGGTTTTATCTCGCGACCGTCAACCTAATACCTCATACCGCTTGATTGCACCATACCGGCTACACCAACGAGGATGGCTAATTTCAAAATGCTTTCAAAGTCTGAGTTGTAAGTAATCTATATTTATATACTAAGCATCTACAACTTGAGTTGATTTAAATGTGTTTGCAGAAAGTCATTCTAGGTAAAATTTTTACCTTCTATGTTCGACTACTTTGATATGTCAATTGTGATTGATAGTGATGTTTCTACAACTCTAATTGCCTAAGAAAGAAAGAAACAGAAAAACAAACTAAATAAGAAATATATTTTTTCTATCATCATAAAATATTCTGAATAATAAATGTACTGCAACATTTTAGAATTATTATTACCATATACTAGAGTCGAAAAGCGCATGTTCATTGAGAGATTAATCGACTGCCAACATTTATATTAAATGCCACGGGGTTTCACTTAACATTGAGCTGTCTCTCTCTGCATGAACAAGTCCTCAAATTGTTATTTCATTAATCATTTATAAGACAATGTTTCGATATCACTAAGAGACAAAGAGCTTCAATAACAAATGAAGCCAGTTCCAAATTAAAGTAGAGTTTCAATTTCGTTTAATATTAATCGAATTCAGATTACTATGATAGCCATATTGAACACTTTTAAAGCAGTTGAATTACTTTTGTGTATGGAAATAAGTTATATTTGTCTTTTCTAACAGTCTATGCAGTTGGTATATTACTTTAATAAAAAGTATTTGGAACTCCTTACCAATCTCATCAGACAAACAATTTTTATTCTTAAATTTAATAAATGTGTGTTTATATATATAGTATCTTTCTCCTTCAAAATGGTACTTCACTTCTAATTTCGATTAGTATCTCTTTCTATGTCATAAAATACACTCAACTCAATCTATGAGACTGAAAAGTTCGACCCCTATTTTCTTGTAAAACTTGTATCATAATTTAACACTGGACTTAACAATATTTTGCAGAGATATTTGTTATAAAGATAAAAAAATTCGATTATCTTCTCAATTTAGAGATTATTGTTTTAAATTACTACCAGAATACCCGTTCTTTACATAAGAAGAATCGTGTTTATGAAAAATACTTGGCAAATATATTCTGATTCTAAAAGATTGTTGAATCAAGTCCAGATTTATTGGGGGTTACGATAACGGTTGCCCAGCTTCTCTGTTAGGCCTTAATGATCATTTATTGTAAAACTGTATATTAACGTCAGCCTAGAATACATAGGAAATATTTAAACTTCCGTAAGTATGTCAAGCTAACGGTGTGGATTTGTAAGGCGGACAAATACATAAACATACAGTAAATTCAGAAAGATTAAGTTCTGTATCTTGTCGTAATCGCATTGCTTCATACGTTCTGAAATTGTCAAAACAACATTAATGAAATACTTTTTGTAATGATTTACTATATTAACTTAGCATCATATTTAGATCTATATTAATTAATTTAGCAATTTCCATTTGAAAGGAAATTCTGTTTTAGTTTCTTTCCATTTAGGAAAAGAAGATATAGGAAATAAACAAAGGGAATGAAAAAGGAATAAATAATGATTTCAATATTTGTAATATCTCCCTGTAATTGATGGAATTTTCACTGCCTATTTTCGCAAAATATTTCCTTTCTCTTGAAAAAAAAATCTGAAAAATGAACTTCACTGCTTACAATTGTAACTTTATTTTTTAAAGAACTAATATCTATGTTCTGATAAGTTCAACTAATAACATAAATTTAATGATAATAAAAGTAAGATTTATCTCTAAGACTTCTATTATTTTTCATTGTTTTTCAGTGCAAGCATTGCATTAAAAATTATTTTATTTAGTTTACATAGTATTTTGTCCAATTATTATAACATTAAATTGTAAATTATGTAGAAACAATTAAGTTTTTCCTACTAATTAAGACTTTAATTATAAAAAAAATACTTGAAGTATTAGAGACTGCAGGTTAGCGGAGGATAGTGATAGTGAAGTGATGAATATTACTTTAAAAATAATCTGCTACTAATAGAAAGTAATGTTACACATAACACTTAGATAGTTTTATCTATAAGTTAACAAACTGAAAGTTTGTCAGGAGAATACAAACTCGTTCTCCTCGCTCTATCAATCCATTTTCCTAGTTCGACAATGGCGTAAATATAATATCCTACAGATTACACACAAAGATGAAATTTTAATTTCATTAAATTTGAGTTCATAAACTTTACACAATGCCTAACTGGTCAATATGTTAAATTATTTTTAAAAATATTACTTAATTACAAGTTTTTTAAAACATATTAAGAAAAAAATGAAGAATTCAATCAGCTAGTAGTAAAATCGAAGATCGTAAAAGTAGCTTAGTATTATTCGAGCTACCTTAATGAGTTTTAAAAGATAAAAATAAAAAGTCATAAACTGAATCGGGCGATGTACAATGAGTTTCAGTTCATAGAATGTAGTTTAATCATAAACTAAACGAAACTTACTAAGATCACTTTATGTATGTAAAGTAAATTAATAAAATACAAAGCATAGATCTAAGCTGTGTGATAGAGAAAATTGCATAATAATAATAATAATAATAATAATAATAATAATAATAATAATAATAATAATAATAATAATAATAATAATAATAATAATAATAATAATAATTATAATAATAATAATAATGTGTCGATATTCTGTTTGCGAGAGTAGAAATAAACTTTTTTGCACAAAAGTACAAAGCTTTCATTAAGAATGATAAAACATGCATATGTACTGACAAATTCGGGCTGATTTTTTCTTCATTTCCATCCAATTCAAATAAAAAAGTTATATCTTTGTTAGCAAATAAATATATGTTGAGTATACTTTCATTTTTCGTTTGATGATATGGTTAAGATAAAAATACCAACAAGAAAAATAAACTGCGAATAGGAAAGAGAATAAAAATAAAAATTAATAATACTTTCGGATGTTTACTTTGTGTTTTAGCTTCCGATTCGTCTTCCAATATTGTATACTGTTTTATGTTTCCTTTATTTATTGTAATTATAGTATTTACCTTCAAATGTATGCAATTAGTGAAAATAAAACACTTTTAAACTATAAAATGTTTTTTGAAAAGTAAAATTATCAGTACAGTATATTTTATTCATTATTTTCAAAGCAGTTTACAAAAACTGGAAAGCATAAGTTTAATGAGGTAATGTTTTTAATATTTTTTTTTTAAGTTAGTGGTGTGAGGAAAATTTCAGCTCTTTAAACGATCATAAAGTTTTCATAAAGAAGCATTTAATATATATATATATATATATATATATATATATATATATATATATATATATATATATATATATATATGTGTGTGTGTGTGTGTGTGTGTGTGTGTGTGTGTGTGTGTTTGTGTTTGTGTGGTTGTGTGTAATGACAGAAATTGAATATTTTCACGATACTTACATATCAATATTGCCATCTAAACAATACAAAATATGGTATTCCTATTTATTTAAGGTCCATCATAGTTGTATTTCCGTGGATGAAAGAACGTACATAAATTTATGTCAATTAAATAATATCAAATAAGTAGACAATGTATTCGTTCGTAATATTACATAATGTCAGGTCTACTTCAAAGTTCTGTCCGTTTTTGCAACAGTAAATTCTATTCCCTTTTATATATTAATAATTTATGCATTAATGTCATACGTTATGACTTTTAAAATAATGTTGGAATTTTTTCTACATTTTTTACAGGGTCTGTATCCCTAAAAGGTATCTTTCGATAAAGTTTATTTGCGTATACTTTGTGAGTTCCAGCAGGTGAAGAATGCAACAGATGTAACTGAATCTTTCTATGCTGTGTTTGGGTGTTTGGAAAGGAAGCTGTACCTGATCACGCATGCAGAAGACGGTTCGAGAAATTTAACGAGGATGACCTAGCACTTGAAGATAATCTGTGCTTTGGACAATCTTCCGTTATCAATGATGATACTTTTCGTAATTTGTTGATATGGGGTGAATTCTTGACTACATCAGGAATTGTACGGAACTTTTGTGTTGGTCAACAAAAAAGTTTCTGACGAAATCAGATATTTTGAGTTTGTTAGAATATTCCAAATGGATTCCACATATAGTGGCTGAGAGGAATCGACAGGAGCATGTGATTATTAGTTCCTCTTTTCTTGCTAGGGATTGAAATGTACCATTTCTAGACCATCTAGTAACTGGTGATGAAAAATTGATCATCTATCACAATGTAGTTAGGAAACGGGTTTACTACAAACCAACACAAGCCGTTCCCTCTACATCAAAACAAGATTTATCAACAAAAAAGAAATTGATGACATAGAATTAATTCATTATGAACTTCTAAGGAAAAACGAGACAATCAATTCTGATAAACAATGCCTACAGTTGGAAACCTTGACTACGAATATCAAAGGAAAGGTGTTATTCCGTTGTATGATAATTCAAGATTTCGATTCTTTATCGACCCAGAAGAAAACACTAGAGTTTGGTAGGAAAGTTTTAAGTCATTCATTACATTCACCTGATACTGCTCTCTCAGATTACCACTTCCTTTTTTGTATCTTCAAAATTCCTTGAATGGAAAAAGTACAGAAACGAAGATGATGTGTAAAATGGTTTAATTTACTACTACTTCCAATTTCAATACTTATTTTCATAGATCAAAAACGGTAAGATATATCGAGATGCAGTTTTATGCAATCAGTTTAGCTTCTCAAGAGTACGTCCTATTTCTTTCCTTAACCATATATTCAAACCGGAAGTGATTCAAAGTAACCATTCCCGGTTTCAACCTTTATCGCCATAAAACAAAAACAGTAAGGTATAGCGAGTAATGGCTTTTTGATACTGGATTCAGCGTCCGATGAACAGGTACTATTTTTGATCTTAATCTATTGCAACCACTATTTATAAATATATTACTTCAAGTTTGAGTATTGAATTCCCATACCTTTGAAAGACCAATGTAGTTTTACGCTGTAAATCGAAATTCTCTTGTTAAAAATATGTCCGAACTTTGAAACACGATATAGTTCAATGGATATCTTTGTCAGGACCTATTAATTCGTATTATTATCCAAATTGTGGAAATCCATTAAATATTCTCCTTATTTCTCAAATATCTATTAGACTAACATTATATAAATGTGTAACAATTTGGAGTGTGGAAGAGAAGACAGAGTATTGCATAAAGAGTTTTTCTCATGGTCATTCCAACTAAGCTAATACGTAATACTTAAGTGTGTTATATATATCCATGCTTACATTAAGTAATAGATTTACTCGGATTGGATTAAGATTAGGATTAGGAATTGGGTTTCTTGCCTTCCGGCAACTATGGTCATGTTAGCCAACTCACGTATTAGGAATGACGCTCCTCGTCGATCACACTGCCCGGGAGATTGGGGAGGAAGAAAGCTGCCTGGGACCAGTATGTGAGGTACTATCCCAGCGTTTACTAGTGGTGGGCACAAAAACTGATTTTTCGGTTTTCAGTTTTTAGAAAAACAGAAACCGGTTTTTGAAAAATTAATAAAACGGTTTCGATTTTCTCCAAAACCGGTTCGGTTTTCCACAGGATCTGGTTTCGGTTTTCTTCAAAACCGGTTCCGTTTTTTTTTCAAAATTGGCTCTATTTCTGACCAAAATAATGTTTCGTTGTTCTTCGGAAACTGATTCCATTTCAACAGAAATAATTTTACGTGTTTTCCAAAAGCTTTCACCGAAACCAGTTTCGGTGAAAACCGGACCAGTTTTCTAGAAAACCGAAACCGGTTTTGGAGAAAACCGATTTCGGTGAAAAACCGAACCGGCTTTTGCAGGAAACCGAAACCGGTTTCAGTGGAAACACCGAACCGGTTTTGGAGAAAACCGAAATGTCGGTTTTTCGGATTTCGGTTTTTTCTAGAAACCGGTTTTGCCCATCCTTAGCATTTACCTAGTTCAATGAGGAAAACCCAGAGAAAACATTACTCAAGATGGCTGGTCTAAAAAAGATTTAACACTTTTTAGACCGAGTGTCCTCACCAGAAATCGAACCCAGGGCATACTCGGACTGGATTGGGACGGTGAAATCTTACAATTCATCCTATATCGAAGATAGTTTTACGCGGCTAAAGTTTTGTATTCTCGCTTTTTGTGACGGAGATCTGAGTTCGATTGACAATCGATCTTGTAGAATAATGGGTGTAGATTCATGTCTTTTATATAATCTTGAGCTGGAAAGGAAGTTCAACTTCAAATAAACAATGGCTTGGACCTGTGTTATACCCTGTAATTCTGTAATTTGTGCTTTTACGGCTGGTGAATGAGGGGTCAAATAGGAGAGAACTGTCGTTGATCTTATAGCCTGGTTGTCTGCGACTAAAACGGGACTAAAACGAAGCTTGTCCCGAAAATAATAATAATTGATGACATAGATATAAAGTACACACGCCAGACCATATACCATAGGTAGTAACCAGAGCCGGATTTAGATTTGATGAGGCCCTAAACTCTTGAAGGTAATGAGGTCCTTTATATGTCCAGCTATTATTTGTCAATGACAAACTGTCTGCAGCTGTATGGTACACGTTGCCATGCAACCAAGTCACACCCTATACGCAAAAATGACCAGACTAGTGATATTTTTGAGAGCAGGCTAGCAGAGGGGCACCACTACTTACATCACAGGAGAATACACAAACAAAATACTGTTGATGTATGTAAGTTTATAGCTTGTTCTTTATGCTATAATTTGGAAATGGGCATCCACATTTCTGTAATTGTTTTGGGGTCCCCAAGAGAGTTGGGGACTCCCTTAGCTATAGTTTGTTTAGCTTATACATAAATCCGGCACTGGTAGTAACTTTAGTTAATACTATCATCCTGTCATCCAACTCCATTGAAGGCAAAACTTTGTCGTGAAGCATGTTCAGTTCTGTATGAAGTGGTCTTGAATGATAGTCAACGTACCTGCCAAGTGCACCGGATTTAACTTCTGGTTTTATTCTGTGCCTATGTAAACAGTGAATGAAATCCATTCTTCTTAACCTCGATGCTGCATCAAATCGTGCAAGCAAAATCTATTGCTCTATCCAGGCACATAGACCTAAATAAGTAATTATATTTCTAGAATGGGATATTTTAATTGTTGTCCCGAATACAATAGTTTGTCTAGTAGAACGCAAAAGAAACACTGAAACTAGTTAAGTAAAAGCACCAAATACAGTAGTTGTATTGAATTCAATTGCAGTTAGCGTATACTCATCTTCATGCATATTCTGTCAGTGGCTTCGGAAGAAAGTAAATACCATTTGACTCATCAATAATGATGCTATATAAGGCCAGACCTATGGTTTTAAAGTGGAATTGAAACAATGTAGTGTGTGTTCGATATTCTCTCGTCAGGAATCCAACCCGGCTTTTTATGCAGAAAAGATATTCTTTTGGTAGTCATTAGACAGCGGAGAGGGCTATGCTCCGAGGTTACATAGCACGAGTACGTATTTTTGTTCATAACAGAAAAACACTATTTGATTCATGCTTTCTAGTGGGAAGAAATAACGATTTCACATTCGTTTTTGAGTGAACATTTTATATTAATTTTGCATTATAGTAAGTTAATGTATCACTAGAGACATGTGTACTTGCAAACGTATTCGTTTGACTGCACAATGAAACTTAGCTATTACAAGTGAGCCATTAATTACGGTATCGGCGAAGCGCATGCCTGATGATACTTTAGATGCCATCAAACCACTGAAAATAATTGTACGAATGGCATCACTGCTAGTTACACGTTATAGCTAGCTCTTCTGCGGTTTAGTCCAAGTTTCTTTTTTGACCCATTTTTACATATTACTATCTTCTCTCTCTCTCTCTTCTCTTCTCTCCATGTCCCTTCCCCTTTCCCTCTCCTGATCTGGCGTCCATCCGTTTATTGCTAGTTTCCTTCTCCGAAGAAAATGAAGACACACCTCGCTTTCTATAAAGAATGTCATATTCGTTCACCTTAACCTTGGCTGTTGGCCGCACGTACCAAGAAAGTAGAGGGAAGGAAGGATTCGACAACAAAAAATAAAAATAACCGGAAAAGGAGAGGTAATTGAAGTGAGAAGACAGCATCTGCAGAAAACCTGGTCCCCTCCAAAAAAGAGAAATGATAAAAAGACAAGATGAGTTAACTCGGCTTACATTTGCTAAGTGTTTCTCCCTTAGTGTGTTTGTTGTCTTTGTTGGTTGATTTCTTATTACCAATAAAGCTGTGTATATTTTGTTCGGTTTCCAAACAAATATTTTTTAAAGAAATTAATTGTGTATGAAGCAGAACAAATGGGCCGAATATGCGTAAGTTTTTCGTTATTAAGTGTGGTTACTTTACTATTCGTTACGTTTAGTTGTTTGTTCAGTGGTTTCTATCATTACTGATTCAAAGAAAAATAGTGTTCCTTGTGTATGCGAATGATAACTTTTAATGCATGTGGTTCCATGTTCGATTCCCACTGGTGGCACAGAATTTAAGTTGTATGGATCTGCTTGAAGTGAGAGGAAGCGAGATCCGGTGAAAGAAACCAGAAATAAGGAGATGAAAGGCAATGTGCTGACCATAGGTCATCCAAATGACTTATAGTTGTTCGTAGGTTGTGACTTCAGAGAGCTTAATTTGGTTTCAGATACAAAGAATAATTCTTAAATGTCGGTTGGAATATATATAACAAAAAAATAATAATTTTGAGTTACCTAATGATTTTGGTTTGAGCTTTGAAAATGTCAAATAGTTTCGAAATAAATATTTAGAAAATTATCTAAAAGACACAACAAATCTAGAACCACACTCTGTCCCGTCTGTCCAGTGATGAACTGGTAGTGTGTGTAAAGTCAAGAAAACACTGCTTTTCTCTTTTTAATTTATGTAAAACAAGCTAATGTCGTAAGCTACACCGGATATAATTAAAAATTTCTTATATTAAGTTCGGTATAATTGCATTTATCAACATATCAGTCATACTACGGCACTTCTATAGTTTCCAACCGATGAAATTCTGCATTGTAAACATGTGTGGATGTTTATACTGCATAATTTCGTCTTTTATATTTAGATTAACAAGTGACTAGTGACAAATCTAGTGAAAAATACCTACTTTACAGAAAATCAAGTATTGCATTATATCTTAAATCATATGGACAAATAAATTATTCTAGAAATTATGATCTTAAATAACAATATTTTCTTCACAGTAGCTCTGTGGTAGATTACTAGATCTTAGTGCGAAGGTGTTGGTTTATCCTAAGTCATGTGGAGAATATCATATCTATGAGTTTCCCAGGATTTTGCCACTATCTTTATTTTAGCATTTTTTCCCTAACAATCATTAGTATTTGTCATTCAATCCTTTAAGTCTTTGATAAGTTTTCACTTATACAACAATTTTCTCTTCGCCATGGAGAATGTCGTCAGAAAATACCTGTAATTATGATATACAAAATAAATACAATACATTATGATCTAAGACAGCATCTACAATCATTTGTAATATGCTCAACAGAAAAGCTATAAACAAAGTTTATAGTAAATTTAATCAAAATGTAGTCTTGTGAATGTATATTATGGCATCATTCAACAAATAAAAATTCCAGGTTATATACTACAAGATTGGCCATTATCTACTAAACTTAAAAAAATACTTATCCTAACTAAAATATTTCACTTTTAAAATGCAAACTCGTATGTTACGTATTTCAAAATTGACAATTGGAAAGCTAATTAATGTAAATTAACTGTATCGTATTGCCTATTCTATAATTGTAAATTATAGTAGATATACAACATCACCATAGTCTCAACTAAAATTGCCTCTTTCTAACAATAAAATATATTAAAAAATAAATCTTTAATTTAAGTTCCCATGGTTCTATATTTTAGGCTAAAGGAGGCGAATGATTAATGAAAGTGGATGAATATATAAGCCTTGGTGGAATGAGAATGTGAAAGGAAATGAGGAACCTCGAGAAAGCTCAAGAACACGATGTAACCCACTACAAACACACCAGAATTGGAATCGAACCGCGGACCCTTCGCATCAGAGATGAGCCTTCTACTACTGAGCCACCATGACCTCAATAAAAATAAAAAATAAAATAAATAAAATAGCTTCATATACAATAATCATCTTAGAGTTAAAGATAAGACAGGTTATTTAATTATTGTGGCTTCTATTCCTCAAATTTTGTTGAGAATACTCATTATTTAAAAAATACTGTACTAGTAATTTCTTTCATCCAAAGAGAAATGGCAGAAGTAATTTTATCTGTATTTAGGTAGAAGAAATAGCAATATTTTGTCTTGCGTCAAACCATTAATTTGTGCTAATTTGGAACTTAGTTCTTGGTAATATTTATCATCGTTTAGCAAAGTACACGCAGATGTCAAAGCACATCAACCGAAGATTTCGAAGAACATCAGACATGCCGTATGAGTTTTGCCTTTTGTAGATCTATATAGAAAATAAAAGAAGAAAACGCACTGAAGTCCATACAGTGTAACTGCGTTAATTAGAAAGATATCATGCATTCGAGCACTGATGACGATCTGAAATATTCGAGCACATGTCACTCCTTATCATCAGAATTAAAGATTTCGAATTGTACCGTCCTAAGAAATTATGTTTATTTGAACGGGAAAGGATAAACGATTAGGGTTCTCGCTTGGCAATCAGATGATCCTGAGTTTGAACTCTTGGTGTCATCCAGATTGAGATTTTCCATTTTCTTCTGTTAGAGCAGACGAATACTGGAACGAAATATTAATACAGTAAAACGGGTCTCGATAAATATTCCGTTGAAGGTAGAACTCCGGTTAATGAAAATGGACCTATGCTTAAAAAAAATAAAAAATAAACCATGCATATAACAGAATGGTGTACTACGTTATTGAATTACACTACTTATTTCCGCTACGAACTAATGCATGCAGTTACCTCAAATGTTCCGCAGATGAGTTTGTTGCCTCAACCTAGAAGAATGAGATGCTATGTTCTTTTCCGCAGCCGCTCTCTACTTTTAGCTCTCTTGAATGTGATCTATCGTGCGTACTGTATTCTGTTTCTGTTTAATAACTCTAGACCAGCTAGGGAATGAATTAGTGGAATTTGAAAATAATTGTATTAAAGTTGCATTACGTTCAAAAAGTCGCGTGGTATCTAGGGCCTTACATAGCCAAACAGGCTTGGCCGAAGAAAAGTAACGAAAGAACGGTGACCTCTTTGCAGACAATGTAATATGCATACTTGACCTCTTATATGCTTAGGAAGTTTCTAAATGCTGCATTTCGGAACTTGAAATTTTCCGTTATAAGGTTCATTTTAATTTCCGTTGTCGCGTAACACAGTTTCCGTTTAATAAAAAGAATTTAACGTGTCTTTCATCCCCAAATTCAATTAACCATGGAATATTTCCGTTTGCGATGAAATGCCATTTAATAATGGGTCAGCTGAAGGCGACTTTTACTGTATATAAGCCCTGACCAACTTCTTCTAAAAGTTATTTCCCATGTTTCATTGTTTAATAATCTCTAGAATGAAATGACGTCGTCGACTGTCCCTATCTGAAAATACGTTAATCAATGAAGACACACAGTACTTTAAGCAGTGTTTGCTCAGTGTAATGATAGATGTGTGTATGTAGGTGTTTCCTCCTCTTTACCATATACAAAAGTCCTGAAAAGATAGGAATTGGAAGTTTGAATTCAGACTCCTGCTCCGTTGATGAAATTTTATGTACCCACTGCTATACAGTGTTCTTCGATTGTATGCGTTTAATTAATCGGTTAGTGACAGTGCTATAAAAAATTGCGTGCAAGATGCGGCAAAATTGCGTAGCCTATATGCATTTAACAGGAATATAAAATGCATTGATTATTACGAGTATTAATTATCAGTAATACGCTTCATCATGGCTCACACGAGAAGCGGTGACTAATAGAGAGCTCACTTCTGGCTCATGGAGTTCCTGGATCGACCCCAGATCCATAAGTTAGTTTTGTGGTGGATACATACCATGTGGGTGGATTTTCTTGGTGTTCTTCCATTTCCTCCTATTTTCGCCATTTCATTATGATCATCCATCTCATCATCATCACCACCCTTAGCCTCGGTGCATAATCGTGCGACGTTAAACTAAGAAAAATATGGTATACTCCAGTATATAAGTGTACGTACATTAATAACTCACTTAAATCAAAGCCGTGCTCCTTTGCGGCTAAGTAGGTAAACATCTGTGATTTTTTGTGTATTCGATCCCGAGTGGAAGTGCTTAAGTTGAATAAAACCTGAGGGGCTTAAAAAACAGTTCCATATTATGAAAGATCGATGTTGAAAAGGAGCATTGTACTGCAACCAATGATTGAAGTCAAAGCTAGAAAGAAACTTATAATTAATATTACAAATAAAAGTTCTTTATGCAGCTGAAATATCAATGACTTATTTACGTACTTATGATGTGTTGATTGTGAATTCTCTGTAGTCCAAAGTGTGCCCAACGTAAGAGGGCTATCACGATTAACATTCTTTCGAGGAAAATTCAAGGTCAACAGTAATTCGAACACAGAGAATGAGGAAAACAGAAAGGATATTCATCTTTTTTATATAGGTATATATGACGACATTATTGAAAGTATCTTCAGCGTGCATATACAGTGAGGAAAAGGCATTTAAGAAGAAAAAAAACGTGCATTTCCCGCCCTCTAAGTATTTGCCTCAATGCGTGAAAAACTCAAGAGAACCTTTTTGCTTTATTTTTCTAAAGAAAATTCTACCACAAGTTCAGAGAAAGAAACGTAAAGAAAATAGGGTCATAAGAGAAAGACAGTAATGATGATGATGATCTTTTGCAAAAGTAGGGACATACATCCACTAGGAAATAATTTGTAAGCTTTTTCTTTATCGTGAACAAAAAGTAACGAAATAATTTCCATATCGGTATGCATGATCTCACCGGAAGTTCAATTCTAACATTTGGGGTAAAAATGTGAGATCCGTAATATCACACACACACACACACATATATATATATATATATATATATATATATATATATATATGCAGTGGCGGATCCAGGATATGATCAAGGGAGGGGCTAAACCATAGTTTGCAGCTTTATTCAGTGTAAAGCAGGAATGAAACCCATTTTATCCAGTGTATACCTGAGCGTCAAAGGGGAGCTATAGCCCCTATAGCCCTCCCTTAGATCCGCCACTGAATACGTGCAAATAAAAAGTCACGATTACTATGAACCTTATTTTTCACTTCATCTTCCAAACAGAAATTAATTGAACATTAAATGTTCATATGTATATAATAATATCTTAAAGAAATATATTATATAACTACAGATCCCGAACTGCTCTGTAACAACACTAGCTAATACATTACGCACAATTACGTATCTGAACATCTTATTAAATTACAGGAATGATGTGTGATAGTGTATTTATATTAGTATAAAATAACACACTATATATTTGCACAGGTTGGCCAGGGAAGTCATGTAAGAAATTAGATACTCGTACGTGGTAGAATATTTTTTTATTGATTATATATTTTTAACTCTGTTTCTCACTGTTGATCGTTATCATCACCATAAGTATTCACCCATTATTGGCAGGTCACTTACTGCAACTGAGAAGCTGCCATGCGGCACGGTATTCCGCTAACCACTTTGTCTTCAAGTACGATTTTTCTGTTTTGATATCGTGCATTAACTGTACTTCACCCCCTCCTTCTCTTTCCTGCCACTATACTCTCTAGCACGTCTCTCAAGATACAATTCCTTTTTAGCCAATGTCCTAACCAGTTTATATTCCTCTTCTAAATAGTATCTAAAATTATTCTTCTCTTCCCCACCATTTCTAAGGCCCTCTCATTCGTTTTCATCTCGACCCACCTAATTCTCTCTATTCTTCTCCACACTCACATTTCGAAAGCTTCCAGTCATTTTTCATAATTTTTGCTTACTGTCCATGTTTCTGCCCCATACAGTACGATACTCCACACGAAGCATTTTATAAGTCTTTTTCTCAACTCTTTATTCAAGGTCCCACAAAATAGATTTTTCTTTCTCCTAAAGGCTTCTTTCGCCATTTCTTCCTTCTAAAGGCTTCTTGCCTTTATTTCACGTTCGCATTTCATATCATCACTAATAATACTATCCAGATATCAAAAACTAGTCTCCTGCTCTATTTTCTCCCCTCCTATTTCTATATTTGACACCAACCGCTTCGTTTTAATCACCATGGCTTTTGTGCTTCTAACATTTATTTTTTTTTCATCCATATTCTTCACAACCCTTCCTCAAATTATCTAAAATATTATTGATTTTCTTTTCAGATTTTGCAACAAGCGCCATATTATCTGCAAACCGTTAACACCTAATCATTCTACCTTCTACCGAAATGCTATCTTCTTTATGTAAGGTATTTTTCACTATCTCTTCTAAATATATATTAAATAATGTTGGCGAGAGACAGCATAATATCGAACTTTCCTTCCAATTGCACTCTCCTGTGTCATTTCCTCCCTTTCTAACACTTACTTATTGGTTCATATATGAGTTTCTTATGAGTCATCGATCTTTCCATTCCAGCTTAACCTTTTTTTTTTTTTTTTTTTTTTTTAGAACTCTTGTTGAAACTACTGTTTATTAACACATTAGTAACAAATTATATCTCATTCATTAAACTATAGTAAATACAAACACGTTTTTAGAGTTTTATTTATTTGTTAAATTTTCCTAAACCTTTAAAATTTATTAGGACTAACCTTCCTTTCAAAATCTGCCTTTTAGTAGATAGGTATATACATTAATACAGAGGTTAGCTAGGAACCTTTTACAGAAACAAAGATTAGTATGTTTCCTCCAATCCTTCTCCATCGTTATTCGGATTCCAATTATTTGAAAAAATCAAATAGTTGTTCTATCAATTGAAGAGTTAAAACGATAAAGTGTAAGTTTCTGAGGAAAATGATATTAAACTTGACTGATTAGATAAGTTTCTCAGAGAGAAATGCGATTATAAACAACTATAAATTTGACCAATAATATTTTCTGTTAGATCTCTTTATCACATGAACTTTCTTATACATGGATATCATTTATGAATTTTGGCCAAAAGTTCACTTATACAGTTCATTATAGTTTCCACTCACTCACTTTATTTCAACAAACAAACAAATATTGAACAACAAATAATGATACAAATGACGATCAAGTGTTCAAATATTATTAGAATACTGAACTTTTATGTGAATAGTTATAAAGGAACCATTAGGAGATGGTCCCTGAATTTTTTTACCATGTGCGGAGTGAAAATGCATCCGCTACTCTGTTGATAGGGGATCCTTTGCATCCCAACCACGGTCACTCTGTTTTACACCATGATGAAATCTGCCATTATAGATGCACCGAAAAAGCCTTGGCACGTGAGTAGTAACAACGCCGCTGTGAACTATCAGCGACCTTTTCTTGCTAACTCCTCTATAGTTAAATGGCGAAAATTTGTTTGAATAATTACTCGAATTACAAGAGTGTATTTAATTATTCAGATCACAAGTAGTTCTTCGAAAAACAATTCGAAAACAAATATCTATTCAAGATTTGAATTGTGGCAAGTACTCAAATAAATGAGGCGCCTAGTATCAAAAACTGCCAAATCCATTTTTTAAAACCGAAATTGAGTTATATATCGCTTGTTGTGTGTCTGATCTAAAGGAATTCCATGAAAACAGAATTTTGTTTAAAAGCTTAATATTTCATACTAAAAAAACTAGTTCAAATATGGGACTTTGCGTGCGTGTATATGGAGCTTTGCTGCACGTTTTGCAAGATTACTCGAAACTAAAGGAAATGGATGTGGCGGATTTTGATACTAGGCGCCTCAAATAATCTAATATAATTTTTAAAGGCGCTAATTTCAGAGTTTCTGAAGAAGAATTGAGTATTCAATCTATCTTAGAACTTGTTTGATTATAAAATAAATTTTCTTTCAATTATTCTAATTTCTGTAAATATCCATTCTGTTTTCGTTGCTTAACAGTAAGTAATTGAATATAGAGGATGTTAGTAAAGCTTTACGGATAAAATAAACAATATTTATTATAAATGTTATGTTATACAATCTCTTTTTTCCCTTCTCCTTCGTCGAGTTCACTTTACATATATATCTAAACTTTAAAATTCATTGAGTTATACATTGACTGGTTACTTAAAGTTACAGCCATCTCATTACAGCAGTGAGACTACGTGAGACGAATATTGCGCCATAGAAGTAGCTTCGAACTTGTTTTACAAGAAGTTTAGTGTATACTAGGTTAAAGATACAGGCTCATTTAGTATAGAGCGGTTATGTAAAGACATAAGTTTTATGTTTCTATGACCTCGACATACAGAGGAGATAATAAGGCCAATACCAGGCCCGCTTCCCCCAATGTTCTCCAAGATAATATCCGTCATTCCTATCATATTAACAATCCATGTAATCCCCTCCTACTTTGCAAAAACTCCTGGCACACAGTTCTTTATGCTTCGTAGTATCATCTGGAGATAGCGAATGTGCGATTTTGTTTGTGCCCACATTTTCGATCCATATATCTGAATAGATAGAATATATTTATTCAGAATGCTGGTGTTTTACTTTTAAATATGAAACTGTTCTTACAAAATATATTCCGTTAGTTTAATACATAGTCTTTTAATCTATTTTCTCTGCCATCCATCGATACCTTCCATCTCGGATGTACACGTAATGTATTTATAATAGTAATGCAAATAGTAACTTCCACACACTTATTCCTTAAATATACACATTTCTTTTTTTACTAGAACTTTAAGTTCACTACATAGGTGTTATATCAAGGGAGAATACATCCCGTCGTTTACAGTACCAATGCTATGAGTGGAATATTTGACGAAATTCTTTTTAGAGTGGTGATGGGCAAGTTTAGGTACATTTTGCAAGAAAGTCATATGATGTTCTACAGTCGGCATGTTCAATGCAAAAGGAAATCAAGTCCACTTTTTAATCATTTTGGACATATTTAATGTTTAAGTTCTCTATCTGGAGCTTAAAGGTTTATTTTCAGATATTGTAAATAACTTGTAACCTATAAAGCAGTGTTAACTTTATCATGTACTTAAGTATTACGTACAAATTTTGTATCCTTCTTTCTCGACTTTGGTAATTGTGCTCTGAACGCCTTAGTTCTGCATTAGTTCCAAACGTTTGCATACAAGTTACATTCAAGCAATGGCAGTGTATGATTTTTCTCGGAGTTCTTCCGTTTCCTCCCGCTTTTTCATTCCACCATTTACATTCATTACAGTCTCATTTAGCGTGGACAGCATAACTGTGAGACGTAAAACTGAAAGATTTCATTTTATTTAGTTTCAAGCAGTGGCTGATTACCATTCTTTACGTTGTCACCCTGCCACTCAAAATGTTAGTAAGAATTGTTACGACTGAGTGCTATATTAACATAACTAACTAAAAATTGTAACCGGAATATCAGGTCAATTACAATATAGAGGTCAATACTATGAGTCTAGATAACGTTGTGACAATATTACTTTCGTAATTTTCTTCAGATTACTTCCATCACAATTACTAGAACAACTCTACATAATTATTGTTACATAGTTTAATCACGTACTAGTAATTTAGTCTATATTTAGTATAATAGATTAAGGAGAAAAAGCGTATGGTAACTACGCAATAATTATAAAAAAATTCTGCTTTCTACTGTGTATTATTTTACAAATAAGCAGCGTTGATGATGCTTCAGTTTATATTTCGTCATAATAATCTCTATTATTTTTCTGACTTCCATAAGAGTCCTCTCACCTCTCTGTGGCTATATGTTTAGCATACACGTCCTCGGTGCGGAAGACACCTTTTCGACCTCCAGGGAGAGCTCGTGCTTTAGGTTCTACGTTAAGCTCCGAATCTATAGAATCGTTAATTCAAGATCGAGACCCGACTACCGCGTTTTGATTCCTTATACTTCGCAAAGATACACATCAAGGTATCAAAATCCACAAAAATCTCTCATACGTAGTTCTTTCCAGACTATTTTTTTTAAATTTATGTTTTCAATAAAGTTTAAATGCAAGAAGGGGCTACTTTTAAAACTATTTTTAAAATTCGTTACACGTGAATCAAGAAAAACTTATTCTGCTAATCAGAAATGGTAGAGAGAATCAAAATACCAAAATGAAACATTATATTATTATATAATAGTCTTTTATGGCTTACTATAGAACTATTCTCAATTTTGCCCTGTTCGATTCAGTTCCAAAGATATGTCCAATCTTTTGATTTACCTTACCTTTCATATTTCTTCCAAACTAAGTTATTTTTCCAACCTCAATTATTGGAGTTTTGTTTCGTGTAACTTAGTGTTTCTCAACATGGACGTTAACTCCCCTCCCCCTCTCCATGCACACAGGAGGATGTTCTTGTATATAAAGGAGGTACTGAAACAGAAAGACCGACGGCGTGCTCGAGTTTCCTGATCTGTTAGACTTTATTTTTTTTAATTATGTGCCGAAACCCATTATGTTCGTCTAAAGGCGTGTGCATGGGTGGATTGGATTAAGATGAAGAGGGACTCTCAGAATAATCACATTCAGCCAAGGGATGTTAGGCTCCAAATGGTTTAGATCCAGTGATGTAGCTTACGAAATATTTTTGAATGTGTAAATCAATTGTCAAAGCTCAACGTGAAGAATGTTTTTGATTTAGTCAGCGAACTTGAGGATTTCGTCGACTTCAACAGATTCAAAGCTGGACTAACAAACGATCACAAGCAAAGATCCGCATAGAACGTTGCTAATACGAGTATACTGACTGAATATTGCAGAACATGCGATCTTGTATCTCAGTCATTGGACTTGTCAGACTTCATAACGTTGAACAACAATGAGCTCAACGTAGAAAGCTTACCGTAGTCAAGGAAAAACTCTGTGTCATACTCTGCAAATCCTGATTTTGATCCTTTAGAAGACGAACCCAAGCTTGAAAGGCCAAAAGATTCGCCAAAGATTTCCGAAGAGAAGAAAAAGGAAAGTAGTTGTCTGGTCTCGTAACACTCATGATAAATGAAAACAAACAAACAAATCACCAACTAATTTACTTCGATCAGTAGAGTTGTCTGTATAACTTCGGAGGAGGGGGATGTTCAGATGTGTTTCGTGGACAGATATCGTCTACAAAAAAGATATTAATACAAATATAGGATACCTAAGCAAAAGTCGAGGGTGACCCCCTCTCCCATCAGATTAGAATCAACAATCATCAGTAAAAAGAAAAGTTCAAATTGGTTCACACAGTTCACTAAGCAAAGCGACCGGGAAAATATGTTGAAAAGAAGGCCAAAATCTTCAAATCTTTCGTGCAATCACGAGAAAATGGCATTGATGCATGACAAAGATATCGAAATGTGTGCTGGAGAACACATTGCTCGTTGACAAGAGGAAACCTGAGGACTCGACATAACTTCGAAGTGGAACCGAATGATATGAAATTGAGAGTAGCTGTGAGTAGGATATGCGCCTTCAGAATTGTACTCGTACGACAAGAGGTACTAAGAGAATTAACTCAGGCAACCTGCCAAAAGTTATGAGGACAGAAGCATCGTCATTCCAGTGTTTCCACTTCGTGTTTGTGATACCTATCTAAAAATTAGTAGTTCGAGTGCAGTGGTCCACTACACATGTGTAGTGACCTGCCGCCGCAATGTGAAATTGGCTTCTTTGCGATGCAATGGACACTAATGATAATTTATTTCGACTTTTGGATAGTTGAATGATGAAAATCCATCTCGGCCCAAGTGCTAACTATTTTCAATATTTCATTTCCAATGGCTCAGCAGTTTTGTCGTAAAAAGGCGATATAAAACGCAGATTTCATTTATATAAAATATGTTTCAAAGCTCAACTGTGTCATTCGCTTGGTAAAACAAAGGAAGAAAACAAAATAAAACTAAACAAAAATAAATAGCATGGTAAAAATAAAGAAAGCATTGTGTTTACCGAACTGCAATATCTGCAGATGACACTATTGACTAAGTGCTTTTAGCGCTCTGACATCCGGAATAATAAAAGTAAAATCTAATTCAGAGGATGGGAAAGCAGAATTTTCTTCTTTAATGAAATCGCAGCCGTCCTTCAAAGAAGGAAATCATCACTGCACTTATTTAGTACTGTCTGAATGGAATGTCCCTTGCTTTCTCGCAAAGTGAGATCAACATTCCGTGGAAAAGGTGTAAAATGTTGTGAAACTGACATTGTATTCTTCATAAAATGAACGCAAGAAAAAACGAATTGGTGGACGCAAAAAGCATATTTAAAAGAATTGAAAATGTTAGTGGAAACGACGTAGAAAGAAACGGGAAACTAGTGTATATATTACTGCAACAGTTTCCAAAATTTTTGAATAGCACCACCAGAATCTTTCGCAGGAAAAATATTCTGGTGGTGCTATTCAAAAATTTTGGAAACTGTTGCAGTAAAATATATAATAATACATAATTTACCGTAGTTCTTACTTAGTGGCTGCCATCACCCTAGAATAATTCCACCCAGCACATTTATAATACGTAAGACATTTTTCAAAAGCTGTAATAAGCATTATGTGTAGTTCTTGATAAATTCTTTTGTTTGAGAGGAAACTCACTCTGTTAATCTTATTCTAAGTTTGAGAAAATGGTAAAATTCGGAGAGAGAAAATCATGCGAGTAGGTCAGGGCGTGAATAAAACACATATTTGGGGCACGGTGACTCATAGTGTATTCACCTCTTGTATATACAAGGAGTCGCTAGTTCGATCCCAGGTCGCGTTCTCCTATTTTCTCCCACATTCCCATTTTATCATTTCCATTCATAATAATTTACTTTCATTAATAATCCGCTTCCTAAAGCCTAAAAGGGCATAACCGTAGGACGTACAATTAGAAATTCCATGCATTGTATTCAACATCTTGCTTACTGAATCATTATCAAGGATCAACCTAGAAATAAATGTGACAGAAATGCAGTGCATGTTCAAATGTTTGCTAATAATTTGGCCATATTTTCATGTCACTTCAGCAGCTCATAAACTTTGTCAAAGTAGGTGCCGATTTATGTTAGGGATATTGAAGTCTTCTTATAGCCTATGCTCTTCTTCAGTTTTCCTTACCACGGCGGCTCAGTGGTAAAGCATTCACCTCTGGTGCGTGGGGTCCCTAGTTCGATCCCAGCTTGCTCCAAGTGGGCTTTGTGGTGGACAAACACAGTGGTTCTCCCGTTTTTTCGGGGTTCTCCCGTTTCCTACCACTTTCTTCATTCCACCATTCCATTCACTTCTCATCATCACTGGCTCCTTTAGCCTAATAGGCACAACAGTGGGACATAAAATTCAAAGATTTTATTTCATTTTCATTTCCTTAAAACGGAACTTGAACACTTGTTTAGGGCCCAGGAATTGTCAACCAGACTCATTGTATCATAGATGATCAGTGGTATTTGTTACTGAATTCTGTGCAAGAATTGAATTGTATAGTTGTTTGTTTTCAGGTAGCCATTTCTTTTAACCCAAATGGGTATTTAAAAAAAAGGCCAGTAGTGCATGTAATATATCTCAATTAAATATTTAGCTGAAACATTAGTGAAAAAACTGCAATCCGTTTCGTATACTGATTCACAATATACATGACTGCTGTCACTTAATATTGCAGCATTCTACTAACAAGGAAACCGATTCAATTGTAACGCGAAATTGTGGACGAGTTTATGCGCAATCAAAGTGTTTTTGTGAACAATGAATTCCATTAGAGAGGAAAACCCTCAATCTCAACCGTTCCGGAGATATAGAGGGGTAAGGGGAAAGATGCTCTGATACTGTGTGGATTTTGGGCTATTTTGCCAGTGAACATGTTTGAAAATTGCATTTAATCGTTAAGAAAGATGCACCAGAGCGAATAAAAGTGGTACTGAATGTTGAGGTGAGTGGCGGGGCCGGAAAAAGAAGGGGCTATGAGCAATAATAAACCCCATAGACACGAAGAACAAGATTGTATGATATACCCCCTATTACTTGCCTAATATGTTATCTGTTTAGTTCGTAGAAAATGAAAAAAAATAGTGATATGAAAATGTGTTTATTATATTGGCAAAGGAACAGATACGTTAGTTATTATGTGAACAAAAATACAAGTAGATCTTTGACACAAGGCTGCAAGAGACAAGTGGATCTTCTTTAATTACAAACTGCCGCCAGTTTGAAACTTTATTGTTGAGTTATGCTGATGTTCCTAATTGCCTAAGATATTGCAAACACCCAGTTTTGTTCCAACTTTGATTTGTATCGGTTGATGATTGCGGAAATTACGATTATTTGGAAAATTATTTTCAGTTATTTTTCAATGGATCGCTCCGATTTTCACTTTTGACTATTACATTGTAAAACGCATTTTTGGGCCATTTGTTGTTCCAATCGGTTAATAATTGTAGAAAAAATTATAAATGTTTGGAAAGTTCGGACCGCCACTTTCTTTTTAACATTTTTCATAGTATTTGACCTGATGATGCTTTTATTCGATTCAGCGTACCAAGAAACCTATACATTGACACCTTACACGCTTATTTTAGGCAACAATGGAAGTCCGTTATTTTCGCCTTCCCCGTCCAAAACATTCTTCCACTAGATTTTTATGGACTCTTCGGTTTTGTAACTCTCATGTCTAAGGTGAGGTGTTATTAAAGTTTCGTGGAGAAGGAAATCTTCATTTTTAAAAGTCTCTTTTACTTGTACTAGCGCTACATATTCAAAAATTCGCAAAATATCAGAACACCAGCCTTCCTCTTATTCCTCTATATCTGCGAAACGTTTGAGATCGAGGGTTTTCCCTCTAATGGGTTTGATTGTACACAAAAACACTTCGTTTACATATGAAGTTGTCCACAATTCCGTGTCACACTTGAATCAGTTTCCTCGTAAGAGTTAGTTGACAGTGATGAGCACAGTCCCGCAAATTGTGAATAGCAACTTGTATCTGATCTAAGTAAGCTTCAGAGGAAGAGATTTTGGGCAAACTAATGAACGAGAGAATCTTAATGTGTTTAGAACAATTAGAAGGGAAAAGACAACCAAGAACAAATTAGGAAAGTAACATGAGTATGTGCGTTATGCCACAAGGAGGATTTCAATTTTTAAAAAATCAGAATAATCTAAACAAAATAATTTAGATGTGGTAGGAATATGTAAATCTGAGTGAGATAAAGAGAATTACGAAGCGAAAATTGATCTATATTATCATGAACGAAGATGGACCCAATGATTTCCAAATCCATCTTACCTTCACGTTGTATTTACACTGCAGTTGTCGAACCAGGATTCGAATCTGACTAGTAAGAAAAACTTTGACGTTAACCTCATTTTCCATCATAAATGTTAGATATATAATTAATTAAATTTTATGCGCAAACAGATGAAGGTATGCTATCTGCCATCTGATACTGACACCATGTTTACCCTATAGATGCCAAATGTTTTGGTAAGGCTTTTGGTGATGATGCTGATATGGTTGTATTTCGTGGTCACCCGATTCAATTTTGGGTATGGGTTTTCTCACAGTGATGTTTGTCGGCGAGTATTCATAAGAATATACATGTTAAAGTCAGCAGCTATTACATGAATATCATCCTCAACGTAATAAAATTATTTTAGTTCTCTCCACTCCCGTTAAATCGTGTCTTCTCACCTGAAAGATAAAAATAGAAACAAAATGTCAGCTCCTGATCTCAGTTACACTCCATATATACCATTCTTTACATGTAGTATGTGCATCAATGTTAAGATTATATGACTAACTTGTATGACTATTAAGTGACTGTTAGGAGCATGTGTGTCGCTGTTAGGAGAAATCGATTAACAATAGGCTATATATAGAATCTGCTACTTTACAATGTGTTTTTCAAATACAATACATACAGAAATAAACAGTCTATTCTAACAAACTAAAAACTATTAAAACTACATCAGATTGGCAACAAATGACATAATTTTTAACGTCATAAAAAGTTTTTCCTCGATTTTCTCGAAAACTACACATGAGAATTTGCCCTATGGCATGCCATTTTGCTTAGTTGGATGTGATCTATTGACTCATTTATGCCATCTTTGGTAAAATATAGTTAAATACTATTTAAAATTTATCAGTTAATTATAATTTTGGGTTATTTTTCATTAACCATACTCTATACTGTCGTCTTCCAAGTTTCATAATGAAAAATTTGACGAGAATATGGTTCAGTATCAGTTTCATCTTAATAGGTAGAGTGATTATCACACAACATAAATTTTTAATATTACAAAAAAAATATATATATATCTCGATTTTTCTCAAAAACTTCACATGAGAATTTACAGTCACCCATATCAATTTGTTCAGCTTAATATAATTTTTGGATTGGTATATGTCTTCTCTTTGCACATTTTCCACGTTAAATGTTAATCCTATATATACAGTGTGTTTCAAAACAACACCGACAAAATTTAGAAGGTGATTCCTGACATCAAGATAAGACAAAATTATAGACCAACCTGGGTGTACAAATGCTTTTTTTTAATTATAGGCTGCCGAAAACACGAAAAAATGAAGTTGAAAGGTCCATAGCTCCAATACTATAGGACCTATCGCAGTCGGGTCAAAGCTTCACTTAGAAACTAGTATGTACCCTATCCAAATATCAATGTTTCACAATCCTACGACACTTCCGCAACAATTTTTATAGAGGTAATTGGAGAGTACTTCAAATAGCATGCTCGTAGGCAGAATCCCTCCATAAAAAATGTTGTGTAAGTACCGCAGGATTCTGAAACACGGATTTTTGGATAGGACACTTATTAATTTGTAAGCGAAGTCTTGACCCGACTATGGTAGGTCCCATAGTTTTGGAGCTTTGGACCTTTAAAGTTCATTTTTCATGTTTTCGGCCAACTATAACTCTGAAAGGAAGCATTTGTGTACCCAGGTTGGTCTATACTTTTGGTCTTATCTTGGTGTCAGAAATCACCTCCTAAACGTTGTCGGTGTTGTTTTGAAACACCATGTATATAAAATGAAAGTGACTATGTTTGCGACGTAATAACTCTTGAACCACCTGACAGATCTCGATCAAATTTTCAACATAGATGAGGTTCGAGCCTGGGATAATTTTCATCATTTCACTTTGACGGTAGAACTTAAAGGAAGGGGAGGAAATATTTTAAAATGATCGAAAATGACCGATATTTGTGTCGAATCCATAGTTTTGGGGGTCAGTGAGATGAACAGTGACACTTCCGATGCCATTTAAATCCAAATTCATCCCCGCAACTTAGGGGAGGGGAAGATATATAAAAATGATCGAGAATTACAGATATCAGAGAGCGCTTCAGTAACAGAGAAAAAAATGACTGACTAAAGGAACATATTACTAATATTTCTTATTTTAACCCAGTGAAGCGAGTAATTGACGCTAATATTGAAATATTGTAGAATTTACAATCCAGGGTTCGAATTTTTTTTAAAAAAAAAACTCCAAAATCATTCCCTATACAGAGTATTTCAAGACCACTAAAAGTATCGCAAAATGGCTTGCACTATTAGCTTTCTCATTGAAAACAATCTTAATTGATATATCACATATACCCATTTATAATATCAATGTCAACCCAAGATGACCATCATAAACATAGCGAGTGATTATGTAATATGTCGTTACATTTCTTCTAATTTTTTGGCAGCTGACCTCCAGTAATTGCAGAATACTTATGAATATAAGTTGACACCGCTCTTCTATATTCATTAACCCTCGAAATACCATGGGAAGAGTAATTTTGCCCACAAGTTCAAATTTTCATTTTATAAATATATTTATCTATTCGTTACTTTTGTAGGATAAAGTGTTTCCTAAGTGGTACATTGTTCATTGGAATGCAATGTTCCCTTTTGTTGATTTTATATTATAATATTATCTATTTTACTTTTATAAAAAAAAATAATAAAAATTCATTTTCTGCAAACAGATTTGACGCTTGGTGCAAATCAATCTTTCTTTTCGCCAAAATTTCTCTTTAATCTAAAACCTATATTATTTGCTTAAAAGTGTTATTTCTGTCTCTTATTAAATACTGAAGCTTACAAGAACATTATTTTTTTTAGTCTAAACGTAGACATAAACATATACATATACCTCCAAGACGAAACCCTTGAATTAAGAATGTAAACAATGTAATATATGTAACCATTGACAATAAATATAGAGTAGAACTACATTAAAGGTTTCTACTCGTATTCTTAGTTAAGTTCAAAATGTTATCTTAAATCCAACAGATATAGTGCAAAAATCACTTGGAAAAAGCACTGGCAAATTTGACCCACCCTGTCCTTTTTATTACAAGTAACACATACGGGCTTTGTACTTCTAGGATTAATCTTAATCGATTCCATAAATACTTGACATCCATCTCTACATTATCCTTCTGTATAATTGGTGATTCGGAACTTTGCCGTAAAACCAGATAGAAATGATTACTTGGCTCTGCTAGAATAACATATTCCGAAGAGTTTTATATAGTATATACAGCTTACAGTCTGAAAATCTAAACCTAATGTATCAAATCCATGTCATATTACAAAACATAGTTATAATATTTACTCCAATAATAGTTGCACCATGTTCGTCCTACATAACAAATGTTCTATTGAAATTAGAAGTAAATGAGAAATCACGAATCTAAAATTCTACTGGACATATTTAATGCAAATCCCTGAAGGAAACATAAAAAATTCAGTGAATCTAGTGCGTACAAATTCAAATGCAAGAGAAACTCAGCTCTTTGATTAACGTGGTAAGCTTTTTTCTCCATTTTTTTTTCTGATCGGTTTATTGAAATCTTTGATCTGGTACTTTTTTCTTATACCATGTCCCAACTCAAATTCTCGGCGATTTTTCTTTCTTCTACTCTGATTTAGTTTTGCTAATACAGATTGCTTTTTTAATATACGAAGGGAATAGACTATTTGTTTGTTATTTTCCCAATTTTTTTAAAAAAATTTGATTATAATGAAATACTTTATTAGGCTTTGACGAGTATACCACGACTAGATTTTATTTAGAGGTAACGCTTGTGTATTTAAGGAAATGTTAAGTTTGATTTCATTACCTTTATAAATTCATGAACTGAGTACATATATAGGACTACATACATCGATCGTGAATATTTTACGATCTATCATGAATATTTTATTTATATAAAATGTGAGACATAAGAATATTGAAAGCTTATTATTCTAGCTCGAATTAGGATGATGTGTAAAGAACCGAAGTGGAAACAATTTAGAATACAAAATAAAATATATTTAATTTTTGTCGTTGAAGTTAGTTTGGCCTTTTAAAAATGTTGTAATAATATATATTAAATATACGAGAAATATACGAGCAAGCTCTTGTTGAATATATTTAGACGTATGGAAAAGATTGATTTGTGTTTCTTAATGTAACTCATCTCAACACTAATATATTTGTCACATGTTTCACTATTGCTTGAATACCAGTAACGTAGAAAGAATTCTCTATTATCTGGATGCATATCAAATTGTACTGCTTCATCTCGTCGCTACTGCTATAAAGGTGGCCTTCCAGGAACTCTTTCAAAGGTCTAGATGAGTTAAAATCCATTGGATCGAGGTTCAAACCGTAAGGAGGATGTAGCAGCAACTCCCAGTCAGGTTCCTGACATGTGCAAATAGTAATGTGGACAGCATGTTGCAGAACCAAACGTACACTATCTTCCTGCAACTGTAGGTGTTTGTGAATTATTGTGTTCACAGTCCTCACAGAAAAGTGCCCCAGTTTACAAAATTGGTGACATCTTATCCGTTGATGTATTCACAATTCTCACAGAAAAGTGAGTCAGTTTTCGAAACTGGCGACATGTTATCGTTGCGATTTTTCAAGCATCGGACCTCTTGCTTCCCCAACTGAATGATCAAAGGAACGAGTGAGTTATTTCGATTGGGACCGTCTTGCGCTAATGTACGTTCATCTTAAAACACTTTGTAGTTTGCATATTTAAATATTTCACTATGTCTAAGAGTCTCATGACCGTAGTGTGCTTGAAATGATATGAAATCTCTGAGTTTTACGTCCAACGGTTATGCTAGCTAGGCTAAAGGAGACGGTGATGATGAGAAATGAATGAAATGGTGGAATGAAGAAAGTGGGAGAACCCCGAGGAAACCCACGCACACGGTGTTTTCCCACCACAAAGTTCACTTGGCGCGAGCTGGGATCAAACCAGAGACCGCATGCACCGGAGGTGAACGGTCTACCACTGAGCCACCACGGCCCCGTAGTGTGCTTGAAGTCTTCCCGTTAATCTCTCCCGGTTTTACGCCTTCATTTTCAAGAAATTTCATACAAAAAAACGACACGTTGTTTCAAACTTGCAATCACAGACTTTCCCACCATCTTGTCCAACAAGTGACTCATATTACTTAAACATTGTACTACACAATGCAGTGTAGATATTGGTCACATTAGACTTTTTAAACATGACTAACAGAATGCGTGTATGCGTATCTTTTATACTCATGAGAAAATGTCTTCAATACACTTCAATATTAAGTAAAGGTGAAGCAATAAAATTGATAACGATTTTGTAAACCTCAGTTGCGCAATTTTGCTTATAGTTACGCACTTCTTTCACTCATAGTTGCGTAATTTCGCTCATAGCTGTGCGATTTCGCTTTGCTCTTTGCCTTTGATTGTACTTACTACTCCTTACTCATATCCTAATCCATGGCTAAGTAACAAATTCAAATGTTATATCAATTAAAACTGCTTACTAATTAGAATATATTCTTAAAAATAGCTGTATATCTTGAAATATTAAGTTCCAATTAAATGAAAGCTTAATAGTCACCTCTATATAAAATTGAATCAATGTTATCTTCCTTCATGCTTTCCGAAGATATATTTCATTATACAGTAATTATTATTTCAATAAGGACATAAAGAAGACAAACAAGATACGCTCTCCTGATACGTGTACGAATGTTATATCTGTGATCATATAAATGAAACATACAAAAGAAAAAAGTTTAACAGTCAATTCTTTGTTGATTCTGAGCTGATTGCACATATAGTAGCACACTGGAAATAGTTTCACTTGCCAAAAACATTTGGAAGAAAAGTTTCTAAACATTAAAAAGAAAGTTAAAGAAAGAGAATAAAGAGCAATAAGGGCTGTAGGGCTCTTATGTTTGCCATTCTTCACTGCTTTTTTACTCTTTTTTCCTTGTATTCTTTGTAAGAGTGCATCTCCTACTGTGCATATGTTAAAGAAATGAGACTGAAATTTGGAGACGAATAAAAAGCAGATGGGAAATTGATGCTGTAACTTTGAAATCTAGATATAAATAGCATGCAAGAAATGATTACTTAAGATAAAATATAAGTTTGCTTAGACATATTCTATTATAACTTCCTCCGATAGATATCTCTAATACACTTTCTATTGCAAAGACCGAGAATTCTTCATTATGTGAATGGTATAATACATTTATGTAAGCCTTTTTGTAATGGAACAGGTTCTTTATCGAGTTATTAAGTATCTGGCTTCGTCTTATATCAAATTTCAAGATGGACATTTTGAAATAGAGAGAAACGTCGGGTTAAGTTTAGTTTCGTTTAATTTTTGTCTCATAGTTATCCTATAGGTTAGTGAAGATTAATCTTCCTTCAGAAATCCAACTCCGAATTCCATGTGCTCCTTAGATACCAAATAAATTGGAGAAGGGTTGAACGCTTAGAGCTCCTTCTTGACGGCAATAGGGCATTTTTATACATGTATCTTCTCTTGCATTACATATGAATATTACTTATTGTTTAACATTATTAGAATTATATTAAAGAATAAAATGTTTTAAAAGTATTTTCTCAATTTTGTTTCAGATCCTTATTGCCTCTGCCGTCCTCTTCGTCGGCGTAGGAGAAGCACGTCGCCTCAGAGGAATGAAAGGATGCGAATACATAGACAGAATGGGAGAAGCTACAGATCTCGCTGTTGGCGAGACTCTTGAAGCAGCTTCCAAAAAGTTCTTGTGCAAAATAGCTCCCAGCGATAGCAACCTAGATGAAGATCGTCTCAGTGGCAGATCATCAGAGAGCATGGAGGACGTCACTGAGTACAAGAGTGGAAGCAGAGGAGGGAGAAGATATAGAGGAGGAGGAGGAGGAGTAATACGAGTTCATCGAGGAGGAGGAGCTTTATTTAGAAGAGTACCAAAGAAGCCTGCTTACCACCGCGATGACTACGATACCGACAGTGCTGAAGATACAGGTAGTTACAGGAGATACAAAAACAAGGGACGCAAAGGACAATCAACCAGAGGATATGAAGGACGTCCAAACAGAGGAGAAGGTGGTGGCAACAGGAGGCCTTTAAGAGATGAGTCGGGTGAAGATTATTCATCGTCCGAATTGTCAAGAGTAAAATATCATCAAAGAATTAGGAAAGTTCCACGGGGAAGATTTGTTAAGAATTCTGGAGGAAGATTTCGCAACAACCCTTTATCAAAAGACCTAGATAAACTTCATGGCGCTGATTATGAAGAAGATTCTGATGCTGAGGGACATCATAGTGAAGTGTCAAGCCACGGAAGCAGAGGGAGATTTAAGCAGCCTGAAAGACCATACAAAGATTATGATATAGATTATGGAATAGAGGACGAAAGAGCTGTCAGCCTAGGGACTAGAAATATTTACAAAGATTATACTTACAAAGCAGGAAGTAAGACAGGAAAAGTCAGAGATAGATATAGGAATAATTACAGTGATTATTATAACGATGAGCATCCTTTAGGATCCGAGACATCGAGCTTAAATCGTGAAGGATATAACAGAGACAGACTCAGAGGATATGATAGTGATAGCTTGACCAAAAGCTTTGGTCAGTACAGTGCAAGTAGTTCGTCACCCATAGATTATTACAGTCAGCCTACCGGTGTATCAAAATTTGGAAATAGTTACGCTCTTCAGCAAGAATTATTGCGAGATTATTACAAATATTACGCAGGAAATTTAGGATTTAGTCCTGTTGGAGGTTATCTTAGCAGCTACAAAAATCGAGGATATAACAGTTTAGGTAACTATGGAGATAGGACCCTAGATAGATATCGTAAAAGTAATGCCTACGAAGGAAGTTATTTAAATGATTATGGACGATACTACTCGGGATCAGGCTACGGCTACGGATACACACGAAAGCAAGATGACGCAGGTATTGACAGTACAGATACTGCTGTTGACAAGTACAAGGATGCTTTTGGAGGCGATGTACAGTATCAAACGCAACAAAATACCGGATCTGAATACGACGACGATTCAGACAGTGGCTATCAGTTGGGTTACAGTTTGGGTAGTGTGTACAGCAGCCGCGGTAATGTGAAAAGTCCCTTGACGATCGCTGGTTATCAAGGCGTTAATGCTAATGTATATGGTGCCCAGTATGGCACTGGATATTCCACTACGGGTAATTCACCCAATGCTGCTCAGTATGGCACTGGCTATTCCGTTACGAGTAATTCACCCAATGGTGCTCAGTATGGTACTGGGTATTCCACTACAAGTAATTCAGCCTCTAACAATGTTTATAATACATACAGTCGTCCATACAGGGACGAAACGTCACCTAGTGTAGGTCTAACTAACAGTAAAGGACATCAAGCTAACCCAGTTTCAGGAGTTAGTTACGTTATATTTCATCGTGATTCTCACGCTGGAAGTGCAAGCCAAGGAAATTACAGCAAAACAAGTACGTACGGAGCGTGAATGATTAACTAAAACTTTTGTGTGATAATTTTAATATTGTTGTTGTTATTTTTCATTCGAAGACTGCAAGTGTTCAGGTTTTGAAACCTGAGCCGCAAAGTTCAATCAAAAAATGTGTCTAACCTTTAAGTTACTGTAATATTAAGTTATATCATTGAAATAATGTCCAATATAGATGATGTTCCTGTTTTAGAAAGCTCTATATTTGAATGGGAGCTCAAACGTAAAGCATAAACAATAAATAAATAAAAGCTATATTGGTTATCCTATTTATCCTACAAATAGTCTGTATTCATGACAATGTTCAAGGCATATAATTGTATTTAAGTCGTTTCAAAAGCAGTCTATGCAACCGCAACCGTAAAAGTAGCCAATATCCACTGCATAAATTGCATTTCCTTTTAAATGCTCAACGTCACACCGAGCTTGCATAACATTCGTAATTGCATCCAGAGGTTGTTTTGGATTTAACCAGAAGCACAGAAGCACAAACGCCTGTCGAGTATGAAAATAGTACAACGTCAAAATTGTCAAAACTGGCGTTCGAGTTGTTATTAGTCTTTCAATTTCTAGCTTGGACTACGAAAATAAGAGCATTTAAAAACAGGAGGAGGCGGGTTTTCAATTGCATTTCCCTGTTGTGACCCAAATGACAAGCGTAGTTCCTTCCTTTTCATGAATACGCAAAGCTTGAAGTTCATTATAAAAAGGAAATGCTTTTTGTTTCTCTTTCATTTTTTGTTTCATTATTTCATTTGCTACAGTTTCATTGCTGTAAAATCAAATAGTGGTTTGCTTGTATTTTATCATTTCAAGCATACGGAGAAAAAAATCAGTTCTCAAAAGTGTAAAAACTAGGTTATAATTCTTTTCTTTTCAATTATGTCTATAATAATTTGAACTTAAAGAAGAATAATCAATTGAGTTGCAAATTATTAAAAGCTCACTGAACATTTAGTTAATGTTCTGGTTCAAAGTGATTATTTACTTTAGGACTTCCATCTTTTGAACTAAAAATGATTTTCTTTTACACCATTCCTTCTTCCCCCCGCTAATGGATTATATACGGTATATGAAGAATACCATAATAGTTATTTCAACATACAATTTTGTAACGATTAAAGCAGGGATATACAAATAAGCAATAAAATTTTACTCGCCCGGTTATTTGCATCCCTGGATTAAAGACATTGAAAGGTAAATCTATTGCTCTTATTATCTAATATTTATACCTGATCCTATTTTAACATTTCAATATTAAAATATTTACTTTTGATCTTTCCCCTTATAATTTTAAGAAGCCAATATGACCTGTCCTTCCTTTACCTGAAATTGAGATCAGAGATGGTAAACTTTAATTTCAGATTGTAATAATGTTAAATTTTACATTGAGGTTATACTTTAGTGAGTGTGAAAACGTTTTGCTGTGGAAGCACAAGATACTACTGTAGGATTCTTTTTGCCTCGTTTATTCAAATATCTTTCATTGACTATGTACAGATTTTTCTGTAAATGGGTAGAATTAAATATAGTCTGTGTGGAATATTTTCAACCAGTTAAAAAATGGTCAAAGACTATAGTTTTATTGGTAAGAAAAATATACTTAAATTGTTCAGTTATTATAAAATAGCAAAAGGAGGTATTCAGAATTATCTTACCGAAATGAAAGAGAAAATATAGAGTATTGTATTAGATAGGCAACCGAAGGCCGGTGAAACAAGAGTAAGGATATATATATATATATATATATACGCATATTCAGAGGAACTTGTTCAAACAATACAAAATAATAATTGATGATAACTTATTTCAATGTACGAGAAGTCGTGGTGCTGTTTTATAACCTATAATAAAACTGTATAATTTATTTGTTTTGTTATATTCTATAATGTTACTACAATATGTTCTGTTGTAAGAAATGTTAAGAATGTTACATCGAACATTTGTTGTATTTTACACGATGTAATTATTTTGTTAAAGAAGTTATTGTTAATGTTATATTGCTTTGTTGTTATTATTATTGTTACATTGTTATTTGTTGATCCATTGTATTGTACATATTAAAAGAAAAAAGTTTATTACAAATGTTATCCCAGCGATAAATGATGTAATTTAAAACCAACTTATGTAATTTAAAAAGATGATAAATATAATTCCATTTTTTTCTACATTATACTCAATTTCTCTGCAACGAAATGTAGCCTATATTTTTATTTTATTATTAGGAAAATAACATTTTAATATTAATTTAAACAAGTACACAACGAACACGGAAAGATCTGGGTGGAGGACATTGTTCAGATAAAATTGGGTCCATATGGTTATAGAGCGCCATTTTCAAATTGTAATTTTAACTAGCTCAGAATTTTGTACTTTTTTTTCTTTCCCTTTTTGCATCACTAACGTAAGAAAAAGAATTGTTACATACAAATAAAGAAAGAAGGGATCAATTAAAAATTGGGGTCCATTTAGTTGTTGTGAGACTTCTTCAAATTCGAATTTTAACAAGTTTAAACCATTAATTGATTATAATGAATTATAACGAACCACTTGGAGCACCTGATGGTCTTAGTCACAATTCTTCATTTTAACCGAAAACAATTTAAAAAAAAAACTTTTTGTGTAGCCGAAAGGCATCCAGTTTCGACAAGCATGTGCGAAGGGAAATAAACAACTACGAAAAACGTATTTAACTATGAGTAAAAAGTAGAAAATAAAATAACATAAAAGTATATCTAAAAACATGCTTTTTTATTTTTAATAAAATTAAGAAACAAATCAAAATCGTACTAAAAAGTAAACAATAATTCTTTTGCAAGAAAATTAGTTTTTAAAAAAGAGTTTCTATTTGTGCACGACTAAGAAACAAAGGATGGGAAGTGATCTTATATACAATCAATCTATAAATTCTTCAATTCTGTTTTAATATTACATGTAAGCGTACCTTATCATCATCATTATCACCATAGGTATTCTGCCATTATTTTCAGGTCACTTTTTGCAACTGAAAAGTTTCCATGCCATACTGCACGGTCTTCCGCTTACCTTTTCGTTTTCACATACATTTTTTCTGTTTTGATATCGTACATTAACTGTAGTCTCCTTCGCTCTTCTCTCTCTTTCCTGCCACCATACCCTCTAGCATGTCCGTCATGATACAGTTTCTTCTTAGCCAATGCCCTAACCAGTTTCTCTTCCTCTTCTTAATAATACATATAAAATAGTTGTTTCCTCCCCTACCATTTTCAACGCCCTCTCATTCGTTTCCCTCTCGATCCAATTAATTCTCTCCATTCTTCTCCATACCCACATTTCGAAAGCTTCCAGTCGTTTTCCATCATTTTTGCGTAATGTCCATGTTTCTTACCTATACAGCACAATGCTCCACACAAAGCACTTTATGAGCCTTTTTTCTCATCTTTTTATTCAAGATCCCACAAAATAGTATTTTCTTCTTTCTAAAAGCATCTTTCGCGACTTGATTTTGCATCCTTGAATTTATCTCACGCCCAGACCTCATATCATCACTAACAATACTACCCAGGAATGGAAAACTAATCACCTGCTCTATTTTCTCCCCTCCATTTTCAGTATTTAATACCTAACCCTTCGTTCGAATCGCCATGACTTTTGTCTTTCTAATATTTATTTTCATCCCATATCCTTCAGAACCCTTCCTCAAGTTTCCTAACACCTTATTGACTTTCTCCTCAGATTCCGCATCAAGCGCCATATCATCTGAAAACCCTATACGTCTAATTCTACCTCCTACTGAAATGCCGTCTTCATTTTGTAGACTATTTTTCACTCTCTTCTAGATAGATATTAAATCATGTATGTGAGAGACAGCATCTCTGTTGAACTCCCCTTCGAATTGCACTCTCCTCTATCATTTTCTCTCTTATTCTAACAGTTACTTGTTTGTTCATATGTAAGTTTCTTATAAGTCTTCGATTGGTACCGGTAAAAAATGTATCTAATTTATATTAATAATAAAAAAGAATGTTTTATTATAATATTGATACAGTAAAATATGGCTGTGTCAATTCAACATAATACCTTTATATCTCCAGAGTTGTCTTAACATTTGACACAAAACTAGTGTTACTTCAAATCCATCGCATTTAGGAACAAAGTGTTAAAGTGGTACTTGTTAAATCAACTACCTTACATAATGAGGAGTTATTTTAGTAACATATCATTGTGTTTTATATTTAAATTGCCAAGCATCTACTTTAATAATAATAAAAAAAAATTCTCTCTTATTAAACAGATCTTATGAGGGATAATAAAGTGTGATATAAATGGCTTACAAATGGTTACAAGGAAATAAATATAATTGCCGATGAAGAAGTGAATCTAGAAGTAATAGATGGCAGCACTTGTACTCATGCAAATGTCAGGGAATCATTACGCCCAGGGAAACTATTTTCGTGAAAGAATACAAGAAATACAATACATGTTTGTTGCTTGGTATAAACGTCATGTATATTGTATAAAGTTTTGTTCATAGCAAAAATTCAAACTAATATCAAAGTAGTTTGTTTGGTTACTGTTTTAGTAATCAATGACCATTGACAAATAATGCGGTTATTAAATTTAGTATTTCAAAAGCTTACGTGGTGATCATCCAGTAAAGCCAGGCTATCTAACATTTTTAACAACATAAGGAAAAGAAGTCCAATATCAAACCTTACGGAGAATTGTATGCAAATTTACATCACAGTTTTAAAAAAAATCCCTGGTTATGATCTTTTAGTAGAAGATCTTGCTCCCGGAAGATATCTAACTATACATACAGTGTAGGTCTGTAAAACAGTCATCGTGCCTCAATTCAAACAGAAGTAATCAAATACATTTTACATTCAAGGTACGCTGAAAAAAGAAGAAGAAGAAGAAGAAACCTATCCACATTATCGTATTATGATAACAAAAAATAGTTGATACCCTGGTGCGAAAATTGTTTTCGTGCCACAAGAGTTCAAAGAATTCAAGAACTTACTAAAACTGCAACTTTAGCATCATGCTTTTTTTTTTTTTGATGAAGCAACAAATAGATCGTTATTACTACCGCTGATGGTTGTTTGTTTTACCAAACAAAGTATTTATATGAGAACTAACTGAACCCGCTAATTTCGATTGGACTTGCTTTCTTTTGTTTGAATGGTACAATGTTTTTTTTTTGTTTGGTACAGAAAGGTACAAAAATAATACAAAACTTCCGAGTTAGTTAAAACTCGACCTTATGAACTTAAAAGATGTCACATTGCAATTAAGTGGAAGTTACAAATAGTACTTTTGTTCAGTGTAAGATTTTTAAGATTGCTTTGATAATGTATGTAATGTTAAAAATGATTTTCTATCAATAGCTGGAGAAGTTAATGATGTTGAATATCTGTGCTACCTTTGTTTTCTAACCTATTGATCTATTTTCTGTTTTCTTTGAAATGAACTGGAATTTTAATCATGTGACCAATTTCTTTTTCAAATGTATTTTAATGACTCGACTTCCTTGAGTCAACATTTCAATATTTTTAAAAGAAATTTAACATGTTTCATTATTATATATAGTACAAATGCGTTTTGATAGAGCGAATGACATTTAAGTAGACTTGAAGAAGAAATATAATAAAATCAAAATCACATGATTAAAATCCCACTTAATTTCAAAGAAAAGAGAATAATAATTTGCGATATTAATCAATGAGCTAAAATAGAGGTGGCGTACTCAACACCACTAAACTAGATAAACCAAGAATATATTATTATTATTATTATTATTATTATTATTATTATTAGTAGTAGTAGTAGTAGTAGTAGTAGTAGTAGTAGTAGTAGTAGTAATAGTAGTAGTAGTAGTAGTAGTAGTAGTAGTAGTAGTAGTAGTAGTAGTAGTAGTAGTAGTAGTAGTAACAGTAGTAATGTCCCTTCATAACCGAATGAGTAGTGAGGATCCACTTTGCTCATAATTCCTGGTTAGATTCCCCATAGGAAAACTTTCCCCGTATACAAACCCAGGTAATTATTCGGGTGCCTTCTAAGTACTAGTTTGCGTCTCATTACGATTTTACTCTGCTCCATTAAAAATATAATAGTTCGAATATAGATTATACGTATTACTTAATAGTGTACTTAAAGAAGTCTAAGTCTCCAGAAAAGAATTCGAATGCGTAATTTCAAAATTCACAAACCAACTAGAACCTACTGCAAAATATAAATTGGTTTGGTACCACTTGTTTCTTACACAATCCAGTGCGTCCTACTAATTTACTAGTTTATAACAGTTACGACCTTTGCTAAATTACCGTGCTCCCTGGGTGCTAACTGGCTTCATTCCTGTAATGAGAAATCACTTCCAACAGGCTTCATCAGTTACTATCAACAGAGCATATCAAATTGATTCTCATTAACAGTTCTGCTGCAGTGTATCACCGTGGCTATACGGTTAGTGTAAGCGCCTTCTGCATTGGAGACCCGGGTTAGAATCCTGGCGGTTCTCTTTAAGTTTTACGTCCACGTTTATGCCGTGATGATGAGAAATGAATGAAATGGTGGAATGAAGAAAGTGAGAGAAAACGGGAGAATCCTAGAAAACCCACGTACATAGTGTTTGTCTACCACGAAGATCACTTGCCGTGAGCTGGGATCGAAACGGGGACCCTTCCCATCAGGGTTGCCAACTTCTCTTAAGAAAAAATCGGAACGGGACAATTGGTGTTGGAGACTACTATACGTAAGGTGAGCCGTTGAAAATAATGTAAATTTACTCAGCTGAATAACACGAACGTAAATGGATGCGGCACTTTATTTTTTTTATTCACCCACCCACTGTTCGTTATTAGATATATGAAATACATGCAACAAATTGAGACTAAAATAACTGCAATTTATTTAATATTAACAAAGTTTAGAGAGAAAACTATAGAGAAGTTTTTGTAACAAATGAGTGCATAACATTGTTAAGGAATTACTGACAAAAAGTTTTACTAAAATCAAATCTTATTCTTTGGCTATCATTATACAACAAAATTCAAACCAAAACAATTGTAATTAATTAAACATAAACAACGTTTAAAAAGAAAATTATATAGAATGTTCCGTTTTTATCACAAACAAATGAGTTCTTTTTAAGAATGACTGAAACAGACTATCAACTAAATAAATATTTTCTTTGGGTATTCTCTTTGGTAAACTTAAATTTAAAAATGCAAGAGAGCCTTCGTGTTCCTCCTGCAGAATTCAGCATTTTTTAAAATGTACTTTTCGGTACTTCTAGCAGCCTTGATCAATTTAGTCAGTTATTCCTTTGTAAAAGTGACCTATTAAAATATTAAATAACTTTGAAAATCGAGAAATCGGGACAATATGATTTCCGGTGAGTGTCTGGTCGGGACAAATTAAGTGAGAAATCGGTACAGCCCGACAGAAGCGGGACGGTTGGCAACACTGCCTCCCACCAGAGGTGAACGCTTTGCCATTGAGCCACCGCGGCCCCACACGATTCCTGGTGGGAGCTCATGTGCTGCGATTCGAACGTTAAACTGTAGCTCCACGTTTCATATATCCTCGCTGCTGAGAGGGACTCGAACTTTAAACCAATCAAAAACTTCTAATGGTTCATAGTTCAATTCCATCAGACCATAGAACTCCTCTGTGGCTAAGCGGTTAGCGTACGCGCCTTTGGCGTGAAATACCCGGGTTCGATTCCCGGCGGGAGCTCATGTAGTTCGGATTCCACGTTAATCAGTAGGTCTACGTCTCATATAGCCTCGCTGCTGAAAGGGACGTTAAAACCAAAATCAACTCAACTCAACTCCATCAGACCATATGAATTTGTAGTGAACAAGATCGTGTTTGTACGTGTTCTCGAGATACTCCTGTTTCCCCTCACATTGTCAATTCATCAACTTTTTCATAACAATTCACTTTTATTAATTAATCATTCATCCCTTTAACCTAACGGACACAATCACAGGACATTAAAAGAATTCATTTTGTCTATTCTCCACGAACCTAATTACAGAAAATGCGCTCATTGCTATTTTCGTTTCCTTTTTTTCTTTCATTTGAAAGCTGAGTTAAAAGAACAAAAAATCCTCTTTTTTTTACTGGCTTTCTGTTAATGCCATAATTTCTCTCTTCTATTCTTGTTACGGCTCACTTACAATACTAGCAAAAAAGCAAATGCATGTTTCTTTTTCATGCAATCCCTCCAAATAGATATCGCATGGATTAGACCTATAACATAAGAGTACCTACAAGAAAAAGCAGAATGAAATCGTGAGAGACCTATATGAAACTCTCATAACATTCGTGATTATAATTTTATAAAAAGTGCAACTAGATTTGTTTTCTTTTCTTTCTTTACGATTGATAAAAGTGTCAGAAATATTGCTGTTATTTGAAATAAAATTATTTTTTCTTCCCATTTCACCATAACATGACATTTATCTTCTTGGTCGCAGATTCTTTCCTCCTTCCGGTAGAGTTTATTCGAGTATAAATATTATTTTCTCAGAAGTTAACTTGTTGGGAACTTGTTCGCAAGGTGCGAACAAACTTCATGCAGAAGTTATAGCTGCTTTTCCTTTTCTTCTTAACAAAAAAGAAGGAAAAAATTAACAAATTTGATCTGCGTTATAGAAATCAATTGAGCACAGGAAAGGAAACGACTGTATTGCAACTTTGCTACAGGATGTTCGTAGAAAGCTGCAGGAATTTTCAATACCCTCATATATAAAGCTGATGTTATGGTTCATATAAGATCATTTAGTTCTTAATTGACGAAATGGATACAATTCATCCTTCAAGAGAAGCCATGAGATATCTAATGGTAAGTCTTAAGTGCTTGAAAATTAAGTGCTGCGTGCGAAGTCGTGTGCTATAACAGTGTAACAAAAAGTGTTTTTTTTTAATTTATTTATTTTATATTATTCGTTCATGGTTATGGTGCTAATCGATTATATCTTATACTGCATATTGGTTAATTACATCGAACTAATATATATATATATATATATATATATATATATATATATATATATATATATATATATATATATATATATATATATATATATATATCAAGAAGTTCAGCTCGTGTGTGGTGTGAATCCTTAATTCTCTGATATGCGTCTTAAGAACACAATTCTAGTGCTACATCGGTTCGATTCTTTAACTGGGGGAACAGGATGATCAAGATTGACCCAGCACTGTGAGGCAATTCAGCATAATATGCATTTATAATGAAAAAATAAAGGAACCAGGCGCGAACCCACAAATTTTTGTTGGGGCCAAGCTTTGCGAGGGGGGTCCACTACTACAAACCACCACGTCTATGTAGTATTGAACGGGTATTATTCTGCACTCGAAAAGATGACAAGTAACTGGAAAATATTTCCACCTATATTTTCAGAAAGAAATGATAGAACTACAATGTTTTTATAAGAAACAGATGAAGTGTAAGATCAATTTTTCGCGTTACATCAATCATTTCTCTGTTAAACAATTACAGTTTTATTGAAAAAAGTGTCCAAATGTATGTTGAGTTAGGAAATTTGGACCCGGTGGACACCCCCATAGGTGCGCCTGTGAAAGGGACAAATTCGGAAAATTTTGCTGACCGCACATCATACAACTAACAACCCATCTAGCGAACCCAAAGACATAATGGACTGTGGCATCACGGAGGTAGTCATAGCATAAATATGTTGCTTGTGTTATAATAAAATAATTTTCTTAGTTTAACAACACAACTTCAAGGCAGTATCTACACGTTGTACTGAACCTAAGAGTTCATGCCCTATCAGGTAAATCTTCATAATTTTCTTTGGATTCGTAGTCTATCTTATTGTGGATACGAAATTTCTAAGTATAAGAATTTCCTCAACACAATACAAGGAATCAAATGAATAAAATTCGAGAACCTTGTAAAACACCATGAACACAATATTGTCCACCGAAAACCCATATGATAGAGGATCGAACCAGGGGTCCCTCGCACTAGATGTAAGTGCTCTTCCACTAAACTTGCGTAAGTTCAATTTTATGTTGAGTACTTGGATTTTATAAATGCACTGTAAAATCGTTATCATGTAAAAATGTGAATATATTTATTTCCATCTAAGTTACAAACTTAATTGTTTTCACGTTATAATTATTTCTGAAAGCTATCACAATTACACCAAAGTAATATAGTTTCAAAACATACTGAAGTAATTGCTTCTGGATTACTACGGAATCTGAAAAAAATCAGTTACATATTAATTACGAAGTAGTCTTTTTTCTTCGTACCCGTTTTTATGAAAAAAATCTTGCCAACTTCATGATAAGATAAAATTACCTTGTGTACATATATATAATTATTTTTTAGGTACCATAAAGTTCAATTTCGGTATTAAATGGAAACAATTTATTCTTTATAATGTAGCACGCTTTACTACAAAATTTACCTTAAAAACATTTAAATATTTGTTATGATGCAAGTGCGGCATTTAACGTTCACATGAAAACGATTTAATTTAAATGCAAATGTTGCCTTGTTCGAATTTTAGGTGTGTCAATCGACACTAACTAGCAAAACTGCACGAAAATTAACACTTGAAATGTTCGTGGAAATAGTGCACGAAGAATAGAATTGCTGATACAATGTCTTACAATTATTTTTTACCCTTCTTTTTCTCTCAGTGGTAACTGTGATCACAATGTAAACAATACCATGAAATTGTCTTCCTTTTCCTGATTATTTCATTGCCCCTCAGATTTTTTTTAAAAAAGAAAATAAAAGTTAACGTAACAGTAGAATGGAATGCACAGTCTTGTAGAGATCAAGTAAAGTAGATGTTATGTGTATATGGTAGTAAATCAAGCGAAACAAGTCTACTTTCAAATTTTTATACTGAAACAATGTGGCCTTGCAGTTTGCCATTGAACTTAATAATCTGACACGATGGCTGGTTAGGATTGTCCATGCGTACTTGAGTATACTTGTGGACCCAAGCCAACGCCCACAACTGTTTGAGATGAATTTCTTAACTGTTGTATCTTATCCCAGTACACTCCGCGGCGGTGACTTAAAACAATCATTGTGCTAACGGAACGGTGGCGTTTTTCCGGAATGATTAGCAAATGGCTACAATGTTCATTATATGGAATGGTGAGTTAATTCTATTTGTTGTTTGTTACTTTATAAATTAGTGAAATGTATTGTTTTAGAACTACAGAATGAATGTGAGTTTTCAGAATGAACTAGCACCTACCACAGTGTTATCTTCACAGTTTGAGTTGTTTTATTTATCTTTTGTGTTTTATGTCCTTATGTGATACCGAGGTTATGAAGGACATGAACTATTATTAACTCCGAACCGCGATCGGAACTTGAGTCCGGTGCGGTTGGTGCGTCCACAGACCATGATACAGGTTTAACCCTCACAGCACGAGCAGTTTTTCATCACACTATATCGCTTTGAAGAGATTTATACGAGGACCTCGTCACTGGTATTGGCCGTTATCTTCAGGATCACATACTTTGCAAAATGAGTTTCCAGTTCAACATTGATTGTTTTACTTGTGCTCATTCCCCGCTCAACATTTATTGTTCTACTTGTGCTCAATTCCCGTTCAACATCGATTGTTCTACTTGTGCTCACTTCTAGTTCAACATTGATTGTTTTAGGGGGGCGGTGGCTCAGTGATAGAGAGTTCACCTCTGGTGCATGGGATTCGTGGCTCGATCCCAGCTCGCGCCAAGTGGGTTTTGTGGTGGTGCGTAAGTTTTCTCGAAATTCTCCCGTTTCCTCCAGCTTTCTTCATTTCACCATTTCATTCACTTCTCATTTTATCACCATCTCCTTTAGCGTAACCGTCATAACCGTCAGACGTAAAACTCACAGATTTCATTTTTTTATTATTATTATTCTACTTGTGCTTACTTTCCGTTCAAAATTGATTGTTCTACTTGTGATCACTTGTTGATTGTCCAACTTGTGCAGTTGTGCTCACTTCCAGTTCAACACTGATAGTTCTACTTGTGCTCACAAGTGGTTGAGTGATTAGTACGAAGCCTTCTTGTACACGTGCTCCAGGGTTCAATCTAGTGGAAGCATCATGTACTCTGGATTCATATTAAATCGTAGATACCGCCTTACGTATTTTGATGCTGGAAAAGAAATTAACAAACAAATCGAGAAGACAAAGTAGAACTCTCTATATATAGAGAGATAAAATTGACGTTGAGGAACACGGTGGCTCAGTGGATGAGCGCTCACCTCTGGTCTGAACTGTCACTGCTTCTATTTCAGCCCACGTGAGTTTGCTATGGAAAACATTGGAATAATACTCTTGACCTCCGTGGATTTCCTTGGGGTGCTCCCGTTTTCTCCCACATTTTCATTATAATTGTATCGTAATCATTCACTTTCATTAATCACCCTTCTCCTTCAGCCTACAGGGCATAATTGTGGGACGTAAAACTAGAAAAATCGACCTTGTATCTCATGTTGGCATGAGGAAATGGCTGAACACTTTGAAATGAATTTTTGAGCATATCATTTTGGTTGAACGGTGCTTTTATTGTAATATAGCTTTGATTGTAATATGTATTGTAAGAGAAAAGGAGAGTTCAATACCTTTCAAATAGTTTCAAATAATTTCAAATCTTATTCTTCGCGCGAAAGGAACGGCATTTCAGCTAGTACCACATAAAACTTAGTTACTTCAATTCGGATCACTTGAGTAATTCCTTGGCAATATTGACAATTTTTAAACTTATTAAGTACCAATAGAGGTAGTGACTTCTCAGGGAATTATGTTTGGAAAGCAATTGTTCCCCCCCCCAAAGAACTTCGCTGATGGGCCCATTTTTGGTAGTTGCTCACTGCAAGTCAGTCTTATGTAAGAACTTTCTATTAAAGATACCGGGCAAATGACACTATGCTTTCCAGTAAACAGTTTTAATAATCTATTCTTTTTCATCAAAATGCTTTTTCTCAGAACAAAGGCTTTGAAGAGGGTTCTGTTTAGAGAGACAAAATGATGCGAGGTAAAAGGGAACCAAATTTCGTTGTTACCCGGAATTATATTACCAATTTTAAAACTCGTCTGAATTCTTTGTGATGTGAAGTGAACTGGAAAATTTGAGCTTCAGTAGTAGGTGATAAGTCGAGGTGGAGACTAGATAGT